>NC_066354.1:11085386-11703789 GCF_024516045.1 Bombus affinis
TTACCTTACCTTACCTTACCTTACCTTACCTTACCTTACCTTACCTTACCTTACCTTACCTTACCTTACCTTACCTTACCTTACCTTACCTTACCTTACCTTACCTTACCTTACCTTACCTTACCTTACCTTACCTTACCTTACCTTACCTTACCTTACCTTACCTTACCTTACCTTACCTTACCTTACCTTACCTTACCTTACCTTACCTTACCTTACCTTACCTTACCTTACCTTACCTTACCTTACCTTACCTTACCTTACCTTACCTTACCTTACCTTACCTTACCTTACCTTACCTTACCTTACCTTACCTTACCTTATCTTACCTTATCTTACCTTATCTTACCTTACCTTATCTTACCTTACCTTACCTTATCCTACGCTTTGCTCCGCTTATATATACATATGTATAGTGTTTGTAAACTTCAAAGTCATTAGCAATTCGCGACATAGCGTTATTATTAAAACGCAGTTTCGCGTATACGTACCATATACTCGTAAAGAAGATTCTACAAATATTTTCTTCCCAGTAAGATACGAGATAAAGTAATAATCTGAAAGTTTCAGACACTGTGGTATATGCGGCTTTTAACGCGTTTGTCTCGTTGCTCACCAGACGTCTATAGAATTACCAGACTTTCTTCAATCTGTTATCAGAGGTTTCTGTTTGTTTTAAACGCCTTTCCACGCCTTCGCTTTGACAGCCATGTAGGCTTTACGCAGGAAACGGATCTTATCAAACGGATAGACCAGCGCGGCGATGTTTCCGATAGATCCTGATCTTGTTGTTTCTCGATCAGCTCTCTCTTCTTCTCCGGACAAGCAACTTAAAGCAACCTGCTATCTTATGTATATATATATATGCTAGAATCGCGACCTTCTCCGCCGTAAAATTTCTCCTCCACTTCCGGCGGAAAAAGCGACGCACCGGATGCCCCTCTGGGAAATCAACGAAATATGTACATATCTCGAATAGTTTTGTGCGCAGATCCGATACCACCGTTTCTTTATTGCCGTCGTTCTCTCCTTTTCGTATTCGTTTCCGACGTACGAACTGTTAATGCAATTAATAAAAACTTGAGGATAATATGCAAGCAACGAGTATATCCTCGTGTCATATCGTTGCGTACGTGTGCATGACAATGAGTCACGCAAGTAGATATTCGTAGTTATCGAATTGCCGACTTGGAACGACCGATATCTTCTAAAGCGCAAATTTCGTATCATCGTTAATAATCTCGAAATCTGACGAAATAATTCTTATCGACGATATTGAATTTGTATTTTAAGAGATGTCGATCGTTCAAAGTAGGACTCACCGTAGCATGCGAAACGCTACTATTTGAAATTCGAAGAACAATTTTTATCGCTGATATTCCTTTGATATTATTATTATTATTATGTCGAATTTGCGTTATAAAAAATACCGTTAGTAAGTAGTCGTTCAAAGAGAGAAGATTATGAATACTTCTGGGACTCGCTACATACTCGTACGAATACTAACTGCACATTCTGACAACTGACTATAAGTGACTATTTACATGATGAGAAAAAAGGACGAAACAAGTTACATATCCATATTTGTGTATCCGTTTCGTATTTTTACATCGTCCAACTATCATCGATGCAAATTTCTAACAGTTCCAAGACGATACAACTTCTACGTGTGATAGCAGCTAGTTAGGGAATGCAGTTACCGTTTGTTCTTAGCGTATCCTTGGCTGCTAGACGACGATCACGATCAACGAGAATTCAGAATTAGCGAGAAAGACTTTTCCGGTCGGGCCAAGTAACAACTCGAGGTGATTTTGCGACGAGCGTCTTACGAGTAACACTGAACGATCTTATGCACAAGTTAACTTACAAAAACATATTTTAATAATTCGTCCATGTTCGCATCTTTAAAAGTATGATTTAGTAATATTAATTTCTGTCTTTTCTTTTTATGGTAATTAATAACGCGTTCGCAAAGATGCGTCCTCGGTTTGGCCAAAATTCTTCCTTGCTGACACGATACCATGTTTGCCAAATTGAATACGATGGCAGCGTAGGGAGCATCTGTCTGAACGCGGTTAACATCTGCCAAGGAGGAAGATAGTTAACGGAAAATCTGACGGATCTACACGGCCAGTGCAGATCTACAACGATGTAAATGAACGCGACAGGTGTTGCACGATCGCGAAAGCCATCTGCGCGCCATTCAAACGGTCTTTAAGGCTCCATTGTGTTCGCGATATCGGTTCACCGTGTTCTCAATGGAATCTCGAGAGAGCAACTGAAAGAAACGGCCACGAAACCAGACGCCAGTGACGCGACTCGTTCGGGCAACCTCGCCGTTAACGTTAATTGTTAATTCGGTTTATCGATTATGTCACTTCCGTGCTTCTTCGTTGCGCTTTCCACGCGATCGACCGACGTCGCGTATAGCGACGAATATCAACGCGCTGGCCATTGTCAGGTACAAATTTGTACGCGTTTAGCGTGTACTTTGCGATGTATCTAGCCGCTTTCAAAGTTGCAGTTTATCGTCCTTGATTTGAAAATCCGCTTTTTAATCTTTGACATTAAACACGATGATAGACAGTTACGAGGCGAGGGCCGACACTTTGGTTCTCGTTATACCGAGAAATTAAACGCAATTTCCCATCTCTCGTTGAGAATGATTTGCAAGTGATCGGTTCGCTATTTACAAGTTCCATGTCCATCACTGATTCGCTACGTTTCTTATCTCGAGGAATGGAGAGAGGATTATTTTTCCTTCCACTGGAATTAGATCCACCGGAAGGAGTTTCCCTCGGTGAAATGGAAATATCGTAGCTTTCACCGATGGTCCAAGGTTTTTCGCCAAGGCTCGTCCCCAACGAGAAGATCGAACGATTCTGTTCGACGCGTTTCGTTTCTGCACTTTCCGCTTCCTCTTTACCTTTACACGGTAGCTGACCAAAGTATTCGAACATTTACCGCGGAAAGCTTTCAGGTACGCGTATTTGTACGCACATTGTATATCGTAAATGTCAGGCTTTTTATATAAAAGATTTTGAAACGCGAGCACTGTAATAAGACAGAGATCTCGCGCACAACGCGTACGTGAAAAGTGTACAAATATTAGAACGCTGTCGCGAGTTACCGTTTAGCGTATTTCCTCCGTGTTACTCGGTAATTTTCTTCGGTCTAGCGGCAACGCGTTCGATGTACACGCGAACAAGATCCGTACGATGGATAATACGGAACAAGAAAAGGAAACGTTGATCCGCAACGATCGAATCACGACTACTAGAAAAATTATACGACTACAAAGACACGACAGAGCGTTTTCGGACTGGCCGGGGATTCCATCGACGAATAAATATTCCGAGCGGCGAAATAATTCCATTTTATACGGTCGTAAAAGCGGGCGGAGTAAGATGACTGGGAAAGGAACAAGCGAAGAAGAGTATTTAAAAGCTGCGCGAAAGACGGTGGAGATGACGTTTCGTCGTTTCGATGTATTTCGCCAGGGTAAAGTCCGAAGCTTGCTCGCGAAAAGAAGAGAAAATCTGATAAAATGCGATTTCCCTCGAGGCAAAAACTGCTTTTAGCTGACGGTGCACGAGTTAGAAATTTAAGCGCGAAAGACAAGTTGCCCGAGATGATCCCCGATCGCAGCGTTAGTCTCTTCGCTCGTAATAAATGAATACTTTTCTTTTTCCCTTTATCTCCCTCTGTTTCTTCGTATTTTCTTCCTTCTTTCACGTTGCTATTTCAAAACATATTTTTCATACAATCGCTGTTGTTTTTCGCGCAAAGGCTGAATTCGTTGAAGGAAGATTCTATCTTACCGATACCATCGTTCGTTCGTTGTTCGTTCGCAAATCGACGTAGCAGCACGGTGGGAGAAAACGAATTACGAATGTTGGAAGCGCGAATGGGATATTTATACTCGATACACTATGCTGCGTCGAGTTGCAGAATCGTATTAAGCGATCGTACGCGTGTCATCGCGCGATGGTGTTCTATGGTGCGCTCATGGACAGTCGCGCGAATCCCGTACAGAGATACGTAAATACCTACGGTCCGTGTACATCGGGCGTTCCGTTTGCGACTCAGATACGTAACATTCGAATCCGAGTTTAAATTTCAAGTTAAATTTTCTACGCGATATGGCGACGGAAAAGAAAGCAAAGCGTAGGTCGATAGTCGGATGTCAAGTATCGGCCACGGCAGAAAGACTCACCATCGTGGAACGGTCGATCATAAATCGATTGCTCCGTGAAAAGTAAGATCCCTCGGCATCGTTTCGTCTCTTCTTTGAAATCCTTTTGTTCCTCGCCGCTTTAATACGATACAAGTGGCTGCTTTCGTTCTACGTGGGGTTTAGATTCCTCCGATAATAAACCGCTACTAGCTAGCCCTTAATTAACGACAAGCTTGTACAGGTTTCTTAACCGTCGTCGTCGTCGTCGTTCCAAAGCCGTCGTCATTGTTCGATGTCGCTAAAACGATCAACCGATCTTACGCTGTCGCGTTTTCTTTCCTAATATCTTCCAGACGGAATTTCGTTCTACGGTTTACGGACTAATAAACGTACAGGTTTCGCAAAAAGCATGCAAGTTCGTCGCTGAAAACGTCAGCCTACGAACGTAGATCTCGATCGATTTACTCGGAAAGCGAATTAGCGAAAAGTCGAGCTGCCTTTGTCGCGGCAGCCAGCCACCTCGTTCCTGTTCCAAGGCTGAGCGATTGCCGAATTCTCTTTGTTTCGATCTGTAACGATTGCTCCAAAAGTTCGTCGTTTGGCAAACAGGTTGCGTATGCCGATTTATACGAATAATCCGAATATTCGATGGAAGGTGAGCACAGTTTAGCTCCGTAAAAGTAAAAATATATTTGCCATGTTGTCGTTTAATCGTAATCGTAGCGACTGTATTGCGTAAAATCGCGTATCGTCGTTGCGGAAAGCTCTTCATTCTGGATGACGAGAGGCAGACCTCGAGACCGAGTTCTCGGTTGTGGAATGATCTTACGTTTCGAGGAGCTTCTTCGATTTTCCATTGTTCCGTGTTTCTATCCGACAAGCCTCAAGGTTTTAGAGAGGAAGCGAGTGGCACGGCTAAATTGTCACGGTGCGTCCACTACGGTCCACCACCTCCTTTGGATCTCTCCGAAGGGACTTTGGAACGAGGCTGCCTGGCTGTCGTAGTCTTACACAGAGCACCGGACCGGTTTCTGTTCCACGATGCCGCACTCGGTTCGACCGAGAGAGAGCCTCTCTTTCTCGGCGGATGCCCAGCCTCGTTGGATGCGACGCGTGCAACTCTGTGTTACATCGTACCGTAAATAAAGGGCGTCTCCGTAATCAACTTGGCTGTGGATTTTTCCTAGAAATGATATCGTCGAGGCCACCCAGAGTCGACGCGCCACCTTCGACTCGACCTTTTAGTCAAACTAGTTTCACCACGGCTTATATGTACGTATATATTTAGCTTCCACGGAAACGTAAGAGCGTCTCTGATACTTTTTAGCTTCCCTTCGACGTACGCCTTTTTTGTTCTCTACGCGCGCTAAGAGACGCCAGCGTCTCGCTTAAAGCGTTTCGCTTACTCCACTTACCGTTTAAAGCTCGCACGCCGTTAGCCTGTAACCGTGTCAAGAAAAAACAAAAAAAAAAGAAGAATAGAAAGCAGGTACCTTCCAACGCTTCGTTATCCACGTTTCGAATCGATTTTGGACGCGCGAGTTTACCATCACGTCGCACGTACATACACACGCGCATAACGATACAGTTTAGTCTATGTCGACGAAGTCGCCTACGTGTAAAACACCCTGAAAGTGCAATCGTTCGTACGTTGACTCTGGGTGCTGCTTCTGTAAGCGCGCGCACACATACGCAAACACACAAAGGTTTCGACCGAACACGATCCATTTCCGCGAGTCGGTCAGCAACGTCGGTTCCGTGGCGCGAGGAAGCCTCTCTCGGGGAATTTACGACGCGGCAAATGGAAGAACTAGCCGCCGCAGCTAGTCTCCTTCGAGATCCCTTCGTTATTACGTGACGCGTGCAAACGAAGACACGCGAACGCGCGTCACATTATCGACCAGCTGGATATCGGGAAAGGCGAAACTCGATGTCGAAAATTGGACGCGCGCGTAAGCGACTGTCGTTTCCGCCTTGACCTTACGCACGTTTCTCGCCGCTCCTTAACGAGCACGAGCCAGCTATTTAATTTATATCGTACGCGCGGTGCCCGATAGGATCGAATCGTAACGGAACACGTAGCGCATTATGATTCACTGTACGCCGCTTCGTTTCTACGCTCCGGTATTAAAGCATGGCGGCGCACACGATTTTTCTTTTCCTTTTTATTTGCCAGTCGCGTCTAGCGGTGGGAGAACGTGGCTGTCTTTGACGTCGCGGAATGCAACGGGGATCGCAAAAGGTTTCGCGCTTCAAACGCAAACTCTGACGCTCTTTTCAGTTTGCCTCGCGAAACCAGGCTACGCCACATAAAAAACAAATACAAGCTTTTTCTTAAACGCGCCTTTCTTCGAAATACGCGATACGTAGTTGCGTATCGTATCTACGACGAAGCTATTTACGTTCCTGGCATTCGCGCGAACGTTGCTGGCGTAATTACGTCGGCTGTACCGATGAAGGAAAAAATCGAAAGCAAAGAAAAAAAAAAATACAACTTCGTTACGCGCGGTATTAGATTTTCCTGTGCGCGATACGCCGAATTCAATCTGGGAAGCGTGTACGCGCTCTCGTATATTTCCAACTATGGGAAAAAGTTGCTGGACTCGTCGCTCGCGTTGATTCGACCCATATATTTTGCCCGAGATTTACGTAGCCTAAATCGTCAACGGTAGTCTGCGGTCTCTGTTTAGTACGGTGAACACAGTGGCCACTTCCGGCCGGAAGCTCGTAAGACACACCGCCGCTCCAAGTTGACCATAGCTCGTCGCAAGCGTCGTACGTACGTAAAGCGTGTATCGATCGCGAACAAACAAACCGTCGCTCCTTTACGACCCGGCGTTATTATTTGGCCTGTTTGCGTTTTTACGCGTGTTTGTTGATCCTTTCGATCGATTCAAACTTCCTGGCACGCGAACGAAGAAAAAGATAGCGATAGACGAAAGAGGCAAACGGAGATCGGCGAACTTACGACTAGATGAGAGTAGCCGCGTTTATCATACAAGTACAAGATGGACAGAAGCGAGGAAAGAGGATAGACTGGCTGTAATTCGCGCGGTCGGATCAATGATCCGACTGCTGCTAACGATGCCTCGAATAACGAAGCTACAGCGGTGTAGAAACAATTGCTACATGTCCTCGTACAGCGTATAATGTACGAACGGTTTCAAACAAAACGGAACAGAGATTGAAACTGGATCAGAGTGCGTGCATACGCTTGTCACCGTACGATTTAAAAGATAGCTAATAGCAGCGAGAGTAGGGAAAAAACTGGAAGAAATACGTAAATGCTACTGGCATTTATGTATTTGGGGCATATCGTAGACATATCGACCGTCCATAGGTACGTGTTGTTATTTTTTCCCCGTCGATGATGGTTATTAGCGTGAATAGGCATTTCTCAATGACCTCTGAATAACGTAATAGAAGAAGGAACATCGACAACGTTTACGGGGATTCTATAATCGAAAAACGTTGCAAATTATCGACGGTACGCGTACTGTATCGTGATGATTTCGGAGAAGCTAAAACTAAATACTTTGCTAAATTTTTCACGTACGAAACAGTCCTTCGTATTAACGCTTTGGGGATTGGAGACGCGAATATAATAAGATATCACACTCGTTGGATGCTGCTCGGAAAGTTCGTTCGGATTTTTAACTCTTCGGTCGACATAAAAGACATCGAAAAATTTTTCGCCGATAAACTTGAGAGGTTCCGAAAGGATGGAATATTCGAGTAGCGTGAAAGATGGAGAAAGGTTGTGGAACAAAATGCCACCTATATAATTCGATGAACGTACGTCGAATCGAAATGTAAATCGGTACGAACTTTCCGAGCGACCTTTTCAACCTTTTCAATCGCTGGAAAAATACGCGAGAATTCGGACTATAGAACGCATACGTAAGGCCCTCGAAGCGTTAAAAGCTGTGTTTCTTCAAATACTCGATCGCTTATCACGGTCGATGTAATCGTACAAAAAGCGTAAATATTGTTCGTTTGCAGATACAGGCGAAGCGCGAGCTATTTTTCAAAAGCGACAACGCCGGAATAATATCGTCGCCATCCGTGCCATCGGTGCCGCCTCCGCAACCTCCGTCGCAGGCCCCGTCGTCGATGAGCGCGTCGTCGACGAGTACGTCGTCGACGACGACCACGACGATCACGACGCTCGCCTCGCCCAACACAGCACCGCCAGCCTCCTCCACCGTGTACACGAGCGTCGCATCGTCGGCGCCTGCTTCCAAGCCACGATTACCTCCGTCCACGGTGATCCTGAATCAAAACGATGCATCGGAGGACAGCAATAAACGGGAGTCGAACAGAAGCAACGAGAACAAGGAAACCGCTGTTCTTCATCCACGACCAACGCCACAGACCAAGCCCAAAGAACTCGATGGTTACGTGGGTTTCGCGAATCTGCCTAACCAAGTCTATAGAAAGGCCGTTAAGAAGGGATTCGATTTTACTTTGATGGTCGTCGGTTAGTTCAATCGTATTGCTCTTTCTCTTTTCTTCGAAAACGAATCGATCGGTCTCTCGACCCTTCGTATCGCAGCGCGTGCTTTGACGAAAACCGTCTACCGCTCTATGTACATCGTCGACTACTACGTTATGCGTTCATGTTACATCGTAGTATCGAGATAAACAGGTGCAAGTAGTATCGCGTGCAATTTACTTCCATACGTATGTATTTCGATGGACTTTAATAAATTGGCTCTCGACGTTACGCCATACTCGATTTCTCTAGACTCGGCAAGGTACTCTTTATGTAAATACTGGTCGCTTGATCGAACGTGTATCCAGGTAATTACGGATTAATCGATTTAAGTGCAACGACCGATATTTTCAAGAATATACAGAGCTTCTTCAACGCGACGCGAGTTTGCATATACGCGAAATCTAGAGAAAAACGCGAGAAGAATCGCGCGGAAATATAATGATCGCGTAGAACGTAAGGCGTAGGGAGACGAATGGCTAAGGCGAGTTCTAATTCGTTGTAAAGGGAATTCGTTTTTTCAAAGGGGCCGTAAAAAATGCACGCTACGACTTTTCCTGGGTCCCTCTTCTTGCATTAACGAGTACGGATATCAATCCATTGTGCGAATAAACGCACGCCGGACTTTTGTTTTTTCTTTCCTCTTCTCCCTTTTCTTTTGTCGTCCTTTAACTTTCCTAGATCCAGGGACAAAGAGAGATCCGTTTCTCCGGTTGGTATTTCAATTTCGTCGAGGATATTGCCTTATGAACCTCCATCTGTTTAACACGTGCAGAACGCTCTTTCACTCGACTGGATTAGGGCTGACTCGAAGCAGCAGCGGTTCTCATATTCCTTATTTTCTTTCAAAAATCCTTTTTAAAATCAAGTTTCCCTTGCAATTAATTTCCAGCTTAAATCACTGGACATTAAATTCACGTCGAGATACGTATACAAGTTTCTTCCTTCGGGAGAATTACGATTCAAATTTGTATCGATTTATGTATCTTACTTCCTTTTGCTTTTTTTTTTTTTTTTTCGTAAAATTTCATGTCATAAAAAGATATTGACCAAGTCGATTAGTAATAAATAAACGATCGATATTCTGCAATGAGAAGCGCGATTCTGGAAAAGTTGTGGCGATAGATCGCGTCGTGTCGCGTCGCGTCGTCTGCATGGAAGTTTGAAATTCGAGAATATAGGCGGAGTGCTGCTATTATTAGTACCGGTATAAACCGAGCCATTTCTCCGTAAATAGAGCAATTCAGACGCTTATCCTTGAAGGAGAGAAGGCGCGGCACTTTGGTCAGTTCAAGGTACGCGGGCAGAAAGGTCAGGGTACCGTTCGGTATTTCAAACTGCCCCCTAAAAGAAGATTAAAGAAAAGAATGCTTGGTCGTGTAGCGAAATAAACTATACTAGTAATTAATTTCCATAGTTTTAATTATTCTTTGTTACTCTGATAAATAATGTTTTTATATGTCTACATAGGTGAGTCAGGACTAGGAAAATCCACTTTGATCAATTCCATGTTCCTCGCTGATATATACAGTGCTGAGTATCCTGGTCCTAGCCTTAGGGTGAAGAAAACCGTAGCCGTAGAGACTAGCAAAGTATTGTTAAAGGAGAACGGTGTAAATCTCACGTTGACCGTCGTTGATACGCCCGGATTTGGCGATGCGGTCGACAACAGCAATTGGTAATTTCAATGAAACTAACGTGTTCACAGCTTTAGAATCGAATTACGCAACAAAGAGTTAAGAAAGATATTCTTGTTTCAGTTGGGTACCGGTGATCGAATATATCGAATCAAAATACGAGGAGTTCCTGAACGCCGAGTCTCGTGTAGTGAGACGGCAGATACCAGACAGTCGAGTACATTGTTGTCTCTACTTCGTCGCACCCTCCGGCCATGGTTTGAAGCCGTTGGATGTAGAGTTCATGCAACGTCTTCACGACAAAGTTAACATTATACCTGTCATCGCGAAGGCGGACACCATGACGCCAGACGAATGTGCTCATTTTAAGAAACAGGTTCGTATTATCGAGTAAACCGGTTGTAATCGCGTATCGACGCGCAAACAAACTTCTTTCGCGTTGCTTCGTACGTCGAATAGTTATCGCCGATAGCTCGCACAGGTGCGTGTTAAATTATAAACTTGAGCTGTGGCGTCAACGCGTTCACCATGCGTTAGCCGGTTTGTTAGAAAAACGGCGGTGTAACCTTGCTTGGTCGTCTTTAAAGTTGGAATCCGTCGTTGATTGTTTAGATTTTGAACGAGATAGCGCAACACAAGATAAAAATTTACGAGTTCCCGGAAGTGGAGGAAGAAGAAGAAAGTAAACTGCATAAAGTTCTTAGAGAAAGAGTGCCGTTTGCGGTGGTGGGTGCAAACACCGTGGTCGAACACGATGGTAGGAAAGTTCGTGGAAGGAAGTATCCTTGGGGAGTTGCAGAAGGTATATAATTCAAGAGAATAGTTCTCTCTGTACCTTTTAGTTTCGTTCGAATTTCGAGCAGAAATCACGCTTTCTATCTTCCGATTGTTTAGTGGAAAATTTGGAACATTGCGACTTCATAGCGCTCCGAAACATGGTGATTAGGACGCATTTGCAAGATTTGAAAGACGTGACAAATAATGTACATTATGAAAATTTCCGATGTCGCACGTTAGCCGGCGTTGGAGTGGATGGAAAACCAACAAAAGTCTCCAATAAGTAAGTGTACCCTTCGTACCTAGTTATTATAAATGTGAGACGCTTAAGAAGGAAAACTGAAATTTACTATATACGTCCGTATATACATATACATACATGTATAGGATTAAGAACAGGAAAATATTATAGAGTAAAAGTTTAATGATATTTGGAAATCCCATAAAACACGATAATTAATTACATCATTGTCCGTTTTGTTTTCTTCTTTTTAACGCAGACATGGATACTCGTAGTCTTATTGGTTTTGTTTCGTTCATTTTACCATAACAGTATAAAAAGCTTGTGCATGCAAACTATTCAAGACTAAAGATTATCTCTGTAAGTCATATACGTTTGAATCGGATATCCATATTAGTTAACTTTATTAATATATTATAGTTTAGGCTAGCGACGAAAGTGATCCTGAAAATACTTTTTTTTTTTAATAGTATATCTCATACGTGAATTTTAATGCTGATTTCTTATTGGTTAGTTTGTGCCCTCCAGGAGTGATGAACAGTTTCATGACAGTGTGGTAAGTCTTTTAATAAGACCGGGATCGTGTAATATAGTTTTGTGTGCACAAGCCTCTCCAATTTCCATTTTCTACGCATTTAGTTCTACGCGTATTTATTTAGTTAAAGAGGGAGGGGCGGTTCACTCTGTCGATACATGCGTACATTCTAAAATTTAATCGCATAAAATGGAATAATAATTGTATACGTCGCTCATTCAGGAAGACGTTAAAATCGACGTCTCTGACCTCGTTTATCAAAATTTATCAAGAACTTCTATAAAGATTAGATGTTTGTAGTGAACCCTCTGACTGGATATTTACTTTAAACAAGTAGATCGCATTATAGTTTAATTCTGCTATAATTTAGCTATAAAATCTTTATCGCTGATTATATTTAGTACTATCGAATATAACACGCGAATCCGCTTAGTTTTAGTCTACGTCTCCTTTTCTTCTGGCATTTCAATCTCCATTTCCACCTTTCTTATGTTTACAATTATTACGACAAGTTACATTTTCAGTTTGCAATTCCCCATACACGTAGATAGATTACCCACCAAAAAAAAAAAAAAAAAAAAAAAAAACATAACCCAAGCGATTGGTAAAGAAACTTTTTATAAAATATTTATCTTCCTTTAACAAAATATCGTTGAACTTGAATTATTCGTGTACGTTTTGTAGGAACCCGCTGGCTCAGTTGGAAGAAGAAAAGAGAGAACATGATAATAAAATGAAGAAAATGGAGATTGATATGGAGCAGGTGTTCGAAATGAAAGTCAGAGAGAAGAAGCAAAAACTTAAGGACTCAGAAGCGGATGTAAGTATTCATCGGCTATGTATACGTACGCATCTTCGAAAGAACTTGTTTTAATCAGGGGAAAAATTGATTTAGCTACAAAGAAGGCACGAACAAATGAGACGCTCTTTGGAACAACAAGTGCGTGAATTAGAGGAAAAGAGACGAGCATTTGAGACTGAAAAGTTAGCATGGGAGCAACAGACTGGACACAGTATCGAAGAATTACGTAGACGCAGCCTAGAAGCTAATTCGAAAGAGTAAGTATTGTTTAAGCGTATAAGATCTGCTTCCGTTTGTCCACATTTTCGTAATCGTTACGATATACCATTCTTCGTGTAAAAAGATATTAAATACAAAGAAGAAAATCTGCTTCTTGCACGAATGGAAAGCTATTTTATAAATTTAGCGTTTAGCAAGATATAGCTTTATACTTATAGTAACTGGGGAAACAGTATAGATGGACAGTGTAACGCTTTAACGAGTATACCGAATACTTCATCGAACTAAATGAGATGCAAATAACTAGAAATATCTTTTAATTGCTTAAATCTTTGCTTTAGGAAGATCATTCGGCTGAATATGTGCAATAAAAAGCATTTATAACAAGCTTGTAGCATAATTGTATTTTATTATAATTTACTATTACTAATCTTAATTACGATTATCGTTCTTTCTTATCTTGCCGTTCTCTCTGACAAATTTGTCATATCCGATTTTTTTTCTTTTTTTTTTCGAAATTTACGTAGAAATGGTTCCACGCTGCTTAGTCTGATAGCAGGAAATTACTAATAATTATTAATAAGCATGTATAACGTAATCATCCTTTTGAACGTAATTCAAGTTCATTTAACATAATGTATTCATTCGATATTAATTCAACGCGATTCGGTACATTCCCTGACAATGTTGTTTCGTTCCAAGATGATTGGTTTTAACAGGCTATTGTTAGGCTCAATCATTCGAATATTACTGCTTCCAAGCTTTTTTAGATGACTAATTTTTCTTCTTTTCTTTTTTCCCCTCTTTTTTTTTCAAAATTATTTTTTAAGTATTCGAAAAAAGATACATCGTTTCCACGCGTATGCGATGTCTGCTCTTTGTGCACCACGATTACGTGTACTGCAAAACCGAAAATGCAAAATACGTGCATATAATAGAAAGATATCTACTTGGAGTTTTTCGTTTGGAACGCTTAGTATTTGAAATTAGTACCGAATGTTCGATACGATGAAACGGAACAAGTATATTCTCGGCGTGTTCATTTAAGAAAGCTTTTTTTACGGACGAATGTTATGTGATGCTTGCGCTTGTTTGTTTGTTGTGTGTATACCATATCGGGGTGTCCCTTAATTTAGGACGGGATCAGTGTCTTCCGAGGGATCTGGCGGTGGCGGGGGTACATTGAAGGGTTCCCGAGGGATAGGAAGTCTCCTACGCCGTCACACCAGTTTCAAATCACCTCAAGACAGCCCTACACAGATACAGCTTGTCATACAACATCCCGAGCATCCTTAGTAGATCGTAGAATGTATATCTACATTTACTCACAAAATGCCTCTACGTCGCTGTGTCCAAGGACTAAAATCTTTCAAAACATTAACGTCGATCTCATTTTTTATACGTTTGTTGCGTGTGTTTATTTTACCGACGATTTAACGTATACCTACAAATATACCGATATATACAATGCGTATTCGTATACGTCCACGAAATTTACTTTACACATCGTACGAGTATTTGTGTATCTTTTTGTCTGTCCGTTATTTTTTCGATTAACTTTGTTTTATAATTAGCAGGACGTGTTCGCGTTGGAAAGTATGCTAATTAAGACTATTGTGAAATAGTATAATTCGGTTGCTGCGGTGTACGGTAGTAGGTATCTTTATTGCTTACGTTTTCTTTGTTTCTCGAACGTTTCATAAACGAAAACGACGAATATCCTTGAATATAAGACCAAGTTTATAATACACATATATCATAAATGACGAAGAATCACCGTCAGCTTGGAATCGAACTGAATTAGTGGTATTTACGATGATCACTGTCACACGAATGCTTGTCTACTTATAATAGAATTGAAGTACCATTAAGAAAGCAGAATAACGTCTCATGTTTATTTATAGGCGACGATGATAATAAACCTTATGTTGCGAAAGACATTGGATCTTAGGGCAAAGAACTAGAGAAAGAAGATACCTTCGAAAATGATAGTAGTCTTACGTTATCCAGATAGATATTTTTAGACAGGCATATTTTTGGCACAAAGTTTGATAAAATTTATGTAAGCGTTGCAAAAACTCTTTATATTCATACGGATATCACAGTTTTATATTCACAGCAACATGCGTTACACTCATGCATAACTTAACTTGTATGAACTCAAAATAACATTCACACTTCGCCAAGTATTATGATGGAAAGCTATTGTAAACTCTGAACAAGCTGTCTGTTTATTTTTCTCTCCTTTTTGTCACTTTTATTTCCATTGATACATTCCAGTTCGCATGTATTGACATTCCCTTTGCATACGAGTTTAATATCTCTTTTCAGATCCTCAAATCGATATGAATCGAACCGAGAGACAGCTTGATAAAGGGTAATACTAAACACGATCAATAATAATTGGTCAAAAAAAAAAAAAAAAAACGATTACTATGCATTGTTAATTTCATCATTAAACCTTTTTTCGCAAATAAACGTAATGCTTTCCTAAAACATTTACTAACCATCTTCGTCGCCCTCATTTTATTTAGCCTTATTGCGAATAAGCGATGTCCAGGATGATAACGATTGGTATCGGAAAAATATTTGAACGTGACTTTAAAACGTACAGCGTGGCATATCGTACTTGCCTAACATGTGTCTACGTTACGCCTCCTTTTTCGTATTATGTGTTTTCACGTTTTATGTATTTTGACGTTCACATGCACGAATATCTATGGAAAATAGCGATTTTATATGTATTTCTCCATTACAAATTCAATATCAAAGATCTGATTTGTTACGTATAAGACTTTAAACGTGTATTGCTTCAACAATTTATTAATTACGCATATAACGACTATATATATATATATAAATACTTGCAATTTGAAAAGCAAAATATTCTTAATTTACTTATAACTAGTGTACGATACATTAACATTGAGAAAACAGAAAGTAACACTTGCAGATAGCATGTGACTCGATAGTCGTGGCCCATAAAAGTATATATTTCTCGAAGCATGATTTTGGCATGGCTAGATTATACGTATATTTCTGTATATATACGATAATTTTATTTTTGATGGATATACACATTGCACTGCATATCTTAAACGATGAATTTCATGAGAGATTGTACTTTATATAACGATAATGAATTATATCTCATTTCCCGTAAAATGGACATATTAATTTAACGAATATATAAAAATCGGATAACAAGGATATTTATGTTTTTACGAATAGCCAGATAGTAGTTTGTTGCAAGTCATCGATATTCTTCATAAAAGCAGAAGAAAACTCTCAATCAGTAAATAACTACATCTTAAAATTCGTTAACATATTTTGTAAGTTATATTGTCATTTAATAAATGTAACAATTTCTTATTTCTACTGACGTTGTAATTCTTTTCAGGGCTGTCGACGGTAAGGATAAGAAGAATAAGAAGAAAGGACTATTCTAAGTCGACTTCAGAAAGACAACGTGAAGAGTGAGCTTTTCTTAAAGTAATCGATAGTAATTTTTCTCCAAAAATATCATATTGATAATACGATTTCTTTAAGAGAAATTGGATATAAATTAACAAAAACAGTTTGTCTTGAGAAAGATTTACCGATATAGATCTCCCGGTCTATTCTACATCTGGCTTTTCAAAATTTTCATTTTCTCACGATAAGATATTTTACGATTTTTTATATCTTAGAACAACATTACTCGTACACATTTCGGAATCAGCAAAGATAAGACATGGCTCGGGAGATTCGTTAATTAATTAAAAGACAAGATAGAAATATGTGTTGCTTAAATCATGCAGTTGACGTGTGTACTGTGTATACCATTCGTATAATGTTTATACGACTGCCTCGGCATTCTAACAATTCTTTTACGAGCATAAGCGTGTTATGCTTCGAAGAGTGAAAATGAAAGTGTTTGTTCTGTCGTGTTTGCCTGTGCTTCTTCGCGCTTCCTATTAATGCCCAACAAAATCACACCTAGTACAATTCGATAAACAATAATTGTACAAAATGTAGACATAATTTCAAAGGACGTAATTTTCTTTAACAAAAGTGTTCAAAGGGATGCCGGAAGAGAAACAAAAGATCTTTGCTTTCTTTCGATCAATCTTCGTTTCTCACACTCATCTATTTATGTATATTGTCTTTAATACTTTGAATATCACGATTATATGTCAATATTTATGTCGATATTTTAAATACGATAGTTATGTTAATATAGGTGTATAATATAAAAATATCAAGAAGTGTAAGATCTTAATGGCAATTCGTGGAGATTTAAGTGTCAAGACAAAATGGTCGAACGATAATCGCTCTTGTATCATACATTCTATGTATCATACGTAGCTGGAAGAACAGATTCGATTGAACATGAGTTTCTAAGTACTGTTGCACACCTATTATTTCTAGGCGGAGCGTAAAAATATCTTTCTCCGTGAAAGAGAAAATTGAAACGTGCGATACACTATCGACCTAACAAACGAAAGAGGTCTCTGTATCTAAAGCTAGCAATAAGTTATATCGATGTTTCTATCACATAATCTAAATTGTTACAGGATAGCGCATTTATGTAATTATAAAGGGATGATGCTCACCCTAAGAAACAAATTGTATAAATAATTGTTTTACATCAATCATATACTTCCTTTCAGTATTCGCTTAATGCGAGTAACAGCGTGCTGCTTTATAACGTAACGAATTATCGAACACGATGAAACTTAAACGTAAGAAAAGAACAACGTTATTCGTCTTTTCACTCAACTCTCAACTCGCATCATTCTACGTCGGATCGTTGAATGTGATTCTAAATGAAGCAGTGGCCATATATATATACATATATAAATATATATTTATGTATAAATGAAATCGGGGAGATCGTAAGGATAAGTCCAATTCGTGTAAATTTAAGTTGTATCGATAACGAGACAAATCGGGTAAGATTAAATTGTATAAAATAAATCTAAGTGTATGCTGGAACGTCGTGATTCGAGACAGTGCGTTAATATTTGTTCGCTGCAAAATCAACGGAAATAGAAATTATTGAGTTACGAGCTAATTAAGTTTATTATCAAAGCGGATGGTAATCGAATTGATGCGGAATATGTACGAGAGAATAACCGTGCCGTCTCGAACCCGTCCAAGTATACGTTGGTATATGCAACAAGAATGGGCAAACCGTTTTAGCAGTAAGTTCCTTGAACTCTTTACGTCGCATATACGGTCAGTTGCGTTTCTTCCTTTTCCTGTTATCTATATCTTTTATTATCGGATACTTTGCAGAGGAGCGTTTCTCGCCAGATCAGAATCTTCGCAAAAGAGATCCAAAAGTTTGCCCAGTCTTGGATTTGTATTCTAAGCTAATTGAATTAATGGTGTGCCAATACGAAGAGAATAAGCATTTTATAATAACGCTAGTACATGATTCTTCAGTTTTTGTAAAATAAGATTCGTGCGATTTTCTCATAACAGACGGAGGAAAAAAGAAGTTTAAAAAAAAAAGGATTTCGTCTCAATTTATTGGGAAGAACTACGTGTTACATTCCTATTTTGTACGGATTTTTCTAGGTAAAAAGACTCGACTCGTCACCTTGATCTTTTCTCGATGCCGACAATCCATTTAGAAGTTCAAAGCAAATCGCTTCGATCGCACGGAGAACGACACCGATAGTTTGAAAAGTTTATTAACAGAAATAATAAATGTAACGCTAAGGTATATTAGAACGATTTGTACTTGGAAACTACGTGAAAAGAGATACTTTTCAAAATATCGACGTGTCTGAAAGAAGAAAGAAAGAGGAGGAAAGAACGCTTAGAGATACAACCTTCTTCGATGTTAGAAACAGCAATGAATCTAAATGCGGACATTTAATAAATAATCGAATGATTCGCAATTTCTGCACTGAATAATATTAAGCTCAATAGTATAAAACGTCTGAACAGTATGCTCGTCGAGCTACGATATTTTTATCTAAACAGTAGTAAACATACGTGACTCTCTCAAGGATAGAGGATGTTTCTTGTATTCAGTTCTCTTTCATTTTTTTTTTTTTTTTTTTTTTTTGTGTAAAAGAAAAAAGAAAAAGAAAAAAAGGGCGAAAATTATTTAAGAGAACTCGTTGGAACTTGCATTATTTTTTTGTATAAAAATTCCAATGAGGAAGACGTCGAAATCCGAAGTACAAACGCACATTCTACAGCGAAGATCAACTTAATGGAATCTAAGATTTTTAATACCATACGAGATTCAAATTGCAATCGATATTTTGTTGAAAATTTTCGTATCTATCTCTTCGAAGAACAAGAAAACAAGTGGAATAATCGAGTACTTAAGTTCTTACTTTTCTGAGAATGATGTTTCAGAAAGTTATAGCGGAAGATAAACTCCTTCGTGTTTCTAAGACCTAAGTATACTTCTCAATGATGAATAAAAGCAAAAGACTTATCTTATCGCTATTAAGGGTTTATGCATCTGCTTAGTTGACCAAATAAAAGCTGTTTATACATTTCAATGTTATATTACGCGTAGCTGTAAGATATAAAAAGTCGACGAAACGAAAGTGTATCATTTACTGTATGTGTACTCTAATCAGCAATGCTTATAATATTTAAATAGTTAATCGTCATAAATCACGTGAGTCATCACGATACACCGTCATTACACATATTATACGTATACGCCATACGCGAGGCACAACACAACAATAATAAAGGAAAAAATAAAGCGAAAATAGGTAAAACAAACGCGAATTATATTTTGCCGTGCCAGACGAAAACAAAGCTGCCGCCGCTATCTTGTAGAACTTATTGTAATAATAATGATATCCAGAAAAATATCGTATAGTACATTATTATTATTATTATTATTATTATTATTATTATTATTATTATTATTATTATTATTATTATACTTTAGGATTATGTATTCAGTAAATTATATACAAAATTATCAAACACTATGTTACTGCGTTTCGAACCCATCTTTCGTGCATTTTTAAATACTAAATTTGTTTTTCATTCCTATGCAGATAAAATTATGTATATATATGTATTGTACGTAATACGAAATGCATCACATAAGGACAAAAAAAGGAGTGAACGAATAATTTCCGTTTTAGATTAGTTTACGTGTTGTCGATGTTACAATATCCAAATCTTTCTTCGTAAACCTAAAGTGAACGTACCAAATAATTCGAGGTATGTAATTCGTTTCAACATCGATTCTTCGTAATTTCTGCTCGTTCTCTTTGCTCCTCCGAAAATTTCATTATTTCGACCAAAAAAATTTGTAATCCAATTTTAGGTAAGAAAGCCATTTTCATATAAAATTATCCCTTCGTTCGTACCAATATGCAAGACAACGTTCGTTCGTAACAAAAGTTTGGCGCATAATTTTACATCACAATGTAAGTATTGGAAAAAGAAAAGTAGAAGTCACAAAGAGGTAAGCGATTTTTAAATAAGTACACAAGTTTCTGATTACATATATTTCAGATTATAATGTTAAAAGAAACGCATAAAATTTGCCTGCATTATTGGCTCTTGAATTATTAATGTAAGATCGTGAACCCGATGTTCTTGTAATGTTAATTATATGTAGGAAAATACTCCATATGCAATTTTTTCGTTTCATATTGACAATATAAATTAAATACCATATGAGACTATTAAAACAGACGAAATGACGATTAAAACGATAGATGATATATACACTCTTACATCACAAAAATGCCAATCGTTTGACTAATATTTCCTTTCACTCTATTAATTACATCATATAGAAAAATATACTGATTACAGGTCAGAGTTGTGTTAAAAAAGTGAAATTTCTACTGTTATCTAGCAGTAAATTCTTCCCGACTAGATCCCACCATTTGTTTCGATCGACCTTACTAAATATTCCCGCTAACGAAGATTGATTCCAGGTGCTTATTTTCAATTGTATCATTACGCTACGGCATATGTAAATGGTCCAATTCTTATAAATACAAATCTAATATCATTTCTATAAAAGTTACCATTTAAGACGACTCATCTATTGACCAGATCTATTCCTTTCCAGTATCCTATATTCTAACTTACATACGTACAAATACAATGTACAAACACAAAAAGTATCATTAAAATCGAAATAATACAGGATAAACAAAATATTTAAAAATTTGTCCTGTAATTTTCCGTCGCGGACTTTTCTTCAAATCATCGTGAAATGTAAAAATTAATGCTCGAAACATATTTGAAGGAGAATAAATTATCTTGCAATATGTAAGAATACATATAATATGAATAAATCAAATGTAATATATTCGTAAAGAAATCTAAATAAATGAATTTTTTATCCCCTCCATGTGAGAAGAGGGTATGTGACTGGTTGAATAAGCGGCGGCAGCAGCTCGATGAACGGCATTTAAGCGAGGAACGCCTGTTTGTAAATTTGATTTCTTCTAGTAAGATCGATTACTAAGTCAAACCTATAAGTGAGAAAAAAAGGTCAAACGAATTTCAAAGCACGTGATAAGAAGTTATTCGGTGACCGTAACTTTCACCTGTCGAGTTTCACTTTTAACCTGAATTCGTCAGTGGGTCTGTATCTAACAGTAAGTAATGTAGCAGTGTCCGTCCTCAAAGCACACATTTTCTTCGTTGCAAGTTGTCGACTCAAAACTACGAATGAAATTTTCAAAAATACTATCTGCTGAATTCTCGTCGTTTCAAGACTATCATTGCAGTCAAGTGTCAAGAAAACATTACATAAAGGTAACGATATTTGGGAAACGAGTTTAATGCATATTCTACGGTCAACCGGCATCACGTGCATTTTCGAGTACGAGAAAAATATACGTTTCCTGTATATTATCATGAGCATAGGACTTTAAGGATTGCTTCAGAAAAATTATATGTACAGAAAAATTTATATAAACTACAAAGTATATTACAACATCCGTCAAAATCGATCAATTAAAGTCAAATATCATGTGGCCAAAAGACGTTGGTATCAAAGCGATAGAAATATACTTTCCTGCTCAATATGTTGAACAAACAGAGCTGGAACAATTTGATGGTGTATCTGCTGGAAAATACACTATTGGCTT
The DNA here is from genome assembly GCF_024516045.1 of Bombus affinis. Taxonomy (NCBI): domain Eukaryota; kingdom Metazoa; phylum Arthropoda; class Insecta; order Hymenoptera; family Apidae; genus Bombus; species Bombus affinis. Next base: position 11,107,359 of record NC_066354.1, read on the forward strand.
AGGTCAGTGTAGGATGGGTTTCTGCAATGACCGTGAAGACATTAACTCTTTGTGCTTAACAGTTGTGCATCGATTAATGGATAGGTATGAAATAAAACCGCAAGATATTGGACGATTAGAAGTTGGAACTGAAACCATATTAGACAAGAGCAAATCGGTTAAATCTATTCTTATGCAGTTGTTTGAACCATATGATTGTACAGACATTGAAGGAGCTGATACAACCAATGCCTGCTATGGAGGTACAGCTGCTCTTTTAAATGCCATATCTTGGGTAGAAAGCAGTGCCTGGGATGGCAGACTGGCCTTAGTCGTTGCGGGTGATAATGCTGTATATTCTTCTGGAAGTGCTAGACCAACTGGAGGCGCTGGAGCTGTGGCAATGTTAATTGGTCCAAATGCACCTTTAATAATTGATCGTGGTGTAAGATCATCATGCATGAAACATGCGTATGATTTTTACAAGCCAAATTTAAAGTCTGAATATCCTATTGTAGATGGAAAATTATCGGTTCAATGTTATCTTAATGCGTTAGATACTTGTTATCAGACTTATTGTAAAAAGATGAGGAGCAAGCACAATCACAATGTTACTCTAGATAGCTTTAATGCATTTTTATTTCATTCTCCATATTGTAAATTAGTACAAAAGTCATTTGCCAGACTAGCTTTTATTGATTTCTTAAACACATCTAAGGAGGAAGTATCCAAAAAGCATCCAGAATTAGCGCAATTTCATGACGTTAAATTAGAAGACACTTATTTTAATAGAGATATTGAGAAATCATTTATGAACTTGAGTAAGCCAAATTTTCAGCAGAAAACACAGCCTTCTTTAATGATAGCAAATCAAGTAGGAAATATGTATACTCCATCTGTATACACTGGATTGGCCTCCTTGTTAATTAGTAAACCTATAAAAGAATTAGCAGGCTCTAAGGTGGGAGTATTTTCATATGGTTCAGGACTTTGTTCTACTATGTATTCATTAACGATAACAAACGAATGTAACGAAAAATCAAATTTAATGAAAATTATCTCTTCGCTCTCTTATATTAAAGAAGAACTTGATGCCCGTCAAAAGGTTTCCCCAGAAGCTTATACAAAGGAATTAGAATGGCGTGAACAGAATTGTCATACTGTACCATTTACTCCTCATAGTACCACTAAAGATATGTTCCCTGGAGCCTATTACCTTGTACAAGTGGATGAGAAATATAGAAGGACTTACAATAGAGTGTGAAGTTTTCCTTAAATAAGCTATTTGGGGCTTTTGTATCAATTATCGAATCAAAATCACGGTGGTGTATGATTATGTATATAATTTAAAAAATGAATTAGTCAATAACTGGCATAAAATATTTTTACCAAACAAAAATGTTCTTAATGCAACTTTCATATGCTATGAAATGTACACTTTTGATTTTTAAATTTATTTATAAATATAAAAACTTTATTAATACAATTTATATAATAGATATATCAATTACTTTCGCAAAAATACCTCTGTTTATACATATATTTATTTATCATGTACAGTTTTTAATATATCTATTGTATATGTTCTATATTCTTTTTAATTAGCAAGAAAGCTACAATCATTGTGCTTTATTATATTAGAAATATTCATATGAAAATATGAAAAAAAAAAACATGTACTTTTTAATTCATGTAAAAAGCCTTTAAAGAAATATTCCCTTTTAGTGCATTTTTGTTTAATATTAATTTATTAATTATGTGAATATTTATAGAAATAATAAAGAATTAAACACAGATTTTATGCACATGTTAAAAAAGTGCCTTAATAATATATTGTTTCTTTAACCTTTATACCCATGATGGATAAGAGCATCAATGAGTTAATCATGAAGTTGTTTCTACATTAGGGCTATATATCCATATGTACATAGAGTATAATATACCAAAAGTGAAATGGCTTGTATGTAAAAAGATAATTCAATAATTTTATTGTTTTTTTCCATGCATATGTAAGTCAATTGGTATGTTAACTACAACAAAATTTTCAAATTTTGATATATTTTGTTAAAAAAGTGAACACTTGTACTTTATGCATTGTAATTCACAAGCAAATATTTATCTTGTAATACCTATGTATATATATATATATTAATAAATAACTCATATTATTTAATATATTGTTTAACTAATATCTTTTTAAATATTTTTACTTTAATTATATGATAGATAAATGTGAAGTACATCATATACATTTTATTTCAATAATTTCGATATTACAATAACATTAAAAAAATAGTACAATAGCAAATTTTTTCTTTAAAAAAATATATTAGTATAATATTTGTTCTTTTTGAGATTCATTTCATTAAAAATAAATACGTGCATTAACTTTTGCTACATTTATAAATAGTTAAAGTATATTAGTGTCGCTGAATATTATGAAATCTAAGCATTTGTATTTACAAATGTATACCTTTAAAATACTCAATCTTAAGTCTCTAGTAAAATAGCAGATAAAGAGAGAATAGTAATTTTTCAAATTAATACAAAATCCATAGTGAGTTCCTGTTCCATAATCAAATGGTCACAAAATACTGGCTTTGTAGCACAATTATTACTATTCTGTCATTATTAACAATATAATTAATTTCTTTTAATATCACATTATTTGGATAGTTATAAAAATATTGTACTTTGTTTTTCCATTTTATATACAAATTTAGACATAGTAAAGATATGTATATCATTTTTTTATAAACCACTACCTAAAATATTTTATATGGACAACCTGAACAAGAAGACAGTTTTCTACTTGCACCAAGTCTAACAACTTCATCTTCATTAGCATTTATTTGACGATTTTCATGTCTTCTCTGGAAAGAAGTAAACATATGCATTTCTTTAAGATTATATGATACGTGATTACGAAAACAGTATGTGTTTACTTATATTTTATATTTTTATATCTTTTTTTTATTATATATTTTACATTTTATATGCTTACTTTAAGTTCTGCTGCTAGGTAGAAAAATACAGAATCTATATTGGTATTCTCTTTGGCTGATGTTTCTACCACTTGTAACACTTCAGGAAGATATTGACAAAGAGCTTCTGCCTCTCCTTTCTCAACCTCTCGTAGACTTTCTAAATCACATTTGTTACCTATAAGTTTTTTATTTGTTAATATATAGTATTCAAAGCATAATTAAAACAAAATATATGAACAAATCTCACCAACTAAAATTAATAACACATGTGATGAAGTATACCTTCGTACTTCTTCTACCCAATGTTGTAGGCTTAAGAATGTAGATCTCTTTGTAATATCATAAACTGAAAGTTATTTAAACCATTATAAATATTTCTATAGTTAAGTGAACAAAAAGGTAGAAATAATATCTCTCACATACCTACAATAACACCATTAGCAGATCTATAGTAACTTTGAGTTATTGTACGAAATCTTTCTTGGCCAGCTGTATCCCATATTTGCAACTAATAGTAATAAAATATCTTTAAACATTTTGAATGATTTATATATCATTATATATTAAGTGATATATATATATATTTTATAAAAAAAATTATATTACTAATTTGAAAAACATAATGTAACAATATTTGTTATGTGTTATAATATATCTGTTCGATTTTATATAATTAAAGAAAAAGATATTATCAATACCAGTTTGTACAAAATAATTCAAGCTAAAGTGAAAGTTCGCTTTTAGCAAAAAATTATCTATTCGATCTCACATTCCCATGTTAAATTATATTTATTTAAATAATTTTATATTAAAAAAGCTATTGAGCTCTCTTCTTTAAAATTTATATATAAATTACTTGTAGGTTATAAATGTCAAAAAAATTGGAGAAATATAGCGATATTGATCATAGATCAAATAAACGTACCTTAACTTTCTTGTCATCGATTAGTACAGTCTTCATGGAAAAGTCTACACCAATTGTGTTTCCATGCCTCTCGATAAATGTACCAGATCGAAATCTTTGAACAACACATGTTTTTCCTGTTCCACAATCGCCAATGAGCACAATCTTGAACAAGTAATCAAAATTTTCATCGTTCGTGGCCATCAAATTGTCCGGATCGCGGTTCGACATTTCTTTCCTATCGTCGAAGTAATTTATCAAATCGACGACACTCTTTATAATCCGCACATCCAGACCTACCGACTACTTACGCCATTGTTTCACTCAACTCGTAACTCCACCACTTTATAAATGTTCTTATAATTAGTGCAGTTGGTACGCGTAAGATATTCATTGAAACCGGATTCAAACATTAGATTTCTTTTCTTTTTCAATCTAACCTGTTATGCTCCTTTCATTTTATAATTACAAATTCACCAATTTTTTATAAAAATAAATCGTTTCTGATGAAGTTTAAGGTACAATATATTTATTTTATTTAAAAATTAGTAGCATTGAGATAATAAAATGATGTAGATGGTACATATTACTTTTATTATCAGGAGACATTTTACTTCAATAAGATGAACATAGGTATTTTTTGTATTTATTATAAATGTACTTTCACATAAACGCAATCTATATCTAATTAATTATAAATATAGTAGGAATTAAAATAACAATTACTGTCCTGACGTGAATTTTGAAAGGCCTTCTAATAAACTAACATACGCGGTATGTTCGTAACTTGTACTGAGCTCAACCAATTTCTCTGCAAACTCGTTTGAAATGCCTTTCTCTTCGAGATAATTCATCAGTAAGTCATATAGATACTGAAAAATAAATATTATATATATTTCTATAAGCATATATAAAAAGAAACATGAAATTAATTAGATAAGAATTCGTAGTAAATCTTTGTCACATTCTCAAGTATTAATTTTATCAATAATAAAATTATTCTATGTGTGAATGTTTTATTTTTCCAAAGATCAATAATCAAATTGGTTACTAGGTATTCCAATTTGTACTCAACACTTTGGTTTATTTTTTATAGATACATATAAGCTCACTATAGAATATATGTCATTACTTACTCCATCAATAATTTCACCAGCAACTGCATACACTTTGTCAGAATGTTTTCCTGTATATAAAGTAATTTCATCTATGCCAAAGATGTCATCTGAAATTAAATTCATTTATGAAAAACGCATTCATCTAATCACACAATAGTACATACATGTATTGCTATAAGTTAAAATTCAATGTTACTTACTATAATTTTCATTGGCACCTGATGCACCAGGTTCATTGTTAAAGGAACAGGTGAATCCAAGAGTCTGATTATCTCTAACTATATCAACTGTGAAGGATGGTTTACTTTTCATATCACCAATGTCTGGAGTATCACTAGTCATTTCAATTTCAGGTTCAGAATCAGAATCGACAGTATGATTTATGTTAAACGAGATTCTAATTCTGTAAAAGATAATTTGTAGTAAAAGATGAAATGTACTTTCTACTGAAAATAGTTTATCATATTTTGTAATAATATAGCATCATTAACCTATGTTAAAAGTTCTCTTACATTTCATTATCTTGCTTCTTTTCCAAATTAACATCTGCTCCATCAAGCGAGACTTTAAATCCATCTAATTCAGTGGGAATAGTTTTTAATTTTTGTGCATTCTTTTCTGCTATGATTTCTTCAGCCAAAAATTCTACAAGCTCCTTCTCAGCTATAAAAAAGAGAAGGAAATAATTATGACAAAGCGATAAAACAATGAAAATATACTTAATGAAAATATTTCAGTCCTAAAATAAATAAATATAGTATATAAAACTTATATTATTAGTAACATAGATATATCATAATACAAATGTATAAATGTTTAAAAATACAATTACTGAAATTTACAACATATACGATTAATTTATATGACGATGAAATGATGAAATAAATTACGATATAATGTACCCTTCGTATGAGAATGCCTGCAATGACCGAAATTACAAGAAACACTTGGATGCTTAAATAGTTTTGTCGAAGCGATAGGTGTGACTTGGAATCGTCGAGAATTGTTCCACAGTGTTCTTAATTGATTACTCGCTATCCCTGTAGTCGAAGTTGGCGAAAACAAATTTTTTATTACCGGCGAACATAGTGTTTTCCTTATTATTCCGTTCATTTTAACGTTCATAACTAACATTGGTTTTGTTCGAATCGTATAAGTATACGCACAAAATGCTTTTCCGACAAACCGAACACGAGGTAGGATAAATAGCACTGTCACGAATTAATAAACTATATAGTCTACCGTCTCCTTGTAATTTCTAGAACAAACATTTGTATGGTGATTTCTAGTAATTTTCTGTTCGAAGTGAAGATTGGAATTATCACATGTGATGTCGCCCAAAAGTAGATTGTCATCATGTTATTAATTCCTATAGTCACGACAGCGCGCGCTATCTAAATATTCGAATAGCTTACTCAACTTAGCTTTTAACTTCATAATAATAAAGACAACCTTACTCGAAATAAATTTTAATTACGCTAGCGAAATACTCGACTAGATTAGATGATCACTGAAGTAAGGAAAAATTCATAAACAGGAATGCAACTGGAAACAACAAAAGGAGATAATTGCAACATTGCGTGTTTGCTCGTTTCTTCCACCAAGGAACATCAAGAACTTTTCGACGAACAATGTAGCCTTTGACCACCACAGGGCCTTATTTTGAGTGTCCATTTTGCTGCTGAATGATCTTTCTATTCATCTCTAGTATAAGCTCTATGCTATCTTACATTGATATATATTCTTGGTTGATATCGCAAAAAAATAGTGGGAAACGTATAGGAAATACCTCAGTAGAAATACCGCCATAAAGAATATCAAATACAATACGTTGTGTGATGTAGATATATCATTAGCTTTATTCGACATTTTATAAGTTAGTATCATTGTTTTAAAAGATGTATTCACTTACGGAAGGAGCATTGGATGTAAGTTTAAATATAGTATTTTGTATTTTATGATACAATTGTGATGCAATTTATTTTATCTGATTTTTAGAAAATCATGAACGGGATCGAGGTCGATAGGCCGATATTGCAAATATTGGTAAATAAACTATGTCCTCCGTCTAATTTGCTTTTAGACTGAAATATCTCACTTTCGAATACGATAATTATTTATAGGGTCACAAGAAATTATCTAGTTCAAATAGTGGAGAACGTTACAGACTTCTCGTATCTGATGGAAAACGAATAAATTCATTTACGATGCTTGCCACGCAATTAAATTCAATGATAACCGATAATGTATTAACAGAATTTTCCATTTGCCAAATAAATAGATATGCTATAAGCGTGGTAAATAATGCTGGCAAACAAAAGTATGCAATAATTATTTAATAAAGGATAACAAAATTTTATTAACAATTCAACATTGAATTCTTTTTATTTTAGACGAGTAATGGTGATATTAAGTGTTGATTTAAAAGTTGCGGGTGATGAAGTTGGACATAAAATTGGTAATCCCACAAATGCTGATGCTGATGGTGAATCTAAACCAGCACAAAGTGTACAGTCTGCGCAAACTACTTCACAACAGCAAAGTAATACACACTAACTATGAATTAGTACAAATCATATCAATAACATGTTATTTTAGTATTTTACTATTCAGGTAGCTTGGTGTCAAAGCATAGTGGTCAACAGTCTTCTACCAGTGATATATCCACAATCCCAATCGTTGCATTGAGTCCTTATCAAAACAGGTGTGTTTAATTTTTCATTCTTTTTAAGTGTCACAGTTTTTTAATGTGCTAAATAATCTTTTACATAGGTGGGTAATAAAGGCACGAGTTGTCAATAAATCTGCCATTAGAACGTGGAGTAATTCACGTGGTGAAGGAAAATTGTTTTCCATGGATCTTGTAGACGAAAGTGGAGAGATTAGATGCACTGCATTTAGAGATCAGTGTGATAAATTCTATGATATGATTGAGGTAATTAGTGTGCTATTGTATGTATTTTATAATGTTGCATCATAATATACATTTTTTGCAGATCGGGAAGGTTTATTACATTTCCAGAGCAACTTTAAAAACAGCAAATAAGCAGTTTAATAATTTAAAAAACGATTATGAAATGTCTCTAACTGGCGATTCAGAAATAATTCCATGCCATGATATTGGGGATAAGATTCCAACTCTTCAGTTTGATTTTATACCAATAAACGATATAGAGCAAAAGGAGAAAAATGATATAATAGGTAAATATTGTATTGAAATGTATACTATTTATATATTATATCATAACACTTTAATCTATTATCTGTTAATCATAACACTTATTTGTTGCAGATGTTTTGGCTATTGTAAAATCTCGTGGTGATTTGCAGATGTTAGTATCACGAACTACTGGTAAAGACATGAAAAAAAGGGATATTAATCTCATTGATGAAAGTAATACTATGGTAAAAATTTTACCTGACTAAATTCAATGAATAGAAAAACTTTTATAATATTACATAAAATGAGATTTTAGGTAACGCTTACACTATGGGGAACACAAGCTGAAGAATTTTCAGGAAATGATAATCCAGTTTTAGCCATTAAAGGAGCTCGTGTTGGCGAATTTAATGGTGGAAAGAATTTGTCTACTCTCAGTGGAACTGCTGTGCAGATTGATCCAGATATTCCAGAAGCACATAGGTGTCAAAGTCATTAATAGATCTCTGAAACTAATATTGTAATTGCAAAAAATCTTGGTCTTAGAGTAATACTTTTTATTTTAATATAGATTACGAGGTTGGTTTAACACAACTGGATGTCATGAAGAAGCAAAGCCACTTTCAAGAGCATTTGGAAGTGCAGCTCAAATGTCTCAGGCATTGATCACAATTGGCGAAGCAAACAGTCAGATAGATAAAAAGATCGGTCCGGAAATATTTACGGTGAAGGCGACCATTAATCTTTTACGCACTGAAAATATTTTATATAAATCGTGCCCTAGTGAAAACTGCAAAAAAAAGGTAATTATTATCTCGTACTTTATAAGTAGATATAATAAAACACCATAAATTAAGAGATTGTATTTTGCAGGTGATAGATCAAGCAAATGGCATGTACAGGTGCGAAAAATGTAATAAAGAATTCCCTAACTTCAAATATCGTTTACTTGGAAGCGTAAGTGCAAAATAAATTTTGTTTTCATCTATTTAGATGCAAGTCAGATTTATTAATATTTGACATATTTGCAGCTAAGCTTGGCTGACTGGACAGATAATATGTGGGTCACAGCATTTAATGACGAAACAGAGAAAATTTTAGGTATTACAGCTCAGGAACTTGGAGAATTAAAAGAAAATGATAACGATGCCTACCTGGAAAAACTTGGCGATGTAACATTTAAAAGTTTCATATTTAAGATAAGAACGAAAATGGAAACATTCGGTGTAAGTTGACTCAATGCAATGATTCTAATGTTTGTAATTATTTACCGAACCGAATTATTTACAGGATGAAAACAGGTTAAGATCAACATGTATTGATGTATCCCCAACTGATTGTAAAGCCTACAACGAAGACTTAATAACCAAACTCAAAGAATTAACTGGTATTGATAGTATTTAAAGTTATTCCATTCCTGATAATATTTTCTAGAGTTGCGCACGTCTGAGCTCTTTTTGTTTGAAAAAATATCAGTATATTTTTATATTATTAATTAATCCAATAATAATTTTTTGATATTTCATTACATATTTGTGTAATTCAATAATTCCCATACTTAACAATGTTAAGTATACTTTAACGTAATTACCATAAATTACTCTATTAATTTTTCTACATAAATAGCTATAAATTTTAAGATATTAAGAATTTAGTAAATATTAAATCTATTACATACATATTTATCATAACATGGTCGTGCTGCTCATTAAACTAAGACATGTTAGGCTTTGCTAAATAATTACGGTGTTTAAAAACGTGAAATCGTGCTCCGAATAAACTTATATGTAGATAATCTTGCAAGGTAATATAATGCACGTATTCGGCATGATTCATTAGAATTATTATGTAGCAGCGTATTATTGTTTAACAAAGTCATCGAAGCTATGAGTATATGAAATTACATATATGCATTTTTGTTAAAGTTACGCATGATTGAAACCAGTTTAGTTAAAAATATCATACAAACGTAATTGCTTTTAGTCGGCATTATCAGTCGTATCATCGTTGTGACAGCAAAGTATTATATGCCAGTCTTCGTTGATACTACTAGGCAGTAAGACTAAGAGTACTTATAATAATGACAACATTACCCTAAACGTGTTTATAATGATGTTATGAATGAATAAACTATATCATGTATGAATGTGTATGTATATACATATATATAATGGTGTATATATATATATATATGTTGAATCATCACCTTTTAAATAAATTTACAACTTAAAGATTACGTAATATTCTTATCGTACAATAAGGATTAATTCGTTAATGCCATTTGTATTAACAAACATATAAGTCACTTACAATGAACTGTATCTGTTAATACATATAATGATTAAAAAGTAATTGGAGTTTATGAATCATACTACTTGAATTATTCACCGTCTGTCGAATTGCCCACATAATTGCATAACTATAGTAAACAGCATGATCATTTTAAGTATTGCATTGATACTTAACAAATTTGGAAGTTATGTTTGAATTCAAAGATTCAAAAATTTAACTTTGTCTTAAGTCTTTTGCCCTATTTATAGATGACAAATACGCATTTTTACGTATTATAAAAATATTTTAAGCGCATCTGCAGTTCTAAACAAATTTTTTGACCAGTTTACATCTGAAAATGAACATCTATCAGTAGTTTATGACTCATCGTATTTGTTTGATTACCGTTTGCAAATTACTGGCGTTAAGACCTTGCGCCTGTAGTATGTGTATTGGGCATGCGCGAGCGGTCTACGTTCGTAAAGCGCCAAAACGACGCATTTCGTCGCAGTACGAATTCAACCTTCGCGAAGAGCAGGTGATTGTTACGTAGTACAGTGATTTTTGATTTTGTCTGTATTTGGAAGAACACTATGGCTATTTGTAAGTACTTGCATTTTTATATCAACAAATTATATCGCTAAGTCAATATTAACGTGTTTTTTTCTATTTTTTTATTACTTTTTCTAATTTATCTCCATTTGTAGTTACATTTTGCGTATTTGATATTAGAAACCCCTTTTTGCATAAATAATTAAACATGATAAATCGGTTAACTGGCATTTTAGAAATACAATTTTTTAATATTTACTTATTTACTTATTTAATATTTACCTATTTAAATTATAACTTTTTTCCTTGTAAAAAGGATAAGGAATATAGGAAAAAATAAAAAATACAAATGCTATCTTCTACTTATACAAATACACGTGGTTATGAAGATACCTTGAATAACTAATTTTCTGAGATAATTATTAACACATAGAAATTAGAAATATACTGTATTCGTGTAATTCGAAATATGTTATATTTAATTAGGCATTATAATTTTTACCAAAACTAGTTTACAAAAAAACTATATTTTTCATGTTTCGTATCATGATTGTTTGATGGAAATATCCTGAAATATTTTTTGGAACTGCATATCTTTTAAGTAAATACGTGTTAATTACTGCGGAGAAAATAATTTTTTTACAAAACATTAACTTTTTTCAATCCTACTTTTCATTTCTACATAATGCATTGTAGTATAACATGTAACAACATATTTAATAAATGCCATTGCCACTACTTGTAACAATTGTAGCACTTGACACAACTATAACGTTATATAAATATTATTATTATATATATCGTCGTAATAAATATCGTAAGATAATATGTATTTTGAAAGAAGGTGTGAAATATGATCGAAAATCTTTCGCATGACTTTGAAAGGATCACGTCTATTTTTATCGTGGAAGTCTAATATCGAATTCGTTTCTAATGTATCATAACACTTCTCAGAAACACGCGACGCTATGATTAATTCACCCTTCTAGTTCGATCTTGCAAATATCATCCCTCTAATATAATAATTCCACATTATCTTCAATAATCATGTTTAATTTTGTACCAAGGAATCTAAAGAAACGAAAGGAAAATGGTAAATAGATGCGAACAATATTTTCACTTCATTGAAAGGAATCGTCGAATGTTCGAGAATATCTATCGAAGTAGTAGATATTGAGATATCTACCTTATCGATTAGGGATCTATAGGAAATGGTGAAGAATAGAATTATGTTTACGGGAGAATGTCTTATTACGTAATTTATTTTCTAGCGTCTAGTTAAATTAGTATATTTAGCGTATACGGGTGCGGCTGTGCCGGTTTGACAAACCGGCCGGCCGGCATTTTTAGCTATGTACAATGCGATTTCACGAATCTATACAACTTCGTGCTAGTTCCATTAAAGTACAAATATGTCCTCGCTTAACCTAAATCTTGTAGGTCTGGTGAAAGTTTGAACATCTTATCAATATGAGTTTTATAATAATAGAATAATGTTAATAGAAATGTGGAATAACAGAATAAATTTGTATTTTTACCAACGCTACATACAAAAGTGGAATCTTAGCAGAGATTTATTTTATCTGGTAAATATGTATATGTTATAATGTATACATGTGTAATAAGTACTTTGGATAATTGATACATTTTTGCATATTATGTAATATTTTACGTGATCTGTGTATTTTTACAACTTTAAATATGTATCTTGTAAATGCATAAACAGTCGCAATTAAAAAATAACGTTCAATCAGATTTCTTGTTCTCTGAAGGAAGTTTTTTACGGTTGCAAAATCATAACAGTACTGTTTCATATGTGACACAACCTTAATTTTCATAATTCCGGTATCACGTCATCTCTGCAGGATTTCTTGTGCAACCAACCATAAGTTCTAGATTGTTTCGTAACGTGCAATTCTACTGTTCTCGCTTATTTTCTCAAGTTTTCTAAAATCTCTGTAGAAACCTTAATTTCTTTGAACTCGGAAATCGCCATATTCGTTTCGATATATCATCATGTATTTGCTGTACCTTGTATGTAAATTTAATATTATTATACTTTTTTAATACATTTTCTTTATTCAAGGAAAGAAAAGAAAAAATATAAAAGGAATATGCTATAGAAAAATTTTATGTACATATATACCTATTATATTTATTATAAATATGTATGAAACAATTTGAAATTTTACTTTCTATATAATGAGTTCTACAACAAGTTCTATATAAAGATGAATTATAGAAATTTTTATTTGTTTTTAAATTTAACTGGTACATGTGAATACTTTTTCCATTAGGAAGCGCGGTCCAGCTTGCTAGCAAAAGGAAGAGAGTTGCTATGCGAGGTCAATGACAGTAAAACACGAATGAACACTAAGAGGTTTACTGGACACATGATCGTCAAACTATTGGCAACCATGCATTTGCGCTATAAATGATAGAACATGATATAATGGATCCAGTAAAGTTAGTAAAATTAGATGTAAAAAGTCATATTCGCTACATTATACGTTAAAATAGGTTCTAGAGTCATGTTAATGAAAGCACTGGAATAATACGGTAATAAACGTCAAAACGGTGGAACCAACCAACGATCATCATTGTGCAATTGAAATTGGCTCAATGGCTCTAATTTTCTCATTATTATGTTAATTGCCAACGTAAAGCGTAACACTTCTTTTATAGAACATCTGGTACTTCAATCAATTTTGCCCACAAAACGAATATCCTAGAACTAATCGAAAATAATGTAAAAATAAGTAAATGGAAAAAGTTCAAGAAACTTTTTGCACAGTAAAAGCACATATAGGTTATTCCATACAAGCAAACATTTATTCTAACAAGTATATGATTTTTTCTTATTTTAATTTTTTTTTTATATCTGTTATTAATAGCAACTGTAGATAAACGATATTTATGAAAATAGAGATAATTAGAAAATATTATCAAGGGTATGAGATGTCGCAATATTCCTAGATTCGTTGTTTCTAATCCGAATGTGGAGGTGACTCTTTGACTGATTACTCTTGACGTAAAAGTTCGGCACATTGATCACTTTGAATCACCGAAGTACCGCTATATGAAGTATGTACGTAATTGGCATCAAACTATTAATGACATCATCACAATGGCGTTCTCGGCCTCGCGTAATGGAACTTTCTATTATTCATGGTCGCCTTGTCGTTTAAACTATTTTATAGCTAGTTTACATTAAGAAAATGCTAATGAAGAGACCAGCAGTCGTACAGAAAATCTTGAAGCAAATCTAAAAAGTTATTAGACAATTTTAGGCTTAAAGCATAGTAAAGTATGACATAAAAATTGTTGCTGTGAAAGATGGAATGTGGGTGATTGATTCATGATGTTCAAAAATTGATGTGATTCAAATTGTTGACGATGACACAATGATGTCAGCAACGAACATGGCCTCTGTGACACAAGCCGCTATTTATAAGCATTGCGTTCGTCCAGCAAATTCTTGTTGTCGCGTGGTATAGAACATTTCGATAGTAGTAGTAGGTGTAACAACGGTCATTTCGTACGTGGATCATCGTCACGATAGTCCATAGTTCATTTTACTTAACGGAAAGACGATTAATGAAAAGCGTGCTATAACGTAATTTTAGTATACCTGCAGCGTAGCAATATAGTGTCACGTGGATTATTACTTGATATTTAAATAAAAATTCAACATTTAAAATTCGAATCGAAGATAATAGAAGATCTATGCAATTTTTGAATTAATTGAAGTTTGTTTGCGATGGTGTTCAATTAGGAAAGAATTTACTTGCACTTTAGGGTTAGCAGTTTTCTAGCGAAATTAATATCAATTGTTTATTGATAAATAACATGAAACAGATTACGAAGAGATAAACAATTTATTAACAATTGTGATAATTTGTCAGTGTCAATGTAGAATGTGCATGTTTTCCGGGCGCACGTTTTGGCGAAACCTTTTGATAGAGACAATCCTGTTAGCGTTAATTTTCACAGACTTTGGAATTCAGTTGCTGTCGTTAATCAAATTTCCAGGTAAATTTTCAACCTAATAAGTAAAAACTAATAATTTTCAATAATTATCAAGTATGAAAAATTCCGAAAACCAATAAATATTGATTAAGTCTTCAATTAAGATCAATTTTTTTGTATATCTTTTACAAAGTTTAGGAAAAATTTAAAGAAGCGTCCGTTGAATGTTGGCAGAGATAATCAGCGTTAACAATTCGACAAAGTTAGAGCACATGTTTTATTACGCAAGGTGTTTCTCCGGAGCGTATAGAAGCGAAGGCAGCTGCAGTTCTTCGAGCAGAAGAACAACTGTATAAGACTATAATTTAAAAGCAAACTGAATCTAACTGTTTCCGGCCAATGTATCTCATTATGGAAATGTGTGTTTATAGCGTAAATTCTCCAAATGTAGCTGCATATGTATAAGATGAAAAATAACATTGATGACATTAAGCTAATTTGACACGTCAATGAACAAATTGAATTTATGGTCGTGCGACAAAATCGTTCGCAGCTGGATCGAAAAATGAAAAGATTAAACGATTTTATGATCACTCGTTAAACGTTAGACGACTGGAATCGTTCCATTTCTACGAAAGAAAACGAACGTTTCGTTAATAATGTCTTGAATTGTATTCGACTGAACTTGAAGATCGAAAGCTGAAAATTAAATTTTTTCTTTTATCGATACAGACTTCTATTGTATTATATTACATATCATGAACTATATAGAGTTGCATTGAATGGAGAAAAACAATCGATACTGTTGATAAGATGAATCATTAATCTCTGTCAGTTAATATTTTTGATATTATATGCTCGTTAAATACAAGTGATCGTGCTTGGAATAAGAAAAACTATCATCAACTTTTTCTATAGAGAATGTTGGGTAATCGTGATTATAATCGTGAATCATCGATCGCTAGAGGTGATTTATAGTCGCGAAACGTACAACGGGGCGATCTAGACTCGAAAATGTCGCGAGCACACGATATATTGATCGATGGAACTCCTGCATTGTCCTACTTTTGTACATCACGGTGTACGATGTAGGATGTCTTGGCGTCCAGACGTCTGGGCGTCTGGATTTCTTCGACTAAAGAGGATTTTAAATCCTTTGCCAGTTTTTTTAACTCAACTGATTTTTAAGATCGCTGGACCTAGTTTCAGCTCAATTAAATTTTTATCAAAGTCATTATTAATGTTATCCTCGATTACTATTAGATATTATTATTAATAATACTAATTAATAATAATAATAATAATAATAATAAACATGATCAAAAGTGGACAAATGTATATAAATATCATTACATTACATATTATAACGTATAATAAATGTCTAAGAATTTCTTTCTTTTTTCTTTTAGCTCTTTCTACTGAGGATAAATTGGAATACAATTTCTATCCTGTCGCGAGCGGGCAACTTCAGTTCCGGATAAAAGCACCAAACGATGCCCATATCGCACTTACAACGGGTCCCCACGAGGGTGAGCCTATGTACGAGGTAAAAATTATTGAAAAATAAACTTGTTTAATTATTATTATAAAATTTCTCAAATAAACAAACGAGAGTCGAATGTATCGGTGCGTGTTAAAATCACAGGTTTTCATTGGTGGTTGGAGCAACAGCAAGTCTGTAATTCGTAAAAATAGGACGAAACCCGATGTTGCCGAGGCAGATACACCTGGTATCCTGAGTGCTGATGAAACGCGTGGATTCTGGATCAGGTGGGTAGCGTTAACTATATTATTAAGTTATTAACCACAAGATGTGAGAATATCTTTTCCTATATCTTTTTGTTTCTCCTTATTGTTTTTAGAAACCTTAAATAAATATGTTTCATACATCTTGTGTATTCGTAATAATACAATATTCTTTCTTACATAATTCATAATAATAATTACATAATTCTTTCTTCCAGATGGGACGATGGTGTTATCTCAGTAGGTAAAGAGGGCGAACCAAGCGCATTTCTCACGTACGCCGATCCAGAGCCGTTCGGAATCGGTTACTTCGGGGTATGCACCGGTTGGGGTGCATCCGGTGAATGGTTAATCGAAGGTAAAATTATTATCTATTCTCATCGTATTCCATGTTCTTAAACTCCTTTTTTTTTTTTTTTGCTTATACATTAGGTAGATTTATCGTAGCTAATGTCTACATATAGGTCTTGTAGAGTCGTAACAATATTGTCGCACATATTTTAGTGTTCTAGAAGCAAATCCCTTTGTAAATCCGTGTTCCGTTTGGGAAAATATTTACAAAATATTGGAATTTTTATCAAATCACATGTAAGGGTGCTTAAATTTTAATTCTCAATTTATTAATACGATTTTCTTGCTGGTATTTTATGGAATTTCGGACGGACTCTACTAATGCATCGTCGCCCATACAGCCATATGTGTAGGTGGTCAAAATCGTTGTACGTAAAGTATACGAAACCTCGAGAAACAATATTTGTTCCTTTTTAGGCTTTTAGATCTGTTGCTCGAATATGTTTTATCCTAGCACGTTTACCGCTTTACTTCGAATGGTGTCGAATTTCACATCAACACTTTTTTACATTATTCTATACGTTCCCCTATATTGCTTTATATTTTTCATACAAATATTCCCATTGTATATTAAGATATGTTTTTGTAATTGGACACCGTTTGATTGGAAGGACACATGCACGAGAAAAGAATCATAGATCACGTGTAGTTGAGTCACGCTTGTATTGTGCTGCAGTGTGATCAAAAGCACTCATATTTCCAAGCTTATAATTGAAACGGCTGATAATCCTATCAGCCGAATATGCTATATGGTAAAATCGTTATAGCAATATAGAAAGTGAAAAATATGTAAGTACATACGTATATCCAACATATTCTATCGCCGCGTGTATGTTAAAAGTTTATATATGAATAATAAATAAATTTGGGGGAACAATGAACGCGAATGAGAAGGAAAAATATTCATTTCCAAATCCTGATTGGAAATTAAATGTTTTATTTCCTATAAGGACATGGCCCCTTGACAACACGGAATGAGTTAGTCTACACATTTCATAATGTAAGGAGCGGCTCGGTCCTCATCGAAGTGAGGGCTAAGAGTAACGCGCACATCGCCCTGACCAACAAAAAAGGCGACTCGAGCCCGATGTACGAAATCATGCTCGGGGGTTGGGAAAACTCAGCATCCATCATCAGATACGATCGCAAACAACCCGACAAGGTTCGAAATTTACGAAACTCGAAATCATTTATTGATTACGACGTTCTTTTAATTTTTCATCAAATGAAACAGTTATTTAGTAATCTTTGATGTTTCGTCAACTCTTTTTTCTTTGCTTTAATACAAAATAAAAGGAAGATCGAGAGTTCGGGTTTCGTGTTAAAACGTTGATTTTGCACCGACAGGTGCACGTGAATACGCCAAATCTGCTGAACGAGAACGAAACGAAGAAGTTCGCGATTTGTTGGCTCGATGGTCGTATCATGGTCAGGGCTGGTGATGTTAATGGTCCTGTGATCATGGAATGGCAAGATCCTAAGCCGATTGGCGTGAGCTACGTGGGTGTGCGTACCGGTTGGGGAGCAACCGGCAAATGGAAACTTCGAACCGCGCAGTATCCATCCCATCCACCCCACAAAAGTAATTTGCCTGTTAAATATCCGTTTCTTTTCTCTTTTTGTTTTTGTTTCTCTGCTTCAATTCATCCTTGGTGATAGATTGGTAATTATCGACCGACGGATCATTTGTGGGTGTTGAGGCTTGGTTTCTCATTATCTTGAAGATTATAATAAAAAGTAGGATTTTTTTATAGTTAATAGATATGAATATTCGGTAGAATATGTAATTTATACGAATCCTACTTTTTTTTTATTTGTAGATGTACCTATACGAGTATTATGTTAATGGGAGTTCGAGGATAAGGGTGTCGGTGCCACTAATTGCTTCTCGTAATTATCAATGCAATGTTATTTCTCACGATGCACGCTATATTTTCTACCTCCTTTCTTTTCAACGGATCCCTTCTCGCTTGCAAATGCTAAAATTAACGCTTCACCGATCCAGCTTATTTACTATAAACAACGAATAAATGAAAACTTGCTATTAGATCTTACAGAATTACTATAACTATTATCCCTATACTGTTCTAAATTCTACCTTCAAAATAAATGACCTTTTATTATTATATAGTTATGTGGTAGAGAAGAGCATCGAGCATTAACAAATCGTACCTTATACCTCGTTGACGATTGCCTGCAAATTAATGTTCTCGATTGAAAATGTTTAGTTCAGTTAGCACGCCAATTGTCGTGTCCGGTCGTAATTGAAGTAATGACAGTAACGCGTTTACTGTATGTCACACGCCTACTTCGCAACACTTTTCATTGCAAGTTGTATTGAACATCTTAAACGTTAGAGATTCTGTTAATCTTTACACGTATCTATGTACATATCTATAGGAATCCTAAGATTTTCAATATACAGTAAATGTGTTAAGCACCTACACCCACAAGGAGATATAATTATAATTTTTTAATAAATAATAGTACTTGAATTTCGATGAATGTAAGAAATGTAATTGCCTTGATTCAATATGTTCATAGTGATTTATATGCACATTCACATGCACATGCATATTTGCACGGAATACAAGCCATATTATTACACAAGACCCTAATAGCCGCATGTACAACAAAGTATGCCGAGGTCATCATATCCTCATTTTCTGCAGATTAGTGCAGACGCATCATTCTTTAAATGCCTTTTCCTCCCGATCGATCCCCATTCTTTTTGTCGTAACTTAAATCTAATAGTTGCTTATGATGTGATTCATCCCATGGTCGATTTATTTATTATATTAAATAATTCTGCCGAAAACATCGTGAAGGCTCATTCCGGAGAGAACTCATAATAAGTTTTCGCATTATCATTTGGTATGCGTTCATCGTTCTTCACACGTGTCATTACTGTAAACATTATCAACGTCATAAATCATAATTTTCCTCGAATTTCGTGCATTGTTTTTTAATTGTACGAAGCATGAGATGTTGTATCTAATCAGAGATGAGAATTTTTATAATTTGCTTTCCTAATATCATTGTTTACTTCTTTCTCAAGTGCTATCCAACATAAAAACATAATAGATGCCTATATATATGCATTTAACACACATGATAAAGAAGAAGAGGAAAAATCTGATGCCACTCGAGTAATGGTTGGAAAGCGCTACCTTAATCTTATACAAAAAATAACAAAGGAAGTAAGTCCTGACCATCTGTGGCTAATATGTTTTTGTGGCACCTGCTTCTAGACGTGAATCCATCGGCCCCACCTCCACCATCGGGCGTCATGGATATAGGAGAGTTCTGTTGGTGTGACGCAACTGGTGGAATAATTCCTCCAGGTGCAGTCGAAGGAGGAAAAGATATAAGTGGTGAACCCTTGTACGTGGGCAGAGCCTATCACGAGGGTGCTCTTCTACCTGGCAAAGTGAAGCCAGGAGACTCTGTGTGCTATGTGGCTTGGGGCGGTGATGAACATGGAAAGACTGATTATCAGGTAGGATAGAAGAGAATAGAAGCAATTTAATCCTTTAAGTACGAGAGATCTTTGTAAATTGTTCTCTCGAAACGCACAAAAGAAAAAGAAAAAGAAAGAAAGAAAAAGCAAAACTGAATACGATATAAAATGGAGTCAAATCGTTGCTTCTTAATTAAAATCTTAACATTACTCATTGATGATAGCCGTGTTTCACGAAATATTGGTTTCGTCGTTTACTTTGTATCGTTGATAGCCGTATTTAAAGGGTTAACTCGCATAAAAAAATAAGCTAATAAATAAGATAAAAATACTAAATTAGTATCAAACAATAACTATAACTTAATAACTGTTCTCTCTCAGGTTCTCTGTGGTTGCAACCCAATGTGGGTTCCAACAACCGGAAACAACATTCCTCACAATGCAATTCCATCTGGTGAATCAGAAGACGGAGAGCCACTCTATGCTGGCCGCGTACTGCACGAAGGCGCTATGACAATCGGCAAAGTACAACCTTCGCACAGCGTGTGTTACATAGCATTTGGTGGTGCTGAGATTGCGTTCCCAGAATATGAGATCATGGTTAAACCTTAAATTAGAATTAGTTGCACCAACGTCGATGAATTTGTCAATGAATCCCAATCTCTTACAATGATTTTATGTTTGAACGCGATCGAAATACCAGAAATAGGCTATATCAAGGATTCAACAAAAATATTTTATGTACGCATAATTGTCCTGCTTAGTGGTTGTTCGCGTATATGAAGACATATGAAAATATTTGTAGCCCAATAATCGAATCTCAATTGTTATTGATATCTAAATAAGAGGGAAAGAAGCGACATATTATGTATTATAAGATTAATGAGAATCTCCTATGTGTGCAAACTAGTCTAATTACAAATGGGCGGGTCGTGACTCATGTTCATCGATCAGTTGGTGTACAACGGACGTATACTTCTACACAGAACGTAATTACAATGTCAATAACGTAGAAATTATCGATCAAAAACTGGCAATGTATATATATAGTTCAGTTACATATATATATGCGTTAATAACTGGCTACATAGTAGTATCGATAATTCCTGTTTATGCAGTTTAAGGTACAACTTGCATATCGCTTGATTGCCTATTTCGTATCAGAGTATTATGAAAAACATTTTGTTCGTAACCACATAGTGGTTTAATTTAATGCACAATAGTTCTCGCTTTTCTACAATCGTTGATTTCAAAGTCTATATTGTTACAAAACAATAAATAATATTTCCGAAAAGAGACATGATGTATTATTTTTAGCCTCCTTGTTCACAATTGTAGGTTGTGAGATTTAGTTGATGCTTCGTTAATTTTCCTTGTCGGTTCTTGGAAAAAGATTTGTAGACGGAGCAAAATTAAGTTTGGGAGAAATTAAGATCAAAATGGTGAAGACAGTGGAATCTATCTTAAGATATTTGTAACTGACAATCTGTTAATTATAATATGAGACTTTTATAGTTGCAGTCAACAGTGTAGCTCAATGAGAGGAAATAACATAAACCTAAGTAAAAAGAAAATTCTACATGGGCTCATAGAATAAGCTTTTTGCTTATCTGCTTGCTCATTTGTGCCAGACACTTCATTTTTATCCTATCAAATAGTACGTGCCCAAAATAAATAAATATGTCATCGGTTATCAGTATTTCATACGCATCTAATAAAAAGAAGACATTTGGGATTTTATAGAAATGAAATATGAGCATGATTATAAACATGAAATATGATGCTGTTTTGTGGCCAGCTAACAATGTAATCGGTTAACATTCGTGAACTCTAATATAGTGATTTTTTTAATTTACTTAAGTTGGCAATAGTGTTGAACAGTTTGTGCGTTCCGTCCAAATCCGTCCCGTCCTGTCCCAAATAAGACGGATTCAACAATGGCGGCCAATCCGTCATGGATCGCTGTTAAATGTCAATCGGGAAAAGAAATTTTAAAATAGTGGCAGATCGGAAGTATTTTTTTTATAAAAATGGCTGCGAAAGAGTCTGCTACTATCGATGATGGGATTCCCGAGCCAGGTATTGAACCTGGTGCTTCTGCGGAAACGATGCTCGTCACTACCGACAGTTTTGAGGAGTATGAGCAGGAGATGAGCAATAGTATTGACGATAGACAAATGAAAGAAAGCACAACGAGCACTATCTCAGAGATACAAGAAGATGTGCAAGACATTCCAACTACGCCCACTACGTCCAGTTCACGGGAACTTCAAAAAACAAATTCGCTTGATGATTCCGAATTAGTACGTTTCATAACCTGTATTTGTGAAACACTATAAATGTATTTTAATCCGGAAAAAGTATACGCAATTAAAAGAGAGTTATTTTTAATAATTAATAGAAATTAATCGGAAGTGTTGATAAAAGTTATATAATTACATTAACCATTTTAACGAAGTATATTCATCTTAATTAATTTCTTATGTTTTAGGATGATGTTACACAACGATTAGGTCAAAGTAGCATTGATTCAGACCCTTTACGTTGTAAAACATGGTTAGCACAAAAAAAACATGTATTTATTTTAAGCCAAGCAGGGAAACCCATATACTCTAGATATAGTTCAGAAGATAAACTAGTCACAGTTATGGGTGTCATGCAGGCTCTAGTTTCATTTGTCCAAGCAGGCAGTGATATGATTAGATCTGTTCATGCAGGAGATACTAACTTTGTATTTGTCGTTAAAGGTCCATTAATTTTAGTTGCAGTCTCAAAAACGCTTGAAAGCGTACCTCAACTTACATTACAATTAACGTATGTAATTATAATAGAACAAGTAATACTTTATGCCATCCTTTTTTAAGATATTTGATTAAAGAATGTTATGTTACAGATATGTATATAATCAAATAATCTCTGTGTTAACCCAGTCACAGTTAACTAGAGTATATGATCAACGTAGAAATTTTGACTTAAGAAGATTGTTAACTGGTAGTGAAAGACTGATAGATCACTTATTAAACTTTATGGACAGAGAACCAGCATTTTTTCTAGGAGCCATTAAATGTTTGCCTTTACTTCCCTCAATGAGAAGTTCTATCACGCAAACTATCATTCAAACATGCGGTAAAATAAAGGTATTACAGTGCTGTAATCGTTAAAATTTGGACATGAATATTATATTAAAATATGTTGCTGTGTTTGTAAATTATACTAATCAAAGGAATATAAAATTTTGCAGAATTTAGTATTTGCAATACTACTAGCTAATAATCAATTGGTAACATTAGTCAGAATGAACAAATTTTTTTTACATCCCGTGGATTTACATATAATACAAAATTTGGTCGACAGTTCAGAGTCACTTAAGACTGCTGAGAGCTGGACACCGATATGTCTACCAAAGTTTGATGCCAATGGGTATATGCATGGACATGTATCGTATTTGGCTGAAGATTGTCAGGCATGCTTATTGTTGCTCACAGTTGATAGAGATGTGTTCTTTGTTCTTTCCGAAGCAAAACAAGTAGGTGATATAATGAAACTTTATAAAGTATTTAGAAAACAACGTAAGAAATAATAAGAAATTTTACTTATAGAAAATTGTAGAAAAATTAAGGCGAACGAATTGTTTAGAAGCAATTAATGAGTCCATGAATAAACTACCGATTAAAACTGCCGACATTGGATTGCCAGAAATGCGGCACGTTTTATATAAGTGTAGAAGCACGGCACAATTTTGGAGTCCTGGATTTCAACCTCCATATACAACAGACGAAGAAATAGAACGGTAATTGCAACATTTAAAAAATGTAAAATAATCAAACTAAATTATAATAATGACAAACTTGCGTGATATGTGTTTTTTCTTTGATAGATTATTGGGGCTTTATCAATGTTTACACCACAGGCTACACAGTCCCAATCGACCATTGAAGCTTATATTTCAGCAATTAGATAAAGAAACCATGTTAGCATGGGTAAGTTTAATTACATGATATGTAGTACAGTAAAAGTTATCGCAGTACATTTGGTATGCAACTAACACGTATGTATCTTGTAGGTAACACTAGGTTTTGAGTTATATGTTACATTTGAACCACTTGTAACAAAACCTGATGCAATTGAGGCAGTGAGTAAATTGTTAAAGTGGATAAAAAAAGAGGAAGAAAGATTATTTATTTTAAATTCACCCACATTTTAAAAATCGATATAATCAGTTTTAAAAAGACATAAAAGTGTTTATCTGATGGATATAATTTGAATTGACGTGAGATGCATCGTTTGATAATTGTTTACATTGATCCGATGAACTATAAATCGTTAAGGAAAAATTACTGCATTCAAGATAGATGCATTCGCGTGTTTTTCATGCATTGATAATGTACTTTGCTCACTGTTTTTTAATTATGAAAGGTACTGTAAAGGTACATATGTATGTATATATTTAAAGACATTACGCATGTAATGTAGAGTACATTTATAGACAGGCTATGACATTCTCAACTTATTTTATTACATGGTGCTTGAGAAAACTTGTCATTGTGTTGTTAAAAACAGATTACTTACAGTACAATATCTTTTTATATCATTTAACAAGCAAATCGTAACTTTATAAATTGTGGAACAATTCTTTATTAACAATCACAGTGATAAATTTTCTCTGAAATTTTGTAAATAAGAGTAAAAGCAACAGCCATCGTTTCATGACCTTATTAAGTCAAAAGTAATGATTCCAGGTAGAGCGAATAGTATAACGTTAAAAAGAAACAAATACGTTCACTTACAACATGTAATGTACGGGTATTATAAGCTACTGTGTAGCGTTTATATCGATAAATGCTATAATTTTAATACAAAACTATTCCTTGTATATGTTACACACTGCTGTTAATCGCGATCGAAGTGCGGTACATACGATAAAAAGAATTCAAGAGCTGTATCAGTAATGTTTTTTTATTCACCTGATAATTATAAAAGTAAATTATCCTGTAAAACATTTGTCATACCTTGGTGTTTTAATTTAATGCCTAGCTCTGTCACGTTCTCGTCTTCGATCTCGATCTCGGTCTCTTTCCCTATCTCTATCGTCTCGTCTGTGCCGGTCTTTATCTCTATCCTTGTCTTTATGCGAAGATGAATGGCTTTTAGGAGATTTACTCCGTTTACGTTCTCGTCTATCTCTGTCTCTGTCCCTGCTTCTCGATCTTTGCTTTTCTCTGTCAGATTTTTTATCGGAACGTGAATGTCTTTTATCTCGGTCTCTATGACGATCTCTGTCCCTGTCATGATCATCTGTCCTTTTGCGAGTATCCTCTTTGACTGGAGGTATTTCTTCATCCTCCGAAGATTCTATTCCTTCATCCATATCATCCTCTAATGCAGACACTTTTGCCTCTATAATATATAAGAAACATTAAATTACATTTGTTTTATATTCATACTTATATTTTCATTTATAAATTTAAAAGACTTACCTAATTCATTATTTTCTTCAAGAACATGTCTTTTTTGTATTCTTGGTAAAATTACATCGCAACATCTTTCTTCCCTAAGAAGATCATCTATAAATTCATCCATATTGATCAATTCAAATTTACCTTGCTTATTTTGCCTTCTCAACTTTCTATTGTCATTAAATAATGGTTCCAAATATTTATAACAATCTAAAGAAGATCCTGTCAATCTCATATACAACGCTCCTAGTGCACGGACATATTTAAATTCCTCATTTTTTATAAATTCTACTATAATATCTTTTTCAGGTTGTATCTGAAGCATTTTTAATATTAGACAGAGGAATGGTGTTGGTTTTACATTTCCACCATATACACCACCTATGTATCTAAAATATGTTTGTTTTTATTCACAATAGGTTATGTTTTGATATAAATTATTAAAAAATATCGAGCATGGACAAGAGTCGTAAATAAAGTATGTTTCAACAGCAAGCATACTTGAACAACGGACTGCACAAAGAAAAACGATTTGTTTGAGCATATATTCGACAACAAACATTTACTAACCTCAACTCCATGGCTTTGTCTACTAAAAGTTCTGCAGTCAGAGCAAAACATTCTTCTTTCCAATATTTCGAATCGTACACTCGAGATCTAATTATTTTTTCTACTAAATACTGTGGATTTGTACCTCTAATAGATTTCGCATCTTTTACCGTTCTATTAGCCATTTTCAAATCGCACAGAGATTAGAAATATTTTCAAAACATACTTTAAATGATAATGTAGGTGGCAATAGAATGTATTTAATAGGGAATTTCTTTGATAACGGTATAATTCACATGGGTCACAGCCTGCTTGAAATATGAATATAAACTGAACGAATTTTTCCTTCAAATATTTGTGAAAAAATATACATACATACGAAGGAATATATTCCACAGTGGTCTTGATAGAAGCAAGAGGAGGCTAATAAAAACGTAATCAAGTCAAAATCGCAAGTAATCGTTGTCTTTCTCAGTCATTTAACTTTCAAAATCGTAGAAATCAGAGCAAGGAAAGTAGTATACTTTTACTAAAAGGTAAAATTTGGGCCATTTCTGCAAAACGTGTATCCGTATGTTAATGCTACTATATTATCGCTAGTATTTCATGGGTTTCTAATAGTACGTAATCAGAGTTCCCTTTATATAATTTCAGTTTATATTAAAAAATGCCTGGACACGTTTCAAAGGAAATATGTACGGTAAATTCAAGAGGTACGATCAGCATTGTTATCACGTCATTACGAAAATATGTATATACAATCCGGTATCATGTGAAAGAGTATGTAAGTTATTTTGACGTTAACTCTGACATACTATTAAATTATATTACAGAATTCACTCTTCTCATATGTTCAGATTTTTCTACATTATCGCTTGAAGACTACAAATAACGAACCGCATAAATAACACTACCAATGCTTTGAAGTTTACCGATGAAGTTTATACATGTAAAGAGGAATTAGAAAAGATTTCTCATTTAATCGATATCTTTTAAAAATACGTTATATTGTCTACGAATAGCGGGAATAACAGTGCATTCATTATTTATTTTTTCGATATCAGCAGGGACTGGCTGAAGAAGAACAGTCCACGTACCAAGTACGTGGTACGAGTCGGTATCCCTACTCCCCAATGTTCTGTAGCGATGTCGCCTTTCTCTTGAGCTCAGGGCCCGTAAAGAGGCCCCATTCACAGTCCTCGTCTCATTCTCTCGTGCTAGTCCCCCTTCTTTCTATCTACCTGGCAACCTCTGTTCACCTGAACAGCCATCTTGAGCTATACGCTGCGCTATCATAACTTGTCCCCTTTAAGACGTATTTTCGATTCGTCGAGGTGATCAGCCGCGTCGACTCGTAGTTAACAGTAGCTATGTGAGCTAATTCAACGGACTGTCGTCGTATCTCTCTATCCTCATCGATTCCATCTCCTCTCGTGATCCTGTTCGCGCGTACAAGTTTCTTTCTTTCAAATAAATATTTCACTCGATTCCTTCCGGTTTTGTACAAAGTTTGTTTTTTTAACTTCTGTCCAGTGTATCAAAGAGAATTGAAGGTTTCTCAGGGAATAGAACTCAGTGAACTAGTGAAGTTGGGTGATTGACAATTCGAAACAGATGTCTTTGGAGGAATCTTGAGCGAAGTTCAGCGAAAGGGAGAGGTGAAGGTACGTCAAGGATCAAATTAATCACTTTGCGAAGAAGTTGGAGTGCACAAACCCAATAGCTTTCTAATGAAACTGGAATGGTTTTAATTTTTCGAGATCTGAGAAGTCTAAGGACCTGATATCTTTCTCAATATGCAATACAATGTGTTATGCATTAGTATTAGTGCACATTGTGCCTTAATTTGTGTATAAGCTATGTTCAGAATTTTGAATTTCATAATTTTTGGTCGAGATCAATGAGCTAGTTTCGATTTCGAATTCGTACTGGATCGAAAAAGCGCGCCCCGTTCTGTGCGCTGTTTACAAACCGGTGTTATGTTAATCAGCAAATTCTGACAGTGTTTTTATCACACCTACGACACAAGTATCACTCTCCGATCTGTGACTCAAGAGAAAAAAATAAGTCTTTGACCAAACCAGTCCTCGTAAGAAAATTGATACGGTTAACAGAAGTCGCGTATCGTTACGTTCTGATCGATAGATCGTTGCAAGGAAAAACGGGCTGCACCTTGCTAAGGCGATCGGTGAATGTTCCGATGTAAATGTCACGGGCGGCACTGGCACCGATTTAACGTGAGAACGTACACTGGATCTCGACGTAAAGCTGCAGGATCGGTGATGAGGAAACGCTGAAGACAATCTATTGGCGAAGGAGTATGTGTTTCCGCTTTCCTTCATTTTCATAAGATCGTCTTTGTAATGATTATAACGATCTACATGCAATAAATTAGGAAAAACTCAATTTTTGCCTGAAGACATTAAGAAATTATTGGTGGAAATATTTACGATATCCTCGCATATTTTATTTCTTATTGATAATCTCTTTCATCGTAACATTTATATTTTGATAGTTAAAAAAAGTCGCTATAATCGTATAGAAAATAATCGGCAAATATATTTCATTAGCGACAACATGGGCTCGAAGATAGAGTATGTGGAATCTTCTCATATGTACGCGACGAATTATATTCGTAATTCGAAGGCGATCGGTGTTCTCTGGGGTATTTTCACCATATGCTACGCTATAATCGGAGTCGTGGCATTTGTCACGCCGGAGTGGCTGGGCGATTTGGAACACGAGAATCCAGGAAGATTCGGCCTCTGGACCAGATGCAGCTACGGTGGTAATGGTAAATTAATTTTTTCCCAGTATCAAATCTCGTTACTGTACTTTTCATAAAACTCGTTTAATCGGTATTATTTCTTTGCTCGATTCTCTAGGTGAATTGGGCGAGGAATGTATAGGCAGATTGGATGATCTGTCGACAATCGCGAACATTCCCTTCAGAGTAAGCACCATTCTAGTCGGCGTCGCTGTCATAATAGCTCTATTGACGATTTGCGCGATGCTTCTCTTCTTCTTCTGCCAAAGTACGACTGTCTTCTATCTGTGCGCCTGGATGCAAGTAGTTTCAGGTAATTACTGCCAATTATTCACGATGGAAACCCTATCATACGAATGAAGGTACTTGAATATAATAATATTTGAAGATTCTTTAAGTATGGGAGCATTTCGAGGGATTCAAATTTTGGATTAAATATGCATTACTATTATACATAACGTTCAATACCAGTGACGAAACTGATACAACTATCAATGAGTCAGAATACATGCATTACGTAATAGGATGTTAAAAAACACGAAAGATGATTAGGGTGCATTTCATCTCTCTAATCTGAATCGCATTATATTGAGCGCATATATCGCGATAGATTAAAAGAAGAAGTCAAGCGTAATCATTGCATAATTACCGAGCTCAAAGGGGGAAAAAGAAGGAAAATTGAGCATCACTTTAGAAAGTATAATGCAACCGGGTGTTCTCGCGGGCTATTGCCGTAATCGTCCGCGTAATACCTTATCATTGCGACGTAGCTGAAAATTACGGTGATGCACCGAGGCTACCGAGTCAGGGAGTGATGCAATCGTTTCGTTTTGCACGCCCCTCTACGCGCCACGCGAACCTCATTTGTCAACTAAATTTTATACAGTGGAGAGAATTCGAGTTCCATTAGCGTGATGGAATAGTCATTCATAATACTGTACCATTCGACATTCTCCTTTTATGCTTTTGCATCTTCTGTTTTCTTATCTTAATCTGTAACTAATTGATCTTCTATAAGTGTTACTATTTACCAACTATTACTAATTGATTAAACACTACTAATTGAAATTTGCATCGAAATGCTTAGATTTTATCTACATGGAATGAATATAAAGTACGATAGTAACTTATTAATAGTGATTGTCGCTATTCCAACTAATTCTTTTAATTGGAAATAGCGTAATGGTAGATATAATCAGATTTCACAGAACTCTGCCTGTCTCGATAATTAGCCGATACGTGATCGGTTAGCAGAATATTACCGTACATAGGATCGCTATGAACGTAGATTGCCGTGGTCTCCTACCGATCAACAGCTAACTCTTTATCGTAAATTGTGTTTTTCTGCAAGTAGAAAGCGCTTCCTGTCCGCGAAACCGTGCTTGCGAAATACGTAATACAATAACGTTATAACGAAAGAGTCTCGGTATTTTACGAATCAAGATTTACCTCAAAAGTTACTAATGTATCGATGACGCGAACGTATCGCTAGGAAAAATGAATATAAGGAGAAAACTCATCCTTTTATGAACTTGAGAGCGATGATGTTTTAGAAGGAAATGTAGAATAGACCGTTATAACCGGAGACAGTTAGTTTACCGGTTGACCAATGCCTCTGCAATTAACGTATTCGGTTATGGCGTCTTTGTTAGAAATGTTGTAGAAATGTTGTTAGGATTAAACTATGATCTGCTTATAGGAGATGCAAGTGTACAGTATAGAATGCGTATAATATGCAAAGCTATACAAAATATTTAAAGTAAGTTACTTCAATTTAAGGCAAAATGAAAGGGAGTAATTTCCTTTATAATAATTTTTTTAAATCTTCTCCTGGGATGGATTTTATTTCGTAATACTGTTTAGGATCAATTCGATTCTATAAATTGTTCATTAATATATTTTTATGGTATGATGGAAATAACGATACCGGTTAAAACCATTAAGTATAATATTTAGTGGATCTAAAATACTTGTCTATACGATGTCGATCTAGTTAAAGAACATTGATTTATTCTGCAACAAGTTACGCGATTTCTAATATTTGTTTTCTTTATTTCTCTAATCTTTAATCGATACGAACGAGACAGCAGCTCGCACGAAAGCACTGAAACGGGATCATAGGTTCCATTACACGTAATGTTTATCCGTAGGCAATTATTTGCTCTAGCAAGCTTCAAAATTTAGTTCTATAGAATTTTCATTTCATCGACTGTTAAAAAATTATAATACCCTTTAGGAAAGTGACATTTTTTCAACGCTAATCAAGAAAGAAGAGAGAATTTAAGAAGTTGTCCATTCGAGATAATTTCATTTTTAAAGTACTACCGTAAGAAAATAAACCGCGTTTCTTTTTTACAATTCTTTTTCCTTTATACGTTTTAATTATCTTCAGGAGGAATCCTCTTTTAAAGTTAACGTACTAAGTATGAATAACCGGAAGACATTCGAAGAGGAAATAAGCTTTACGTAAGAATCGAGATCATTGATGATAGAGATGAAAAACTGTAAATAGCATTATTATTGATCGAAGGTAGTATTACTCGCGATCGTGGCTGGTTCGTACGCCGACAGTGAAAGTCAGTGGTTGAAACGTGAATCAGCTACGGGAGGAGGGAAACGTTTCACCCAGAAACTGATTGTGAGCGTACGGTATAATACATACATATATCATGATCATACGGCGAATCGGAAATGGAAACTTTCCGTGGAATACGATCGTAATAACTTGCGCTATGACTTGCGTTAATTCTGATCATCTATTTTTTATTTCGTTAATTTTATTCCAATAACGAAAAGCTCGGAGATATATTTGTTTGCTAGTACTTTGAAACTCTATTAAATTATTTCAAAATTACCATTTACAGCTGCTTAAAAAGTACTAGCAAACAAATATATCTCAGAGCTTTTCGTTATTGGAATAAAATTAACGAAATAAAAAATAGATAATCAAAATAAGTCATAGCGCAAGTTATTTTAACAGTACTTTTATCGCTATTTAATTTCGATCGATAAAGTTTTTCCTTTCGAATTTTTTACCTCATTTTTCTCGGTGTAAGTGGTTTTGTTTTATGAAAAATTAATGAACGCGAAAAAAGCAAGATCGGTACCTTTCACTGCTGACCTCTAGCACGGAACATCCGCGAAGAGAGATAGTTCACTGAAATGCCAGCCACGTTACTCATGTTCACGTTCAATGAACTATAGCTTCAAGAAGGAAGTCGTAGGACTCGAGTATAAGATGCGAATAGCTTTAGCAATTGAAAAATTTACCGTATTACCATTTTCAGTGGCAATTATCGCTAGCGAGCAATAGTTGTTCGAGAGATAATGCTCTTTCGTTTGTTTCAGCAATATCTATGGCGATTGGAGTTTGCATTTATCCCTTGGGCTGGGATTCACCTTTAATTCGAGCTGTCTGCGGTGCCGCTGCATCCAGGTAGCGGAAATTTAAATTTCCTAACAAATGAATAGAAGATGGTTATTCAAATCATTTATACGTGCATGATAATTCTCAATTTCAAAATTTACATTAGTCCTAAATATGTAGTAGAGCGACGTTAATTCTAAGAGATGGTACTTTTTATGATACTTAATTACTATAATAATAACCAGCTACTTTACCAATTGCGTAACGAGTATTATCTTGTTATTTTGTCGGTTGGATGTTAATAAAAATGTTATTGCATATCGGTAATTTTATTTGACAGATACAATCCAGGAGCTTGCGCCGTTAGGTGGGCGATACCGTTAGCAGCAATCGCGGCTCTAGATGCTGCTACCTTGGCCGCGCTCGCTTTTATTCTAGCGTCCAGGCACGTCAGACTTCAACCTGAACCCTTCAATAACGGTTCCTTGTACAAAGGTGCGGGTCTTTCTCTACACGAATTAAAATATACGAATTATTCTTAACAAAATAATTTTCGTCTCGTTTTAGGTGAAGTAAACCCAGGGTACGTGAACGAGGCGCAGAGTGTCGCTGGTTCTCGAAAATCCCTCTCCTTGCGGCCGGTGCTCTTGGTCGCTCCACCAGAACAGGATCGCTACAGCGAACTCTCCAGAGCGAAATCTCATTCACATCATAGCCTTTACACACCAGCGCCATCCCACCCGGCCCACACGATGTCGACGAATACCTTGAATCATTCTCAACATAATTTTCAATTGTAGGTCACCGAAGATCGTGACTATATCGCTGTACATAGTTTATCATACTACCACAAGTATGCTTTCCTTTTCTTATTAGTATTTTTATAATTCTATGAGAAACGAGAACAAACACTGTAAATAATATCATCGAATATCTTCCCTTTATGTTATAGGCGAGCGTTTCTTTTCTTTCTTTTTATAATTATTTTATAATTTTATACGAATTAATAATTGCTATGTTAAATTATGAAATCTCAAAAGTCTGTAGAGAGTGACATCCTGTCGATTCGTAATACTTTTGTATTTTGTATATACATTAACGTAATTATTTTTAACGCGTTGTGAACGCGTTTCCCTTTGCAATGTATATTCTATACATGTAATTAAAGGTAGTTTTATATATATATACATATGTATAATATATTATATATGTTTGTTCTCTCGTTCCTAACGAATAAATGATATGTAATTGTCAGAACAGAATGGAACGGAACAGAACAGAACACCATCTTATTTTAGGAACTTACAAAAAGTGGTACTACACTCTCTCTATCTTTCTTTTTTTTTTTTTTTATTATAAACAAGTAACATAAATTAGTTGTTTTACAGAACGGGGAGAGTCTTACATAGCGAGCAAGTTGCGTATAATAAATAAAGAACACCAGAATGTGAATCAAGGATGTTTTGTATGTAATTAATATTATACCTATCCTGTAAAAATGTTATTCTTTAATAAAGAAAATTCAAACGTGTAGATTTCTATCTATTTTAGATATCGCTTCTGTTCGTTCGCGCAAGTCTAAAGTAAAGTGTTTTGCCGTATGGTAACTATGACTACGCTTAAAAGGAGACACCAATAATACGTATGCGTATCACAAACTTTGTTTCGACGAAATCGAAGAAAATTCCAAAGGAATCGATTAGTGGTAGTAAAGAGAAATCCTCCGTATCGCGTTAGAATGAACGACAAAGACGACAGCGCTTGGGTCTTCGATTCCCTGATTGGTTTTCTTCAGGGTCCAATTTGGTCCGCGCCTCTGATCACTTTCATCGAAGAGAAGTCACTCAGTAAGTCGAGATATTTTCGCAATAAACCTTTCTGCGTAGTCTATAATCTCTATCTCTTCCTTAAGACCGATGCTCCTTAAGATGAAATTCTTCTTTTCTTCTTTTTTAAATCTACTAAATTTATACGAGATATTACAAGAAAAGAAGTTGCCATTTTTATTCGAAATACGAGCACGATACTAAAAATTGTAAAAACGAACCTTCTGTTTTCTCACAAGCGTTCGCTATACTTTGTTCCATTATTTTGTCTTTTTCTTTTCTTTTTTTTTTTTACAGTATTTGAAGCGGACGTCGAGGAAAACGATGAGTATCAAAAGATATATCAGGAGTACAAAAATCTGGTGGACTTATTGCTTGGTTGTTTCATGGAAGACATGGGGATCACTCCGGAGCAATTCGAGTACGCTTGTACAGTGAATAAGTATACAAAAATGCCTATACAATTCCAACAGGCGAGTCAAAGAGATTCTTGAACACAGGACAGAAAATCACATACAATGTATATTAATTTTGATACTTGTTTCAGAACTTGTTCGAGCAAATATGGGCGGCGAACGAGTACGAGATATTCAAAAGAATGATGATTCAAAAGAATCTAGAGCTTCAACTGCAAGCTTTGAATATGATCGAGCAGAAGTATGGTCTTACACCTGCATCTTTCATGTACGAAGCAGGTGTATTGAATGAAGATCCTTTAGTCATGGAAGAAATCATTCAGTAAGTGTATAATTGGTAATTTGTCATTTTTAATTATATATAGGAACAAATTGGATATTCGAATCTCTCTCTCTCTCTCTCTCTCTCTCTCTTTCTGTGATCTTCAATTTTAAATTAATTAGAGAAAAATGTACAGAAAACACGTTTTGGAGAATGATTCGGAAGAAGACAAGAACATATCGTCGGAAACTTCGTTGATCAAAGAACATGAACGTTTAACAGCTAAATATAACAGCGAACGAGCATTGTTAGCAGAAGCTCTAAAAGCGTCCCAAGAGGAAAATACTCCTGAAAGGGATCGTACACAGTCATTTTTAAAGGAAGAAGATGAAGATAAAGAAGAAGACGACGAAAGCAAAATCAAAGGGAAAGACGAAGAAGAGGAGGCGGAGGAGGAGGAGGAGGAAGAAGAAAAGAAGGAAGAAGCAGATATTCCAAGGTTCCCTAAAGTGGTTCCTCTTGATTCTATGTCCACGGACGAATCAAAATCAGAAGGACCAAATGTATCCATTAAAAAAAGCTAACCATATATATAAGAATAATTAAATCAAATTCATTAAGATGTTTATTAATATTTTAGATATCAGAAGAAGACATAAGAAATAGGCAGGCATATTTAAAAGCTAGACGCGATAAATTGGTAGCTTTGAAGAAAGAAGCAAGAAGTCAACGATTGGAAATGAATCCATCGAGGCCGAGTTCCGCGAGATCGGTAGCGGAAGCCACGATCAAAGGAGAACAAGAACTAAAATTACCGGAACCTCTGGAACCGTCCATATTACAAGTACGTAAAGTACTCGCTGCTCGCCTCCAAGCAGAGGTAGTGCGTAAGCAAACGAGCCAATAATAACGATTCTCTAACACGAAAGAGATCGGGACGGCGGTGTTTTATCCAGATAAAATGCTGATATTTTATCCTTTCTTTTTTCTCTTTTTTTTCCTTTTTTTCTGATAAATTTCATGCACAGCGAACTTTTATACAGCTGCATCAGATTTTCTTTTTATAGACGTTACGTTATAGTATTAAGATAGCGAAGAAGTTTACAAGGATACAACGTTTACACACGTTGAAAGAATTAAAATGATCAAACCTGGTAGCAGAATAAGACTAAATGAGTATGTTTAACAAGAACAAACAGAGTATAAGTCGTTTCTTTTTTATACAATTCCAAATGTTTACTGTATCGTTTTTCTTTCTTCCTTTGTTTAAATAAGTGTGACGAATATCGTTACAGTTTGGGTATAAGTATATCTTCGCTTGTGAATACCGATAAAATGATAAACAATTTCTTAAGGTCACTTGCATTATGTTCTCTCAGTCGTTCGATGAATTTCGCACGATCACCATGCATCATCGGCGCTAGTTTTACCCGTGAGAGAAATTTCATAATCTGGAACATGAAAAAAAGTAAAAAAAAGAGCATAGGATTCTTCTTGTAATAGCAATTTGTATAGATCTTTAAGAGGATACGAGTGATATGAATAAAAAAAAAAAAAAACAAAAAGAGAATAATTACTTTTTAAATATTTCACATACACTTCATAGACGAAATGATTTCCATTCGTAAATCTTTCGATATTCTTTCTTCACTCCTTTTATATACACTAATTCGTCAAATTTCTCGTTTGTTCGATGCAAAGAGAAGAGAATGCGAAGTTTACGTAAAAAATGTAACACACAGTTCTTAAGAAATGCTTTCAGAAAAAATAGGTATAAATACGCTGGAAAATCTGTTTTACATGTAATTATCTAACAGCACAAGTTGTATAAATCACAATTGGACAATTAGAACTGAAAAATCAATGACAATTACATTCATACAAAGAAATATCCTTCCTTCGTTTTATTCTTTGCGATTAAACATTGATTATGAGGTAAGTATGACTCCGTTCATCGACCAATTCTTTCTATATCATTTTCAGTTTTATTTAATTAAATATTCTTCGCACTTCTACAACATACTTCTATTCCATGTAACACACAATTGTCATTCTTACTTTTTTTCCTTTTTACCTGCCCGATTATAAAGGTGAAAATAATTTCGTGGCGAAATACGAATGTTAACTCCATTTAATATTCGATTAATAACGTAATAAAGTAAATTCAACGCTTCTGAAACAAATGTAAAATAAATTCGTTCTGGTAGAAGACACGGTACTTGCAAAACTCAAAATTCATCATATACTTTTCTAACGTTCGAAAACTTAATTTAAAATATAATTTACGAAACATGCGGTCAATTAAAAAATATAGAAATTGGTGGTTTTCGGTATTCGCCTTCCGCCACTTATATTTAGCTTGCATCTTATTTAGCTCATCTAGTCAATCGTCGTTCATACTTCACTAGAATAAAATGCAAAATATTCATTTGCCAGTGAATTTTCCATTCAACTATTACCATACTGTACACATCGAACCAAAGTTTCCTCTGTTAATTTTTCCTTTCATGCTTGCTCTTGCTTCGCATGACTTTTTCTTTTAATTTTTTACGAATAACTTCTCATATAAAAAGGTGTTTCTCCCTCTGACTGTATGTGTGTATGTGCGCGCGCGCGCGCGCGCGCCTGTGTGTGTGCGTGCGTGTGTGTAATATGTGTACATATAATTAAAACGTATTATATTCTTAACACGTGGTATTTTATTTTTATATCATGTAATATCGTACGACATTACATCGAACTATAACGATTGTAAGATTTCTCGATTTCCGCCGGCGCTGATCTTACATGAAATGTTTCACTGCTTTTTTTTCTTCAAATTAGAAAGGAAACACAGAAAAAGTATTTACATACTATTTACTATTTTCAACAGTTAGATTAAGACTGTGTATGTATATATGTATATGTACATATATGAATGCATATACATATATAACCGTAAAAATCGACTTCGTTCTTCCTGATTCAGAGAAAATCAATTCTGTCAAATTTTAAACCGACTGCAAAAGCGAAAAATGGGGGGACGGGGGTGGGGGGTGGGGGGGTTGGGAAGGCAATTAACTCGTACATATTAAAAGAAGAGAAAGCTGGAATAAAACAGAAAAGAGGAAAATATCAATTGAACTTCTTCTTTCCTAATCTTCGAATACTCGAATAACGCGTTTCTTTGAGAAATATAATATAAATTCAAAACTTGCACTCGACGATCTCATCTCTTCCTTTTTCTTTTCTTTTCTTTTTTTCTTTTTTTTTTTTCTTTTGGCTATACATGTACGACTCGAAGCACCGGGATACAATGAACATTAAATTAAGGAAAAGCAATAGCAATGAGAACGACGCATGACAATGAACAAATGTGAAATACATGTGTACATGTGAATGTCTCTGTGTGGGTACGAAATTTAGCTTTCATAGCATTTACGATCGCACTGTTTACTCTAGTATCACTTACAATTAGATATCGATTAATTTTTTGTTCTTCTTTTCAGTGTTCTTCCCCCTACTTACAGATCTCCTTAAAGCACGTTCAATGCAAGATCTTTACCATTTTTTCTCGTCTCTTGTTATTATCGAATAAATCACGAATGTTATGTAAAACACATAAAGAATAACATTACTCGATATCCTCTTAATTAATTAATTGTTAACTTTTCCTACATTTCACTCTCATCCTTTCTCTCGATCGCACACACACACACACACACACACACGCGCGCGCGCGCGCGCTTTCTCTCTCTCTCATGCATACTCTCCCTCTCTTTTTCTCTTCCTTATTTCATGGTTAATCCAAGTTACACTCTTCTCTTTTCTTTTTTCCATTTTTTTTTTCCTTCTTTTTATGTACAACATGTATATCACTCAGCTCCAGCGAATTTGCCTAATTTGATATTCACAGGTTTTTTTCGCTTGCGTTCCGTGATTGAATTAACTTCTAAGATTCCTCATCTTTTTTTAATATCATAAGTTAATATATATGTATATGTGTACATAAACGGTACGTGTATGTGTGGTATTTACGAAAAATG
Source organism: Bombus affinis (assembly GCF_024516045.1). Classification (NCBI taxonomy): domain Eukaryota; kingdom Metazoa; phylum Arthropoda; class Insecta; order Hymenoptera; family Apidae; genus Bombus; species Bombus affinis. Next base: position 11,146,524 of record NC_066354.1, read on the forward strand.
TCCAATATACATATACAGGTCTAAAGCAGTCTTAGAAACTCTGTTCAGGGTATGTGGGGGAACAACGTGAAAAATTTATACAGTAGCTTATAATACTTCTGCTCCTCTTTTGTTTGAGTTAACTCAACCAAGATATGGAGGCACACGTTTCTGAAACAATATTAAATGTTAAAAAAACGAGATAGGAAATGAGAAAATGTTCTAAGGAAACTTATATTGATGTAAATCAAAAAAAGGAAGTTAGCTCGGACTCTTATAATACCAGCATTCTCGGTTGTGTTTCAGTAGTTAAAAAATTAAGTAGATACTCTTATCTGGAGCTGATGTAGATCAATCAACTTCCGTTTCGATCTTGATATGACATTAACGCGCCAAAAATAATCTTTTACTGAGCATCGTTTGCATGATTTTCATCGGCGTCGATGACTTTAAAATTTCAATATTTCGTTATTATGCATTTTCTTTCTTTTCGTTACAAAACAAAAGGGGACATTTATATCGAAAATAATTTAGACGAAACTAGACAATAGAGAAAATATTATACATAATGAAATCCTGCAAGGATAAATTTGCACAGATATATATACTTAATATTCCTCTTTTTTTTATCTTTTCTTTACAAAGTACAATAATACCAAGCTTCTATTCTTACCCATATTAATTACGAATAATTTATACCATAGTTTATATTTAATACTCGAGATTGCAAAACACTTTCACATATACTTTTTTTTTACATCGAGGAGTGAATTGCGGACATGAAGTGCAAACTGGTAAATATACACAAGTCAAATATGTTTATTGTACAATTTCTACTACTTACATTGACAACCGAAAAGCTCGTTCAAAGAACCTTAATTGGGAACTGAATTTGTGAAGGAATCGCATTTTGTCTGCTTTACCCGCGAAAGGTTGTTTTACAATCGTTACAAATATACATATATATACAAACTAAATACTATTTCTGTTAAATTGGATAAAGTTTCATGATGTCTGACCCCCTTTAAGGACAGGTCTTAATTGCCCATCACACGAATAAGAAAATTTATGGATGGCAAAACAAAACACTTAGTTGTTTTTGTGCGGTACATCATGTACTTTTACATGTGATTTTTTTTACATAATAGGTTTCTTCTTAATAGATGTAAATATGACGTATAGTCACAATTTCAGTTATTACATGAATCTAAGCACACGCTTAGAAACTCTGTATTTATAAGAACCACTAGGCCTGGCTAGAGTTTCTTAGCCTATTCGTGAAATAATTTCTTCTAGTACATGGGGTGTTTCCAGACAACGTGGAATGGACTATTTCTTGTTAAAATCTTATTATTTTTAACACTTATGTGATCATATAATATTATGCCACAATTTTATGATCATGTCTTATTTAAAGAAAGTTCTCTCTTTCTTTATATCGCATTGGTTCATCATCATTTTTCTTTTAATCCTAATTATATATATCCCATTTCTTAGACCCTTTCACCCACCTGCGTTCAATACCGATCCTTTCGAACATTTATACACACAAGCACAAAGAGGTATGTCATTTTCACCACATTGTGAACACGTATCCTCGTTACGTCCATTCACTTAAAGAGAATAGTCCTTTATCTGTTATAAAAAGGTTTGCAGTACAATCTTTTCTCTCGGTCGATTTCTCTGTGCAAGTAGAAGGGCCAGAAATGGTATAGCAGCAATTAAAAATCACAAATTCCTCAGTTTTCTTCCGGTTTGCCTACTATGACAATCTTTGTCGTTTTGGAGATGGTGTTACTTCCGTATCCTCCTCTTCTTCGTCTGAATCTCCTTCATAATCGACCAAGCCCTAAAAGATGTTATTTGCATTAGCATTATTAAATATGTGTTTTAAATTAAGGATATAATTTCATAGATATATGTTTTTAAAAATGAAACAAGACATTACCTTCTTAAATAGTGCAGTTCCAGCTTTCTCTACTGTGCCAATGGTTGAATTTGGATTGATTTCCGAAGTAATAGGAGATTCGTTTGTTGTTGTTGTAGTGTTATTGATTTGTGATTGTTGCGAGGTAATGTTATTGTTAGCCGTATTATTGTTCAACACGGACTGTTGTTGCTGCTGTTGCTGATGATGACTTTTAGAATCTGCAAGGGCGGGATTAAGCGCAGAGTTTGATGTTGATGACTGTTTCTTAGCAGAAGCAGGAGGCACAAGATCTGCTGCTGCTGCGGGTACGACCGCCTCACCCTCATCAAAGTCTTCCTCTTCATTGAACCACATTTCCTCCTCTTCATCTAACTGTCTCTGGTCCCTTCTGTATCGACTATTTCTCAATATGGATGGAACGCTAAACAAGCACAATCAAATAGTATATGTTACTAAAAATTTCTTAATTCATATAAATGTCGTTCGTTAACAGAAATATACCTGTCAAGAGCTGCTCTGTCCCGATCCTTTAACTTGTCTTGATGCTGTTCATACCTTAATTTCAAAGCTTTAAATGTTTGTACATAATCAATTGCTTCCAATTCTTTCGAGAAATTTTCAACAACGTGCGAACATAACGATTTAATATCCTCCTACAATGAAATTAATCGATGTGTCAGAAATAAAACATGCAACTTTATAAAAGATTTTATAGTATGCATGCGTGCTTACCAGTTTAATAAATTCAAACATTTCAAGAATAGCAGAATCCAACAAATTATATCTACCGTTATTTCTCACAAATGCATCAAATACAGGCGCAAATAAATTCCCTTTAATGATATATCTATTGTAAAATTCATCCTTCAGTGCTACAATTTTTCTCATAAACCTTAAAGCGCACAATACTAAAAACGTGTGTGTTGATTTCATCAAAACCAGTATTCGTTTAAGCAGATCTTTGTTCAGTATGCAATTCTTAATGTGGTATGTATGATGCTCTACACAAAATGATAGTAACTCTAAGATCAATCCTAAAAGCTGTACTGTTCTGTAATCCTCTCTTGCTGGTCGTTCTCCGATTGTGTTTGCTAACAATGGTGCTATCAATGTTCCGATACTATTCTTGTAGAAGTAATTTAAGAAATCAGTCTTTTCTGATTTGTTAACGGAAGCCAACATGTTTTCTGGATCAAGAAGCAGGCGTAATACACCAGCTAATTGTACAGCTCCACCCAACTCTGGGTCACTATCGCCAACGAGTTGAGCAACTATTACATTTATTAACATTTGGTCCTGTTCAGTATTATTTATTTGTTGCAATGTATAATCTCGAACAACACTTGGAGAATATTCCACAATATAAGTCAATATATCTATACTGGCTGTTTTTGTTTGGGCATCATTCATTGCCAAAGTAATTTCTAGAGCGGGTAAAATACCAAGTGCTGTTAAAGTTTTATAAAAGGCCTCCTTTCCTTGTGGTTGTAGATTCTGAGAAAAGTTACAAAATTCTTTTAAGAAAAGAACTAGATCTCGTCTCTTACTATCTGATGTCGCTTCGTCAGTTAATTGGTGAAATAGTTCAGTAAGAAATTTCTCATCATCCTGTATCAAGGTCACTATCTCGACCTTATTAAAAAATATAAAGCTACTCAATGTGTTTAACATATTATCTTCAAATACGCTCGGAGTCGGTAGGACTACATCCTGAATGTATTGAACTCGATACGTCTGGTGAATTTTAGCTAATAATTCAGCATTTGTAATAGGAATTGCTTGCTTAAATCTGGCTAACTGTCGAAGATATTCTCTATGCCTCTTTGGCTGAGGTAATGTTGGCTCGTATTCCAAACATCCAACAACATCGAAAATGATATCTTCGCTAAACATAACTTCAAATAATGTATTCTTATTAAGTAGGAAAATATTTTTAAATATGTCATACAAATGATGCAATCCTTCAATGTTTTCTAAATCTTCACAAGTATGAAACAGATTTAATAGTTTTTTGATATAGCCTTCTGATTCTAAAGCCAGTGCTAATTTATCTTTCCTCGTTTGTGAAGATAAATAATTTCCTATAAGTTCATTAATATCTTCCAGTCGACTTAACTCACACGGAGGTAATTCTATTGGAGGAGCAGCATCAGACATATCATCAAACCGTTCATCTTCTGACTCTTCGACAATATCTTGGGTAATTTCAACAGATGGATCTTTTCCTTGGACCTGACATATTTTCTCCCAAATTTCATCACAGCCAGCCTTTTCTTGAAAACTTAAGGCTAAATCAAAATTTTCTCCTTCTGACCAAACTATTAAAGTATCCTAAAATAAAAAAACAAATAGTGTTTTATAATTTCTGTATTTTATAATTTGATTGATTCTCCACATATTATTTACCGTACTCTTAACTAAAATTATGCTACATGAAAAGTTTGTTTAAATAAATATTGAATTAAAAATTTATAATGATTTCATTATTTCATTACCTGTTGCTTCTGATATGCTGTATCAGGTAGTATTCTACTTTCCAACAAAACTGAACCATCACTCTCTGCTCTGACTAAAAGTGAAATTCCTTTCAGTCTATCTATATATGAAGAAGAAACGTGACCTGTACCACGATCATCCCATTGTCTATCAACATTAAGTGCATATAACTTCACTCTTCTACGTGTGTCCGTCATATTGTAAAAATTAACTTATACACACTATTTTATAATATCACCAGCTACCTTGCATCCCTTTAAATTTCACCAACTCTTTGGCTTTTTAGATATACTTATGAATGATTCTCAACTTTCTGATATATCGACAAATGCACTGAAATCTGCATATATCGATCTGTCAGTTACTCCTTTGTAACCCATTAAGGCTTTTTATTACAACATTAATTTTACAAGACAAAGACACCTTTAAATATATATATGGTTCTTTTAACGTCCCGATTCACATACATAAGATTATTTGCTTTTCCAAATAGCTTGGGTAAAACAAATGAAGTAATTGTTAATTAACAAATATACCATAAGGGATCTTTATTCATTTCTAATAACAATTGTTGACAATTTCTACAGACTTCATCAGTCTATATGTCCTTTCTTAGTTTTTCCCACTAATTCTATAAAAGACCTCGTTTAGCGAAGTTACACAAATATTAAGAGTTTCGTTACTAAAATTATTAAGATAAAATTCGGGCAATGATGATCTGTCATTTAGTTCACATCCCTTCAAGTTTGATTGACGGGATAAGATTGTTTACCGTAATAGATGTTTATGCGCTCTTCGTTGCATAAGCCTGATTCTTGCGCCAAGAAAACCTCTCAGGACGCGCGGGAAAACTTTACGTCGTGCACGTTTTCGTTATCACGTGTCGTGTATAAGAAACGCGATTAAATCTCGATTATTCGTTGAGTCATTCGGATAGACCAGCTTGTTGTCTGTAGAAGGTCAGAAGAAAATTTTGTTGCTGGGAAGACTGCACTCTGCGTGCTCTCTCACCGCTGTGTACGATTCCCGCGACGAAACCAAACCCAAATTAAACTCAATCCTCTTGTAATAGAAATACTCATAAGTACACGATTACTTTACTCGATTTCTTTCGATATCGCGATCATCGACCATTGCAATCCTTTCCTTCTTATTAAGCAAGATCACTCTAAAATTGACATAGACACTGAGCAGCCACAACACTACACTCCGCCATGTTAGATCACAACAACGCGCTACGGGGTTCGCCTCGTGTATCTCAAGGATTTTAGCGCGTAATATGAAAGAACCGTAATTTAATAAACATTACCTTCATTATTACAATATATAAACTGTCCTTAAGCTAATTCAAGATTAAATATGAAATGTTAAATTATTGATACATTAATTAAACGTTTCAATTATCGATATCATTCACTTGTCCATTTTGTATCCTTAATCAATATTAGTTCATTCCTTATATTGTATATTAGTTAATTTATTAGTTCATTTCACTGTTACTACTAAAAAATTGATGCGATTTTACACAAAATTGTATTATTTATCTCATGTCTCTCTTGTTTTCTACTTTCTCTATTCTGTGTTCTTTTAATTCACATGTATATATAGATAGATAGATATAGATATTTCATATGATATTTGAATGATATATCATATCATAAACTTATTTTACATAGATTTTATTTATATAAAAAAACATAATATTGTAATATTTACAATTGATTAAATATTGTATATATTGTATATATATATAACATTGTGTGTGTGTGTGTGTGTGTGTGTGTGTGTGTATATATATATATATGCTTATCGGCAAATTAATTAAACTACATCAATTAAACGAAAACTAAAGCACAAAAAATAAAAGAATACATTTGGTCAAAATTATTAAGAAAAAGTAAAAATATTCAAATACCTGAAATCAAATTGAATATTAGAAAGTTTTATGCAAATAATTACATATATTAATGAAAATACTTATCATTTTATAAATAATTACGTAGCAGTAGAAATTTTTTATGAAGTCTGTATGATTTAAAATTTTATATTTTTAAAACGTTAATACAGCTTTCTCTTTTCTATAATAATTTAAATTACAAATAGTAATCATTCACACAATAGGATTTGATCTCTATATTACAGTCCTACCGAGTTTGCGCATTTCCAGTATGGAAAAATAAGGTTATAATTATCTTTCCACTGATCGATAACATTAAATGAATAACAATGATTATTTATTTATATTCTTTCCGATATTTATAAATGTTATGATCGCAATTATGTATATGATAGTTTTTAGAAAAATCTATGAATATTTTCGCAATTTCCTTTAGAGGGAAATTAATTATATCATACTATTTCGTTAACGAGTAACGAAATGTTATAAAACGCGGAGTATTGTTTATCCTATTTTTATATTTAGATCAAATTTTAACATCGCAATTTATTGAAATAAATGTAATACTCTCTTTTTTTACTTGTACTTCTATTTAAAATTTTCTTTTGTACGAACAAAAACTATAATAATTATATATATATGTATTTTTTGTACCTACATATAGTTTTTATTAATTATATTTATACACATATATATACTATATATTTTTAAATTTAAAATAATTACATTTATAGTTATCTTTGGAACTTCGTATTAATTTGTTCCTATAAATAATATAATTTATTTTGTACTTATTTTTGTCATCTTATTTGATGTGTTTATTGTTCAAAATTATTACAAATAACTTTGCATATGTCAAATTTATAAATGTATACAAATTTACGTGATGGAAACAAAAGCATTACTAAATAGACAGATAAATTTATTACTCATAATGAGAGTTATTTAGAACAATTATTTTACAGTCATGTTATAATAACTGACATAACCACTCCCATGTACAGATACAAACATTCTTAATATGTAATAATTAGTAAAATCTGTACATTAGCCTGTATGTAGCACAAACAAGACTGATAGAATGTTTTATATAAGTTATATTTTATGATATAAAAATTGTGGGATAAAAATGATAAATTAAAATCACTTTTAGATAAAGCATACAGAAACAATTTAATCGATACAAAAATTTTTTTTTACGAAATATATCGGAAAAACACATCGTAGGAAGGATATATACACGCATAGTATTTAAGGAATAAGAACTAGTCATAATCTGCATGACTTGCTTCATGAATATTTTGCTCCTAAAATAATTTGCAAAAAAAAAAGAAAGAAAAGGAAAATTTATCATATTTCCTTTAAATGATTATTTGATATTTTGTGATTATTAATATCATAGTATCAACTTCAACTTTCAAGCTCTTAATCATAATTGTTACATCTTTTTTCGAATATCAATTGCAATCAGGCCTGTTATTGATCAAGGTACAATTATATTACACAAATTATCACATAATTTTACGAACATTTATGAGCTGAAAATTTTTGTAGCCTACGTCTTCGTAGCATTTCTTGTTCACTTGAAGATTCCGTGTCATTCCTAATTGATGATTCTGGAGCTACATCATTACCGTTTATGCCTGATAACGTATTTACATTATCATTAGGAGAATTTGCAGTAGGAACATTCATCTCAGCGTTATCTTGTGGTTGCTCACTGTTAAGTTCAGGACATGCAGTTTTAGATGTTCCTTGTTTTGCCATTGAAGAAATATCTGTTGTAACATTCGTGTTATTTGTTGCAGTTGGCACTGGAATACTGCAATAAACATGTGTTATGAAATAACAATATTAATCGTTATTTTTAAATTTTATTAAGCTACAAAAAAACTCGTACATACTTAGCAGTAACAGCTGCTGTTTGATATTGATTCATCATAGCACTGGCAGCATCTAATAGAAGCTGAATTCTTTGCAACGTTTGTATTCTAGCTTCAACGGCTTGTCGTAAATTACCTTCCATTGCTCTAAGTTCTTCTTCACTTAATTCTGTAAGGTTCGGCGGTGGCGTAGGAATAGGAGGCAACGGTACCATAGTTGGGAATGGTGGAGGAAACAACGGTACACCACTAGCTGCCAAATTTTGAAATGAGGTTGATGGAGTATTTGGCCCACTATTTTGAGCTTGTTGTTGCTGTGTTGTCGCATTTGAAACTTGTTGCTGTTGTGGCTGTTGTTGCTGTTGTTGTAAAGCTGCTGGTGCCCCTGCAGCTTGCATCCCAGCCCAAAATGCTGGGAGGACTTGAACTTTATTGAAAACCACATAAACATTAGATTTTTTTCTTAATGTGGACACGTAAAAATAACCGTAAATATACACACCAATTGGATTAAATCCTGGTGCTTGTGGAGCTTGAGGCACTTGTGGTCCTGCTTGTGCTTGATTTTGTTGCCTATTTCCTTGATTGTTATTAACAGGTCTTAAGATATTTAAACGGCATGTGGGACACGTTTGTTGACGTTGGAACCAAGAACGAAGGCAGGCAGTATGAAAAATATGATTACATGGTAACTTTTTACTTGCAGACACCATTTCTTCCCTAAAATGTTGTATATTTTTATTAGATGTTGTACAATGTTGTAATATGTAGTATATTTTTAATATTTTATCAATATTTCTGAGAAGCTACATTTTTTAATGAGTTAGTAACTTTATTTTACCTGCATATAATGCATACATTATCAGCAGCAGCTAATTCTTCTGTCGTAGCATCTGGATATAATGTATTCATATTTCTGATAGCTCGACGCGACATTACAATATCGTGGAATGCTTTCCTAAAGTCTCTCATTGTATAATACATTGCACGAAGTGCAAACAAAGGTAAAGTATATAATTTGACCATCAAAGTGACAAAAGCAACATATAAAATAACCTGAAAGAAAAGATATATTAAATCAATAACTTTATAAATATTTAATGAATATATCTTATTACTTTATCCCACCTTCAACAGCCCAATTATTAATTCTGTGTACAATAAAAATACTGGTTTATTGTCCCATGGATTTTCACTTTGTAGATCTATTGTATGTAATATATACTTCACACTAATATTGAATACAACAGTTAAGAGAATGGCATATTCAAAACCAAAAACAAGTTGCACTGAGGGACCTTTTGTTGCTGTTGTATTATAAGCATAATGAATCATGGTTAAATTTATAGCAAACAGTAATGCCAATAGAGTACCAACTCTAAGATGGAATAACCAAGTTATTACAGGACTTCTTTCCATCTGAAAATAGATGAAACAAAATATTATATATGAAATTATATTAAGTTACTCATATTACTTACATAATCTACACGATCTTCTGCCAACCAGTGAAATGATTTCAAAAATAAAAGAAGTGTGAATAGTGCTATGAATTTTGGACTAAAGTCATCTCTAAATACTGTAAATGCTAGACAAGTTTCAGTTACTGCATACCATACTTTTTCCAACAAATGCTGTAAAGAAATAACTCTTAGTATATGTATATTTATACGCACATTTTTTAACCTTTTAAGATGATAACAAATACATTATATATTTACCTCAAGTTCAGCAGCACGTAGGGTACCAAAAAATATCTTTCGAAAGAAAGCATTTATCATAAATACTAGAATCAATCCTTGTGTATAGATTACCTAAATTTCACATGAGAAAACAAACGGAGGAATCGTTAGAACATTCAGAAATATATGTATATGTATAATCAAATATAACGTTCATAAACAGAAAATTTTAAAAAGAAAACATCGAAACTTACCGTCATACTAGGGTTGGATTTGGTTATGTGAACTACTGTTGGATAAAACTGTTTTCTTTGATAATACGCGTTGCCTATCACAGCACATGTTAATGCTGTGCTTATTAACATTATTCCAGCCTCTCTCATCTTTGTATATATTGTTTTTTCAGCCCAAAGGCTGCTCTTTCCGAATATTATATTCACTGACACTTATTTCACCAACAATTTACGTATCAACAGCTGTAGATCCGACTAGAATAAACGAGGCGCTGCTATCATAACGACAATATCCAAAACTATTAACTTTGCTATCAATGAATACATTTCCACGATATTTTATATAATAAAAAAAGGAACAATCATTAAATGTGACCTTGTGTGCATATATATCATACCTTTATTATCTAAATATCGAAAAGAATTTTACTTCACGAAGGAAATAGAACTTTCGTGTCATAGTTGTATTGTTTGTTTGCAACGGTGAACGTGTATTATTTTTACTTGACAATTCCAGATGGAACAGACGGTAAAGTGTGATTGGTGGAACGATGAATAATTGTCTACAATTATGTTATATATATTTAAACCACGTGGAATACAACAAATTTCCTTTTTGTATTGTAGTTTTTTAATTAAATTTCATATTTTAATAATAATATATATATTCATATATCGATATAACAATGGATATAACTTTGTGTAAATTTTATTTATTTATGAACAAATTACATGTGGTCCATAAAACAGAAAATACAATATTGTATTATAAAAAGTTGGGGCAGTGTATTTGTATTTTTTACGTTATGTATAAGAAATTCAATCTTTAAAAATGGGACAAGTTTCGAAATTTCAAAAAATAATATTGCAATTAAAAAAATACACGTTTGTACTTTGCTAAATGTATGTAAACATATATGTATATTAATAACACGAAAACAAGTACAAAAGAACATATATATATATATAAATACATAACTTCTTCAAGCAAAAATATTTGTCTAAAAAAGTTCTATATTTTATAGTATTAAAATGTATGATAAAATCATTGGTTCAGTATGTTTATCACACACTTATGTTTTCATATAACATATGTAAAATACTATTCTGTATATTTATGGCAATTTATCATACATAAAAGTACTATAACTATAGTATATATAGTAAGGATGTGTTATGAAAATAAACTTTTTCTCTAAACTTGGTTCTGAGATTCTAAGTTGTAAGACAATCTCATAGTACTTTATCAATTTATAATTGAAAGTATTGCAGAATAGACTTTCTTGAACACATTTCTGATAAATTTGTACTTTAAATTAAGAGTGTCTACTGATATTTCTTGGCGTCTTTAAAATACTTTTAGGACTCTGATACTTTGGAGTTCCTAATTGACCAACAGCCTTTAGGGGCGTCCTACGAGAATCCACTAGAGGTCTTCTTACTAATGCTTTGCCACTTTTAGGTGTTTTTACAGTTAATGGCTTCTTAATATGCGGAGTCTTACATAGCACGTTATTATCAACTTTATAGATACTTAGTCTTGAATTCTGTGATATCATATCCACAGGTACATTTTGCATTGAAGGTGATGTTTTAACAGCCTTATTTTCTTTTTGATGAGTGGCTGTATTACATGTCATAAAGTCTTTGGAAATACAATAACACATTTCAATATCCTTTTCCTTATTTTCGGTTTCCATCATAGTACGAGAAGGAGAATGTTTCAATATCAATTTTGAATTTCTACTTTTTACATTTTTATTTGATTTTCGACACAATTCTGTCCGTTCACAATTCTGTTTTATATCATTCATGCACTGATCATCCTCTGTACTAAGTAGACCGTTTTTTTTGTTTATAGTAGTGTTTTGAGAGTGTACTTTTGCCGTGCACTCATCAAATAATTTAGCTTTAGCTAGTACCATTCCTGCATTCTGAGTTCTTAATTTTGCAATAGACGCACGACCAGTTTGAGTAATTGGAGATTTTGTTTGGTTTGTTGATCCAAAATATCCATCTGCATCCTTCCAGGATATAACAGCTTTCTTTTTCTCTTCAGATTTCGGAATCAGTTTACCTACAGGTGTACTGTTTAAAATCATATTTTGTTGACTATTCGTCTTCTTCAGTTTTTCAACCTTGCTATCGGAATACGTGGCCGTATTTGTAAGTTCATCACCATGAAAAGACGATACTCGACGTACCGTCGTGATTGTTCGATCTTTCATCGATTGAAAAGAATTCTGATTGTGCTTTTTTGTATATACATTTGAATTTTTAAACTCATCGCATACATTATTTAATATTATATTATCTCCTTTTTCCCAAAGGGAAGTAGATATAGGTCGTAAGTCAGCATCGTCTTTTGTATAATTCAGTGAAAATGTTTTTTCATTATGGGAGTAAGCATTGCTCAAATCTTGATCAGACTGTGATTGCAAATCTGATCCACGAGAAATGTGCCACGAAGCAGTTCGTCTAACACGTTTGCTAAAAGATAGAAGAAATAAATTGAAGATTGTAAATTACAGAAACATACTAATTTACATAGCTCATAAAAAGTATAATTTACCTTATCACTTTTTCTTGTGATCTCCTTCTTAAACTTCCTATTTTTCGAGCGCTTGGAGACCTGATGATTTTGTGTTCATCTGATCTTCTAATTTTAAGTTCTTTACCAAGTTTTTTAGCTAAGTAGTCTGTTGTTACTGTACTTTCAATACTAGCTTCTTCCAATGTCCTTTCATACGCAGTTTGTACTTTTTTCACAGAATGCAATAATAAATCATCATTCTCCTCACCATTTCCATTATTTATACATTTGAATTCTTGAGAAAGACGAGATTCAATTGCTAAAACTCTATTTTTTATTTCTTCATATTCGCTTTTAGGTATCGTAACGTATTCCTCTGACTGATTATCTACAGATGTGACTTGAACATGTGAATATGTTTCAAGATTATTTACAGTTAATCTTCTTTTCACTGGGTTCATTCGTCTTTGTTTATAATTACCTAGATCTTTTAATTCTTCCGAACTTGAATTCAACTGTGTGTGCCATTTACTAGATTTAATATCATCCTTTGTTAACAAGGCCTGCTCGTCACTATCATCTGATAAATTAACATCTGCATCACCAAACATATTATTATACTCTCTGTGAAGGTCGTTTGATACTTCACTGTCTTTTAGAATTAATTTCAAATGTGATGAACTATCACTATATGCTCTGTATGTTCTTTGTGAGTCACCACATGAGTCACAAACAGAACTCCAACGACGTTCTGCCTGAGTATCAAAAGTATTCTTACATGATTCTGTACTTTCATCAACAGTTTTCTGCAAATATAAAAATATTATGTAGATTGTTATAATCAAACTTGTTAAGTCATGAAATAAATTATTCTCATGTTCTTACTGGCTTTCTCGGTACAAAACGATCCAAACTAAGCCTAATCTTTTTAGATTTATCTGCTTTATCTGCAACTCTTCTGAAACATAAGTTTGTCATATATATTAAGTCATATAAATGATAATTGTTTATATCTATAAAAAAAGTAAATACATACTTCTTCTTTGTACTTGGTGGATCTATATAATCAACTTTCCTTTTTTTTGTGGGCTTAGTATTTAATATATGTACTGAATTAGCATTTTCAGATATCCTTTGACTATCACATGTGTTACTATCTTCAGATGCAGCATTTTTGCCAACAATCTTTTTTAGACCATTAAACATTCCTAAAGAAAAATATTTAAATTTTAAAGAATTCTATGTAAATAAAAGAATTCTGATCTGTTAAGTAATCAAGTTAGTAAGTTAGTTAATGGTACGTTTGTTAGAACATAGGTTTATGTCTATTAGATAAAACTTTTATCGCATGCTGTTATTATGAAACTTCAGTATTTATGTCAGTACAATGTAAATATAGTTTGGAAATAAATTACTATGAACAGATCGACAGACATACTTAGATTGAGGTTGGAGGCACTTAGATGTGGCTTACGTGTAAGACTTCCACTGCGATGTTTCTTTTTTTTGAATTTTGAACGCAGATGATCAGATACATCTAACTCATTATCTGTACTGCCAATTGTTTCCATAGAAATAGCTTGTGTTATATGATCTGGTAAAATACCAATACTTTCTGCATTTTCAATTAAAATCTGCAATATTTCCAGATTAAGCGAATGAAATTATCTTATGTTAAAATTGACATTCTTCTTCAAGACAAATATACATATCACCTTAACAACAATTAAATGTAATTCAAGACGCATTTGCACAGCAGACATAGTGGTTTCTTGCAGAGGCATTATATTTGGACCAATAACTTTTGCTAAATTATCAATGCCCATTTTATTTTGTTTCTCATATTGTGCTACTTTCTTTAAAAATTCCATAAAAAATGCCAGAGTATTTAGATGATGTGGTGGTAAAAGAATACAAGCTAATAACAATGCTTGTACACAATAAGTTTTAAGCATGACACAATGTACAAATAAATCGTGGTACGTATATGGAATCAATGGTTCTGGTAAGTCTCTGAAGAATGTTTTTAAACAATTAGCTACATCAATGGCATGATGTTTTTCCCCTAAACTGCCACCATTATCTAAACGAATTATTAATTCCTTTTGTCTAAGTTGTGATCCTGCTTTTCTGAATAATCCTTCCTGAGTGATATACTTTTCTAAAAATGTGGATGCATGGCTCACAAAAACAGGCACATGCACAATGGCACCAGAAGATAAATTCACGACATCCAATGGTTGGTACAATAAAGAAGTCTTAAAAACTTTTTTCAAAATGCGTTTCCCTTCGGATCGTTCTGTTTTAAACATATTTTTTTTAAAACGATACTTAACTCCGTAATTACGAAGATCACAGACAATTGATTGGTATACTGTTTCTTTATGTAGAACATCGTAAATCAACATGTTTGTAATTTAAAGATAGAAATTATTTGATCATAAATTACAATGAAATCTTTAAAATAAAATTTTTTGTTTGTGAACTGTGCAAGAATACAATACAGTTTTCATATTTATACAAACATTATTAAATACGTACAGTTATATTAAAATTATCATGTAACTGACATACGCCATTACCAACTATACAATATTACTTATAAAATAAAATTCGACATTCTAATGTACTGAAAGAAAAATGAAACTCAAACTCAAATTCGACATTAATATAAAATATTAAGTTTCCGAATTTATTTAGAAAATAAATAAAGCTGTTTATAGTATAGTTATATATTATTTTAACTATATAAATAAGTATATAAAAATGTATCATGAAATAAATAGAAGAATAAAATTCCCAAATTTATAAATTATCCCTAGGCTACGGATGTGTATGTATTTATGAAAAATTTGTCTATAAAAATGTACAGAATATCCATAGCAACATGTTATAATATTTAAAAAATAAAACAAATTCCCTGTAGGTTTCATTTCTTTAGTTGTGTTCATAAAAATAGCAATTTGTATAAGCATCCACAGTCTAATTATTATTAACATATTACATATCTTAATTATCTTATCATAACTTATTATGTATCAATTTTGTACAAATCAGAAGTCGTAAATACTATTTTCGAACAAAATATTTTTCTCATGTTTAAGTTCTAATTCTCACCATTAATTAATGCGTTATAATTATAATTAATATCAAATTAATAGTATTGGATATCAGCTCTATGTTTTAACTTATCTATGGTATTAACGCAACGCGGGAAGATAATTCATGTAACTTATTTGAATCTTAAATATTTATGATATTTCATTCTGTTTCTGTTTGCACTGTTTAGTAGGGATATAATCTATACAATTTTTAAAAACTTATCATGTTTCCAATAAACATGCTTAAATATCGTCAATATTTATTTGATAAATTCACTAGCCGATATGTGAAACATCAATTTATCAATTGTTTTTTCGTAACAAATCAACAGCAACGTTTGGTACTATCATTACGTACGTTATCTTTTTAATTTATTTAAAATTTCTAAATTAAATTATTTTTTTAATTTTTCGCATAGTTTTGTTAGTATAAATATAGACATAAAACTAGACTCGTACGCAGTATATTCTGTTACCGGTTATTTTAAATTGTCGCTTATATCACTGTGTGAAATAATATTTTAAAATAATTTTAACACAAGAAACAACAAAAATCCAACTTCTATCTAAATTGTAATATAAATAACAATTTTCTAGAACATTTTAAACGATGTTAGCCGTAAAACTTACCGCAGATCAATAAACGTCTGTTGAACTTACATATATATACAACTCTCTTTCTCTATAAACGTGAACTTATGTATTCAGAACAGTACAAGTCTGATCTAACTTTAGAAATTGATTTTGTATCCAAATAGCGCTACTACAAAGTAGATAATTTATATATATCTAAAAATAATAGTTTATGGTAATCTTGAAAATTGTTATAATAATATGACAATACAGCAATATTAAAAGGATATAAAATAATATTATTTAAATAAATTTGTATAAATATCTTTTACAGCATTAAACCAATTGAAGAAAGGAAATATGCAAACAGTACGATTGTTATCAGGGTATGACATGCCTACTGTGGGTTTGGGTACATGGCAGGTGATTTAATTATTAACTTATTATTTAAATTCAAGGATCTTTTTTAAATGTTTAAATTAATTTACATTTTTCATTTCAACTTAAACTTAAAACTATAATGTTGCATACTTTCTGAAGGCTAAACCTGAAGAAATTGAAAAAGTTGTGATAGCTGCTTTAGATGCTGGCTATAGACACATTGATACTGCATTTAATTATAATAATGAAGAAGCAATAGGAGCAGTATTAAAAGAATGGTTTAGAAAAGGTGGGAAGCGCGAAGATCTTTTTATTACTTCAAAGGTACCATTTAACATATATTAAAAAGATAACTTATACATATATAAAGATAAAAAAATATTTAATTACCTTTTTAGTTACCTAATTTTGGTAATCGACCATCAGATGTAGAGAAGTTTATTAATTTATCACTGAAAAGACTTGGTTTGGATTATTTGGATATGTATTTAATCCACATGCCTTTTGCCTTTAAATTAGATGAAAGTACTTGTACCTCAGCAATTAATGAAGATGGAAGTTTTATATTGGATCTTGATACAGATCCTGTTTCAGTGTGGAAGGTCTAATTCTATAGCACTATTAATGAATAAAATGTTAGTAACTTATAATTGATTGTCTTATTTAATGTTTCAGGAAATGGAAGAACAAGTAAGAAAAGGTCGTACAAAGTCTATAGGTTTAAGTAATTTTAATGAAAAACAAATTTTAAATATATGGGAGAATGCACAAATTAAGCCAAGTAACTTACAAGTAGGTTTGACATGTAAATAAATTTTATCACACTTGGCTTTGATATAGTTTCGTAATCACTTTAATTATTATTAGGTGGAATTACATGCATATCTGCAACAAAATTCGCTACGGCAATTGTGTCAAACGCACAATATTATTATAACAGCCTACAGCCCCTTGGGATCACCAGGAGCTAAAACGCATTTTCAAACGAAATATAATCATAATGTTGAAGACTTTCCAGATGTTCTGGGACATCCAATAGTACAAAAAATAAGCACAGAACATAAACGATCACCAGCACAAGTTTTACTACGTTACTCATTACAATTAAATGTTGTTGTAATTCCAAAAAGTAAATCTCCCGAGAGAGTTAAGGCAAACATTGATTTATTTAGTTTTTCATTAAATGAAGAAGAAATGAAAATTTTGAGTACCTTAGACAAAGGTGTACGTGGAAGAATTTTTAATTTCTTGTTTTTTAAGGGGTAAATATATTTATTAAAGATATTTCATTCCAAATAATGTAAAGATATAAAATCCCTTTGATTTCTTTTAGGGTCGAGAATCATCCACATTATCCATTTAAGGATGAATTACAGTCCTAAATAAAAAAAAAGATTATTAAGATGTAGTTCGAATGTATGCATATTTATACATTGAAAATGCTTGAAATATAGTACAAAATGGAAACATATATATAAAGCGAATAAATATATATGACACAAGATGCAAAGAAAAATGTTATTACATTTCAGTGTAATCTGTACAACATTTTACGTTGCATACGATGCTGAAGTTCTCCACGTCGTATCATTGTGTGTATAACTTTGTAAATAGCACGTTCTGGATATGCTTGTTTTACAAAATCTTTAACAATATTTTGCTCCGATACTTGATTTCCAATAGGAAATCTACGTTTTAATTGTTTTTCGATACGTGATAACATTTCATGATCTTCATCCGAGGTAAATCCTTCTGCACCTAAATTTTGATATGTGTTTAAAATGAAGTACAATAATAAGAAATGCATACTACCAGTTACTTCATTATAGATTACCAGCTAAAGACCCTGACATTGCAGCATCTAAAGTAGATACTTGGAAAAGTCTAAGCGCTTCGTTCACATGGATTTGTGTAGCGAAAGGTTGTAATTGCATTTTAGCTAAAGATTCTGAAATTCTTATTACAGCTTCCAATTGACGAACTGTTATGGGAATGGATAATCTCTTTTCCATATCTTTCTCATGTTCTCTGGTACTAGCTCGCATTACAACATAACGATGTTTTAATTTCTCTCCTGCCTCTTTACTAAGTCTCGGACCACAACGACTATAAACGTGTATCAATTAATGACAAACAAATAAAATATTTTAAGCAAAAAATAACCTTACGTTCTACAATAGTGGATATATTTTTTTAAAATGTGCAGTGGTAGTTCTCCTTCCGCCAATTGTTCTGTAACTTGACCAGCATTGGTATGGATATTCATTACATGTTTTGCTAGTGTTACATCTTTATTTTGCTCGTGTTCATCTTTAACAATAAATATCATGTCGAAACGCGATAAAATTGTTGGCATAAAATCAATATTTTCTTCTCCTTTTATCTCATCCCAACGACCAAATATCGAATTTGCCGCTGCTAGAACGGAACAACGAGTATTTAATGTTGTAGTTATTCCTGCTTTTGCAATAGATATTGTTTGTTGTTCCATAGCTTCATGTATTGCAACTCTATCATCCTCTTTCATTTTATCAAATTCATCTATGCAAACAACACCACCATCTGCAAGAACCATAGCACCTCCTTCCATGACAAAATTCCTCTACGAATCAAATAGAACATTTTAGTAAATGTGAAACAAATATTTGATATTTATATGTTAAACTGATTAACTTACTGTTACTGGATCTCTTAAGACTGATGCTGTTAAACCAGCTGCTGAACTTCCTTTCCCAGACGTGTAAATTGCAATTGGTGCAACTCTTTCTACAAATTTTAATAACTGTGATTTAGCTGTACCAGGATCACCTAACATTAAAATATTAATGTCTCCTCTTCTACAAAGTCCATCAGGCATTCTTTTTCTAGAACCACCAAACAATAGGCAAGCTATAGCTTTTTTAATATCCAATGCACCAAAAATGCTGGGAGCTATACTTCTTGCAATTCTTTCATATAAATTAGTGTCTGAAGCAAGACGTCTAAATAAATCTTCTTCTTCATTTGTAAAGCATGAATGAATACCTGAAAACCACAGAAATTGAATAAACAGATTATAAAAAAAAAAAAAAGAAATTCATTGCATAAAGTTATTTTATGATATTTTACCACTGCCTGTATTTTCTCCATCTGTAGAAATACCAATAACCCTCATATATGGTGCTCGAACACCAATTAATGCTTTATCTCTTCCTCTATTACCAGTAGTTTTAGTAACTTTCTTAATTGAATATATGCCCAAAATGAGAACTCTATTGCCTGGTACAATTCTATCACATAAATAGCGATCGCAATACAATTGTAAATGTCTTGGCATTTCACCCTGTGGAATTTGATCTGGCAATTCTTGCAGTTTGAGAACTTGAAAATCAACACAATGACATTTATCTGGCATTATAAAAAATGGATCCAGAGGGCATTTTGGCCTTCCTGCTTGTTCTGTTGTACATTTTCTAGGCAAAACATATCCTTCTAAACCAGGTTTAATTGAAATATTAGTTTGCATGCTTCTACAAGAACGACATTGTATAGCAATTTTTGTCGCTTTTGCCCTAATTCCAGATGCAGAAACAATAATACCAGGTATTTTAATAAGTTTAGAAACTGCATCAGGCTAAAATAAAAAAGTTTAACCAATGTCAGATATCACGAATTTTAATGTTATATATAATATGAAAATTACTTCATCTTTTTTAGCAGCAAAATTTTCAGTTTTGAGAGTAAACTTAAATCATACTTTGATTCCTCTTAAGGAACTTGGATGTGCATCTGAGGATAATAAAATTTGTATGTCTTCAACTTTTTCTTCATCTGGTGGTCTTGGAGCTGTAAGTTCATCCGCTAAATCTTTTGCAGCTTCTTCCAAGATAGGTAAATATTCAGTTGGATGCTTGTAAACTTTTTCTGCGAGTGATTCATCAAAAGCTGCCAGATCTTCTAAATTAATTTCTACCCAATATTGACCCAAATTATAATTACGTTTTAAAATATCTCTAAAATAATTTTTATGTTAATAATATTATACAAAATTTACGATGTAATTACCAAATTTATACACATTGAAACATTATAATTAATTTAGGTACCTATATTTGTAATTAAAGTTCCCCTCGTGGAATTGTCTAATGAATTCCATAAACTTCTTCTTCGAATGTTGAAAATTAGTTCGCGTCTCATTAGATTCACCTACTGAGAAATTATCGGAAAAGAATATTCCTGGGTCATCAAATCCTTCCATTACAACTTGATTTTTTGATATTTTTTGAAGAAAATATAATTGTACAACACACTAAAGGAAAATTTGGCGGCAAATATTTTGTTTACATCCTTTGAACTCTCTTTCGACATAGAATAAAAAAGTAGAGATACGACACTTTCCATGTTTCTGTTATGAACTTCGGGATTAATATTTCTTAGGTCTATGGTTTCCATATGCTTATCTCATTTTATTTATTTCAAAATATGTGTATATGCAATAGAAAATAAATTTAAAGTAAATTAAGTAAAATTGAACAAAATAAATATAAATTAAATAATATTTATTTTATAATTCATAATCGTTAAAAGCTTTCTACATTGACAGTATTGCCATTCGATACATAAAGATAGGTTAAGCTATCTAGTTTATTATAGACTTCTCAATCTACTGATCTGTTATATATGGTTTTTAATGTGACTTTTACGTCGCAATTCGCAAACTAAGATCCTTGTGTTGTGATGTTATCTGTTTTGTAGTTTATTACATCAACGTATAAAATAATAAAACGAATGCTTTTCATTGTTACATAATCATATTTGATTTATGTAAACGAAGGTTGGTATACGATACGTAAATTATATCAAGCCTTTCGACGAATTGTTATTCGATAAACTGTGTCAATTAAACCTTTAGCTGAGGTAAGTTATGATATTAATAGTATTAGTGATTTTAGGATTATTATTTGGAAATTGTTTAATTACAAAAAGTATGGATTGTTGTTATGGAAAGTATGGAAAAGTTTTCATTGGTACGGATTACCAGCTGAGTCTATTGTTTTAAATAAAAACTAAGCTATTAAAAATAAAAACTCAAATTTATGTGTATAAATACAATTCTAGTCAATATTTAGTTTGACAGAAATTTATCAAAGTATTAGTTTTTATGAAATAAATAATTTATTCTCACTTTCATCTCTTTTGAAGTATGTTTATTAAAATGACATTTCTTAAATTCTTATTTTAAAGTTTTCCGTTTTATTTAAAAAATATAATTATTTCTACTCATTCAAAGTTAATAATAATAATAATAAACGTAACTTTTATAGATATCTGTCTTTAATATTGAAAATTTTCACTTTTATGTATGATAATTCTTAACATATGTATAAGGAATAATTAGTATAAAAAAGTATATTTCATATTCTCATTTATAAATTTTTTATTATTTAATTGTTCTTTCACATTATTACTTAATATTTTATATATATTTTTTAGATTCATTTGTTATTTATACAAAAATGTCTCCATATCTAATGAGAAAACGTACTTTGCCAACACGAAATTCTCAAGAGTCACAGTTAAAAGAGCAAAGTTCACATCCCAAAGTGAAATCTAAAAAAATTGTTACACGTAGCAGTTCTAATATGAATAAACAAGATTCAAAAAGTAAGAAAAAGAAAGTTATTAAACAGAAAAATAAAAATGTTTCGAATTCAACACAAATGTCTTTAAGAGAATCATTTCTAAATCAATCCAAAGTGAGAGTTCTACGTTCTCACAAAAATTCTAAAAATCCCACTAATAATAAATTAGTGAAGAAATTATCTCCTAAGAAAAGAAAGCCACCTGTTTATAAATGTGATTCACCAGAAAGTCCTAAGGAAAATACCAATGAAATATATGAATTTAAATTTGATATTAATGATTCAACTGAAAGAGTACCAAAAAAGCGAAAAAAAAGAGCTGTTATTAAGAAAACAATAGCAAAACAGAAAAAAAGAAATGTTCCAGTAAAACAAGTTAGCAAAGAACAATCAACTAGTAAACCTGGAAAGATCAAGAAAACAAATGTTGTTAAATTTGAAGGTGGTGAGCATATAGAATCTCTGATTAAAAATAGAAATGATGCATTAAAAGAGGAATTAGTGGAAAAGCCTAAAACAGATGTAGACATGGATAAAGAAGTAAAAGATTTAGAAGATATAGTCAGAGAAGAAAATACTGATGAAACAGTTACAAAACCTACAATTTTATCGATAGAAGATTTAAGTGATAGAAGGATTTCAATAACTAATATTTCAAAAACATCAGCCTCACATGATTTTAAACCATTTAGACCAACAAATATTTTTAATAACAAATTAACCATACAAAAAAAAGATGCGCTTAATTATTCTTTATTTGAAAAATCTTTGTCACCAATTGTAAAATTAGTAGAAGATTCTCAAATATCCTCCAGTCCCTGGAGAGCAGCACCATTACTTACATTTTCTCAAGTGAAAAATGTATTTCAAAGCACACCTCAAAATGATAAGTGTGATATTATTAATAAAAAATTCTTGCAAACATTAAGTAATGAATCGAAACAATTTGGAAATATAACAAAAACAAAAAATAGTTTACAAAAGAATAATGAAAATATCAACATAGAAAGACACATAAGTAATAGTACCCCTAAAAAAAAAAATCTTGTAAATTCCAGAAAATTTGGCACAGAAATTACAAATATAGATCATTCCTTACAGTTTAAGTCTTCAATAGAACAAATAAATGAACGAATACCAACTGAAACTGAAAACATTCAGCTAAATACTACCAATGTAACTAATATATTTAAATTTGATAATAATGAGAATAAAGTGAAAAATGTATTAAGTCCAAAGAATGGCTTTAAAAGAGAAGCAACAATGGGTAAAACTAAAATAAATCAAGGAAATATATTGAATATGCAATTTGATAAAGAGAGAAAAGAATATGATTCCCAACCTGGACCATCAGGTTTACAGAGCTATTCAATTTCTAACACAGATAGGGTATTAAGACAATCAAATTTAAATAATTTCTTAAATGTAACGGAAATGCCACAGAGTACTACAATCAAAACACCTCATGGAATTTTCGATGATGCACAATCAACACCAATTATTAGTAGAACCCCGAAAAAGGCTAATGTATCTACTATGGAGTTAAAAAATGCATTTGGTTTTAGTGATAATGATTCTAATCAAGAGGAGTCTCCTATTAAGCCTAAACATGAAAGAAATAAAGGAGAAAAACCCATTCAAACAGATATGGGACGCAATATAAAACCTATTAGATTATCAATTGGTGAAATAAAAAATAAGTTACTAACTAAAGAATTGAAAGAAGATATACACAATAAAGAAAATATATTAACTGAAAAGAAAGAAGTACAAAAGTTAGAGAAAAAGAATAAGAAGTCAATTGAGATTGTTAACTTCTCTGATACATTTGATATTTTATCTGAAACAGGTGAAAGATCAGTAGTTTCTGCACATAGTATTCCACTATTTGCTGATTTGGAACCATCTCATTTTACACAGGTATAATTCTATAGTTATTATTATATGAAATTTTTTAAATTATTAACGATACGCTTATACAAAAATGTATCTGTATATTTATATTTTAGCCTCCACGACATTCATATAAACGAAAACGTGACCTAAGGTTCAATTTTTTGGAAGAAGAAGACGAAGAAGAGGAAGAAAGAATAAGGAGCACTGGGACAAAACGAAAGAAAACTGATAAATTGAAAAAGGACCAAGAAGAAAGATTATTGAAGTGGGTTCAAGATATTAACAAAACATTTAGTGAGATAGACCAACATGAACTTGTGGTTGAATAAATCGTTAACTATTATTACTATTGTATTAGGTAAACGAGAAGGTTTATGTCGTTTTAATTAATGGGAATAAATGATGCAAATGACACAAACTTTCTTGGTTATGTAATAGAAAGATGAGATAACAATTACTAAAACCTTGAACAAATTTTGTTAATAGTCTTGTATCTTTTTATCTATATATGTTTTATTATTATTATTTTGTTCCCTAACAATATATGAATTTATAAAGGAAAGTGTTTATATGACAATGGATACTTAATGATTTTATACTTAGTTAAAGGATATCTTTATGTTTTCAGCCTACATACAAAATTATCTGAAAACATTTACTCACATAATTTAATATAGCTATATACTTGTATTTGTAAAAAAATTTTTAAATAGATTATATACTTTTTACATTATTAAGATATATAATATAAATGTACAAAATAATATAATACTATAAGTGGTATAACTAGAAAGTTACTAATAAAGAATATAACTATTTATATCTTTTACATACGTGCATATATTATTTTAGTAATAATAATATATAATCTAAAATAAATAATTTATATTTCGACACTTTTGTTTACTACCAAATCGATTTTTGAACAATTTTTTTTCATACATTTCCTATAAAAAATAAGTTTCTTGAATATTCATTAGATATTATTTGATATTGTCAATTCACATTGAAATATATTTTACTTGCATTAATAAATATTTTATATAAACCTAAGCATTTAGACATTTCTCTACATCCATTGTATATGCAAATATATTTATAGATATTTATAATATAGATTATGCATATATGTGTGAAGTATTAAAATCTCTTGTAAAACGTAAGTACCCACATGCTTATATGCATCCATACATGCTTTATGTTTCAACATAAATTAGAGTTTGTACGTTGTACATTGTACATCGTATACAGTTGTGTATTTGTATGCGCGCGCATACATAAATACTTATTATTGGACCTGATTTCCACCAAACGCTGTTACATTGATACAACTTTTAAAGAAAATATTTAAAAGGGCACTACTGAACATTTTTATTTAGTGAGTATTGCATAGAAAATACTGCTTATATCTCTACATTATGAACAATTATAACTTCATTAATTAGTTGGTAAAATATTTATATATGTAGGTTACAAACACATAAAAAAGTTATTGACTAAAAGTACACTTCTGCGTCAAAGTAATATGTGATAAAAAATATTCATTAAATATTTTACTGAAAATCATTTTCAAATTCTGAATTATTGTTTATTCATTAATTGTAACGCTATTACCAAAAAAGAGAAGATAAAAGTGTTAAGTAAACCAGATTTAATTTTTCAAATAGAAATTAAAATTACTTTTTCTGCTAAATATATCCTTTCCTCAAAAATAATTCAAATTAAGAGTGGATAGTGGTATGTATTGTATTTATAAATCTCATAATCACTTTTCACTTCTATGATCTATATAATATTAACATTTTGAGAACTGATGACATACGTTTAATTACAATTCATTATCGGTGTTGATTTTATATCTATCCGTTATGAGCTAATGCATATATATGCATATGTATCACAAAAGAAATAACCATTTTTGTCACCTAACCGAATTTCTAGAAACTGCAAGATAGTTCGAACTGTTTTAATGTTTTAATTTTTATATTTTTCGGATTAATATATTTATATAATTACATATATAATTACAATATATAATTACAATAAATTGAAATAAAAGGAATCAAATTACTATGTTAAGATCCGAGTAATTAATTTCCACATTACGATAGGAGATAGCGAAATATAGTCGAGTATCCCGTATTCTTTAGAATAACCCCACGAAATTCAATTACGTGCATAAAATTTGTCATGCTTGATGTCTTCTGTAATTATAATTACGTAAACTGAAATTATGCTATGAGGTACAAGAAAGTAGAAGGTATATTTTCAATGTGATTTAAAAGGAACGGATGGAGTATGTATTCTCTATGCAACTCATCCAACACTGTGACATACGATTCATGGTGATTAGCTACGAAACACTCCGTGTTTCTTACACTAGAGTGCATTTACATACACATATTGAGAGAGTTACAACGGAAAGTAGGTTCGGAACGAAGATAACGCATGGAAGAAACGCATTTACATACATATATCTAATATACTGGAGAAATACTAGCCAGATTACGTAATATGACAAAACAAGTCAATAATTTTAAACGCTTATTGTTATTCACCTATCTATGGCTTTTCAATTTCTGTTATTCTTAGATATTATAATTGAAACGCTGCGCAAAATTACCAACAAAATTACAAAATTACCATTCTGTTATTCTTAGATATTACAATTGAAACGTTGCGCAAAATTACCAACAAGTCTCTATTTCTGAATTTTCTAAATAATCTTTTTTTGGATGATAGAAAAATGTATATTTGTATATAATTTTTACTTTATTTAAAAAAGTAGGTATGAAAATATAAAAGATTTTATTAATTTATAGTTTCTTTCTTTTATTTACTAATAAACCTAAACTAAATCTTAACAGTTACTCAATCTATATGTACCTATACGACAGTCTGTCGATGATGTAACATAATACCTATATTATAATGGACATATATGGATATTTGGTGTTTTTATCCATTACATGACCAATTCAAGCGCACAATATTTACAAATAGTAATTTGAGCATAAAGAGTATCTGAAGAAGAAAATTCTGAACAAGGTGGCACAGGAGTCTCCTGCATAGAGGACGTATTTATAGTTGCGCTAGTCACGTATGTTATTCCATATTTCCTTCTTGAATTGTGATATGTATGTGCATGCCATTATATTGCATGCACTCTCTCATATAAGCTTCTCAAAAGCCAAACTTCACCTCCACTTTTTATACATTTTTAAATTTTATTGGTGTTCAATTTCATAAAGTATAATTTCAATAATATATATTTATATCTCTACTCTAAGAAATAATGTTTATAGTATCATTACATTGTTCTATTTTTTAATTTATGGAAGTGATTAGTATACGAGTTCTGAACGGTTCACATATAGGCTATAGTAATGCATCGAAAAACACATCATATTACATTGTTACGTGTTAAAACATATAATAAGTAAAATCGTAGTGTAAATTATCGGAAAGTTGGGCATCAACAATATTAAAATATTTTTAATTTCCATAAATCATCAATTACGCGCAACTAGTGATGACTCACAGTATAATGTTATCTTTATTCCGATCGCGATTATCTCGTTTTGTTCCTCATGTTCATTTTTAATTGAGAAAATTGTCTTAATCGTGTATGTAAATTTAATTAACGTTAAGTCGAATGATAAAGAAGAATTTATTTCGGAAGCGTCCTTAGAACGATAAAACAGATTGAATGTAAATAAATATACGGTCAAGATCAATAATTGCACAAAAAAGACATAAATAATGTATCTTTATTCGTTAAAACATGAAAATTTATTAATATATTTCTTACTTACGTAATACGAGTATATTAGCTATGATTAAACTGCAAATCTTTATATATTTATGGAGAATTTAAATGTGCAGAAATATATAGAATACATACAAATTTATAAAATATATAAAGTAAGGTACTCATCATAATATTTAAAAAGTGAAACACAAATCCCTATTTGTACAGAAATTCTATTTCTGTAGCTGTATTCATGAAAATATAAATTTACATACACGTACCCAGTCCAGTTACAGATTTCATTTCTGAGATTCTGGACACTTATATTTTTACTAAATGTGAAAGAACAAAGAGGCGAGCCGTTTATGAACATTCTATGTTATTTTTCATGTTGTCAAATTATAAAGGTTCATTATTTCGAATCACATAACATCAGATGTGTAAACAATTAAAGTCGATACGTATATAGAACAAGAAAAGAAAATCGTTAATAACGTAAGTATTATCACTTCCCGAAGTAAGTAAAACTTCTCGTTCGTTTGTCAGGTCTATATCTATGACAAGTATGCGATTAGCAAAATGTCGCTTGGTTGGAGTGGATATCTCATTAAATTAACATTGCTAAATATATTTCTATGTTTGATACTTGCTGCCCGATGTTCCACCATTGTCAATTGTACCATATAACCTGCAGGAATGTTACTTACTGAATATTGTACTTACACGTTGAGAAACATGCAACTCTTAACTAGGGAGAGATCAAATAATAGCTCGATAAGATTTACTTTGAAATATGAAAACTACTTATGATGTGAACAAAACATCAACGACTGATATTATTAAATCGAAAAATACGATATGTGCGAAAAGAAATCTGTATCTAGCTATTAATTCAATAGCAAGTGTGGAATTGAATGTGTATAATAAGCCATAACACAATTATATGTAACTATGTGTAAAGTAGGTCGACATATCTGTACCGCACCAAACACAATATGTATAACTTCGGTTTAGCAAATAATTTAGCTACGTCGTTTTACCTCCTCGTTACCTGCTACCCAACTCATTCTTTTACGAATTATAAACTTTCACGCTATTTCGATTAAATTTCTACTTTAATTGCAGATAATCGAGAAGAAAATTATCGCTCGTAAAAATTGTAATTTTTAAATAGAGGTGATTTATTTTATCATCTTATGTATGTTACAAAATCAAAGAAATAATTGGACAATTCCGATGATATATAAAAAACTTATTTTTGACGTGTCAGGGGCTTATGTTAAAAATATATACGTCATGTTCCGGAAATTTCTTAAGATCAAGCGTCGTTAGTAATAAACAGCGAAATTACGTTGCATTAAAAAGATATAAAACTGCTATCATTTCAGTCGTAGCATAGAAAACAGCATGTACTTACATGCATGTACATATATGTATACATACATACATACATACATTCTTGCAATCATACTATACATATATATACATCTCATCTAAAAGTAGTAGAGACATTATTAAACTTGTAATTAACTATGAACAGTTTTATGTAAAAAACAACTTCATACTTTCTATTTACGACTTATAAGCCCATTTCACCTGACTCGATCGAGTGTTGGCTAAAAACTAAAGGTTCTTGTTTAGTGCAGTTACAGAATCACAGATATACAGGGAACATATTGAATAACGTGAGTGTTGAACTTCGAGCCACAAACAACGAAATCACAATATCGCGAGGAATCGACTTAAAAAGACTTCCAATTTATTAGAAAGTACGATAGTTTTTACATTCCTTCTACAATATAGTCACCTACTTAAAGCTTGAATTGTTAATTATAACAAATTTCATTTGTACAATCTAATATGAATCACTCAGAAGTTAAATCGATCAACTCTATTTCTGATACATTACTTCATTTTAGTACTTACTATTAGTGCTTACGTTTTCAGGAACAAAATGATTTATCTTGATAGTCAGTTGATTTAGCTTCTTTGTGACTCTTAAGTATATTCTTGAAACATACAACCATTGAAATACCCAATTTTTCTGAAATACTATGATGATAAAGTATACTTGCCGTGTACATTTATCGTTCACTCTAGACAATAAACATTAAATAAAGAGTGTAGGGGTGCAGTGTATGGAAGTGAAGAGTCGCCATAGTCTCTCAGGGAGCAGTGTTTGAAGGATAAGCGAAAATGGCGGGGGGTTCGGTGGGAACAAATACATTTGCCCCACCTTTTGGAACAAACTCCCTACTCCTCCTGAAACGTTAGCACACGTCGCGCTTCGCTATCGCTAGGAATCACGGACAAATCAAACATGGCGATTCAGTCGCTATTTGCAGTGATGGTGTACGATTCATAAAACGAGAGCGGGAGGTATCGGTGGGTCAGGTAGTGTTTTTAAACGGTAATGAGTGCTAATATCACTGCAAATCACCGAATTCTGGTTAATATTACAAATATGGAGAATCATGATGTCAAAACTGTAATGGAGAAAGTATCGGGCGGCATTGATAAAGTACATGACGTGAAGGGCGTACAAGCAGAGCCGACGCCTGCGGCGTCATCGTTGTCTGTTACGGAACAAGTGTCGCTCTCTACTGGCGACAATACCAACAGAAATAACTATATCAAGAAAACCGTAAGATACCTTCTTTTGAACGTTTTAGAACACGCACCATATGAAAATTTAAATATTTCGAATAAATTATTAATTTTAGTTTTTCAGATTTATTTTTATAATGAAATTCAATTAAGGCTGATCTTATTAAATAATCTTAATATTCTTAATATAGTATACTTGCACATATATAGTATAATATAGCATAATATATAATAAGATAATTAAAAAATTGAATATTAGAAAGTAATGTAATTATTTTTATGTTTTAGTGTCATAAATTGTCAATAAAGCATTCTGGAAAATTTGAAAGTGGTAGTGGTAGTGGAGATCAGGAGGGAGGTCAATACGAAGATGGAATTGATATTGCAACGAAAAAAAGAAAGACTCGTAGAGGTAAACCTAAGCATAGAAAATTAAAACCATATTCTAAACAACAGTTGTCATATCAACAACAGCTGCGATATAGATCTAGAGGTCGATTGGCAAAAACTGGTAGACAACCTCCAGCACCTTATAATACCACACAGTTTCTTATGGATGATCACAGTGATCTTCCAGATCTTGACCAAAAGCTTTCAGAAGCTGCATCTTCAGAATTACCTGCTACATTTCAAAAACCATCAGCTCCTTCTCGTACACGAGATTCCAGTTTCAGTGTTGACTCTGATGAAGATTATTTTTATTCATCTCCAGAAGACGAAGAAGAATTTTTAACAAAGGAGTTCTCAACTGCATATGAAGACCTTCACGCTGAAAGATTGAGCACATTAAGTAAATCAGAACTGATACAGGAATATCTTCAGTTAGAAGCAAAAGTAGATTTATTGACAAAACGGTTACGTGGTAAAAATTTCCACCAAACAGAACAACGAGACTTAGAAAGCAACAGTAGTAGTACAGATTCAGAATCAGCAAAAAAATTAAAAATCTGTCAGCAACGGATCGATGATTTAATGCAACAGAATGAACAGTTAAAACGGGAAAATGAATCATTGAGAGCTAAGAGGCACAGCAGTCCAGTTTCAAGTGTTGATAGCGAAAGCGACAGTGATAGTACAAGTAATGGGAATAGGAGCAGATGTAGTTGTCTCCTTCCAAATTCTAGCTCTTCTTCGGAACTTATGGGATATGTTTCTAGAAGTAAAAGTAGTCAAAGAAAAGATAGTTCTGTGTCTAGTACTGATAGTAAAAGTGATACTTGTGATAGTAGCTCAAGTGATAATTCTAAGGCATCTATGACTCCAGTTAATCTTTCAAATGGTCATGTAAACGTTCAAAAAATTGATGGTCTCCCTACATAAATTATAAAGAGCTGTTTTTATGTACGAAAGTCTATTCAATGTTTTAAGAGTTAACGTACAAGTCATATTAAACATGTCATTGGATCTGCATATTTGCTTTGATCCTTGATTTAGGAAACAAGACTGGTTTAAATGCAATACAATTGCACTTATGCAGTAAAAAATCCTCTTCCTGATACTAGATATGTAACCTTAGATTATCCTTGAATGTGTCCTTACAACTTACTTCCCATGTTTCTTTTAAGACTGTTTTGTGTAAACTTGAATATGTGTAATGAAGTAGGAAATACATACCTAATCTTACGGAAGAGTAAAATTTATATTTGTGCAGACTAGATTGTTATGTGCTTGATAAAATTTGCAGAAGAGTTGTATATTTGTGATGTATTCTCTACAACGGTATTTTATCTTCATTTAGTATTAATTACGATGCACTTGAATTATCTACTAACTCTCTCATTTAATAATTTTTAATGAACTGCCATTTGCTGGTACAAATTATAAATTTGGGGTTCACAGATCATTAACTAATAAATTATAGAACTAGATTTAATCAAAGACGTAAATTAATGTTACAAATAATGTGATATTGTACAATTGCATAAATTTAAGGTATCAAGGTAGATATTAGTTTATGGTCTGAATATATTTAAAATATATATTAAAAATATATATTAAAAATATTTTGCACTTCAAATTTTTAATAAATTTGAAAGTTTCTTTTTTTTTTATTATAATTATTCTCTTGAAACTTAACTCAAAAAAATGAAATGAATGAGCTTCATCTAAAATGATTTTCAATAATATGAATCAGTGATTATGGGATAGCTTTACTATGGTAGAATATAATTCACCATAAAAGTTTAATAAACATATTGTTATTATCGTAAGATATATTGTAAAATGTATTGTAAAAATTAATTTCTTTTATTTGTTAAAACAGTGGTATATGAAATATTATATAAAAAAATGTCTTTGAAAAGTGAATTTAAATAATAGAACATTTTTAACATTTGATTGATAATTTTTTGTAATTGAATATAGCATACATACTTTCACGTCTTTTTTATGAATATGTTTTCAATTGAACTATATACATATATGTATATGTATGTATGTATAATTTGCCTAATTAATAATGGAAGAAGTAACTTCTGCTGAAAGGATTTTTAAACACGGCCTTGTGTTTATTGTGAACCAGGCTTAATACACTGTGAAACGTTGCTAACTTCATGGCGCGTGAAATTGAAAAGCACGCAAGGCCAGTGTTTGGTTTGGTCATATCTTATGGTTGTAGTATTAACAAATTTCCAAAAGTTGCTGTTGGACAAAATATTATGAAAGCGATGTCTCATCATTATGTGGTAACGGCACATAAGCCTACAGCTGTCACTGCATGTGTGACAGGTAAGTAGGAATAGATGTGCAACAAAATTTTCTGCTTACGTAGATAAACAATTATTTTCTTTTTACGTATGAAGGTAATTTTACTTCGCCTACGGATTTGAATCTCATCTTAGCAAAAAATGTCCGATTAGAAATATATCTTGTTACTCCAGAGGGGTTAAGACCACTGAAAGAAGTTGGAATTTATGGGAAAATTGCAGTCGTTAAGTTTTTTAGGCCGCCGGTAAGGTTATACTAGTATCTTTGTTTTATAACTTTCATGAAATATCCTATTTATTATTTGTGTTTTCTATGCTAATATTTAATACAATCAAATTCACGTATTTTATCGAATACGTATTTGCAATAATTTTATTGAGAGTAATATAACCTTGTACCTGTACAAAGAATTAATTATCTTTGATTCATGCATGGATTCATTGAGCATAGAAGTACATATATGTATTGATACGTTAGCATGAATTTTAAGTCACAATAAAATGATTTAATATATAATTAATGAATTATAATGTGTTTCTGCAGCATGAGAAAAAAGATCTATTGTTTCTTTTAACTACACGTTACAATGCTATGATTTTGGAATGTATTGGAGAAGGAGAAAATATAGAAATTATAACAAAAGCACATGGAAATGTAGCAGATCGTATTGGAAAAGCTTCTGAAACAGGAATAAAAGCTGTGATTGATCCTAAAGCACGTGTAATTGGTTTGAGATTGTATGATGGTCTTTTTAAAATTATACCTCTTGACAAAGACAATCCAGAATTAAAAGCATCATCAATACGTATGGAAGAACATCAAGTACAAGATGTAAATTTTCTTCATGGATGTGCTAATCCCACTTTGATTCTAATTCACCAAGATATTAATGGAAGACATGTCAAAACACATGAAATTTCTTTAAGAGATAAAGAATTTGTTAAAGTACCTTGGAGACAAGACAATGTAGAACGTGAAGCTATGATAGTCATTCCTGTACCTTCACCTATTTGTGGTGCAATAATAATAGGCCAAGAAAGTATATTGTACCATGATGGGAATACGTATGTTGCAGTTGTACCTCCAATTATAAAACAGAGTACTATTACATGCTACGCTAAAGTTGATAATCAAGGACTTCGATATTTGTTAGGAGATATGGCTGGACATTTGTTTATGTTATTTGTGGAACAAGAAAAGAAACCAGATGGTACACAAGTAGTGAAAGATCTTAAGGTTGAACTTCTAGGAGAAATTAGCATACCTGAATGTATTACATATTTAGATAATGGAGTAATATTTGTTGGTAGTAGATTTGGTGATTCACAGTTAGTTAAATTAATTACAAAAGCAGATGAAAATGGTTCGTATTGTGTTCCAATGGAAACTTTTACTAATTTGGCACCCATAATTGACATGGCAGTAGTTGATCTTGAAAGACAGGGACAAGGACAAATGGTTACATGTTCTGGAGCTTTTAAGGAAGGTTCTCTTAGAATTATTAGAAATGGAATAGGTATTGAAGAACATGCAAGCATAGATTTACCAGGTATCAAAGGTATGTGGGCATTAAAAGTTGGTGGTGGTAATTTTGACAACACCTTGGTCTTATCTTTTGTTGGACAAACCAGAATTTTGACTTTAAATGGAGAAGAAGTTGAAGAAACAGATATTCCAGGCTTTGTTGCCGATGAACAAACCTTTCATACTGGTAATGTTACAAATGATTTATTTATTCAGATAACACCAACATCTGCCAGATTAATTTCACATGAAACTAAAACAGTTGTTTCTGAATGGGAACCGGAGAATAAAAGAACTATTAGTGTAGTTGCTTGCAATGGCACACAGGTACTTTGTGCTACTGGAAATGATTTATTTTATATGGAAATTTCATATGGACAAATTGTACCAAAAGGATTTGCTACTTTACAATATGAAGTTGCTTGTTTAGATATATCTCCATTGGATGGTAATACAGAAGCAAAAATTGCAGCGGTAGGTTTATGGACACATATTTCTGTTCGTATCTTAACTTTACCTGCCTTGGAAGAAATTAACAAAGAATTACTTGGTGGTGAAATTATACCTAGATCTATTTTAATGACATGTTTCGAAGGTAATACATATTTGCTTTGTGCTCTTGGAGATGGCAGCATGTATTACTTTACTTTACATAAACAAAATGGTATACTTTCTGACAAAAAGAAAGTTACCTTAGGTACGCAACCGACGGTCTTAAGAACTTTTAGATCATTATTCACCACTAATGTCTTCGCATGTTCCGATAGGCCTACTGTAATTTATTCGTCAAATCACAAACTAGTATTCAGCAACGTTAACTTAAAGGAAGTAAATCATATGTGTTCTCTAAATGCAGAATCATATCCAGATAGTTTAGCATTAGCAACCGATAGTACAGTAACAATCGGAACAATCGATGAAATTCAAAAATTACATATTCGGACCGTACCTCTCGGGGAATCACCGAGACGAATTGCTTATCAGGAAAGTTCTCAAACATTTGGAGTAATAACGATGCGTGTTGATATCCAGGATAGTAGTGGTGTTAGTATTGTAAGACATTCTGCATCTACACAAGCAGCTTCAACATCTAGCAGCAGTCACATTGCATCTTACAATAAACCTACAGGACATACAGCTAGTGACATTTGCCAAGAAATTGAAGTACATAATCTGCTCATTATTGATCAACATACTTTCGAAGTTTTACATGCACATATGTTAATGCCTACTGAATATGCACTATCATTGATATCAACGAAATTAGGTGAAGATCCTACTTCCTATTACATAGTTGGAACTGCACTTGTTCATCCAGATGAAACTGAACCAAAGATGGGTAGAATACTTTTATATCACTGGAGTGATGGAAAACTTACGCAAGTAGCAGAAAAAGAGATCAAAGGATCATGTTATTCTTTAACTGAATTCAATGGAAAACTTCTTGCTAGTATCAACAGTACTGTTCGTTTATTTGAATGGACAGCAGAGAAGGAACTCAGATTAGAATGCAGCCACTTTAATAATATCATTGCCCTTTACTTGAAAACAAAAGGAGATTTCATTTTAGTTGGAGATCTTATGAGATCTCTCACTTTGTTGCAATATAAAACAATGGAAGGTTGTTTTGAAGAAATAGCAAGAGATTATAATCCAAATTGGATGACAGCTATTGAAATTTTAGATGATGATACTTTCTTAGGTGCTGAAAATTGCTTCAATCTATTTGTTTGTCAGAAAGATAGGTGAGACATTAATTTTTTAAATTAATTTAAATAAAAAGATAAACTTGTATCGAATGTAAATGTTTATATTTATTAATATTATGAGATAAAATCTATTTTAGTGCGGCTACTTCAGAAGATGAAAGACAACAAATGCAGGAAGTTGGACAATTTCATTTAGGTGATATGGTTAACGTCTTCCGACATGGATCTTTAGTGATGCAAAATTTAGGTGAATCAAGTACACCTACACAAGGTTGTGTTTTGTTTGGAACTGTTAGCGGAGCGATTGGTTTAGTCACACAAATTCCATTCACGTTTTATGAATTCTTAAGAAATCTTGAAGAAAGATTAACAGGTGTAATAAAAAGCGTCGGTAAAATAGAACACAATTTTTGGAGAAGTTTTAACACCGAATTAAAAATCGAGCAGTGTGAAGGTTTTATAGATGGAGATTTAATTGAAAGTTTCCTTGATTTGAGTCCTAATAAAATGGCAGACGTTGCGAGTGGTTTAATGGTAAATAAAATTGTCTCTTGAATTATATATATAATATATTGTACTTTTAATTTATTTCCTCCTTTATAGATCGACGATCCTAGTGGCATGAAAAAAGAAGCAACAGTGGATGATCTTGTAAAAATAGTAGAAGACCTCACAAGAATACATTAGATGTAGTTCTTTGGCTGATTTGTATAGTTTATTATATTTTGAAAAGCTCACAGATAGATTGATAAGAAAAATCTTAAATGTTTGGGTAACAAATTAAAAAATTTATATACAATTATCTATTTATCATTAATAGTACAAGAAAGTAGGAAAATAGATTTTTCTTCTTTTCCATTCTTGTGAAGATACTTTGTTATGTATATCTGTACTCTTGTACTTTAATTTTTTAATAACAGTTTACTTCAAATATTTATATATGCATATATGAAAACTGGTCAGAAAGTTTTTGAACTTATTTTAAGGATTTGTTATTCATACAAATTGACAAAACTGCGCTTCAAATACTGTTTCGTCAGTGTGTACACCTATTTCGATATTTTAATAATTGTGATATCGAAGATAACGTATTTCTTACAATAATTAATAACATTTATTTAAGTAGTACTTATTTTAAATGAATTTAAAAACTTTTTGATCGACTACGACAATTATCTTTTGTTTTTAAATGTCTTAGAGTGTTAAAGACTATTTAAGTTAATAATCAGTTACATTGATGTCAAGTTATAAAAATGTTATACGCTCAATTAATGAACTTCGCTTTTGATAATACTTCCACTTTTGAGCGTAATAAATTGTAAAACTTGACGAAGATTTGCTAATGATTTATATTACTATTATGTCGGTGTTAATTGCTGAAAAGTTACGTAGAATCCTTATATCTTTGTAACATTGAGTGTAAATAATAAAAAAATATTCACTTTCTGATAAAATTTTTTCGTAATATATATATTAAATTTACTTGTTTGCATTTATTGCAGATTTTAAAGTGGTTGGATCAAACAA
Source organism: Bombus affinis (assembly GCF_024516045.1). Taxonomy (NCBI): domain Eukaryota; kingdom Metazoa; phylum Arthropoda; class Insecta; order Hymenoptera; family Apidae; genus Bombus; species Bombus affinis. The sequence continues at coordinate 11,184,553 of NC_066354.1, forward strand.
CCAGTTTCTTAATTCTTCGATACCTTGACCGGTCATTCCACTAGTTTCAAATATAGATAATTCTTGCGTAGCTTCCTTTTGTAGACGTGAATAATGAAGTATAAGTAAGGCTTCGTTGCGCATTTGACGATAAGAAAGGTCCATTTTGTTCAATGTTAATGCGATTTTTATATTTCGCAGTCTAGGGTCGAGTAATAATGAGTAAAGTAATACTCCTGCCGCGCTTATTTGGCAAAGATTGCTTGTATCTATTACATAAATAAGCTTCCGTGTCTAAAAAGCAGGATAATAACTTAGAAAATTATCGAAGATTTATTTAAAATTTTCAACCTATATATTTTTATTGTTCATAATCCTTTCGAAAAAAAGATTTACCTTTTCAAAGTAATGTTTCCATATTGGTGCCATACTACCACCTATTTCTTTAATAATCATATCAAATTCTCCGGTACTATTTTTTATTGTAAAAAGATTTATGCCATTCGTAGAAACAGTATGAGTCGCATTATCCATTTCATCTCCTTGTAATCGTTTCATTAAAAATGTTTTACCCGATTTAACAGGACCAAGACAAAGACACATCGTTTACGCTATTATACTTATTGAAGGAACATTGAACTTGTTATGTTTTTGTAAATTGATCATGAAACATGAAATTCATATGTACAGGAATGTATTGATTTAACAAACGTGTTTCTATAGAGAATAGATTACTTGTTATATTAGTATCAATTGATTATTCCATTATAAAAGTCTAGAATAACATTTGTGAAATGAAAATTAATAACATAGATTACAGAATATAAATATTATTCCTTAAGTCGATATAATTAGTAAAATTTTAACAAATGATATATGAGATTTGGATATTTCAGTACACGTTTCATAACTTTCGCACAATTTAATATACAAAATTTTAAAATTGTGTACATTACTACTGCTAGTTTACATAAAAAATTTACTCTCAAATAACAAATGTTACGAACTTTGCCAAAGATACGAGAACAATGTTTTATTGTTACATATAACAAATACTAGATAAACAATAAATTAGTAAAGTATAATGTAGTACGTTCAGTGATGTGCATATAAATGATCAGTTTTATAAGTACAATGCGAAATGAACGAAATAATATATGTTAAAGATAAATCAAAATTGCATAGAATTTGTTTGCACACTATGCTTTTTTAAAAAAATTTTACATTTCATGTAATATATAATATAGACAGGTTTTTTTCTTCTTTAACATATACATTTCATTATAATCACATTCTAACATTCTTTGTTAGTAACACCGGTAGAAACACATCTTTCTTTTACTAGTTACTTCATAATAACATAAGATAAAAGGTATAAAATAATTATGAATTACGAAATAATGCCTAAAAAATAACGTAACAGTTGACAAAGAAAGATATAAGTTCAACAAAACGAAATTATTGCAACGGTTCTTATTTGGAAAAATATGCATTCCATCGATGCGATGAAATTCACGCTTCTTATTGATTTAATTTAAATAAATTAAATTGCATTAATTTAAATCAATCTTTTGCATTAATCAAGCAAATTACGAAATGCTGTCAGACCACCTACAAATTTAATATAAAACAATAAATATAATTATTATTAGCATTTACACTTACTGTGTTACTGTTTTATAGGTATATATTCACATAACACTTTAAATATATATCCAAATATAAAAGAAAAAGTAACAAGTGCAAAGGTTCAAAAACTTTGAACGATAAAGGGTGCATTCCTTTGTAATCACGTTTATGTTTCTTGTATCATTATTAAAGAATGCGAAAAAAAGAATTTCGCACATATGTTACGCACAAGGCACAGGAGGCTTACCCCTACTAGCGCAAGTTTACAAAATGGAATAAAGAGCAAGAATTTACCATGTTTTTTGAGTCTACCGATTCTGTCGCAATATTAATAATTTATCTAATTTTCTGTACAAACGTATTTATATATATTACTTATGTGCATTTTCTCGTAAATAAAATGTATATATGTATATATATTACAAAGTAACTCCTCTGAGTCTGTACAATGATTTCATAGGCAGATTGTACTCCAAATTTAATAATCTTTTTCCTCGGAGCACGACTAGACTAGGATCTGTCAAATCAAGCTTGATTCACTTTCTATAGCAAAGATCGTACTTGTCGTGGCATTTGCCATGACTGCAAACGTTTATCTTTGCTACCAGCTATGATCTAGAAAAATAAATGTTTGAATATTAGATTTAATGTAATATTCTAATAGCATTTTAATAGAATATTTTAGATACCTTATTGTCTATGACTTCCATACTTAATAACATATTACCAGGTCCAGGTATACTGCATACAAGTTGATGATCCTAGAATTTGTCTAAAGATTAATACAATTTCTTTCATAGCTAACATTAGTTTTTAAGTTCATACTAACCTTTGTATTAAATACATAAATATTTCCATCATAACAACCAGCAAATAATAGTTGTTTATACAGACGCATGCATACAATTCCTACACCAGCATCATACTGCATTGTTTGTTCGCCATTCTATAAAATAAAAGAATGCAAAGAATGAATTTTACATGATGATGCGGTATTACAATGATAACATGGAAGATTATACAGTAGAATCTCGATTATCCAGACACTTATTATTCAAGTGTTCTATCATCGGAATATTCTATTATCGGTACATTTCGTACTATGTGTGTATGTAATTCATGCAGTATTTACTTCCTTCTATCAAAATTATCGAAGATAACTTTTCAATTCGAACAAACTCTTCACAGCATTTTAGTATGGTATTTACATTTAAAGCCTCACGGCAACAATGTTGTCAGAACGGAAATGGGTAATATTGTCAGTTGAAACAAAATATAAAATCATGAAGAAGTTGAGAAATGGCTAGAATGCAATAAACTTAACACAAAAATATGGTGTTGAAAAATCTACAGTCAGTGGTATAAAAAATAAAGAGTGAAGAATAGAAAATTATTTACAGGATATTGACTCATCGGATGCTAGTACTTCCCAAACAAGTTCAAAACTGGCAAAAAATAATGATTTCGACACGATTCGTTACTAGTGGTTTCTACAATGTAGACATAAAGAAATACCTATATCAGGGCCGGTTATATACGAGGAAGCTTGGCAGTTTAATGAAAAATTAAATGGAAATCCTAATTTTCACCAAAGTTTAAATTACGTCACAGTATTCATCAAATGAACATTAGTGGAGAAAAACTTTTTCGTGGGCTTGCAGCGCTGCATAGCATACCAGAATGCGAAAATCGTAGCAGAACTGATGTAAAAGGTTGACTTGAATTTGATAAGAAATATAATATTGGCATACAAGTATGTACCAATGAAATTCTTCAAAGTGTTAATAACAAAACTGTGGATCAAGAAGTGGATTATTATATTATCCGAATATATCTATCTCCTTATTAATTCCTATAATCGAGATTGTATTGTACCTACGTATATTATTTTTACAAACCGTAAAATCAAAGACAAGTATAGATGTGCTACTTGTACCACAATAAATCAAATGATTATCACGCATCAAACTATACACAGTGTGACTTTTTTGACCACAAATTGTGCGAAGAAATAGGCCATTTTGAGCATCTCGTATCGTTATCGGTTGACTACGTGATGCTACGATAAGAACTCTTCGTGGACCCTCGTTAGTTGCTTTTAAAGCTAATACAGACTTATCTGAGAACTGTATGCTGTTTCCTTTAATTGTACCTGACTGAAATATTTATACATTTTTTGTTACAAAAACGATATTCATACATATTCGATAAAAACAATTTTATACATAACATTTTTCAACGAACCTTTATATGATAGCGAGATACATGCCCTGATTTAGTACCAATAAAAATTATTCCCCATGCTTCATCCATACATTGTATGGGGCTACCTATATCTGCTGTATCTCTCACTTGTACTCCAGTCTAATGAAATTTATTTATAATAAATAATAATATGTGGCAAAAGGAGTTAATAACATGTATGTATTATGCTAAATTAATAAACTTGTTACTGTTACCATTATGTTGTAACATCGTAAGGTTCCATCCAATGAACCAGAGAACATCCATTCTTTGCTAATATCTGTGCTAGTTGTATTGTATACATATAAACAAGTTACTGCTGCTTGATGACCTTTATAGATGTTTAATATTCCATTAGATGCTTGATTGTACCTGTATATTCTGCCATCTTCACTTGCGGCTAGGAATGAATTCTCAAAAACCTAGAAAAAATACTTCCCTGTTATTAAGTTGTAAAATTTAATCTAACTTATAGAATTCTGATAAAAGTTATTTATAGTGGTAATAGTTTCATGATTATAGATAAAAAGAGAAATAACGCTATTTCCTTGTATTTTTACATTTGTATATATCATATACCAATAGAACACTTTATATGATAAAATAAATATTTTATGAAAAATAAAATATAATAGCAAAAAAGTATAATGGTTCTATACAAACTAAGACCATAATACAATTTCTTTGTCTCAAAGAATATTTGGATCTACTATGTTATAAAAAAGAAGAGAAAGTATCACGGAGTTTGATGCCAAAAAATAAAAATATTTATGTATTACTTTAATACATACTTTCATGTCATTATTTCTTTCTATTACGACGCTTCCGTTTCTTTACCTTAATATCTAAAATAGGACCTTTATGAACCGTATATTGCGTCCTCAGTAGTTCTTTATCTTCATTTGTATCTATTGCAGTCAATGTTGATCCAGACTTGCTGTGTTGTTGATTCTTAGTAACTATCGTTTTTTCTTCCACAATTTCAACATCTGGCTTATCACAATTCTGTATAATGTCTACAGTAATAGGTTCCTTCACTAAAACTGGCATAACTTCGATATCAGGGTCTGCACATTCTTCTCTATCATTTACAGGTGAATCCATATTTGCAGATCTTGGTATTTTCTTAATTTTAATGGAACTTATTTGATCATTAACAAGTCGTGTTGTATCGTCGAATTTTTTAATCAATTTTGAAGTCTGACTTCGTGGTAATTCACTCAATGATGTTGTCTTGCATACAGTAGGCAAATCTTTGGTTGATGTTGATTCCATAAGACTTACGGAAGAATCCATTTGAATAGAGTTAGGATAGACGTATGTGTTAATTTTGGATATTCCATACTTTTGTAATACGTCTAAGCTTACATTCGGATTCAAAATCGTATGTCTACAATCTACTATCTGTACCACGCAATTCATCATTTCGGACATTGTATGTTTTTTGTGTCTTTTAATTCTTTTTAAAGATCCATTACTTGAATTCAATTCGTGTGCCACAACTTCAATTTCTGAAAGAATAGGCGTGCGTCGCTTCCTGTTCGTTATTGGCTTTTGAATATTACGATTCCTTCTAGTATTTACTAATATAGTTTCGACTTCTTCGTATGGTGATGTACTTGGAAACTGCATCCTGAAATTCTTTTCCTCTTGCTCAGCATTTGGGACGGTTACATCAATCTCTACTTTTATACGTTTCATAGGTTCTTCGGCATATCTCGAGCTTCGTCGAACAGCAGTCTTGCTGTTTCCTCTCTTATGCTTAAACGATTTCTTACTTAATACTTCATCGCTTTTTAATGCTTCTGTATTCTCAGTAAAAGAAGAAACAGATGCGCACTTCTTATTATTATTTTCTTCGCATGCAGTCTTATCAAATCGCTCAATATCTTTTCTTTTATGTGATTCTTTACGTTCTTTGAGACTTATAAAACGTTTATTTTGAGGTATACAATCGAATTCTTCAACAGTATTGTCAACATTATTATCTTTATCGTACAAAACTAAGGAATCTTGCATATTTGCTTCGTTTACGTTTTCTAGTTTAAAACCAAATTTATCCTTTGATGCAGTTTCATCCATAATAGCAATATTTTTATCATTGTTAGATTCAGTTGAAGCATCATAATTATTTCGAGTATCTTCAGATGTTCTTACGAATTGACTGTTAGTAGGTTCCTGTATTGCAATATTCTCATCAGTACTACTTAGTTTGTTTTGCAAAGTAGACTCCATAGTTTCCATATTAGTTTTTCTTTCAGCTTTTTCCGAATATTCCAAGACGTTCGAGATATTCTGACCATCGCGAATATTATTTGAATTTGATTCCGTAAGACACGAATCTGAATCTTTTATTGAGGTCGACCGATTGATTTTCACATTATCATTTTCTACAGCTTGCTGTACAAAGGATTTTACTAAATTTGCTTCGATATTCATAGATGTATCATCTGTACATGTTTCGGATAAATTCATTACAATTTTTGATGACACACTGATTTCCAAATCTTGTTGGAAGTATTCATTATTTAAAAATTCTTGCGATTTACTAGATAACATTTGTAAATCATCTTTCTTCGAAACATTATTCCTTTCATTTTTATTGTCAGAAATGTTAACATCGACCAATGGTTCGATGCAAACTTCTTTAATATTTCTTAGTGAGGAATTTATAATCTGTTTCTCCTTATCGTCTCTAAATTCAGAGTTTACCTCTGGGTTTGGTATAACGGATACGACATCTTCAAAGCAATTAGTTAATCGTTTTTCTGATGACTCTACATAAAGATCTTCTGTTCTGTTTTCTGCTACTGCGTTTATCACTTCAACTACGTTTTTCCATAATTGTGGATCATCACCTGTTTGTTGTTTAGTTTGCTGTACGAAAGAATCCAGTAATTGTTTCTTTTGATGCAATTTTTTAGCATATAGAGCTGACAGTGGTAACTCCTCCTCATCAGGAGTTAGAGTATTCACAATCTGTAACAAATTCTCTAATTTTTTCTTTTTCTTTCTTCGCGCATCGGCTCTTATTCTTCGCGTTTTCGCAATTTCTTTCTTATACGTTTCCTCTAACAAAGCAAGGCCAGTGTTTGATTTCTTTTGATCATCTGTGGTTGGATTCTGAAGAAGAGAATCCCAAGTACTATCATCCGAATATATCGATGACCTTTCTGGTGTTTTGTTCTCCATTGATTTTTTTGCTAAATCTACATCATTACTTGTCTTGTTTGAGGTTTCATGTTTTTCTTCGCAATCTTTTGTTAAATAATTTTCTTTGTTAAGCTCTGGTACTTTTATTTCAATAGTGCCTTCATTGAGTATTTGAGGTTCCACAGATTCAATGTTTTCAGCCTCTTGAGATTTAATTATATCTTTATTGATATCTTCTTGGAATATAGTTTCATTCACTGAAACCTGATCAGAATTTTGTTCTATTGTTGTTCGTTTCGTATTGATTTTTTTAAGCGTTACTTTTATTACGTTATTAACTTGTTTCTTCTCTGTAACTGTACTTTGTGTGTCCTTGTTGCATACATTTTGACTGTCTGATTTATTTTCCGATCTTTTAACTGCTCTTTCAGAGCTTTGTTTCTTTCTTTTTTTAGATGATTTAGTATCTTCGGCATGATATGCGATCTCTTCATCATCGGAACCACAAGTAGAAGTACAACTTTCCCTTTTCTCTGCATGATGATCATGTTTATACAATGTCTTAGATTTATTTGGCTGTATCGGATTAATCGGAGTGTCTTTTGTAGGTAAACTTCCTATAGTTACCTTGGCACATTGATTTGCTACGGGAAGTAATTGTGTCATTAACACGGATGGAGTTTGAGGTCTAATTACTGACGTTTCAACTTTTTTCTCTTCGTGCGTCACGTTATTTTGTTGCAAATTATTGTCGTTCGATGAAGTATCGCTTGTTAACATTTGATAGAGGGTCATCTTTTCTGTCATTAATTTATGGATTTCAACATCGATTTCGATCATCCTAGCCATGACAGCTTCTTTCATGGTTGGATATTTAATTTTTACAGTATCTGCTTCCTTCATTGCTTCCTTCACTATCTTCTTTGAAATAGTAGGCTTCCGTTTCTTTTTCAATTTATTGTTTATGTTATTTAAAGTCTTATTCTTATTTTTTTGATTCAATTTATTCGAAATTCGTGCCTCGTATTCTTTATTACAATTGATAGATAAATTTCTATCAATGGACGTGCTTATTTCGCAAGGAACTGATATTTGCTTATCTAGCAAATTATTATCCACTTGCTGTTGTTTCTTCAGTTCTAGAAATTCTTTATTTGCTTCAGGTATTGATGCAGTATTCCAAAAGTTCTCTATGGACTTTCTCCTGGCAGTTTTTATTGGAACATTTAAATTTTGTGAGCTTTCACCTTCAAGGGATGTAACAACTGGTTCGGTTGCACAAGAAGATTGAAGATTATGCAATAAATTATCCTCTGATACATCGGTACAATGTTCATTCTTTTCTTCGATTCTTATTTCTGTAATCGATGATAGTTCGATCGTTGCACATTTTTGAGAAATATTTTCAGATGTTGCATTAATAATATTTTGTGGATATTCTTCTGAAATTTCTGAATTAATTGAATCAATAGGTTTAGTAGTTTTTAATATCTTTGAATTTTCTTCTAAATTCTCGTTTGATGGAGATATAGGAAAAGATAGATTTGTAGTATTCACAGTCTTCTCTGCAGCCACAAATAACTCTGATGGAAAAACAGTAGTAGTTTTTTCAGACAACGTAGATTTCTCATTTTCACGCGTAGATGTTATATTAGTTTGATCTTGTTTCCCATCGTGATTGTTCTTATCTAAAACTTCTGACAACTTGTTAATAGCTATTGAGTTAAAACTTGATGATTTAATATCACTCGTCAAATTCTCTTGTTTCTGCAATGATTTAGTCGTAAAAATATCTGCATCTCGCGCAATGCAATCTTCAAGATCTAAATCAAGAGAGCTCAATTTCTTGATCGATTTTTCATCTGTATCATCTATATATTCGTCTAAAACAATAAATGACTGGCTATCTTCGTCAAGTGTATCGTGATGATTGTCTATGTTAGTTAGAAATAAAAATTTCGGCTGAGCAGAAAGGTTGTAAGTTTGACCATTTTTCATTGTTACATCTTTATCCTTAATTTCCAACGTCGTATCATCAATCTTGGTATTATCTTTCACATTCACGCTATGATCTATCGTTTTTTCTGTAACATTTTGTTGCTCTTTTGCTAAATTAGAAGTTGGGAATATTTCGTTTCCTTCGTCCATTTTCTCGGAAGAATCTTCGTCGCCATCTTTCTTTTCCTCTTTCGATTCTATAATGGGTTTATCATTGATACATGTTTGTAAGCATTGGTTAGGATCTTTATATTCTTTTATTGTGTTTTCTTTGATATTTGCGTTGTTCATCTTTGTATGATATAATAGAGATACTTGACAAATATCATTATCGATGGTATCCGCGAGAAAACCCTTAAACGGGCTACTCCGACTATCTGGAGATTTCGCTTCGTTTTTACCACGTACTTTACTATAATCGTCCAAAGTTTTTAATTTTTGGCTTAACTGAGATATAGTCCTATCCTGCTCTTCTACAACATTCGTTTCTACATTTATATCATCGTTTTTAACAATAGCTTTCGAATGGATTCTCGTATCCAAAGTAGAATTATCAGCGGCTTTGGAATTTTGCAAATGTTTAATATTAATTGTATCAACATCGATTTGTTCGCTTAACGAATGAGATTCTTCGCTAACATAGTTCGAAACAAGAGGTGGTGTACTTGTCATACATTTTTCAGTGCAAATTGATTGAATATGACCAACAGACGTTGAGCCTAGCGATGACATGTCGTTACATATATCCTTTTGTTTGTTCAAGCTTACAGCGGACATAGATTCAGCGAACGCACTCACTTCATTGACTTCAATTGTATGTTCTTCCATTTCTTTATCTGATTCATCATTTTTTTTTTCATTTTCCGAGCTTATTAAGTTTTGGTCCTGGGTTCTCGCCATTTCTTCATTTAAAACCTGCTGGTTTGAAACAATTATTTCATTATCTTGTAGCGTAACATCTTCATTAATGCTTACTGTTTCTCTGTTACTATCAGTGAGCACTTGGTCGTTTTGTCTTACCACGGAATGAGTATTAACTTGTTTTTGTAGAGTTTTGCTATCAATTATCACTTCTGCGTTTCCCGAGCAAGTTTCAACAGTTTGAAGTTTAGATAAATTTTCATGAATATTATGACTGCTTGTTTTTTTAACTTCACTTTGATCGGCGGCATGTGAACTTACAATCGGTACTTTTTTATTACCATCAGGCGTCTTTTTATGCGAATGTTTTTCTACAGGGTTTTCTTCTATCGATTTAGATTCATTCGGCTTCGAATTCTTTTTCTTTTTTTCACACGATTTCTTAGCTTTCTCTTTCTTCAACTTCAATTCTTTACTTCCCTCTGATCGAATATTTTTAAACTTAGAGGAGTCAACATCTGAAATTGGTTTCTTTGGCTTTTTCTCTGATTCAAATTTTGATTTCTTTTTATCCGGAAATTCGTCGAATTCTTGCTTGGAAATTACTTTCGACAAGGATTTGTTATCATTTTTGCGTTCCATACATTTTACAGAGTCTTTCAAAATGTTTGAATCAATATCTATGCATCGATTTTCATTCTTCTCGTTGAAGTTTTTCGGTTGTATAGAAATCACGGCTTCTTTAGTTTCTTGCGCGACATCCATGGTTTGGTGCTCTTCTTCTAAATTATTCTTCTCTCTGGCCTCTTCTTTATCAGAATCCTCCGAAGTGGGCGTATTCGTTGATCTTACCGTAGTTAATCGTGGATCCGTTAGTTGTGCTTTATTTGTATTAATTTCAGTTTTTATTTCGCTTATTGCTTTTAACGATTCAACGTTAGATTCATCAGTAGGTAGAGAATGGTGAAATTCTCGAATCAACGAAGCAGAATTTGCAGGAGCCTGTTTTAACGCGCCTAGTTCCTTCAAACGTCTCTGCAACGCGCGCTCTTTATATGCTTTTATGTCTATCTTCTTATAACCGCCACTCTTGTTTTCCACCGAGTAAGTAACTTTTTGATCAACAGACTGATTATTCGTACTAGTATCAAGAACAAGATTTGAATTACTATGGGTTGTAAATGACATTATATGTGTTGTGTTATTATCACTGATAGCTTCGCTGTGCGATTGAATAGACGGAGATGATTCTTCAGTAATTAAAGGTATATTAGTTTGATCTAAAGAGATATTCATAGATAAAATTCCGTCTATCCGTTCGTTATTATTTGTTGCTATTTCGTAATCTCTATTCATTTCCAGAAGATCTTTCGTCTTTTCGTTATCTACATTCACTGTATTATTCTTTGTAAATTCCGTTACTTTCTCCATAATTTGCCTCTGTTCCGCATTATTGGATTCTGGCATTTGTTTGAGTTGTGCTTTAGTTTTCGGTTGCGTCACTACAGAAACAATCGTGGGTTTGTTCTTAGGTTGTGACGATACGGTCTCACAAGTAACAGGAAGTACAGTGCAGTCTTCCTCTGTCTGTAAACTTTGCAATTTAGTTGGCAAGTCAACTGACTTATTAACCGAAGTATTATTAGTTCTGTCGTTCAATGAAGCATTCTCCACGAACGAACTCATCGATTCCTCTTTGACGATTACTTCTTTCTTGATCTCATCCTCTGTCAGTACCCGAAACTCTTCGGTCTGTTCGCTAGATTTTGACGAACCCGAATAAGAATTCCTTTTCCTCTTTTTTCTCTTCTCTTTCCTCCGTTTCTCTTTCTTGTCTTTTTTCCTTTTTTCACGTTTGCGAGATTTTCTTTCCTTATGTTTACTCTTTTCTTTCCATTCCTTTTCTATCTCAGCGACTACTTCATCTCTGATGGTTTCATTGAGCGATTTTTGCTTCGCGATCTTTTCCTTTTCTTTTATTACTTTCAACAATTTTGTCACGTTGGGAGAAACAGTTTCCTCGTCACTGTCGCTAAAATTACTTGAACTGGTCTCGCTACTACTTGTCGATTCTTCTGCTGTTTGTAGTTCTTCCATCTCGCTAGGATCGCTAATACACCTATCTAAATTATGCACAGAAACTTCGCGGGTTAAAGGACTTATGCTTAAATGTCTCATTGGTGAATCCGACAAGCAGTATCTCGGAGCGCGATTATTTCTCTCATATTTGCTTAAATTTTCTGCGCTGTTAGAGGTATTTTTTCGCACAATAGTTGAAGCTACCAAAGTGTTAGTTAGCCCATATTTCGCTTCCCATTCTTCTTTCGTTAAGTTCCTAAATGTATCCGGATCCTCTCGCTCCTTTCTCTTCCATCTTTCATACCTTTCGTGTTTAGACCTGTGACGCATGTTGCGATCTTCGGAACTGGATTTACGCGCTCTTAAGTGATCTATATTCGCGTTACTTTTACCTAACTGTTTGACTCGCGCGATCCCAGCTGAAAAAATATCATCGAGATCAGCTACTGTTTTGTTAGGAATCTGTGAGAAAGTGTTATACTTAGAAGCTTCTGTTATTGTTTGAACCAGTGGAGCACCTGAACCTGTATCAATGCTCTTCTCCAGTTCCACAGGCAAACTCGTGTTTGATAAACTCTTCGTTCTCTCTGTTACTTGAAACAATATATCATCCAAGTCAGCTTCGTTAAATAGTGGTTGCTGTTGTTTCTTATGCGCATTCTCGATTTCGCGATCATTTGATAGTGATCGATGCGACGAATTTGTATCCTGCCGTAAAATATTAACATTCGATTCTGTGTCCAAGGAATAGTGAGTAGATTCTTCTTTACTATATATAGATTTATCTTCTGCATGTTCTTCGTTTTGAGGATCTTGATACTCAGCAGAAGATGGGATTCTTAGACTCTCCTTCCTTACATCCTCACACGAATGTACTCCCAGATTTTCGTTCTGATTTATAATTTTAATCTCTTCGACATCGGCATTTTGACTTTCGGATAATTCAGTATCGAACGGTATATCAAGTTGTAAAACTTCGCTCAAATGATGAATAAATTCTGTAGGTAAGTCCGTAATACCGACAACAGCGCTTGGATCTAACATCGCGTTCAATTGATTCATAAATTCTATTCTATCGTATTCTTTCATTTTCTCGTCTTCCATGTTTCTCAGTTCTAAAGAAAGAGACGACCTTCTTTCTTTCACCAGATGTTCCATTGCAATATCAAACTTACGAAGACTCGAATTATTGACCATATTGCAAATATCGTTTTTACTCATTTTCAAGAAACGACTGATCACTCTTTTCTTCCATAAAGCTTCTGGAGTAAAAACCTTTTTCTTTCCAGATTCTTTTTTTGATTTTTGATTTGTTTGAATATCTATGTCACTAGATGTTAGTGCTGTATTCGAAGAATGCGCATGTAATTTTTCCAAATCTCCGTAATTTTTAGAACGATAACATGTATCATTTGATTTTTCATGTATAGGGATGACTTGTGTATCAGCATTTTTGTTAATTTTCGCCTCTTTTTGTTTATTCTTATTTTGATTCGTGTTATTTTTACTTTCAGAAGAATGCTTCCTAGAGTGAGCCCTCTCTTTATTTGAATTTTGAATTGCACTCTGTTGCGAGATTTCTCTGTTTTCAGGAATATTTATAACAGTCCTATGCCACTCTTCCGGTTTATGTATTTTCTTTATTTTGGAGTTTAAGTTGAATACCACCTTGGGTCTTATTTGATCACTTACCAATAATGCATTTTCGGTATTTTTACTCTGATTTTGTACACTTTGTCCCTCATCTATTGCCTTGATATCCTCTTGTTTCTCACAAATTAATTCTGGTCCACAGACTACATTTTGTATACTTTTCTTATTCCTAGATTTTTTTTGTTTTCTTGTATTACTTGTATTTCCTTCCTCTACTGACAAAGAACGATGTATACTTTCGATTGGTATTGGAATTTTGGATGGTGTCAATGGTAATTCAGAAACTGCAGGTTTATCTTTATCGTCTGTTTCTTCTGTCAAGTTTATTATTTTCTTTGCAAATTTCATTGTTTCTTGCATATCTTCTAACCCATAATCCATGTTTGTGCTTTGATTAGGATTGGTATTTCCTCCCACTGAAGGTTCTTTTGGTGGCGGTAGAAGAACTTGAGTGATATTTGTAGGAGGTAGAGGCAATGGAATTTCCCTTATTACTTCTTGTCCACTACTTGTTTGTGATACAACAGATGAAAAATTCATCTGTACATTGGAAATAAAAGGTTGACGCGATGGTATGTTTATAGGTGGTAATTGTGCAAAATTTGATACAATGGAACCAGTGTTAAAATCCGATGCTGGTGATGTGTCCATTAAATTCAGTGGCACTGTAGTTGACCTAGATGCATCTAAAGATACAAGTAGATTAGAACATTCTTGAGATGAAAGTCGCGGATTGAAAATTGGTGGAGGTTGGAAGGTTTCCTTCCTTTTATGAATTTTTGGCGGTGGGTGTTGAGGATTAAATTCGGGTATTTTTTCATTATTTGTTACTGAGACGTCTGAAATTCTCGGAGGTGTTCCCCTGAGATCAAAGGTCGGCGATTGTTGTATAACTTTTAAATTATTTTGACAAGTACTTAGTGTTTGAGCTTTCAAATCTAAAGAGGGCATAGACTGTACACTTTCTTGTTTACTAGATGGTTCAGTACCTGATTTTGATCTTATATTTGGTGGAGGTTCACTTGGATCAAAAGCTGGAGGCAAATCATTAGAAGAAAATATTGCTATTGAATTGTGCTGACAGTCATGGTTTAAAACAGGTACATTATGCGTAAATGGTGGTGGTGCTCGTGGATCAAATCCAACTGGAACTAAATCAGTTGCTTTAAATGATTTAACATGTCTTTGTTGAGGTATTCGATTACCATGAAAGAGTAATCTCTGTGATCCTCTAAAAAATGAATTTTTTCCATTCTGTTGGAAAACCCAATGGCCTCTAGGCTCCCCAATCCTTGGAGTTAACCTTGGAGATATATTGAAGAACTTTGATTGAAAAATAGGTGGATTATTTAATTTCTTATCATCATTTAATTTATTTGCTTCATAATTTGAATATCTTGAAGATGTAGAATCACAAACACTGTTTGAATGAATTTCTTCATTAGATGGTAGAAAATTAAGTGATCTCTTTCGAGAACAATCAGATATATTTTCCAAATTTTGATGAATTATCTCTTGGGATACATTTCTTTGTAAATTATTTTGAATTTGATTATCTTCAAGCAGCTTTGTTTCTGTGTGATTATTATGTTGTATATTGATGTTAGTATCCTGTGTGTTATCTCTATTTGAATCTTGTATATCTACTTGCACAGTGTTTTGATTTTGTGGAAAATCTGTCTTTAACTCATTTTGATCATCTGTAGTTGATACTGATATAGAACTTGTTTCTACATCATTAACATTTAAAGCTCTTTCTGGCAGTGAAATATTTACTGAATCTGTGGGTAATAAATTTGTTATATTCTCATCTAAATTCAAAGTTAATAACTTTTCATTAACATTATTTGAGTTTGAAGATATCAAACTTTCTGTGATATTATTACCTTGCAATTGTAAGTTTTCTATGTTGCATTTAAAATCAGGCAATTCGTTATGTATTTGTTCATGACATTTATCATCTTCCAATAACATATTTGACTGTTTGAAGTCATCTTTGTCATATGGATCCAAGATGATTAGGGATTCTTCTTCATCTATAATTGTAATTTTATTATTTGTACTTATTACATTATCTGTAGACTTCTTCTCAAAACTAATTGAAATCTCATTATTAGATTCACTATCTACATTTCCAAATTTTAAATTATTACAATCAATCCTGCCTATATCTTTAAGGTCAGTGAATGTCAGGTTAAGTTCAGGTGGTTCGTGTCTAAGCTCAGGGATAATTTTATTTCGAGTATTTTCTTCTTCAGAACCATTATTTGGTAATATAGGCAAATCATCTTCCAAAAAATTTGTAATTTCTTGTTCTGTTATAGAGGATAATTTTTTCTTTAATTTGTCAGCTGTTTCTGCAATCTTTTGCTGACGTTCTTCTTCAGAACCAAGCAAGGGGGTTTGCGGTACTGATACAGGCTTATCTTCAATTAATTCTTCTTGGGGTAATAATGCTGTATGTATAGGATTTCTTATAAAGCCCATATGAAATTGAGATGATGTTGGTCTACCAGGCCCAGAAAATCTTATTATTCCACGACCACCTATTGTTCTACCCCTGCTATTTGGTCGATATTGTAAATTTCCTCTATATTGCAAATGAAAATTTTTATTCTGCTGCCATGGTGTAAAATTTGGACGTTCTATCCATTTCTCAGGACCAGGTAACCTATGTGGTGGTCGTGGATGATTAAAACTAGGATGTGGAAATCTGGGAACATTAAAGCCATTGGCTGGACCATTTGTGCGAGCACCTCGTGGTCCAAAGCTTCTTCCACGATATCCACTGCTGCTCATCACACTGTTAATTATGATACTTTAATTATCACAGTGCATTTGAGTCTACAGTTCTGTTCACTGTCATACGACCCTTAAAATGCACTAAACCTATTATATTAATGTTTATATGCTGCATAGTTTATTTAATTAGGGTCTTCTTATTTTGGAAAATGAAATACTTTAAAGAAATCTGTACATTTAAAGTAATGTTCATTCTAATGCTTCATCAAGTTACTAACACAAACTTTAAAATATTACAACCTATTGCTATACATAATAAATTAAAGCCCTCTGCAAAATATACAGAAAGGACTATCCTTTTTTTATTTCTCAATCTTCTTTTCACTCCTTACGTTTTTACGGTTAATATTAAATTCTTATGACTTTTAATTGCAACAATGTGTGTGTGTGTGTGTGTGCGTGCGCGCGTGTGTCACAATTAGTGTACACTCATTATCCTCGAATTATTGCAAGAAAAATATAGAATCCCCGCAACGTTAGCGAAACAATAATAAAACGACGTGTACTTATTATTCAAATATAATCGCCATGTTGCACAATCAGTTTCACTAATCTCGATAAACAATACGTATACTTCGCTGTCAGATAGTTACGTTAAACTTAACTACTTTTAGAAAATGTCAACTTCTTAATGTGATAGTCAATGTTCAAGCATTATCGCGTGTCGTGCGATTATAGCAAATATGTTTCGATACACAATCACCGCGTATTCTATTCATTTAATTACATCTTCACTGTTCATGTTTAAAAACCTAAATTCAGTCACGAACTGACTAACAATTCAGATTGTTCACATTCGTTGTCAACTTTAATATAGCAATGCTCTTTACAAAGTCCACTTTTTATAAAGTGAAAACCTTATAATCTCAATAACATTGATGGGAATTAATATGTAAGATAAGCAATCGATAGAATTTCAATCAATTATAAATCATTTCACAATATAAATATATTTCACAATACATTTCTAAATATTAATATATTAAGGTCCACTGATGTATTACTACATTTTTCTATGAATTACAAGAATTCATATGGAACAATTGTCAATAACTCTGAAAAAAGAAGAGTTGCTTGTATTTGTTCGGATTCCAATCCTTATCTTGATTGCAGAACCTCGTAGTCCTCTACTTTAAGATTTCAAGAAAACTATTGGTTGCGAGTTTATTATTTTTTAATAATATTGTCGGTAAATTTTAGTGTAAAACATATTTCACATAATATTTAATATGCAAAACCATAGAGATATAAAGATAGAATGCGTGAACAAGTTGAAAAAGCGATATAGGAATAGGAAGAAAACGCTACGTAGAGATTCATATAGTAAATATTCTATAGTAAATATAATATAGTATAGTTCATATAGATATTCATATAGTAAATATGTTAGTGTAATACCGACCAACGAGCCTCGTTAGTGTGCATACCTGAATAGACAAGAATAGAAGGGGCCCCTGTGCAGCCTTCTCTTTCTATTCCTATATCGCATACCAATATGACTCGCATATTTATATACCTATGTGTGAAACAACTCTTTACTTATAGCATGTAGATAAAGATATGACTGATATGAGTTTATTTAGCAACGAAGATTTTTACATTATGAAATATAATTAACTTTTTCAATATATTTTATGTGGAAATTGTCTATTTAGTAATTGCGATTACTTGTTTTATCTTTCATTAGATAGTACTTAACCGTTTGTATAAAAAAGGAGCGATGTATTCGTTAGCAATCATTAATGGAGAGATTACTAATCGTTAATGGAAAAACACTATTGTTACAACATTAAGGTTTCAGTATTTTAATTTTAATTATTTGCATTTTATTATAATTACAGTATATTTATTTTCAATACAGTAAATATTTGCTTTCATGATTTGTCTAAATACACGATTAATTAGTTTTTGTATTTTTTGGAACCCAATTGTGGCAAATTTCAGAACGCACATTTGTCGTAGCAAACTAGCCCCACCACTAACTATAACCGTACCATACCGTGTCGTATTGCTTCTTGACCATCAGAAGAGTCAAGAGCAAACATCTAAGTCATAATTTTCCATTCGAGGATGACCGCGATGCTGTCCAACTGTTCGCGGTTTGTGCCTCGTGTAATAACAAGACTTAGTATATCACAAACGAAGGTAAATTATCAAACAATAGTATCATTCCATTTGTTATTAACATTAACGTATTTGTGACATACATATTGAGCAAGAAGAACCTAACGCCCTTTGAAGTAGAACCTGCCAATCAAAGTTGTCGGAATACTGCCTTTACCTATTGCATTTCGGTTATATAACAGTATTTGAACACGTTACGATTCATGACTCGGTCTATCGACTACAATCTGTCAATGGGAAATTAAAAAATTCCTCGTGGCCGTCAGATGCAAACTTACTTTTTAGATAACCAAACAGATTTCCGTCGATTTTTTCAGGGTGTAATTTAAGGTCAAGGTTCTTTTTCTATCTATTCGATGGACACACTACCTATTTTTATCTAGTTTCTTTTATAACTCACTTTTATGTCATAATGTATATAAAATTATATAAATACATAAAAAAATTTATATAACATTTTATATAATTATTAATTTTATATTTTAAATGAGAATCTATATTTATGTATACATTTGTTTCAGGTTGTGAGATCTTTATATAGTCAAGGTAAGACTACTAAATAAAAGTGATATAATAAAGAAGTGGTGAGCTATGTTGAAAATCTAAAAACATTATCTTTATAGAGAGGCATATCAACGTTGGGGATAACCATGAACATAAACTATTAATTGTATCAAATCATTTTTGTAGGGCACATTCTATTTATCCACACCCAACATGTGGTCAACAAGAACTCACGAATGTAAGTTTAAAAAGTACATCAAAAGGGTAAAATATCCACATAATATGAATACTTTTTAACATCTTTATGTAGAATAAACTGTGGTATAAATGGTTAATTAATTTAATAAGTAAAGTTTAATGTGTAATTTTAATTTCTATCTAGATGTACAAAATATAACAAATTTCACTGTTGGATAGACCAGGCAAGACATATTCATTCAACATCTTCATTATGTAAGTCATCTTTAAGGAAGAAAATATATAGTTAAAATTTTATACATAAATTCTTGCATAATGTAAATTTGTAATTGACAGGGGAAATAAAGGAAGTTGTAGTACCACCATTTGCGGAAAGTGTAAGTGAGGGGGATGTCAGATGGGATAAGAAAGTTGGTGATCAAGTTAAGGAAGATGATGTCTTATGTGAAATTGAAACTGATAAGGTAAAATCAATAAACAAATGAACTTACAAATAATAAATATATCTCGTAATTTATATATTTATGATAATCCTTTCTCAGACTTCAGTTCCTGTACCATCACCAGCTTCTGGTGTAGTAAAAGAGATATTTGCCAAAGATGGTGAAACAGTAAAGCCAGGACAGAAACTATGTTCCATTGATGTTGGCGCAGTTGGAGCAGCACCAGCTGAAAAACCAGCTGAAAAGCCAGCTGAAAAGGCTCCAAGTCCTCCACCTGCACCTAGTACGGCAGCACCACCGCCACCTCCACCGCCGCCACCACCACCACCACCACCACCACCTTCAGCAGCTGTACCACCACCAGCTGCACGACCTCCACCTCCACAAGCACCTGCAGCATCCATGCCAGTTGCTGCAATTAAACATGCTCAAGTAGGTGTAATTGTGCAAATTTAGAAATAAAGATTCTTCCCTTCCTGTTATAAATTTTTTATTATTCATTTGATGAATGGACATTTTTAGTCATTGGAAGGTGCAAAGGTACAACTGCCTCCTGCTGATTATACACGTGAAATACTTGGCACCAGAACAGAACAACGGGTAAAGATGAACAGGATGCGAATACGTATTGCAGAACGATTAAAAGATGCTCAAAATACGAACGCTATGTTAACTACATTTAATGAGATCGATATGAGGTTATTACATATCTATTGTAACTATGATTGTTAACTTCTTTTTTTGTTAATAACTAACATTTTTTTTTCTTTTTACAGCCGCATTATGGAATTCCGTAAAATGCACCAAGAAAATTTTACAAAGAAATATGGTTTAAAGCTGGGATTTATGAGTCCATTTATTGCAGCTAGTACCTATGCTTTAAAAGATCAACCAGTAGTAAATGCTGTAATAGATGGCACTGACATAGTTTATAGAGACTATGTTGATATTAGCGTCGCAGTTGCAACACCAAAGGGTCTTGTTGTCCCAGTTCTTCGTAGCGTAGAAAACAAGAATTTCGCAGAAATTGAAATTGCTTTGGCAGCTTTAGGCGATAAAGCAAGAAAAGGCAAAATATCCGTCGAAGATATGGACGGTGGTACATTCACGATAAGTAACGGCGGTGTATTTGGTTCTCTGATGGGTACACCTATTATTAATCCACCACAAAGTGCAATTCTTGGGATGCACGGAGTATTCGACAGGCCCGTTGCAGTAAAGGGCGAGGTAAACACCGACAATTTCTTCCAATAAAGTCTAATATTGCAAATTTTAGTGATCTTTTAATAATTTCCAGATTAAAATTCGTCCAATGATGTATGTGGCTTTAACATATGATCATCGATTAATTGACGGGCGCGAGGCTGTGATGTTCTTAAGAAAAATCAAGGACGCTGTGGAAGACCCTAGAATTATTTTAGCTGGCATTTAAGCCCCGTAAATATTTTCATTGAATCGCTTCAAACACGCCTCACATCATGTTCAGAGCATTTTATACATGTTGTATTATATTCTGTTCATCGAGGATTTTACTCAAAACTACATATTCTCAAATACTTACTAATCATTGTGATAAACGAAAGTAAAAGAAGAAAAATATTACACGAACAAGAGAACATAATGTATTACTATCTGAAAGACTTTATGTTATTATCAAAGTATTATTTCAATTTATTTTTTGTCTTAATATACAGCAGCGTAAATCGATTTTCTACAACATATAATACAATTGCTATATCATAACGTTTTTGAATTCTAACTAATGCTTAATTTAAGAAAATCCTTATTGGCATGAAAAAGAAGAAACATATATTTTAGTATCTATGTGACTCAAACACAAAATGCACTATATAGTAATTGAAAGGAAGAAAGCAAATTAAATGCTGTAAAATGTTTAAAACCTTTGACTTGAAAGAAGCATACATTTCTAATGTATAATTGGTTCGATATAATTTAATTATATCTCTTTTTAACTTTCTATATTGTTATTCAACGCATTTTTTGTAAAAATTGTACACAGATCATTACGTTTTTAAAACAACCACGTGTAAGAAGTATTTTACTATTTTTAATTGCTCTTATTTTTATTTTGATGGCTTTGAACGAGATGTTATAAAGAAGCGATAATTAAAGAGCTAGAGGGAGATACTTTATTACAAAAATAAATGTATCCAAGTATTAAAATAAAATTTCACGAATCTATATGTTGTCGATATTGTTAAATGATGTTCACAAAGACTTATATGTCGTATTGAGTTTTTTGAGAAAGAAATTTGTCATTTATACATTTTTCAAAACACGTGGGATTATGCAACAATTTTTCATTTTTTTATAAAGCTATAATTTTTCAATAACTATTGTCTAACACGATCATGTAAATTGTTCATAAATAAAAAACAATATTAAAGCTCGTTTAATATTGCTTCTAAAAACTTTTAATTGTTCAATTCGTCATACACAATCAAAATATTTATATTATTAATTTTTATATCATTTTTTTTAAACATTTTTTGTATTAATACTTTTTCGACGTATCGAATTATTTCGATATATTACGAAGGAAGATATCGAAATCGTAATCGATTCTGCTCATATAACGGCGGATGACTTCGCCGTTTCGATTCATGACCAAACAGTGAATCAAAAATGGTAATTTCTAAAGCCTTCTTAATTATTTGTAAATTAAGGAACTCGAACTATTCTAGAATAATTTATAGTAAAATATTTAACGTCTATATCCATTTAATTATAAAATTTATTACTTTCTTTTTAAATAAGTATATTATGTCGTGTTTGACATTTTAGGTTATACTAATTATAACACGTTTTCTGATAAATTTCATATTATTCAAACTGAAAGTTTCGTATTCATTGCCAACTGTGTTTTTTTTATTCATACGCAACATTCTTTCGAAATTATATTAAAAGTATTATGTATTATGAAGTTGAAATTATTTTGAAAGGTAATATTTATTATATCAGGGACAAAATCAATCTGGTACCAGTGGTACAGGAAGTGATAAGAAGGATGATAAGGATAAGAAAAAGAAATATGAACCACCTATCCCAACAAGAGTAGGCAAAAAGAAGCGGCGTACAAAAGGACCAGATGCTGCTTTAAAATTACCACAAGTTACACCTCATACACGTTGTAGACTAAAGCTTCTGAAGTTAGAACGTATAAAAGATTACTTGTTAATGGAAGAAGAATTTATTCGAAATCAAGAAAGACTAAAGCCACAAGAAGAAAAGAATGAAGAAGAAAGATCTAAAGTCGATGACTTACGTGGAACTCCAATGTCTGTTGGAACATTAGAAGAAATTATTGATGATAATCATGCAATAGTTTCTACATCTGTTGGCTCTGAGCATTATGTATCAATTTTATCATTTGTGGATAAGGATCAATTAGAACCTGGATGTTCTGTTCTATTAAATCATAAAGTTCATGCTGTTGTTGGAGTTTTAGGTGATGATACAGATCCAATGGTTACAGTAATGAAACTAGAGAAAGCTCCACAAGAAACTTATGCAGATATTGGTGGTATGAAATATTTGCATTACTGTTACAAATTTTTATATAACATTACTAATTCACAAACATATTTCATTATTTAGGACTTGATACACAAATTCAAGAAATCAAGGAATCTGTAGAATTGCCTTTAACACATCCAGAGTATTATGAAGAAATGGGTATTAAACCTCCAAAAGGAGTCATACTTTATGGTCCTCCAGGAACTGGAAAAACATTGTTAGCAAAAGCTGTTGCTAATCAAACCTCTGCAACCTTTTTGAGAGTTGTTGGTTCTGAGCTTATACAGAAATATTTAGGAGATGGTCCCAAACTTGTTAGAGAGTTATTTAGGGTTGCAGAAGAGCATGCCCCTTCTATTGTATTTATAGATGAAATAGATGCTGTAGGCACAAAACGGTATGATAGCAATAGTGGTGGAGAACGTGAAATTCAAAGAACTATGTTAGAACTCCTCAATCAACTTGATGGTACGAAAAGTATTTTAATTTCAATTATACAGTATTATAATTATGTTTTACATTTTAATAACAATAGTATAACAATAATAACAAAGTATTTTTATTTTTCAGGTTTTGATAGTCGCGGAGATGTTAAAGTTGTTATGGCTACAAATAGAATTGAAACATTAGATCCAGCATTAATCAGACCTGGCCGTATTGATAGAAAAATAGAATTTCCATTGCCTGATGAAAAAACAAAAAGAAGAATATTCAGCATTCATACTAGCAGAATGACTTTAGCACCTGATGTAAATTTAGCAGAATTAATTATGGCTAAAGATGATCTTTCAGGTGCAGATATAAAGGTAAAGCATTATATATATAATGGTATTTGAATGGAAAAAGAATTAAATGATACATTAAACAATATTTTTATCTTATAGGCCATATGTACTGAAGCTGGTTTAATGGCTTTACGTGAACGCCGTATGAAAGTTACTAGTGATGATTTCAAAAAATCTAAAGAGAGCGTTTTGTATCGGAAAAAGGAGGGATCTCCCGAAGGGTTATATTTATAAAAATTCTGCAATTAAAATTCTTTATTTACGTTTGAAGCATAAAAATATACATGCTAATAAAAAGATACAAAAAACTGTTTTGATTGATAAATTAATTATCTTCTAAATCTGGAACATCTCGTATCTTTAATATATCGAATTCGCTAATATTTAATTGCTTTACATATGGTTGAAAATACTCATACGATGTTTGAAGAACTTTCACTGAATACGACCTTTGTTCATTGATGATTTCATCAAAACTCTTCTGTGTATTATTGACATTATGAAGTTCTGCTACACATATATGACACGCGCCTCTTCTAGTTTTATCAAAAATTTCTTTTATATTTTGCGGATGCTCGACATCCTTTGGTATAGCGTTTAATAAACTTTTAAACTTTCCTAGAATAAAAGCCGTTTGAAAACCTTCTTTATATCCACTATCAAAACCATTTTGAAAAACAGAATTTGACCCATCTTCTACTCCTTCCCTGTAACCATCCTTTAAAAAATAATAGTATATTTAAAGTCGTGGTACAGTTTATAGAAAATGTAGGTATTGTCTTTTCTATAATTATAATTGGTATACAAATTGTACCTTTTTAGCAGTACTAATAATTCGATCCCAGTTTTTAGTAGCAATATTCAAGGAATCTTCAGTATCCGATTCATTTAAAGAATTTTCCATGTTTCCTAAATAATTTTAATTAATTGTATTAATATAATTAATCTTATCGTTGTGGTTGCAGATAATTTAGTGAAAGCATGCGAACATAACCTAACAAATATTGAAGATAATCAAGTGAATTGTATTTTTAATATTACACAAGTATAATGGAAACCGAAGCTAGTACTTCGAAGGAACACGATACAACTAATGCAGATATAAATTCATACGATGCAATTGAACAAAAGTAAGATTTATTTCGTTTTATTAAAAATTAATGACATTTACCACGTATATAGGTTACAATCATTACTCATGTACAATATAAATAATTATGTTATTACATAATAGACTGCTCATATTTTATTATTACAGAAATGAAATATGAAAAAAGTATCTAAATATGGTATTTTAAATTTTCAGAATTCTTGCATTAGCACAGACAAGACCAAAAGGAATATCTGATAAAGACTTAAGTACTGAAATGCCAGACTTGCAACCTGTTCAAAGAGCTCAAATTATAAATAAACTTTTATCTCAGGGTCATTTTGATCTATTTAAGCAAGGTGGTTCCTTGTTATATCGTTTGAAGGATCCATCTAAAGCAAAAATAGCTAAAGGCGCAGATAATGAGGAAAAAATCGTATACACCATCATTGAAGAAGCGGGGAATAAAGGAATTTGGATTCGTGATATAAGATTTAAATCCAATTTAATGCCCACGCAATTAAATAAAATTTTAAAAAGTTTAGAAATTAAAAAATTTATCAAAGCTGTTAAGTCTGTAGCAGCAAGTAAGAAAAAAGTATATATGTTATACAATTTAGAACCAGACACATCTGTAACTGGAGGTGCATGGTACCAAGATCAAGATTTTGAAGCAGAATTTGTTGATGTTCTTAATCAACAATGTTATAGATTTCTAGAGAATAAAAGGGAGCAAATGAACTCTTGTAGAGGTGGACCAATCATGGCTAGAAATGTTACATTTGCTTCATCTAAAGAAGTATGGAAATTTATCTCTGATCTAGGAATAAGCAAGGTTTGAATGATCATTACAATTTTCTTCAAGTTATATATGTGTGCATTATAAAGAAATGCAAATATTTATAGGTGAAGTTATCAGTTGAAGATTTGGAGATGATATTGAATACCTTAGTTTATGATGGAAAAGTAGAACGTACTCTTTCAGGCGATGGGAACACTTTATATAGAGCAGTAGAACCTTTATTAAGTCCACCTGGATTAATTAAATCTACTTGCGGCATTTGTCCGGTAAGGTGTTTTATTTTTCTTTTTCATATATATTTTTTGTGATTTAATAATATAGAAATATTTAAATACAGGTGAGAAAAAATTGTTGTGATGTTGGTGATGTTACACCTACAAAGTGTCAATACATTGCAGAATGGTTGGAATAATATTTTGTAATAAAAATATGGATTTAAAATAATTATTTATATGTAAAGAAAGAGAATAAAACTTCTATAAAATATATTTAGAACACTTATTTTGTACAATCTTATAGTAATTTACAAAGATTAAGCAGAAAAATTCCGAGTTGTTTAATAATAGTAATTATAATAGAATCTGTTATTACTTATAACTGTATGAAAATCAAAACGTAATGATTTTACCTAAATAAATTGCGAACAATTCCCGCCAAATTTAGTAGATTTATATATCTAGACCGGATACTAATTACCAACTTGAAAAAGATAATATATTACAGTTATATTTTATATAATTCGTAATGAATTTTCTTCACGAATAATATCACAAATACTTGTAATAATTATAGAAATTGTATTATCATTAAAAGAAGAGACGTTTATCGAATCGAAAATTTTGAATGCATTAACGCAACGAACATTATTACATGATTATCTTTATTTCCCGCGTTTTAAATAATCGCTTTATGTTGGCAAGATTATTCTTTTTATTGGTTTCCGGCTTTGAGATGCCAGATGTGAATGCGCGCTTCCACGAGCACCGTTAAATCGTGCTTTGTCATGAGACTCGAAATGTTTCGTGAAACGATATCAAAGTTTTATGTTCAATGCGTATAAATAAACAAAATTTCAAATCAAGTAAATCGCAACAAGTTCCAGGGGAAATTAAAAAGCAGTTGAAACTTTAAACGCGTTTATAAAAGTTGGCGTGTGTTGCATGTGTCTCTCGGTGTTTCGGAAAAAGTATAGCACTATCTTCGACGTAGA
The DNA here is from genome assembly GCF_024516045.1 of Bombus affinis. Taxonomy (NCBI): domain Eukaryota; kingdom Metazoa; phylum Arthropoda; class Insecta; order Hymenoptera; family Apidae; genus Bombus; species Bombus affinis. The sequence goes on from NC_066354.1 coordinate 11,211,644, forward strand.
ATTGATTATAACTTGTTAGAAACGTGAACGAAGACGTAGATTTACCAAGTGTCGACATGCCGCTTCTTCGTAAACAGCCATTCCAACGTCTTCACGTTTCATCAGATTTTAAAGACGACGACGAAGTTTTCCACTGTGAGGTTACCAATGAAATTTTCAAGGACTACAAGTAAGACCATGACAGCTGAGATAAGTTCGAAACATATTCTGCAGTTTCGTTAATGCAATTTCTCAGTCATAAATATCTCGTATTCTTTCAACATTATCTTGCTTTCTTGATGCTATTCTCGCAAATAATACATGTCGATGTGCTAGTTAATGATTTGTTATTGTATATCCTTTTGCTCTTTACTCAATAGATAAAGCTGAAAAGTACATTATAGGAAACATTTAGATCATGCACGTAAATTTTATCTATCGTCATTAGTTAAATCTTGCATGATAATTTCGAAAAGATCATAAATTAAATTATCTCAGTTTTATTTTGTTACTCTATTGCATATTTACATCCGTGTTTTTTAAGTGTTTATTTTCATTTTTGCAATGATATGTAAATCTGCTATCCACTTTTAGAAAAATGTTATTGCATTGATATTAATAACATTGCATTTAGGATGTTATATATTTTATGATTGCAGTGAATTTTGTGAGAGGATTATTTTATGTAACTCACTTATATGGTCATGTAGTATAACTGGCAGAACTAACATGACCTTTGAGGAGGCTTTACAATGTGAAGAAAATGCAAAAAGAAGCCTTAAAGAATTTCCTATGGAGGTACGATATTTCATTAAAAATTTAATGTTACATTATTAAAATATCAGATTTGTTGACTATGTGTTTTATATTACAGCTACGTATACCTATATTATATCTTGCCAGTAAAACAAATAGATCATCCTTTAAGGAAATGATAGAAGATGTATATCAATTTGCAAGGGATCGTTATTTCGTTGGTGAAATGGTAGAAGCAAGTTTTACAGAGGATTCTTGGTGTGATTGTCATGTTCTTCAAGTTATTGCACCCTCAGAACAACAAATTAAATTATATAATAAAGAAAACAATAGGTATAATATTTATCTATATTATATAAATGAAGAATATATGTATGTGCATTCATATTATTGTAATTTAAGCTTATTACATAGGAACCCACAAGAACAACAGTATCATCCACCGGCAAAATTATTTCGTTATGAAGTGGAACAACTAGACTCTGGAGATTCTGATGTTAGTCAACTCATGATTGTGGAAGCAGCACAAGTGAGAAGAAGGAAACAACACTACAGTAAAGAGCGTAATAAAATTTTTTTACGTCAGTTATGTGAACAGAATGAAAGTGGAATATGGATTATTAAAGTTAGTATATTAATAGCAATAACACAAAAATTTTGTGAATATATTGATGGAGCAAATTTTTCTGCATTTCTAGGATAGCGTTTTGCAAAAATATGGGATTAATAAAGTACGTTTTGATACCATATTTGCCGGTCCTCCTCCAGACTTTACATCACGTATTAAAAAGCCTGTTAAACATAAACAGGAATCAATAGATAAATTTCTTACTACAGATGTATCAAAACAGAAGTTAATAGAAAAACCTAACCCTTTAAAAAAAGTGAATCAAGGAGGAGTGGATATAAAAAAATTTCGCAAACCAAGGTAAAACGATATATATTAAACTAAAGGTAGTTTGCAGTATCTAGTTATTAAAAATAAATTGAAATTACAAAACTTTTAAATAGGATGAATGGGAAATTTAAGGAAGACCTTAAGGCAAAAGCCCTTGAAGAAAAAGCAAAACGTAAAGAAGAAAGAGTATTGCAAAATGAACGTAAAAAGGAGGAAAAACAAAAATCAGCTGCTTTAGCTGCATATATAAGACAATGGAATAAGCCAAGGGAGGATCTTGAATGTGAAGATCTTTCTCCTATCCCAGAAGCTACGCCAGTCAAGAGTAGCATACCTAATGAAAAATTTGGCGACAGTGTAATGATTCTAGAATTTTTAGAATTTTTTAATGAAGAACTGGAAGTTAGTGCATATTTTCCAAATGGTTTTACTTTAGATCTACTGGAAAAAGCACTATTATTAAAAGAAACATCTGGACCTTGGAGTGATCTTCTACAATTACTATTAGCAAACATTTTTAAATATCAAACAGATGAAGAAGATGAAATTTACGCTCAAGCATCTGACATAACAAATGATATTAGCACAAATGAAGGAGCATCATCAATGACAAAGGCTGTAAAACTTTCTACTATAGCATCTAGTTGGAGTCAGGTGCACCAAGGTTGCAAATTATCTGAATTGACATTAGATCATGTAACTTTAAGTGAAATTCTAAGACAACACTTATTGTGCTCTGGAGGGCGAATTGGCGATGTTGCTACTAAGTGGAGATATTCTCAAAGAGGTACATATATATATATATATATGTAACTATGCTAAACCAAACCATTAACGAATATTATATTTAATCCTAATTTCTTTAGGTGGTTATACAAATCAAGATGATCCTGCACTGTATATGAGAATAAACGAGACATACATTTTAAGATTGTTAGGTCATTGTAGTGTTCATGAATTTGAGTTAGGTGAAAAGTTAAAAGTAGCTACATGTTTGATAAATCAGTTGCTCACTTTCGCTTCGATACGAGATGTAATAGAAGAAAGACGCGAAAAACTTCATCAAGCAAAGAAAGAATTGAAGTCTTTCTTAATAGCTGAACAAAAGAAAGAAAAAGAAGAAAAAGAAAGAATGAGAGATCGTGAAAAAGATAATGATGGTAAAATACCAAAGAAAGTTACGCGTGGTAGTTGTGAAGAGGAAAAAAAAAAAGAAGAATATGAGAATAAATTAAAAGAACTTCAGGAAGCATCCAGAGATAATAAAATGATGGTTTATTTAGGTTCTGACAGAGCTCATCGTAGATATTGGAGATTTTTATCAATACCAGGTAGAGCTTCATATTTCTATATTATTCAATTAATAAAAAATGTTTGTAAATTTTCTTTGTTTTTCTTATAGGAATATTTGTAGAAAATGATGAATGGTGGTCTGGTAATTGCATTCCTGATGGTACACCTTATCAACCAGAATTATTAGATACAGAAGCTATGCATGCATATTTAAAAAATAAATTTGAAGATGAATTTAGTGATAAAGAAAATAGTTTTAAAAAAGCAAAAAGGTCTCCTAAAAAAGTTTCATTCTCTGACAAAAATATTCTTAAGTCTCCAAGAAAAGATATGTCTCGGAAAGAGTTTAAACAAGAATTATTTGATATTAGAAAAAATCTAATGGCTTGTACAGGAGACAAAGAATGTCCTGTGCATTGCAAGAGATCAGAACTAAAATGGAGTTTCTTTGGAAAGCCGGAAGATATAGAAGCTTTAGTAAATGGTTTAAGTAAACGAGGAATTAGAGAAGGTGAACTCAGAAATAATATTATACAAGAAATGCCAAGTTTAATGTCTGTGATTGAGGAATGTCCTAGACATAAACTTAATCCTGAAGTAGTAAGTATTTCAGATGGATTCTTTATCTTTTGAAATTACTATTGAGTAAACATTGCGAGTAAATTTTCGATACAGTTTTCAGAACCTATCAAAGTGCACCCTAATAGGATTTCAAAAAAGAATAGATACGAAAATGCCAACTTAAATTTTCCTTCAGAAATGGCAGTCAATATTGTTTTAGAATTGACTCTAAGAGATTATATCCTAGATTTTGAAGACAGAGTGAAAGGAGGGGCTTTGGGGAATTTGAAAGTTAATGACCGTGAAATATGGAGGCACGCAATAAATAACAGGAAATATGATAAACAATGTGATAAATTAGTGTATGGTACAAATGAAATTGAAGCAGATATTGTTTCTAATACATCTTTAGACAAAATCAAAAATGAAACAAAGCATAGCAGACCTGGAACTCCAGATTCAGAAGTTGGAAGTATTAATACAAAAACTTATAAAGATGCAGGAAAATATTTAGGTCCACCAAGTGAAAATGAAATGCTCCCAGATCCTAATCAGCAGTTAGCCATTAAACAAATGGCTTGTGCTATTTTACAGTTATCTCACGCTATTGAGCAAAAGTACTTACAAAAACCGTTAGGTGCCACTGAGAAAGATAAGAAATGGTTTGGCGAAGACATCAGAGAAAAATGGGAACAATCACTTATGGCATCAGCGAGTTGGTCTCAATTGTTTGTACATTTAAGTACTTTAGAAAATAGTGTTGCATGGAGTAGAAGTGCATTAAATGCTCAGTGTCGAATATGTAGACGACGACGAGACGGCGACAAAATGCTACTATGTGATGGGTGCAACAAAGGCCATCATTTATATTGTTTGCAACCAAAATTAAATGTACATTATTTTCTTAATCCTTTTATTTTTAGCTTCCATTATATTGCAATATTTGATATTAAATATTTACTTGTAGAGTGTACCAGATGGAGATTGGTATTGTAAAGTATGTAAACCACCTACAAAACCAAAAGAGAAAATTAAAAAGAGAAAAAAATTTGAAGATGAATTAGAGGAGGATGTAATATTAACCAAAGAAACTCGACATAATCGTGCAAAACGTGTTCTTGAAAGTGAGGAGGAAGGGGATTCAGTTGATGAAGAATTAGAAGAAGATAGTGATGATGATATGTAAGTGTCATTTTGATAATAAAATATTTGGTATTTTTTAGAAATTATAAATATTATTTAGTATTAAACGAAGAAATTTTTCAATAATTAATATATGTTCCAGGGGTAGTCGACAAATAAATGTATGTTGCATATGTAAAAGCGGTGGAAAATTAATCAGCTGCGATACATGTTCAAATTTTTATCATGTAGAATGTATAGAACCTCCGTTAACAAGAGCACCTCGAGGAAGATGGGTTTGTTCAGACTGCAAGGATAGGAAAGAGAGAAAGACAAACATAAGATATGGTAAATATTATAATATACAATTATGGCAAATTTAGTGGTCGCAGGAAATGCTATGACAAACTTTGAAAATATTGCGCTATCTCATAATATTTTATTATCATTTCGTGTTAACATCTTAGCACATTTTTTAAATTTAAATACTAATGTAATAAAGCAGTTTCTTAGTTCTAATTATGTTGTTAGTGAGGGGGCGTGAAAGGGAAAGGGACAAGGAGAGACTGTGCGCTGCAGCAGCACGCTCTCGCATCCATGGCTTTGCCAAGAGCCTCCTCACTACAGAATCTACAGACTGGGACGGTCTGTATTGTAATTCTATTCACTTTTGCTTAGTATGAATACAGATTTTTTTTACAAATATAGTAATACTTGGTATAATGATATGTAATATGTAGGATTGCTTTATACATTTGTTCATTATTACTAAATTAAGGTTAATCAACTTTGTTGCATGTATGTGCAAATGGTACTTATGCTTCTATTAAAGCAGAACATTTAAAATTTATATTAAATTTGCTTTCTTTCTTTAAATATATTTATACTTTTCTTAATTCAATGTAATTCTTTTAATGTTTTCCATTAACTAACTACTTTAGAAGTGTTTACATCCTAATATCCGTATTTAATTGTATATATGCATATTTATATATATACAGATAGCAGCACTTCAGAGGATACAGAACCAAGACAAACCAGAAGAGCAGCTAAAAGAGCTGCTGAAATTGAACAAGAAGAAGATAAGGGAACAATTAAGGGATGTATGGGGAGACTACAGGAATTACTTTCTGACATTAGGCATCACAGAGATTCGTGGCCTTTCCTATCACCTGTTACAAAAGATGAAGTTCCAGATTATCATGATATTATTTCCAATCCTATGGATTTTGGTACAATTAAATATAAACTTAATAATAATGAATATGAAACACTGGAACATTTTTTCAGTGATTGTCATTTAGTGTTTGAAAATTGTCAAGCTTATAACGAAGAACACAGTTCTGTTTACAAGTGAGTATTACTAACACAAGTATTTTTTTACATAAGTTCGGACGCCAGAGATTGCGAGATTAACTAATACTATTGATTAATGTGCTATGTTCATATTGCAAGTGTTTAAGTATAGTGTTTTAGTAACTTTATATGTGCTAATAATAATAATATCTTTATACTATATTGTATATTTATTAATATTATTAAATGATATTTGTATCTCTAATACCAAAAGATAGAAGTGGGATTGCATGCATTTGCAACTAATGAATATTGAAACTAACAAAATATGCAACAATTAAATATTTCACAATCATAGCTTTATGAATGAATGAAAAAATTTCATTTGCTACTATTAAATTAAATTTTGCAGTAATTTTGTATATTTTGCAGTTAAAAAGAGCTAATAGAAATTATTGCAATAGAAACCAGAACAATAATCATTTAAGATCAAAATCTTTGGCTTCCGAACACTTAAAGTAGTACAGATTTTGAAAGTTAGGCTATGTCTTTTTAAAAATAGTTACGTATACAGAGCAGGTATCAGATTATTGAAGTACTATGAAAAACGATGCAAAGAATTAGGATTGACGACACATGGTGAAGAATTACTACGACCTCCAGATACAAAGAAGCCAAAATTCGAAGAAAATGGTCTCGCAGTTAGCGAAGATGAAGAAGCAGAAAATATTCAAAAATCAAGATAGAGATAAAATACTTTTTTGAAATCGTTATATTTATTGAATATCAATTTTTACTTCTAATACGTAAATTAAATGTACCTTGATGCTAAATTTGTACACTGATGTTGAATTGTGTACAGATTCATAATTCAGCAAAAAATGCTCTGTAAAGTATATATTGCTAAAAAAATGATTTCGTTTACTGAAAATTAGAAAATACCGTATAGAATTTATGAAGTTTACCTATTGAAAGAGGTGATAAAATGCAAGCTTAAAAGTATTTAAAATATTTTCTTCTATGTTAATTATCAAATATCCCGATTAACTCTTTTTCTTAGGCTTGCTATATCAAAAAGCATGCACAGTATTATTTGTAGAATTTTACGCATGGTACAATTGCTCTCGCATACCATTTTGTAGAAATTACTGTTTAATGTAGAACATTTTATAAACAAATGAACAAGTGCGTAAGCAATGAACTATTTTCATATGCTTGAGCCAGTACAAGAATAGTCTTTTGAGTTAGTATTATTATAAACAAATTTTTTGTTATAAAACAAAGTTTTACATTATATTATTAATTATTTATTATTTTAACGTTATTAATTTGATTACATCTTATATATCTTTATAGTTAAGTAAAAAATTTTGGAGGGTTACCTAAATATATTCTAAACTTTGAAAGATTTGACTTATATAAAATTCATGTAAAATGTTACACATTACCTGCCTTTTATAGTACGTCTATATGCAGTGTGAAGTACGATCATGCGTAACATGACTGATGGTTTAAGAGTTAATACATGCGTAACAGAAACTAAGAGCTTTTGTTATGAATGCTAAAAGCATACAAAAGTAATTATATATTGATACAAACACAGTTACTATGTCTTTACTTGTATTTATATAAAGTAGATTTTACTGGGGTTCAAATATGCACACAAAACTACAGAAACTTCAGGATTTTATTTCATCATTTTTATTTTAAGTTTTATCAAATTGTTAACATATTAATAGTACTTATCTTTCTTTTCGCTTCTCTTTCTTTTTCGCAATAATTAGCATATTTTTTGAAAATTATAAATTAGGCTGGCCCTACATGAAATCTACGGTACAAATTATCATTAATCTCTATATTGTACAGCAGTAGAAGCAGTTCTTTGTAATCATGTATGTTTTATACGATTAATTTGGTAATAAACTTTTAAAATAGATTTACAAATGAAATTTGTTTATAATAAACTATATAATAAATCAGAAGCTAGTTAAATAGAATTTTTATATACAATTTGAAAGTATTCATATATATTTCTCTTTCACATCATACTACAATGTTTTTAATTTATAATTTAATGATGCATTTTTCCAGAAAATTGTTCTTTGTGGATCTCTTCCCATTTTTTCACATTTTCTGGAGCATGACCTGCAATACAATAAGAAAAAATTATTAATCCTTACGTATATAAATGCTAAAATAACATAAAATAGGTTTTCCAAAGTATTGTACTTACTCATTTTATGGAATTTATAGAATATAGGTAAACAAATTATTGAACTAATTATCCAATATCTAAATACCCAACCATTCTTTGCTACAAACGTGTAATGATGAAATGGAAATCGTCTAATTTTTGCAGCCAGTGAATATGGGTACTTCATTTGTGTTCCAGACATGGCTAAAAATAGTTTATTATTAATCTTCATTTTGATATTAATGTTTAATATTAATTTTTATTGTTTGTTATTTATTTCTATGTTTAAACGATTAAAAAATAATATTCCATAAGAGATAGCATACGGTTTGTAGTTTATAAAGTAATAATTAATACACTTTATGTTTATGATAATACTTTATATAATGAAAAAGAATATTTTTTTATTCTTTAAGAATCCGGAAAATAAATATTATGTATCGTACATGAAATTTGATTAATAAAAACTGATTCACTCGATTATAACAAAATGGAACGTATCTGACAAATATATGTGTAATTCTATATTTGTATAATTTGTTCTGTTACGGAAATTGCAAATATAATTACAAAATTAAAGTTCGATAGTACGAAAATTACATTTACAGCGCGAATAATGAGTTTCTTTTGCATATTAATATTTTATATATAGCTTTTATATGATTTTTATATTTTTTAACATTTACATAAAATCATTTATTTACCGAATGTTATCCTTTATCGGTTTAGAACACAATCTTAACAAACTAACGAAACGGATCTACTATGACTGTTACAGCCATAGAACAATATTATATAACCAGCATCCTACTAAAATGTATCGAAAAGTATCGAATCACAATTATCTACCATTATAGTCCAAGATTTAAAATTTTATTGGTTAAGAATCAGACATATTTAAAGAAAAAAAAACTAAAAAGATCTGCTAAAACATTAGTAATTAATAGTAATCAATAATTTACTATATTTTAATTTTTGAAATAAACTACAAAATAAAAGTTAATCACTGAACATACTTTATTTCTCGTTAATAAATAAATCATATAAATTTCTATATAAAGTTCTGTTTAAATATCAATTTTATCAATAATTTATATACTAATAAGTAGTTACATATATGAATATTAAACAGCTGGTATTAATGAAAATAAAAAATAATTTGAATATTATATATAACATGTATAAATAAAATATGGTTTTTAATAAGATTACAATTCATTTTATCAACACGTAAATCTGTCTTATCATGATACAGTGTATACAATCATAAACAAAAGTAGATTTTTAATGCAGACTTATCAAGTTAATCCTTGATATAAATTATAAGAATATAAAAACATTTGAAGGTAGTTGCGTGAAAGTGACACCTTATGTTACAATAAGATCAATTAAAATATTAGTGAAGGTCTCCATATGTATAATCTGAACGAGCGCGGAAGATAACAGAATCTATCCCAAACGCGATTGATTAATAATAAATCTGAAATTGTGCGTGTACTTGCCATGAGTTCTATAGAGGTTGTAAATGCTTCTCATTTTTAAGCTTAACTTTTGGATTTAAAGAACTTCATTTGTTGTCTGTGTGTAGTTTAAAAATAATTCTGATTTGATAAAAACAATATGTTACTAAGTATAAGATTTCTCTGAATTTATAATGTTGTTACTACGTTAATCTTTTAAGCAATATGTTAATTATTAATTAATTTTTGGTTTATTGAATATTAACAGGAAAAATATCTTGAAGATACAGAAATCGAATTATTTAATTCGAGTGTATTGGATCGATTGTCCTTGTCACACATCGATGGTTTATTAATTAGGCCTTTAAAATCAGAAGATTATGATAGAGGTAAAAGAAAAATTATAAAACAGTTATTATCACTAATAATGTAGTTTATTTATTAACATTGTGATATTTATTTGAAAGGTTTTCTTCAGCTCTTGGCTCAATTAACTGAAGTCGGAAATATAAATAGAGAACAATTTCTTAGTAAGTCTTTTTTAAATTAACTTTTGTATAAAGATGAGTATAGGAGAAATAATAATAAAAATCTATTTAATCTTATTTCCTAATACATAGATCGTTTTCATATGATGAAAAATACTGGTAGCTATTACATCATTGTAATAGAAGATGTAAACACTGAAAAAGTAGTAGCGACTGCAACATTAGTTGTAGAACAAAAGTTTATTCACAATTGTGCAGTGGTATGTTTTTTACTCTTTTAATATCTATTATAAAATAAAGATTTTCCTACAAGAAAGAGAAATTTGTTACAGAGAGGACGTTTAGAAGATGTGGTAGTAAATAATAAATACCGTGGTAAGCATCTAGGAAAGCTGGTAATCAAAATTATATTACAATTGTCACGCTATTTACGATGCTATAAATTATCATTGGATTGTAAAGATCATCTTATACCATTCTATGAAAGTTTAGGCTTTAAACGTGAGCCTAGCAATGCCAATTATCTTAATATGAGATTTCCAACTGAAAACAATACAGAACAATCTCATTTATGACGATAGAAAAAACAATACTTAAAAGTTGTTATAAAAAATTTATAGTTTAAATCATTACATAATTTCAGCATACCTCGATTTTAAACAGGGATTCTTATTGCTTCATTTTCAATATTTGAAAAACAGTTATTACTCTTTTTACAAATATTGTAGTCAATAAATTATTTCAATATGAATTAATAAATATAATATGGGATGTACAGGTTAAAAAAGTATTGATTTGTAATTATATTTTACTGGACATATGTATAATATTTTATAAGAATATATAATAATACAATAAACAATGTTAGAAAAACAATTCAAAATTAATTTTTAACAAATATCAACTAGTCATTAATAGAAAAAATACTTTTTTCGCTTTCATCATTTTTTAATTCTTGCTTTTGTTAAATACATAAACGCAATCATTAAATTATGGTATTTAAATTAGAGTTTCTTAGCAGCGACATTATTTCGTAATTTTATCGCTCTCTTTGCTTCCATTTGTCTTTGCCTTGCTAATTTACGCTCCTCGCGTTTTCTTCTTGCTTCTTCTAATTTATTGTTTCCACTAATTGTATTAGTACTTTCAGCATTTTCTTATACAAAAGAATTAATTTCAAATTATTAGTTAAATATTTATATCAATGTGACAGTTATAAAAATATAGACATACCTGATTGTGTATGTTCTAATGGTTGAAAATCTTCCAGAGGCTGAAATTCTGAATCCTCCCAACCTACCTCAGAAGAATCATTCTTATCTTCTACATCCTGTGCTGCTTCTTCCTCCTAAACGAAATATTTAATTTCCCTTCTTTTATTTCATGTGGTATGCTAATATATTAATATCTTTAATTTCGAATAATACAAACTGGTTCTTCTTCAAGGCTTGTCCACTGATCATTAGGTTTAGGAGAATGACAAGATGGTGAAATATTACTTAGTCCATGTCCTGATGTATTAGAAGGTCCTTCTTCCATATCCCCCCAATTGTCAGCATCCCAGTCCCAATCGCAATCTGAATTTGCGTTTGTAGCATTCTGTAAATCATGTTCATGATCATGGTCTAATGACGTCATACTTGTAGCACTACTTGTCGTGGCAGTTGTACTAGCACTACTTTGCGAACTGCTAGCTTGCTCTGTAATTTTATCATATATTTATGTAAACAGTGTTTCATAGCAGTAGAATAAAATATATACATATATATAAATTAGATACCTAAAGAGGCGGGTTTGTTTAGTAAAATTCTAGATATGTTATGCGGATTTGATGATTTAGGTGTATCCGATTGACTGCGATAAAATTTGGCAGTAACTGCTGTTACAGCCCAGCCAGCCCATGTTGCGGCTGCATTGCTAAGACTTGGTGTAGCTGTATTTACATCAGCCTCTGAAATCATATCGTTTACATTATCAATTATGTTGATTATTTATAAATAAAATCTCTGGATCGTTTTAGTACCCATAGATTCACGTAATCCTGGATTTTCCGATACTCTTTCTAGTTTTGATAGAAATCCACGGATAGTTCGGAATGCGTTATCTCTTACTCCCTTATCCACATCTGTAGTGAGTGGGCACAGAGCTGGTAAAATACGATTTGCAACTTCTTGCAGTAGAAAGTATTGCTGCGTTGCAGCTAATGCTAAAATACTCGCTGCTCTAGCTGGTGGAAAGGGATCTCGTGTACCTCGAATAAATGCTCCAATTAATACCTACGATAACGTTGTTATTTGTAATTTCTATTAGATATCACTTTATAACTTTTATGTCTAAATTGAAATTACTTTTTGCCTAATTTGAGGATGAAGATGTTGAGCAATTTTTCCTAAACAAACTGTAGTATTAGTACGTATGCCGCCATGTTCATCTTTCGACTGAAGTTTAGCAAAATACCTTAATGTTTCCACATTAAGATTATTATAATCTAATTTTGGTGCTAAATGTACAACAGATTTTATTGTTTGTTCCCTGATTGCAGCATTTGTATCTAAAAACCCTTTGGCTACCTGTAATTAATAAATAACATCAAAGTATCTTGAATCTGTATTTTTGCATAATAAAAAGCAATTAGTATTCATAATTACCTGTGGAAAGATAGCTTCATTAACTGTTGCTGGTTGTAAATGATCAACAAATCGATCTAGCTGTTGCAATAATCTTAATCTTGTTGCTCTATCATTGGATGCAAATAATTTGACAACACATGGTACAACTCTTCGTTGATATTCGGCGTCGGGCAGTTGGCAACCAAGTTGTAATAGAGGAGGTAATACTGCACTTCCAGCATCACCAAATTCAAAGGCAGCCAATAATTGTGGTAAAATTTTATACCTGCCAACGCCATCCGGAAATGATTCCAACTGAACAGCAAGTTGTGAGAAAAATCGCCCCTTTTCTCCTCTTTCTTTCATTTGAATTTCCTCTAGGAATAAAAGCGCATCTACTAGATCATTTTTAAAAAATCCACCATTACTGCGGCAACGCGCTATCACATCTGCAGGATTCGGTCTTCCTTCTTCATTGCTACTGATCAATTCTCTATATATCAGTTGCAATTGTTTTGGAATCTAAAATAAAAATAGATATTTAAGAGATATCAACTTCAATTTCAAAATAAATATTCATCCTGTAGGTATACAGAAAACATACTTTATCAGTGACTTTAAGTTGCGAATTTGAAGTTAGTGGACCATTATATGTTTCCCAGATCAGGCATCCAAGTCCCCACATGTCAACTGAGCTGTTTTTTATTTATTCATCAGTTTCTTAGTGTTAACAATAAACCTAAATGTTTACATATAGAAAAGCTAGTATTGTAGTGTAACTTTAGGAATAAGATAACTATTTTCTATTATTTACCAAATAAGACAATTATTTTGTTAAAGTTTTACATATTAAATAAGTTGTAGCTATAACAAAAATACGATTGGATTATTTTTTATATATTAAAATATAATTTTGTAATATGTGTGTGTCATTTGTAATAAGAATAATGTACATTTTAAGCAGTAATGATTATTAAATAGAAATATGAATTTGTTTGAATTGTTCATAAATCTTTTTTACCATTTGGTGGCTGGCTTTACATTTTCCTTAATATCAAGAGGATAATATACTTGGAATGTTGATGGTAATACGCTGTAAACAGTATCTACTGCTGTCATATGTTCAACTCCACCAAGTTTCCATTCTCCACTTTCCTCATTAACAAATACACTCCATAAATTAACATTGTTGTGTCGTAGGTTACCATCATTATTTAGAAAATTCAGTGCTCTCTATTAACATATATATATATATATATATAATATATATATATATGTAATGATAGATTGTGAAATGACGCATTATTATATTTACTTTTTATACGCACAGTAATTTGGAATATTCCCCAAGAAAAATATAGTTCCCTTTTAGATTCATCATCACCATCAGATTTCCTTATCAGACGACTATATAAAGTTTCTACACGTTCAGTTGCTAAATAAATTACTTTATTAGTCTGAAATTATAAGGCAAATTATATTACTGTATATTCATATTACTAATGCAATGTTTTATAATATAAAATCTTTATACCTCAAAACTATCAAGATATGCAAGTATGCTTGGATGTCTAAGTGTTTTTAATCTTTTAACCGCTGAACGAGCTATATTCAAAAGATGTTCATTGCCTGTCTTACATTCAAATACGAACACTGAAACATCTTCACCTCCTGTAGAACCCTGCAAAAAAATATTTCGAATAATAAGAATACAATTTTCAAACAGACAATATCAAATTTGAGTGAATACCTAAAAATGAGAAATATTTTCTAAGAATTTTTACCGCATCAGGTTATGGTACCTTTTTCTTAGCCCTATGCAGTGTCCAGATGCTCTTATCATCTAAACTAGAAACCGGTTCACCGATCTCATATGAAAAATCTTTGGTGGGGTCTCTTGAAAAGAAGGACCACATATTTCTTTTCGATTCAATTATTTAACTCTGATATAAATCAAATTCATTCTTTGACTCAGAACCTTATCATTACACTGACAGCTACGCATCAACTATATCTTCAACCGCGCTGCTACTTCGCGACGATTACGTACTTAATATTGAACTCATATTACTCGCGTATAAATCAGTGTACAATTTCAACACAATCCACTGATACAATTTTTTTTTATTATATTTCAATACAACTATTTTTGCCAGTTTATTTGACAACTTTTTATGTCAGATATCCGATGATATGTTAATGTCTGTCACTAAGTATGAACAAAGTTGGTCCATCTCTGGTGACAAGTTATACTTTTAAAAGTGGCAAAGAATACATTGTAAAGATTAAAGTTACTGCTTTTAAGGGATGTCAGCGTAATTTGGAGCTTACTATTACAGATAAATATACCGCCGAGAATTGGCAGTCTTTTTACGATGCTGCATGTTTGTTCTTTATCATTTTTTTTATCTTATTTAATATGTTATTTTAAGGTTATATTAAGAAATCTCGAATCTCTTTTTGTATGTACTAGAACTTTAATATTAATGCAATTACCTGATTTGCTTTTTATTTCTAATTATGTATTTCTCAATTTTTAAGACATTGAAAATTTGACGCAGAAAACGGGAAATTACAAACATTTTGATGTATTTGTGGCTATGCTGCAATCTGGATTGTTAAAAGTAACATTTGTATTTAAATTATCCAATTAATTAAATAAAATAGAAAGAATTTAATTACAGACAAGCGAATCCATTACTCTGGATCTGCTGACATTCGAAGATTTACAATTGTTACGTGCCCGTAAACTTGAACGCAGTTCGTGTTCAATTTTGAATAATACGACAAATAATCGTCGATATCTTATATTAACGTACACGGTAGAATTTGATAGGTAAGTATATTTTGTAAATTTATTACATTTCATTAAAACACATTAAACATATGCCTTCACTCTGTTAAGAATCCATTATCCATTATCTTTGGAATATTGCGGTTTACCCAATCCTATGATATTACAAGCTACCATTAGAAAATTACAAACTGAACTTGAAAAATTGCAATCTACACGAATAAATAAAGATTTTCAGAAACGTGTTGAGCAACTGACAATTGCGAATCAAAAGCTTATACAAGAAAATCATAGGCTTAAAAATGGAGGTAGAAATAAATACTTGGATGTTTCGTAGATAAAAGTTCTAAATATATTTTACTATTCAGGAAAAGGTTTAAAACATTTATTGGAATCAATAAAATCGTTAGAGAATAATGTCGTTAAGGAACGTGCGTCCTTTCAAATGCAAATTCAAAAACTTAAAGCCGAAAATGCAGCTTTGTTATTGAAAGTACAGCAACTTACTGCATCTGCTAATAGAAAACCAGGAGATGGTAGTCCAGCATTAAAATGTCATAACCGTACATCTTCTACGCTTAGACGAAGCAGAAGTCGATCTTCTTCAATTTCAAGTCGTAATAAAACTTCTAGTTTATCACCAGGTGTAAATCAAAGCTATCAATTAACGTCAAAAATTTTATTTGTATAATTTTCCTAAAACAATTATTAATATATAATATATTAATATAATTTAATTGATAATTTGATTGATACAGGGAGTTCATTAGAATCGATTAGAGTTCAACGATCTCATTGCCGAAATTCGAAAGTATATAATAATAAAACAAAGAATTCAAGTTAGTATTTGATTTACGCTTAATTACAAATTTCATATACGGTATGTTCTGTTTAACTGGAAATGTTCGGATATCTGGAAAAATATGAACAAATATTTCAGATGAAAATTGTATCAAGGGGAACATCCTGTGCTTTTTGTTATTTATTTGACCTCGCGATAACCTTGAAACATCCTGTAAAGGTGACATTAAAATTTTTAAATAACGCCTCCATTTTTTGTAACATATTCTTGTAGATAACATTCAGACGTTTTTAAAACACTTCGAACTTGTGTCTTTTGTACCATCCGCTAACGAGATATAAATTTTCAAATTCGACGGAACAATACAGGGAATTATCCAAGTGCGACTGCTCTCAGTTGACTGCTTTGGAATTATTAAAAAAACTGCGGCCTTGTGTTTCGGCAATGCCATACTAATAGTAGCATTATGGAAAATATCTTTAAATATCCCCGTGGTATATCTCAGGCAACGTCAATGCCTGCAGGACAAATTTTAAAATTTCGAATTTTAAAGTTGATACGTCAATAGTGATCGGTGCAAAAGATAAGAGTTTGTAGTATTTTGAAAATATCTGAATGTCAGCTACCAGAGTATGTAATGTAAAACGGAGGTATCCATTTAAATATTTTAATATCACTTTTACTTTTCAAAGTCATCTTTTGTGTGACACATTTTTTCGTATTATTCGTATGTTTCCAGTTAAACAGGACATACTATATAATCAACCCTAAAATTTTTTACCATAGAAATCGAGTTTGAAAATTTGGAGACAAGAATTCACACATTACAGAAAATGTTGAAAGAAGGGATAAGCATAAAGTAATAAATGAATCAATTTTTATGAACAATTAACAAATATATATGCTAAGATGTATTTCGTTTTTTATTATTGTTATTATTATTCTATTCTTCATATAATACAATTTAATTGAATGTAAATAGATTAATTACCTCACTATTTAAAATAGTGAAACTTGAAACACTTTTATAGATGTAAACCACTTTTGTTTTTCTGAAACTGTATGTGTTTTTGAAAATTATTGCTGATAAAGAAAAGAATAAACTATACATGTATAAGCATAAATAGAAAATACTGAATATTCTGCATAATGATGCACAAAATACCAATGTAGAATTGTGTTGTATGTGATTTTAATTATATATAAAGTCATATATTAAGTCAAGTATATATTGTGGGAAATATTTTTTATATACACTATAATATTATGAATTCATTTGTTTCATTTAATATTATTTATGTTGTACCTATTCTATCACAATCATTAATAAAATTTAAAGTAAAATTTCAGTTAACTGAATTTTTCTGGTTTTACATTATTTTCATAATATAATATAGCACGTTCAATTATTGATGGTTTTTCATTTTTTAATTTCACACCATTTTGGCTTTCATCAACATTTAATTGTTGCATTTGTAAATTTGTTTCCTTTACTCTTGGCTTTGCAATCACTTCATACTTTGTATGCTTTGCTAATTCCTGAATAGCTTCATGCAAATATTGAATCTGACTTTCTTGTTGAGATGTCACTTGATTCAAATTTCTAATCTCATCCATAAATGTTTGTAATTGTTGAAGCCGTGCTTCCTCTTTTTTTGCTTCTTTTGCTACTTGGCGATTGTATTCTAATATTAAACAACCACCAGCAACACTAAAGATAATAACCTCACCCATCAAATTAGCTCCTAATTCTATAGCCATAGTTTCATTCAACTTTGCAACTTTTGTAGGCTTACCAAGATTCATTATATACATTTTAGCTTTTACCTCTGCCCAATGGTAAACTGTAATTAAATTATAAAAGCATGAAACATAATTATATGTGGTTATAATAGGTGTCTATAATCATTATTAATGATGACATCAATATTAATTACATCACAGTCAAATCATATAATTTTTTAAATATTTTTATTTAAAAAGATTTATTGTACTTACATTGTGCAGGTGGTATAATAAAATATGTCCTAAACACAGGATGATTTTTTGCTTGATTAACAAGAAACTTGGCCAAGGGCTTACTAATTTGTTTAACAAATAAAACTCCCAATTTGAGAGCTGGAAAAACACCCACTACCATTTTTGCAACCCGTTTTATTCGTACAACTTCAATTAGAAAATCACAGTTTGTATTTAATTAAAACCTAGAAATCATATGTATGAATAAACATTGAAACATGCTTAAAACGTGTCACAAGTATAGACGATTTTCCAATAAATACATTTATCGTAATTATTATATATTATATACATATTAGTTGAATAAATAGTGAGAACGTAATATATAATAATGTCACGATGTCATGGCAAGTGAGATGAATCTCACATTGTATTCAAAATGATTACCTCACCTCTGAAATTATTTCAGAGTATAGCAGACAGCCATAGTGGTGTCATGATAACATTGACTAAAGACAGAATAGACGTGACATTAAATGGAATTTTGTATCTCACGTTATGAAATATTGACCTGCCAAAAAATTAGAGTGTTTTTTATGCTTTTTGCGATTTCCTACGGGAACATAGGAATTATCATAGATAACTCGTGAGTGATTATATCACCGACGAAGTACAGAATAAATGTGACATTTGTAACGTCGCGTTATCGACATCTTGCTGTTTTATCGATATAACTAATAAACACGCGAGTTCGGCATTTCCGAATCTACAGAACGTGTTGTAAATGTGACTATCTTAAATTCGCTTTTAGTATTTTCTTACACAATAAAGTAATAATTCCATTTTTTTTAATGTTCGCTATAAAAACATGTAAAAAAATGTATAAACATTTTATATATATATATATATATATATATATATATATATATATATATATATATATATAAATTCTACACAAAGCAATATTATATGTATTATATATATATATTTTTTACATTTATTTACACTTAGTTTTTTACTTTCGTCATATATTTATTGTTAGCCATAATCATTCGTATAGTCTCTACATGATTTTATGCAATCAAACAGGGCAGATCCCAAATTTTATAGGTTCTTGTATATGCTAACTTTACTTGACCTCAGCACTTGACCGCATGGTGCAGCACTAGCCTGGGAGCGACCAGGTCTATAAGCTTAAGCACTCTCATTTTCTTTTTAACATTATTTTAATTTCATAGGAATATTTTGTTTTAATTCAAACCACCATTATACTGAATCGATAACCTCGCATGCGACACAGAAATGATATGGGGATTAGGTGACCTCCAAAACATGAGACACGAAAAAGCATTGAATATCACGTCTATTGTACATTGTTGGTGACAAAAGTATGCTATATGCGTGTGTACGTGAATCACTTTTGAGTAATATTTAAAGGTTAAAAAAACCGATCAATATATCTTCAATGTTATGAATAATTTTTTATTTATGAGTATTTGTATTGAGCGAAAAGTTATCTGTTAAACACGTTTTAATATCAAATACGGATATTTATCTATGAAATTAACTTCATGTATAGAATTTTTCTATTAAGTGTGGTTATGTGATAATTTCACAATATATCATTACATTCAGAAGTTTAGAATTAAAAAGAATAGAAAATTGTAAAGATAACATAAAATATCGTTAATAGTAAAGTGAATGAAGTAATAAGAGATTAATATTAATTACATAATTAAAATCATACGTTTAAAATCGTTGATTTTATAGGTTAAGTGATTATCGAAAGATTGAAAAGATGTATAATAAAAAGTTCAATATAGTTAATAACAATTATTCATTTATAATATGGGGTCTGGCAATGCATTTAATATTATTATGGGGTGTACTTGATGTAAACTTTCATTCTCCCATTATTCAAGAACTACCAAATGTACCAATTTTAAGAAATGCACCAGCGAAAAGATTGGTTTTATTTGTAGCAGATGGTTTAAGATTCAGAACCTTCATTGAAGCACCTCCAAAATTTCTCAAGTAATTAAAAATTATTTCTTAGATAAAGGTTTGTTCTAAATTACAAATTATATGTATATATACATGCAATAATGTAATTTTGTTCATAGACACATAATGACAGATACAGGTGCTTGGGGTATATCTCATACAAGAATGCCAACAGAATCTAGACCAGGCATTGTTGCAATTTGTGCAGGATTATATGAAGATCCTAGTGCTATATTTAAAGGATGGAAAGAAAATCCTGTTGACTTTGATTCTGTTTTTAACCAAAGTTATCTCTCATGGGCATGGGGGAGTCCTGACATTATACCTATGTTCACAAAGGGTATCACAACATACATAAATATTTGAAATAGAATATGATGTATGTAAAAAGAATCAGATTGATCTTTGTGAAATTAGGTGCAGGAGAAAATGTACATGGCGACAGTTATCCTCCTGAATGGCAAAATTTTGATATAATGCATGGTCAAATTTGGCGTTTAGACTCTTGGGTGTTTGACAAATATATTGATTGGCTTAGAGAAGATGCCCACAAAGTTAAAAATGCTGAACGCGTTGTCCTATTCCTTCATCTTCTTGGCTGTGATACCACAGGACATACAGCAAAACCTCATTCTAGGTATACAAAATTTGCTAACTTACATTTTTTATACAAAAGCATATTTTTAATAAGATTATAATTTCATTAGCTCTAAATTACATTTGAATGTAGAAAATATGTTGATAACATGAATTATGTTGATTGGAAAATAGAAGAGGTTGTACAAATGACAGAAAAGTTTTTCGGAGATAATAGTACTGCATATATTTTCACATCTGATCATGGAATGACTGACTGGGGATCACATGGAAGTGGCTCTACAGATGAAACAGAAACACCATTAATTGTTTGGGGTGCAGGAATTAATGCATTTAATTTTCGTCAAAATGTAGAACAAGTTGATATCACACCACTGATTTCGTCTTTGATTGGTGCTCCAATTCCGATTAACAACGAAGTATAATAATAATATAAATTTTATTACTTGTTATTCTTTCTGATATTTATATAATTTTTCAGGGTGTTTTACCATGGCAGTATTTAAGTACTAATAATCTTAGATACATAAATCATGCGCTGTTAAATAATTTGAAACAGTTAACTTACCAAGTAAAAGCAAATCATAAAATGAATTGTGAAAATAATGGATTAGCTGATTGGCGAGAGATAGAATTAGACAATAAAATTTCTACTTTCGATAAAGATTCTGAAACAGAAGATCTAAATGAGAAATTGAAAGAAATTGTTAATACAATTAAACTAGCTAAAAAATCTTTGTTATATTTTCGACAATACCAAAGAACAAGATTTTTATTATATTTGTCTATAATATGGCTAGGATGGATAATACTGTTATTCTTTAAAATAACTGGAGTTATTCGGCCCCGTGTTAATTCTTTTATTTTATTAATAACAAATTGTGTATTTATAGTTTTAGTAACTATGATATTTATCGTGCATAAAGGTATGATATTTTATATATAACATAATTATTTGAAAAACTATTGATTCTAATTTTCAGTAAAATAGTTTCAGGTTGTAATAATTGGAGATTACCCTGTTATGCGTTTTTAACTATGATTTCTTTCTGGTTAGCTACTCGAAGTATAATTATATACACAGTAAAATTAAAAGTCTGTAAAAGCAAATATTATTGCACAATAATTACAGGAATAATTTTTTTATTAACAATAATGTTCATTGGCTTAACATATAGATTTGCTCTTAGTATAGGAATGTTATTTATTACTCTTGTTCAGAAGATAGTGTTAAAAAATGCTCAGAGTCTATTTTTTTGGACAGCTTTGTCTCTAGCTATTTTTCCACTATTACCTGTTGTAGAACCATACCCTCGAGTTTACATCATGTAAGTTCAAACAGACATTAAGACGTAATGTTTCTTTTATTAAATATTCTTAATTAATTAATTAAATCTTTAATTAAAATTGTTTTCAGAATTCTTAGTATATGTGTTGTAACTTTAATAGTTGCATTAAAAATGCATTCAAGGTATAGAAAAGCAGTCGAAATTTTTCGACTGATAGTCACCGGACTAATATACTTAGAATGTATAGATGGCCGAAGTTGGATATCATGGACGATTTTATCAACGACACCATTATATATTTTTACTTATCCTATGCAATTAAAAAAAAGGATGCAAGGAATCGTGTTGGGACTTTTCTGTCCACTTGTCTTATTATCTGCATCTTATGAACCTTTCTTTTTTATAATTCTTGCATTACATTTATCTTGTTGGTCACAATTTAATGTGTCTTCTATTCAAGTTTATCAAAATACTAAAAATCTTTTGACAATAGAAGAGTTGCTTAAAGCAGCAATCTTTGTATCCTTTGTTAATATAAGATTTAAACTCAAATTGAATTATTAAACTGTTCTCAATACCAATCCTGAACAATTTATTATAGATGCTATATACATTGCTGTGTTTCTTTGGAACAGGTAATATGGCGAGTATCAGTTCCTTCGATCCGTCTTGGACTCGTCATTTCGTGACAGTTTTCTCTCCCTTTACAATGTTCCTGTTAATACTTTTAAAGCTAAGCATTCCTTTAATGTTAATTGGATGTACAAGTCACACACTTGGATCTTCAAGTATTTTTCTAGGAGTGCTTTTACTGGGAGACTGCTTATCTTTACCACTCATGTATTATGTTACTCCTCAAGGAAGTTGGCTAGATATTGGTAGCGCTATAAGTAGATTCACAATTGCAATTTTCCTTCCATGCCTTATAGTATTATTGCATTATCTTTCATATCCTTTAATAACGTTCTCTCCAAATAAACATAAATTTTATATTAATTTAAAAAAAGATCATATTGTATAAAAAATATAAAATATGTATATGAAATCAACGATTTATTTATAATAAAGTGATCAAGCAAATATAATTGTTCTTATTTGATGTAATAAAAATTGACATATTTTTGTTTTTCTTTTGAAAGAAATTAATATATTTCTAATATGTTCTACTTAAAAATTTCATTCTGTAAGAAGATAATTGAAATATAAATATATAAAATTGGATATCCTAGTAGCAATAATACTAAATCATGTATAATTATTTAAGGGTAATAATCAATTATTCAAGAAGTCCTGACGCTATATTTAATTCCTATATTTTTTAAATAAGTAATTTTTGTTTTTATATAATATGTCATTTAATTAATTATGCTTAAAATTTGAATTCTTTGTATTTCTTGGAGGCTTTCGAATCTTGACTTTGTTGCCGTTTGCGTTTACTCTGTAAAGAGGGAGAGAAGCAAAATTAATTTAATAAATATTCAATTTATCAATTTATCAATATCCAATAATATACTTACTTTTTGCCGTTGTACATGATCTTGAAGCATGTCTGATAAATCTTCTCTCCTTAAATGAGCTTGTCGCGACCTCATTGTTTCTTCGTACCGTGATGCCATTGCTTCAGAGTCTAAATCTAATTCGCTTGGATCTAATGCTAATTCAACAGCTCCGTCTTTCTCCGTTCTTCCATCTGATGTTGTTCCACTTACTCCACGTCGTGCGGCAATTACAGATGGTGGCGCTTGACCTCCTGCTGCACCAGTCATATCATATACATGCGTACTACCCATCATGCTTGCTCCAAGACCTTCTGTTCGTCTTTCTTGCAAAACTGTGTACAAAGCAGGAGTATCACCTCCTTCCATTTCGCTTTCAATTTTCTTTTTCCTTAATTCTATTGTTTCTGGAGTTTCTAATCCCGCCGGAATTGATGTTATTCCACTAGGTGTTATTAATCCTTCTGCACCGGGTGTAACTAAACCACTTGCATCTCCATCTCCATCTTTTCCTTCTCCTTCACCTTCTCCACCTTCCTCTGCATCTTCATCTTCATCTTCATCTCCGGAAGATTCTGATTCAGGTTCACCCCACATACCTCTATCTATTTCTTCATCCATATTATCTCCACCTGGTGTACGAGATATACCAAATACATCTCCATACAAAGGTCTACCTGTTTCATCTACGGGAGGCTTTCCCCAACCACCAGCATGATAACCAAATGCACATCCTTCCGGAATTGGTGCATTTAAACCAGGTATCTTTAAGTTGGGATAACTTGGTGGTGGTCCATACCGCTGCATAGCAATTAACCATGGAGGTGGTACTTTATGACAATTAGGCCCTACTGGCATGCCAAGGGCAGTACGTAATTCATCAGACAGTTCTCCAGGTTTCTTTTCCTTTAATCTAGTTTCGAATTCTTTACCCTCATAATATAAATCACCATGAATAGTCATACGAGGTTTAGTTTGCCATTTAAAGAATGCATCATGTAATTTCTGATAGTCAATGTCTATTTTGCCAAGCTTAGGTCTTGCTCTTTCTCGCATTTTAGCCTTTAACGTACGTGTATCATCTCGTTCTTGAAGACTTGCCCTCATTTCTGTAATACCTGTGCGTTTTATGAAATCTGGTAAGTCAAAGGGAGGCTTTTCTATACCACGTTTCCCTTGTAAATATTTCCTTTTGAAACACCAGTGTCTGGGTACAGGCACTGTGTTACGGTGGGCTTTTAGTTGTACAAGAAGTTTTGGGTCCCTTGCAGTAACATCATGCATTTCTACAACATCTGGTCGTCCTACAAGTTGTTTTAATTCTGCAACACTCAAACGCGTTAGTCTCTTCAGTTTCCTCTTGGATAGTCGCGGAGCTCCATTCTCTCCAGTTCCTTGCTGTTGTTGCTGTTGATTTGCATCATCATCAAAATCATCCAATGGTGGTACTTTACTTGGTACAGTACCTGTTGTTTGTAATGTTGTCACTGGTGGATACTGTCCTATTGGTTCTCCCTTTTCTGCCTCTGTAGATTTTGGTTCAGGTTCAGTTAGTTTGAATGCCTCAAATATTCT
Source organism: Bombus affinis (assembly GCF_024516045.1). Lineage (NCBI taxonomy): Eukaryota > Metazoa > Arthropoda > Insecta > Hymenoptera > Apidae > Bombus > Bombus affinis. Next base: position 11,236,816 of record NC_066354.1, read on the forward strand.
GGCAAATTGACGATACATTGGTTCTAAATCATTAACAGTTGGAATTTCTTGAATATATTCAATTTCTGGCAAATCTTCTTTTGGTTTTGCATTTTCTGCATTGTCCTTTTTATTTTCCATCTCCTTTCCATTGTGTTTCTTCCTCTTTTTCTTTTTCTTCTTTTTGGTCTTATTGGTCTTCACATCTATTTTCTCTGTTGTTGTTTCTGGTTCAAGTATAACATCATCTAACTGAGATACATCTTCTCCTATAGTTTCATGATTTGGTGACTTTCCTAATGAAACTATATCATTTGGATCTGCTCCTACTTCTTTAGCTCTTTCAGTTTTAAAAGCTAGAGCTTGTTCTAAAGCTGCTGGTAGTTTCATGGAATCACTATCTGCATCTCGACCATTATCATCCGATGAAGCCTGATTTTGTAATTCACTTGGTGGACTTACTTTCAGACTTAATAAACTAGGTAATGTTTTTGGAGGATCTATTCCTGGTACTCCATGGTTATTTGGAGGTATATTCATTAAAGATGACATTTGGTGAGCTATTTGTTGAGTCTATTACAAAGTGTATAATTGAAAATTACTAAGATAAATAAACTACAGTTTATAAGCGTACTTTATACGCGACGAAACATAATACAAATTTATGTAAAATTTTAATTCAAATATAAATCAACATTATAGTAATTGGTATATAACTAACATAATTTTCCTTGAAATGAAAACAAAACTAACCTCATTTCCTGCTATATTCTCCATGTCTGTGCGTACGTGTGTCCGATAACGATGACACAGCACTGCACTTGTTACCCGCCGAATTAATCTTGGGTAACTTATTTACAAGTGAGAGTAGTGAATGAACGAATGAAGAACTGCCAACGACACTAAGGGGTGTTGTTCTCCAAACGATGAGAAGATTTCGAACTGTCTCTGACTACTGTTGAAGTAAAATTTACAAACGATCCTTATGTGCGGTTAAACGGTATTTAAGCCTCAGATTGCTGAAAGTTCAATTCGATTCAAAATATAAAACTCTACTGGGATTGTACTCTCCAAATGCTAAGAGAGTAAAACAATCTTCATTCCACGACTATGACTGCTCAAAGAAGTTGACGATAAGACAATTTAAAAACGAAACTAACCTCCTTACTAATTTCGACTGGGCGTCCAATAAGGCTCAAAACGGAATATACATGCTGATTGGTTTTTATCGAACGCAAGAAAATAGCCAATCAGCAGGTTCGCTCATTGTTCTTCTGTGCGCTCGAAGTAGCGAAGATCCTGGGCGGGAAAAACGTAAGGTTTCATATTTAATAATTCACTTAACTGCGAAAGTGTTCGTCACAAAATTACGCACAAAAATCTTCAAGTTTTTGTTCCTTCGGACAATGTCAGTATTTTCTACTGTTCATGTATTAAGACATTAAAAATTGATACATATTTATTTACAACTTGGAATCAAGTCTTTAATAGAAAAATATTGATATTACATTATATAATAATAAACTAAGTATCATGTCATACGTATATACAATAGTACCTTACATACGTGTCGAAAAAACATAGAATACATATACACTAGAGAACACTTCTTATTGTTAAAAAGGTTGGTTTATTTTATTGAATATTTCAACAAAATGTCAACAATTAATCAAGAAAATTTATCATTTTTTATTTAAAAAATTAGTAAAAAATTCATAAAACAATTTACTTTTAAATATATAAAAAATGAAATAAACAATGCATCACTTTTTACCAGTTTCAATTATCATTCCAATCTTAACTCATTATTTACAAGCAATAGGGAAACGTGAATTTTTATTAACAAATGTTGGTAAAACCTGATAAAAGTTATTATGATGGTAATATAAATTATACAGGCATTTTGAATTTTATTACAATATACGTATATATATATAAAAGGTTAAGAAAATGTAAGATAAAATTTCTTGAATTAAAAAACATTTCTGTCTCTTTCGAAAATATTTATATCTTATTCATATCATATGAGTAAATATTCAATATTAATTACCACAGTAATATCCATACTTTAAAAATAAATGAAAAAGAGGAAAGATATGTATGTTTGACAGCATAAAAATAAAATGTTAATTTATACAGGCACGGAAAATTATTTGACTACCAACGGAATAAATGTATTAAATATAAATATTAAAAAAAATGTTCTATAAAGAATAGCATAAATATATATATATATATATACACACACACATATACGTATGTATATGTGTATATATAAATATATAAATATTTTTGTATAATACATATTTTATATAACTATAACAGGAAACTGGATAGAATGGAAAAAGGACTAGTATATTCTTCCACTTATGCTTATATTTATTTATTAATTGTAGCGACTTAAGTCATTAAACTTGAAAATTTAATAAAAATATTCACAATGAGCATTCTTTCTTCTTTCTCACGTACGTTCTTATCCTTTCTCTCTTTCGCTTTCTCTCCCTCTCTTTCTCTCCTTTCCTTCCATACTTGTCTCTGTTACGCGCACGGCCGTAACATTTTTGATGAGCTACTGCGCGTGGTATGGAGCTAATTTAACCAATAACTTGTGTCCAGCACTCATTGGACACTTGTGTTGTCTGGTTATGCGTGTATGTGTGGTATGACGTATATGTACATTCAATTATTAATAATTATTATTAATAACAACAATAACTAATTAATACGAATAAAAAATGTTTTGCTCCGACTGACTCGATTTTTTATTTTCATTTTTTCCCCTTAAGATTCGATAAAAGTTCGTTCCAGAGTTGTTGCCTTTCGTTCATACATGTGAAGTATGTTTCAGCGATGTCAGTGTAACATGCAAATTTCGTTAAGCGAGGCCTCCAATTTCGGCGATTTGCTGTCTTGAAAATTATCGATTTAAAAAATTCCAAACAGCGATTAGTCCTTGCTCAACATCAGAGTTGTCAATGACAATACATAAAGCTGGATTATCTTCACTGTGCTGACTCTGGCATTAAAATTACGATAACAGCATGGTTCCTTTAGCGGCAAACTGATCAGACTTATCAGTTCACCTGCTTGATTGTATTATTGATTCAGTCCAGGATGACCACCATGTCATCTCCACGTACTGCTCTCTGTGGATGAGGAGGATGTAAAGGAGCTTGTAATCTACGCCAAGGTTTGCGTGCTGCCCTTCGAAGATCAGCCGATGAAAGGGTTCTTCTAAGTCTTCTGCAAATTTATAACGATACAAATCTAAATATTTGCACCTTTCTTTTCTTGCTCCATTAGTAAACGCATATAATGAAATATTATATTATAAAACATGCAACAATGCTCACTTTGTCTGATCTGAAGCACGAAAGTAAACGTCGTCAGGTGCATCCATCCATGAAATCACTTGTTTACGGGCATTACTTCTAGATAGTGGTGGACCATGTGGCAGAGTATGAGGATGAGCAGCTCTTCCATTCAGAGGTGGTGCTAGGGGAAGAACAGCAGGTGCTGTGTGTTCCAAAGTATGCTTTGGATGGAGCTGCTGAGAATGATGGGCCCTTTTTGCAGGTGGTCCACCAGGGAGCCCTGCACTTAGGGCAATACCTATTAAAAGTATTTATATTTATATAATATTTAATCTCTAAAATGCATGAAATATTAAAATAATATAAAACTATTAAACCGATGATGTGTATTCCTTTGGAACAAATGTTAAACTGTTCAATTTAATAATTTTGATTATTTGTTTTATTGGTTGAATACTTAAAGCTCTTAGGCACTCAATTATTTTACCTTCATCCCAATCCACATCAGAGTAGAAGCCAGTAAACAAAAATCATATTCAATACAAGGATCTAAAATTACATAATATACATGTATAATAAACATGAATCTAAAACTTACCATCTGACCCGTTGATTTCATCGAATGGAGGTCTCGGGCGTTTCATTATCGTTTGTTGAACCTGCATACTAGGTTGTGGTTGAGGTGGAGTTACCGTCAGTCTATCTACTTCAGATTTATTTGGTACCCTTTCATACAAAAGACTTCCATCTATAACAATAAAACTCATGATATTATAATACATACGATATTAAATATAATTGATTAGTAATAAGAAAAACACTTTATTCAATAAAAGCTTATGCACCTGGTGCTTTTGGTGGTCTAGGGAAAGAAACCCGATCTGGTTGTTTTCGTTGTGCTGGTGCTGTAAGGGCTAACCAATCCCAATCTCCAGGTTGTCGTGGAGCAGGATGATCACCTAAACGCGTTGCTATATCGGTTACACGAGGACGAGGTCGAGGTCGTACAGCACGTGCTAAAATACGTAACTCCGCAGGGCTTTTTGATGTTAATTGAGGAGAGGCGCAAAGGTGTCGTAATGGTGCTGCATTTATAGGTTGATGAGGTGCTCGCGCTGCATGACGTGTGCGTAATTGCGCTGCACATAATCGTCGTGCAGCTCGCGCCAATGCTGAAGTACGCAAATAAAACGCTGATCGAGTTTTCATCACAGGTCTGGGAGATCCACCGCCACCACCTCCACTTGCTCCACTTCCACGTAGATCAACGCCATGAGCACTTGCGTAATGACGACTTAGATGTGCTTTGAGCTTGAACTCTTTACCACAAGAAGGAATGCTACATCGATGAGGTCTATGAGCACCGCCTATTCCTTTACTTTCTTCATCTGAACCAGTGCCACCTCTTTTTCTTTCCAAATCAACATCGTCCATACGCGATGGAACCTAAATGGAAAAAGTTTTTTTTGGAGAGGGGGAAGGGGGAGGAGAAAAAAGGGAAAAGAAAAATAAAATATTTTCGTGCGTTATATGATTATCATTACTTATATACGTATATTCATTGAAATATACCTTTAAACCGCCATATTTCTTCCAATATGTCCAACAAGACTGACAAAGACGACATTGCATGTGTGATGGACCCCAAGCATACCACTGTGGACTTTGCATTACTTGACAACTTTCACATGGTTTTCCACTAACTCCAACCATCAATATTCCGCTATTATCAGTTGTCATATTACCATTACTATTACCGTTGAGAACATTCGTTGGTTTCCCATTACTGTTACTATTACTATTACCAAGAGGTACAATTGTTGCTGCAGAAGGGGCAGTTGTAGGTGGAGTTGTTTTATTGTAGTTTGGTATATAAACCTGTTTTAATTTACTTTCAGCTTCTACAGCTTTCACCCTTTTTTGTTGTACGTATCTATCGGTTGTCTTCCACATATAATAATATTCGATAACGTTCTTTAATGTTTTCCATGGTAACTGAAACATACGAGTATTTATTAAAACAACATATAAAATAATGAACTTTGAGATTTCAAATATCTTGCGTACTTACAAAGTCTTGACGTATATCAGAAAAATCCTTTCCATACTTATCAAGGGCTTCTTCAAAAAGATTTGCTTCAGATGCACTCCACTCTTCCATTTCGTCTCTGCATAATACTGGACCAGTGCTGGGTACTAAAGATGACATAGCTTTTGCAATATCATAATTGTGCCGATGTAAAGTATCCATTGCATGGAACTACAAACATAAACTGGTGTAAGGTATGTATTTTCTTCATAGTTAGTTATATAGTTATATAACAGTAATAATGATAATGATATTTACAAGAGTAATGTCTCTAGATGCAGCTGCTGCAGACATGTGTAATGATGGTTGTTTAACTGAAGATGAACAGTCTAAAGCTCTTGCAAATGTGCCTACAGATCTACTGACAACAAGGAATTGATCAATTTGACGGTCTGTTAATGAATGCCGTGGCGTCCAAACCAACGTTTCTAAATCTTGCAACCTACGAGGATCTGACTCTCTTTCAGCAGGTGTCAGTGGAGCTGGTGCTATTCCATCAGCCTGATATCTACTACCTACTCTAATTTCACCTGTAATGTTTTACATTGATTAAAGTTTAAATATATAACAGAAAGTTAGAATAAATATGATCATAGTATCTGAAAATTTTGAATATTAATGAATACCTTTGTCAGCAAGCAAAGTACGTTGAGCAGGATCAAATACTAAGCAATAGAAGAAAGAGTCCTCTTTGTTTAAATAGCTTAGTAAAGATTCTGTTTCATTTAATAACGTCACACAGCATTTGCCTCTTATATGAGTTGCAGGCATTGTTTCCACCTGACGCGATAGAAACAGTTCTCTGTGCTTCATTTGATGACGTTGCTTAGAACTTAATTCTGTAACTCCTCCAGCACCAACTACATTTTCTTCCATCCCTGTGAGTAAAAAGGATTAAAATTATATTTTACTATCTCAAATGTATAAATAAATATTCTAAAAAAGCTTAAATAATAAAATATTTTACTCAAAAATAAAAGGATTAATGAAGGCTATATAAGTAATACATTAAAAAATAACCAAGTAATTTTGTTTTTTATATAATATAATACCAATAAAAATTCAATATTTAAACCAAGATTACTAGTATCTTTAATTAAATGTTCCAGAAAATATTAATCTTTTACATTATTTAAATTTTTTTTCATGAAAAATGGAATTATCCATAAATTTATTCATGCAAATTTGGCCTTTTATCAGTATTTTTTTTCTTTCGTAACATAAATAAATAAAATGTAAATGAAACGTAGGAATGTGGCAGAATCAATCAAAACTTATAACAGTGAACTAAAATATTAGCGAGAGCGGGCAACAAAAGAAGAAAAAGCAACATTGATTGATGTATTATATATCATAACAGAAATGGAATTAGCTTCCAAAGAAATGTAAATTATTTGAAGAAGCCTCAGATTACTAAAGAATTATCATTTTGTGCAGCGGGATTTTTGTCTAGATAGTAGAATTATTAGGATTGTTTTAATGAGAATGAATTTAGGATTTATATATTAGAATAAAATTGCTATTACAGTGACATATAAAAAGATTAATAAAAAATGTAGATGATTATACGAATAAATAGAAAGAATGATGAAACGATTGTAACTGTATATTATTATGGAATGTATGGGTTCATTAAGCTTCACACTTAATGATTAAACCCCCTTTCCACATAACTTGAAGGAAGAGGCCTTAGTTAAACCCAATTTATTGTTTCTTTGGCCTTACAGTAAATCCAGCCAAAACTAATGCCATTCACCAAGATTACAAAGAATTTTATAAATCCCGCCGCTAGATCATTAGCCTTATATCATCACTGGCTTCTATATGAGACTAACAAGACAACCAAAAGGTGCATGTTGTGTAATGCTTACTGATGAATTGATTAACATTCATTTTCATTACTATTTGTTTTAAATTATGTAAATTATGTAATATTTACTATTAACAACAAATACATTGAATTTTCGTATTAATAGTTTTCTTTAGAATTTCATAAATGGTGGAGAAATCTAATAAAATTCATCTGTAAGGAGCACCTTTTAATTGACTAGTTCACTCACCATGAGGCTCTTGGGCCTCTGACAGTGGGGCTTTCAGCCAGCCCCCCTTCCCGCCCCCTTTGTTCATCACTTTGGGCCCGATCCCATCTTTATTAGTCATTTCCTTAGTAGTATCTGGATTCTCCAGTTTCTGATTCTGCATGTTTGCAGGGGATTCTGACCTCTGCTGCTCCGCATTTGCCACTGCAATTTGTATCATAGAACCCACTCTACTATGTTTTTCATCATACTTTTTCTTTAATACAATTTTAACACATGCTTTCAAAATTTATTTTTCTATAAAATTTAACAACTAAGGACGCAGGCAGCCTTCAACTTCATTGACCAATGATTTTCATCCATTATGACATCTAGCTACATTTGGCTAATATCTAAACAATTAATACATATATGATATAAAAAATAACTTTGATTCTGTCAACCAATTCCACTCACGTTTCTATTTACAATTATACTGTGATCATGTAAGTAAATCATCAAAGATCTTTATTTAAAAGCTTATCATATAATGGTATTAATATAGACTACAATAATATTTTCAAAAATAATATGACCATACAATATCGAAATATGACTATTATTTCAAATATCATCTTCACACAACATTACAAATTATTGCATTATAAAGCGGTTCTTAAGCGGTTGGAATCATAAAATTTGCGACTATAAAAAATACCAAATCTAAACAATATTAGAAATCTTAGTGAATTTACACACAATTCTCTAATATTATAAAAAATTTAAAGAATTTCATATATCAAAAGTTGTTAAGAAAAAATGGAAGTGAAATGATTCTGTGATCATGAGAAGAAGCGCGACATCTCAAACGCATACTCTTCTTAATATTTTCATACTGTTCCATACAGAACAATACGGAATCTGTACAAAACAAAATCCGTACATTTTTTCTGAAATTTGAGAGTATAGAAATGGTGGAGCTAGAGAGAACGAGAGAAAAAGGAGAAAAAGCTCGATTCGAAGCAAATACCGGCAGACGGACATAGAGCTACGGGCAAAGAGGAAGAGACACGAGAAAGTGTATATTCACGTATACATACACGTACATATATCTACATACCGTAGAAAAGAAGAGAAGGGAGGAAAAGAGAAGCGGGGGAGTAAATGCTTAAAACGAAGATGGCTAGTGGGGCCCACCATTTTCGCCGAGACACATATACATTCGTTTGCGCGCGAACATTATGTATGTATGGATATGTACACGCGCGCGCGTGTGTCCTGTTTCTCTCTGCCTGTTATTCGTACATGTCTATGTGTCCGGTTATCGTGTATGTCTATCGGTGTTCTTACAAGTCTGTGTCCGAGTACACGCAACACATACCCAACCGACCCCTGCGTCAGTCATTCATTTAGTTCAGGGTGGCGGGAAGCAAGGAGGGGTGGTATGAGGGACTTGGGTGAGAGGTAGAAAGAGGGAGAGGTGGGTTGGCAGGCGTACCACCCCCAGCCCACCCCCGGCAGATCGATACAACCCCCATTTCACCCCTCTGCCACCCCCAACTTTACTTATTATACATTCCCACCCCCAAATCCCCGCGTCTCATTATCTTTGCTATTGCAAAGGAAAAATCGAGAAAGCTTCGGAGGCACATATATATGCGTATATATGTATTAAAACGCGTGAAATCGAACAAATTATTTTTTTATTTTTGAAATTATATTATCCTCCTCGCGTAAGAAAATGTATGCTGAAATGTAACGTGTCTGAAAATTCTGAATATCGCAACAGCGATGGCGACACATTCCAACGGTTATATTTTCTCGATCTTCGTTAAAACATTATATAGAAATGAAAATGCATTTTTTGAGAAGATATTTCATTTGTTACATGTCTCTTTTAGCGGGAACATGAGAGTGATAACAACGAGCAATTTCACGCTTTCATCGCCTCGAATCGTTCGAAACTATGAAGAATATTCTTAAACCAACATAGTAAATGTTTCTGTTAATGGCATCAATTATGCATGCGTTTTCATCACATCATTTCTCGAAGTAACAATCATCAATTGAATATCTAATATATGTAGCATAATCTACCTACTAATAATATTGATTAAAATATATACTTTCTAGAAAGTAAAAATGTTCGCAATCAATACGAAAATATTTTTATTTTCTTCATTTGCGAATGCTTATCGATCTGCACCGTGACGCGAGGTAAAATAAATAACGTTATTATCTTATCTTCAATGCATTATTATTTATATTAATTAAATTATTATTAATAACTATTATCTACAATGCATTAGTATTAGTATCCAATCAACTAAACATCAACAAAAAGTTATCAAAATACTAGTTTTTATAAATTATACGTTCAAATCTAATACTATTTGAACATGGTATCAATTACACAAAAAAATATAATATATGTGTTTGTATATATGGTCTAAAATTCTAAGTAAAAACCAATTTTGTATCAAAATATACTAGGCAACTATTTCCAAGTTTCTTAAAATGCAACATAGCACTATGCTATAATATATCTTTTTACAATAATACAAATTTTACTTACACTGATGCTTATCTGCAAGCATAATTAATGTAGATGGCAAATCCCTCCGCCTAAAGAAGCACATGACTTTTGCTTCAACATTTCCACTTGCTGTCTAAAATAGCAAAAATCTTGTGTAAATATATTTTCCAAAAAAAAAAAAGATACATATACTGTGTTACATTTAAATTACTGCACCATTGCATAATTGAACTTTACTTATATCAATCACAATAGAAGAAACATAATACAACCATAATTTCATTTCTTACCTTATTCAATTCTTCTATCCTTCTTATCTGGTAGGGAGACGTGGAAGATGTTTCAAAATATACATAATCTATAAATTAAAGGAAGGGGAGTCTATTTAATAATGCTTCTTTACAAGAGAAAAGCTGTAATAATAGTATATATAAAATGTGTGTGTGTGTAAAGAAAACTGTTTAATTATATTTTACATGCAACATATCAATAATTTCAATTCATAGATATTTGTAATTTAACTATATAAATATTAGTGTATTTATAAATGAGAAGCGATTGATATATAAAATCTTTATATACATATATATATATATATATATATATATATATATATATATATATATATGAAATGTTTACTTATATTTCTATGAAATACAAATATCGATGCTATACTGTTTAAAAATACATGAACGCGGGCATAAGAATAAGAGAATGGAAAGAAAAGAATTTTGTAATTTGCATAGAGAGAATATGCTTATCAGAAAAAAACAAAGTATACCATTACAGAGTAGTAGAAAAGAAACAAAAATAGAATGTACACATCCTAAATTCTAGTCCAGTATACGATCGCAAAACGCAGTCTGGATCTTGATATTCGATTCTTCCTGCATAATCAATATTAAAAAGAGGAAGACGGAAAAATAATTTTGCTGAAATTACATTACTTCCCTGGACCATTGGCGCGTAGATGAAAACACATTCTGATGATCTATCATCAAGGAATTTTTTCAAATAGAATAAAAATTAGTAAATAGAAAAAAGAGGGAAATTCTGAAATATTGAATTTTAATCATCCGAATCATCATGCAAGAAATTAGTATGACCTGAACGAAGGGCGAGAGTGGGGAAAGAGGGAGAGTAGAAGGAAAGCAGACGTACATACGGACGCCAGAAAAGAGAGGGGGGGGATAGGGAGATTGGATGGAAAGGTGGAAAGTTAAGGGGCTGCGCGGGTAAAACGAAGATAGGGACGAAGATACAGAAAAGGGGGGGAAAACGCCATATCGTGGACACCATTTGCAAACATGAATTTTCTGAATGTTAATTAAAGGTATGAGGAGCGAGATTCGATAGTTGGACGCGTGGCCTCATCAGCCGGCGAAATGTGCATGGTTATTTTACCTCCCACCCGGTACATGTTGGCCGTCATGTTGCTGGCGTCCTGTGTGGCCCCGAGAGCGAAATTAGCGTTCTCGTGGTTACCGTGGTTCTCGTGGTATTCGGCCGGCATCGGCATGAAGGCTTTTCGTCCTCCAACTACGCGAATCTATTAGCCGACACTTCCCACTTGTCCACGGAGTTAACACTTCGCGGTGTCACTCCATCGTGTTTGTTTGTCCCAATAATCGAGGAAAAAAATTTTCGCGCTAGCTTCTCTAAATCTTATTCGCACACCGACTCCGGTTCTTTCCGCATACAGATATAGAACACTTGAATGATATTCGTAAATGCACACAAGATATATAAAAAAAAATTACACACTGAATTTGGCTCACGTGTCCGTTACGGTAACGAGCATCGTCAGTGGCCGTTGCTCCGTTCATACAGGAACACCGCCATTTTCATTTTGCCGAGCGGGCTACATATACGATCAGGCAATATACGGCCTGCTCCCCTCTACCGGAGGTTCTGGATTCACTTGCTTTCCTTCGTAACCCGCGTGCATTCAAAAACTCCACTTAAGACATCTGTTCGCGATCCCTAAGCGTTATTTATTCGTTCCGATTCTATTATGAGATTCTACTTCGACGAATTTTTGATAGAAAACACGTAACCAGACACGATACAACCCGGTCAACGAATACCACAAAATAAGGCCACGGATCGGATACTACTAAGACCCGACGATTGCGCGGTCTCGAAAGCGTCTGCGTTACCTTAAGCAAGAGTGGGGGTAACTGGACGATAGAGTGCAAATTTGTCCGCGCACTCTTCAGCATACCCGCGAAATTCAAAATCATTTCCTTGATGTTTTTCTATTATTTACTATAAGATATTTGTCTAAGACGGGTAATTATTTTTTATTAAAAGTAAATATATATTTACTTTGGATTTTAAATATATTTATACAATAGAATCATTTATCTTATAAAACCGAATAAATATAGAAACACACATGTAACGTGACAATAAATAAAAAAAACTCTCATGTAGTATGTGAAATATTTATATATTTACGAAATTAGTCTTTCTATACAATTGCTTACGCGCAGTCACATATTTCATCTGTTTCAATTAATAAAAAATTGTATGTAAATGAATAGTTAAAATTACTCACTAGTTTGTAGAGCCTGTGTGAGCTTGCCTTTCGCGTAAAACGTTTGGTAATGTTTGACTAACAATAAATAATGACGAATAGTCGATTTGATGGAAATACGTAACGCAAAATTATATTTATATGTACACAGTAGTAATAGTAGTAATAATAATACATATTTATGAATCGATTCGTGTTTATAATTTAGTTTTTTGCAATTTAGGTAATCTTTTAAGGCACACCCCACGGTCTTTACCAAGCAATTTTGTTTTTTTGTTCATTAATATTATATAAATAAATGTATACTGTTGTGGATGCTATTAACCTAAATTTATTATATATATATCATATTACTATTCGTAGGAATATTTCTACTAAATATAATAATCTGTTCTCTGTACATAATTCTATGTCTTTCTTATGAATCTTTTAAAATAGATAGTCGTATATCATTTATTAATGATAATAATGACAGTAACATTAATAAGAATAACAAGATAATGCATAAGTGAGATGCGTAAGATGAGACCATGCTTTTTTTTCCTTCATTATAGTATTTATATCATGAGTAGTAAAAATGATGAGTGAGAATCACATTTCATAATCTTCTTAGAATGCGAACACATTTATGAATTTCGATAAAGTATTTCTGCGACAATCAAAAAGAGAAAACAATGAGCACATATATAAGATAAAAAATTACATGTACTACATACATAGTTTTAATTACAATTAACATTAAATTGTGTAATACTACTCATGATTTAATTTAACATTAATATAAAATACTTATTTATGCCAACTTCGACAGTTTTCGTTTTTGTATGTACAAGAATAGCATCCAGACTTTGTTTTTCCGGTTGCGTATTTCTACTTACTATGATACTATTGTTTACGGATAAAAAAATACTAATATATCGCATTGTCGTTGCACGGGCAGTGTTTACGCAGTTTTTGTCCATTGATAAGGCACCAACTTTTATGATCCTGAGATTCAACCCGCATGCTTCGACAGATTTAGAGGCATATCTAAACGGGACAGAAATAAAATGAATTTTCTTTGTAACATTTAATAAATACCAAATAATGTATTCTTAAAAATTTACCCGAAGGAGGTGTAAGAGTCTGTTCCCTGTAGTCTTTGTAATGATGAACCGGAGGAGATGGTGGATGAGGTGGTGGCGGTGCGTATAATGGCATAGGAGGTGGGTAATGGACGGGTGATGGATAATGCATCCATAAGGGAGCTCTATATGGTCCAGGAGGTAACATTGGTACACCATAAAGTGGATGCTGAAGAGGTGCATTAGTTGTACCAATGTATGGATCCATTCGTACTCTCGGATATGAATTATTTGATGAGTATTTCACAGTTTGTCTATCATCTGGTTTTAATAAATTCCTCAAAAAACCTTGCTCGTGACTTGGTTTATCTTCTCCCAAAATACTTGTTATACTATATGAAGATAATTGTTTTGGTGACGGAGTAGGAGCCGTTGTTGTACAAACAGGCTGTGGTGTTGCGCGCCTTTTCGACGCTTGATCTTCTAACGATACTCTCTCTAATTCGCGCAAGATACGTTTACGAGGTGAAACAACATTCGGATCTAGAAGACGGGCCAATTTGTCGATAATTAGATTCAAAACCTTTCCCGTCGATGTTCCATTTGCTTTGCGAATTGGTTTTGTATAATTTGTTACTGATTCTGGAATGAGTAACAAAGAAGTAGGATCTAATGGACGTCTACGCTTTCTCGCGATTAGACGAGGATGCGCGCACAAATGATTTTTCGGACTTCTATAATAGTAAAAATTAAACTCTGTAGATATTCTACGTCTTGGATTTGCTTGTTTCCAACAATGATCTCTTTGCCAAGGACTTGACTGAACCGACGAATTATCATCAGAAACTGTAAATGTAAATAATGATGTTAGATTTGAGTTAATTTTATAGAAAACAAATTGTGTGTTTGTAGAACTTACCACTAAGAGAGGTGGAACTCTCTTGTCTATTTGGAGTTGTGCTAGCTGGTGGCCAAAAGGTTTTCTTTGGAACTGGAAACCATGTAGTTCTTTCTCCATCCCTACGATGGGATAGTTCCAAGATAAACTTGCCGTCTTTAAAAAATTTTAAACGTCCACCAGGAGTTGGAAGTAGATTATTATCGATGCGTGCTTCTGAATGATGTGTTGATTGGGGGTTTGAATTTTTACCATTTGCCTTGGTAAGGGTTGAGTGTAATGTAGAAGGATCACGTGAGCACATTTCTCTTGTGCCCCTCACGTGACCTGCGTGAGCATGACATTCTGCTGACTTCTCGCGCATGCTGATACTTTACCGATATCCATTTTTCTCCGCTTGACCTTTCATACTTTAGCCTCTTAATATCACTTTAACAAAAGAGGCAGAACCTTAAATGGGTTCTTGTTTTGAAACTATGAATGACAATTTTAAAGATATTTGCTAAAGTATCTTTGTTTCACAATTTGAGGAAAGCATCTTTTACCAGAAAAGAAATGAACACTTGGTAAAACTTAAGATATTAGACACTATGAAAAGACATTAAAAGGATTCAACAATAATGTCAATAATAACAAAATAATATAGTAAATGTAGGTTTCTTACAGAATCAACAAAGTTGATAACAACAAACAGGCAGAATCATATTGATCTCATTCCTTTAAAACTGTCAAATTGACATTAGGTCAAAAATTGACAGTGAGAGCAGCGTTACTCTGAAATTTAGCTGATATATTTTTTTCTTATATCCAAAAACATTTGTTTGGGTAATGTTCCAGTTAATGATGTATCAATTGAACAGAATAATACTGAATAAAAAAAGCACACTATCATTGATCAAACAGTAACATTTTGTGCAAAATTCCAAAAGGAATTTTCTATACATGAGTGGCAATCGCTAGACACCCACCCACCCACGCACTGCCGCCTTCTGCAATCAGTTCTATTTCATTTCGAATAAGCAGCTCGTCACGTTAATAGGCTTATTCAAAACCAAGCACGTTGATATTTCATAAATTATTGTAACTAGCGTACAAGTTGGCTTTCTAAACGGAAGATTTTCACGGATCAAACACGGGACGGGCACTCTATAGTAGAAAACACAGTTTGACCGACACATGTGTTTCACTTCATCCGCGAATGGTTTACGTGTCCACGGCAATTGAGTTTATTCGTTCGATGACCCTTTAGAACGTGCATCTACCATCATTTTCCTCGTGATTTTCGATGTTCGGATGTAAAAAAAAAACAAGAATTTCTCGCCTTCGTGTATCCTTCTCGTCGACAACACTGTGGCGGTTCGCGGTCCGCGCGTTCCTCCGTTTCTTGGTCCAACTCCCACGATCAATCTGCAACACTTCCTTCAAAGTACGGAGTTACGTTAAATCTACTATATTCGATATTCAGAAAATCTAATTTGGGACTTTATTTTAAGTGAACATTAAAAACACATCGATCGATTCAAACTATTCAGAGTAGAACCACACTGTGTATTCTCGTTTGACTCCAATTATCTATATATGGTGACAATCTATACTGCACCGTAAAATGATCTTTCCGACTTCTTGAAATTTGTTTATTTCGTTGGCATTTGAATTTTGTTTGTCCCTGATTGACCAATCAAGTACGCATTTTTTGATATGGATGAAGTTTAGCGCGTAATCATATTAATCACCGGTATGGTAAAGAATACAATTGCAAATTTAATAATCTGTATTTTTTCATTTTATAAAGAAAGTCTCGATGAAACTTTTAGAAGAATATCAAGAACTTGTTGAACGTGATTCGGTTGAAATTTCTTGTTTATGGAAATATTTACAAATGTTTTTGTATTTACTGTGCGCGATTAGCGGATATGCGTCTAGCGTTTTATTCTACACATTATGGGTATAATTAATAATAATTTTTATCAGTATTTGTAGAGAAAAATAAATTAAAATATTATATTACATGAAATATAAAGGAACAAATTTTCGGAGGTAACTGCCCATTGTGGGCAAAAGCTATTCTGTTGAAAGAAGATATAAAATTAGATGATATTCATGGTGTATGTAAAATTAATTCAGACTGGTGGAAGTATATTTATATTGATTATCGGTATGAAAATATATGTGTTGTGTATTTAATAACAAGCTTCTCATCTTGCATATTTGGAATCGTATGGTTTACTCTATTCCTTATGTGTGGAAAAGGAGGATATGATGTAACAATGCAAGTTAATTATTTTTTTTTACCAAACAAGCACTCTTCTATATATGATTAGATTTATATATACAGATATCCAGGTCCATGGAGAATTGTATTTCCTGCAATATACTTTAATCTTGTATTTACAATTATATCCATATATACACATTATAATTTACAACAAGGATATAAAACATTAAGCAAAAATATAAAAAATATCTCTTCTGAAATATATGATATGTGCCAAATAATTGTGGATGTAAGGTATCAAATTTAAATTTTATTTCAGATTTATAATTCTTACAAATTGCTTATTTACAGTGATTGTGAAATCATAAGGATATACATGAATATATATAACTTTTACACACATAATCTTGATTATATGTGTAATATAATCTTATATCTTCAGGTAATATTCCATGCAAACATATCTTATCCTTTTTTTACACTTTTTTCACCTATGTTTTATAGTACAAGAAATATTGAAATATGTAATATCCTTAAGGTCCCTTCAGTTGTAATGATGTGCAGTTGGATAGGAGGGCTGGTAATATTAATTTTCAGAATAATTATGATCAATGACTTTAGAATTTTAAGGATTAAAATCTATGAATTAAAGGAAGAATAACTCTCAATGTTTATTATACATATAAAAAAAACGTTTATTCTCTGGGCAAACTTTACATTTTTCTGTAAATTTATACTATGTAAAGCAGTAAAACAGTAAAAAATATGTAATTAATGGTTATACAACATTTTATTTATAATCAATATATCTTCAATGTATAAATCAATATATATTCTACACAATTAACAGTTTGTTATAAAAGATTTCTAGAAAATAACCTATATAATACTTGCAGTTATCTGTATATTCTAAATATCATAATTAACATATTTAATAGAATCCATTTTTTCAATGTCTTAGAAATTAATCTAGTGCTCAATATTTATTAAAAATTTGCTATAATTTTAGTAATTGGTTATCTTAAAATTAGATCTTAAAACTATGGTCATCTTATAAACTTAAACCCTTTAATCACTTCTTTAGATTGATACCATTGATAGGGAACATGTGTGATACTAACATTAGAATTATTTAAAAATTCAATGTCTTTGTCTATGTTAGTATTAGACTCAGACACTTCGTTGTAAACTTTCACTACATTTATGCAATTACAGTCCATTTTTACTTGATCCTTGTGTTGCAGTTTAATTACAAAATAATTTGAGTTCTGTTTGCAGGGTACATATAGCGGTTTAGGTAAAAAGAATTCTGACACTGAATTACTATCACTCTTTTGTATTAGCACAAAGGTGTTTGTAGGATGCAATGGTAAAGTCAATGCATCTTGGAATGCTGGACATTCCAACAATGACCTAAAAATTTTGTTTTATAACATTTCATTTTATAAAAAATGATGGGATAAGTACTATATGCAAAAATTTGTATTACTCGTTACCTCATTAAACTTAACAGTGGCTTCCTAGATGCATGTTTACATTCCAAGTGTTCTTGGCTATTAAGAATATCAGATGGAAATTCAATTCGGATGTGTAATCTTGGTGATATTATTGTAGCACCAACAAGTATAGCAATTTCTTTGATTTTGCAGCCTTTTAGATCAAACTGCGAATTTAACTGTTCTGAGATGCTTCTCAAAGAATTCAATAATGTTTTTATAGCAGACGAATTTCTGTCCGTTGATTTCATTTGTAACTTAGATAGTGAATCGTATGGAAAGGGTATTTGCTGTTTCTGATATAAAATATATTTCAGGAGTTCAATTACGAGTTTCACACAACTATGACTTGTCAAATGTTCATCCAACATTACGTTAATATTCATTTTAACTTTTGTTTTTCTGATAATGCTTTAAACACGATCGAGGTAAAACCTAATTCATTGACTCGTACCAGCTCGGCAATACTAATTTATACAATAAATTGTAAAAATATATCCTTATACAGTTATGAACACATTGTTTTCATGTTAAGAAAATCTACATAACAATAAAAGTAATAACTTGTAAAAATTGTCGTTTAAACATATTATTCGCGGTTATAAAATATTCTGATCCAAGCAGCATTTATCACTACCAATGGTAAACCTAAACTTTAAATTATATCAGTAAGTTGTATCTCTAATATAACCAGAGAGGAATGGTTCTAGTTATTTTCGGACTAGTGCTGCACCATACGGCCAAGTGCTGAAGGTGGCACAAGCTAGCATAGACAAGATCCTATAAAATTAGGGTCTGCCCTGTTTAGTTGATTGTTAGCATAGACAAAAACCCATTGAGCTCCACGCTACAAAACCTATTTAATTGTACGGTTCTACGAAAAAGTTTGTATCTACTTTCATATTCGAAATAGACAAGTATGAAAATAGCAAAATCGCGCAATAATTAAACTAATTGTAAGCTGCCTAAGAAAGAGAAATTAGTTGTTTACTATATTCTTTTTAGAAAAGAAAAGAGAATATTCTCCTTCAAACTTAATAATGGATAATAATGGATCAGAGGAATAATGCAATAATTTTAATATATTTTCCACATACCATTCAGGTTTAATATTAATCCTTTGCACACGACACGTCAATTAGAGTATAATGAATATTTTTTCATCGTCGCATGGAACCACATATCTCTTTCCTTAATACATTATATGGCATTTATTAAGGCAAATTCAACAACCTTGTATATGAAGTCGTTTACTATAAATTCGTCAGTTCTTAAGGAATCAAGCCAAAGTCGCTAGCTATCATTTATTAAGTTACTCTGAACGCTGTAAACAAATATCAAATTTCTTATCTCTCATGATGCTTCTCAAATTGATAAACATTACTGAATCGTAAAAACTCACTTTAGCCGACATGCTTTGGTCGAGGAGTTGGAATAGTAAACATATGTATGACATTTTATTTTGTTTGGTGTT
The DNA here is from genome assembly GCF_024516045.1 of Bombus affinis. NCBI lineage: Eukaryota > Metazoa > Arthropoda > Insecta > Hymenoptera > Apidae > Bombus > Bombus affinis. The sequence goes on from NC_066354.1 coordinate 11,256,438, forward strand.
TTGCTTGTTCTCTATCAAATGGGACGTCACACGTTAAGATTGGTTAATTCGTTAAACCGTAAATAAATAAAAATCGTCCAAAATCGAGCTATTTTCAATTGTTAATTATTCATATAAAATTGAGAATGCGAAGTTGAAACTTTGTGAAAATATAGTTTTTGACATTCTTAAAAAATGGGCAAAATTTTATCCACATATGTTTATTGGTTTTTGGAAAAAGCTATTTGACAATTAAAAGGAGTCTTTATTGCATACTCGTCATCCCCACTACGGAGGAGAGGCTCTCCCTTTTAGCTGGGTTAAATCCTGCTAGGACAAGATTCAACAATATAAAGTACCGAGAATCGTTAGATCCAGTACCGAGCATTCAGATTTCAGAAGATCCTTGGGGACTTTATGACTTTATGATATTTTGTTAGCAAGGAAATGAATAATGGTCGACCCTTAATAAACGAACTTTTATTACTACGAACAGTTATATATACATATCATACATATCATACATATAGAAGAAAAAGTTGTTTAGAATCGTGTTTCAGCTTAAAAGCTCGATATCCACTGACAAACTAAGCCAAGGGCATTTGTTTCAATGTATTTATATGATATATTTATATGGAATCGTTTCCACTGACAAGCTAAACTGCCCCAGCTACTGGAAAAATCGACTCCATACAAATATCGTTACTTATATTTACATATGTATGTACGAAGTGCCTCGAAGGCCCATTTATCTCGGATTAGCACAGGATTGTTTCGTGAACAATTTTTCGGAAACCTCACAGAGACTCACTTTTCCGTATCTCTAGTCCATGCAAGCATCGGCCAATCGCCACACTGTTGTTCCTGTTTGTTAGTTATCAATTTATAAATTTGTTACGATTAACAATTGAAACAGTAACGCGAGTAATGTGGCACGGTAGCGACTTCTTTTTCAAGATATATATCTCCTTCGAACAGGTAAGGCAATGCTAATGCAACAATGAAACTTTATTTTTGATTTTTTGTTAATAAAAATTTCGTTGACACATTAGTGAGACTTCCCTGATCAAAATAAGATTAAACACGATATTGTTATAAATTTCTGTTATGTTGTGCTTATGAATCATTTTAGTTACTACCTAGTAATTGTCACTGCACAATATCCAGTTACTTTCTACTATCCTATTAGGACATAGGCTCGGAATCTAAGCCTTAGGTGTCATTATTTTTAATGTTGAGCATATAAGGAGGAAACAGTCGCTCAAAAGACCTCGAAAGGAGAGGTGTTGATCTCCAATTTTATAAGTTTCTGTATATGTTAGCAGCGTGCCACCTTCACTTGGTAATATCAGTATTATTACTCGACTGTGATCGAAGATTGATATTTCGTTAAGAACAGTTTATCTCTATTGAACTTTTAATTATTACACATTATTACTTATTATATAATTATTGTTGCATGTTAAAAAGTAAATAATATCATATTTTTAGTGATTTATAAGAAAGTTTGGCTTGCTTGCTGTTGGTTTAAGTTGCTGTATTCAAGTCACTTGTACTCGAACTTCACAAATTACGAAAATGGCGGAAGTAAAATCACGTCGCGTCGCACAAACCGAAGATCTATCAAACGTTGAGTTTGAAACAAGCGAAGATGTGGAGGTTATTCCAACGTTCGATAATATGGGACTTAGAGATGAGTTATTACGTGGAATCTACGCTTACGGTACTATAAAAGTTTTATTTTTTTATCGTACTTAAACATAACCTTATTTACTTTATACTATCAGTTCAGTATCTAATAGAACTTCGTATTACTGATTGTAAAACTGTTTAATTTTAATTATAGGTTTCGAAAAGCCGTCCGCGATTCAACAGCGGTCTATTAAACCAATAATGAAAGGACGAGATGTGATTGCACAAGCCCAGTCTGGTACAGGAAAAACGGCAACATTTTCAATTGCTATACTACAATCATTGGACACACAAGTTAGAGAAACACAAGTATTGGTGTTATCACCTACAAGAGAATTAGCAACTCAGATACAGAAAGTTATTCTGGCTTTAGGGGATTTTATGAATGTTCAATGTCATGCTTGTATAGGTGGTACAAATCTTGGAGAAGATATTAGAAAATTAGATTATGGACAGCATGTTGTATCAGGAACACCTGGCAGAGTATTTGGTAATTTGATTATATGATATAATTATGCAAGGTTTGTTATAATATATTAATACAAATTTGTTATCTTTCTTATAATATTTAGATATGATAAAAAGGAGAGTTCTTAGAACTAGAGCAATAAAAATGTTAGTTCTTGATGAATCTGATGAAATGTTAAATAAGGGTTTCAAGGAACAGATTTATGATGTATATAGATATTTGCCACCTGCAACACAAGTTGTGTTGGTATCTGCAACATTGCCACATGAAATTCTTGAAATGACCAGTAAATTTATGACAGATCCTATTCGTATTCTTGTAAAACGGTAAGCTCAATCTTTCTGAATTGAAGAAAATTGTTTGTTTTATTGAAACTAACTTATTATTATTATTCAATATTATTCAGTTTATTATTATTATTATTCGCAGTGATGAACTGACACTGGAGGGGATAAAACAGTTTTTTGTCGCTGTTGAAAGAGAAGAATGGAAATTTGACACATTATGTGATTTATATGATACACTGACAATAACACAAGCAGTAATCTTTTGTAATACTAAACGTAAAGTAGATTGGTTAACTGAAAAGATGAGGGAGGCTAATTTCACAGTTTGTTCCATGCATGGTGATATGCCACAGAAGGAAAGAGATAACATAATGAAAGAATTTCGATCTGGTCAAAGGTATGTTATTTTATTATAAACAGTAACATTGTAAATTGAACTTATTATATTATTGTTATTTTGTTATTTTCTAGTCGTGTTTTAATTACTACTGATGTGTGGGCACGAGGAATAGATGTCCAGCAGGTATCTCTTGTGATCAATTATGATTTGCCCAACAATCGTGAGTTATATATTCATAGAATAGGAAGATCGGGACGTTTCGGAAGAAAAGGTGTTTCCATCAATTTCGTAAAAACCGACGACATAAGGATTCTTCGAGATATTGAACAATATTATTCAACACAAATTGATGAGATGCCTATGAATGTAGCAGACTTAATATAATTTTAATGTTCAGGACTTATTTTAAGAATTTAACAGGAAAGAATTATTTTTACTTACGAATAGATCTGTAAATTATATTTTCAAAGCATTTGTTTGGAAACACAGTCATTCGAAATCACACTACACGTCTACAAAACTAAGATTTGTAAAGCTTAAAAGAAGCTTCAATTATCGCACTTATGTATTTCATTTCTAAACATACTGTGAAAAAATGTATCTAGAAATAATTTTATAGTACATAATAAATTTATAATACAAATATATAATTGTGTAAATGTTAGTTTGTACCTTTATTGTGATAGATAATATAAAATATAGGGAAGAAGTACATTTTGGTCTAATTACTTTTATTTTTCCCTTTTTCTCAATTTATAAATAAATTACGTATAACATATCAAGACAGTTTATTCCAAACAAGGAGAAATAATCAATAACTGGTTCTCTAGTTTAGATGGCAGCAGAGCAGTATTATGGTTGACTTGTAAGAATTAATTGAAATTTATTGTATAGTTTTGTTTCCTCTGTTGAGAGAAAAAAGTCGCTTATTATTAATCTATCCTTTAAATATCAACTTCATCTATATCAGCAATTTATTCCCTTAAAACTCACTCGATAATCATCCTCCTGGAGAAATGGCATAGGAGTATGTAGAAGAATAAATATATATTCAGTGTTAACATTCAGAAATGAGAATAGAAAATATAAGATATAATTTTACATAATTATTTGGAAATTGAAAAACATGGAAACTCAAGAAGATTGCACAATTAGGCGAGGACAACCTATTCGTCGCTACCAAAATGATTACAAACCTGATGGACATACTTCAACTTGTAAGTAATAACATTTTCGTATAAACATTTGATTCTATGCAATAGTATTTTCCTATTACCATCTTGTTTTGTTTAGCAATGATAGTGAATCAATCTCAATATTTAAATGTTGGAAGGTCTACTGTAAGAATAGCTGTATATTTAATGACTGGAATTTTTCTATCAATGGATGTTGAACATAGTTCCACTGCACATCAAATTCTTGCAATGATCCAATCTGAAGGAGAACTAGGATTAACAAGAACTCCTTTATTCACTAGCCAAACAGTCTTTGCTTTGTGGCTTTGCTCTTCAAGACTAGAAGTCCAATTGCATTCGAATCATAAGCCTTTAGAGTTGGCTGCAAAATGGAATCGCTTAGTAAAAAAATATAGTTCTCAGAGGGAGGAAACAGACGAAGAACCTTTGCTGTGTCTTAGACGAAATGTATTCCTTTCTCGGTCAGACGAGGAGCAAATAAAGGAAGCTAAAGTATTAGAGCTATTATATGCAGAAGCCAGAAACAACGTATTGCAAGGTAATCAATTATTTAACTATTTTATATTTCTATAGAAGCTTGCACTGTGTATAATGTTTATGTTTATATTTATGTTTCAGGACGTTATCCATGCGAGGGACAGGCGCGATATGCAAGTTTGGGAGCTTTGCAAGCACGAATTGAACTTGGCCCATATAATCCCCAAAGTCATACATTGGCATTTTTCAGAAGGCATCGTGGTCGATTCTTGCCTCATCATTACACTTCTCCTAGTCTGTTATTAGGTCTCGGTGTGGGATTAGGATTAGTAGGAGGAAAAGGGGCACCGGAGGCTCGGCTACTTGAACAGTACAAACGAATACCAAATCACACAGGAACTAATACGAATTCGAGGAAACTTGTCAGAAAGTACTTAGAGTTTTGTTGGAGCTTGCCATGTTATGGCGCGGCTTTTTTTCAAGGGCAAATCGAACGTCCTGTGAGAGGGCTTGCATCATGGATTACAAATCGTGATATGCATGTACTCATTGCTATTAATTCATCGGGTGTATATATCGTGGATGACATTCAATGCGTAAGGAATCAAGCATCATAGAATAATTAATTATCGTTCGAGTAACATGTTAAAAATAACTTTTCTACAGAGTTTATTATTGGGTCTAAGGTATTCAGAGTTGAGCTGGGAAATGGCGAAACCTTCTGATGAAAGTAATCTGGATTGTCTGCCATGTTTATTTCTACAGTTTCCTGTACGGGAGAATGGGACACGAGTTTATAAAATTCTACAAGTATTCTCGAGACAAGTACGAGTTGCTTTTAATGAAGCTAAATTTAATTGTTAAAAACTAGTTGAATTTATTTTATTATTAGGCAATAATGATGGACACATTAATTTCTGGCTTTGCCGAAGAACATCGTCGTCATGGAACTAACGGTGATATTGGGAATACAGATCATGCGGTAGGTTCCAATATCGGAAGTTTTACCAATAAACTTAGTAAATTCACATTGGCAACTTTTGACGACGAAGGTAGGTAATAAACAACGTTTTCGTTAAAAATTTAAGGATATTTTTATGATATATAATTATTTTAGGCCGATGTATTGGACAAATGGGTTCTTGGTCATTTCAATGAAGGTACGGTTTCACATAGGATAATTCTAATTATCACCTTTAAGTACCGTAAGATGCGGATTTTGTTGTAAATGATGCAGCAACATTTTGTATCTTATAGGAACTAAATCTCTATGGCGATCTAATCTGGTTTCTAACGTTTGTAAGTAAAAGTTTAATTCGTTAATTTTTTCTAATATTTCTTCTTCTTCTTCACGGGTTAAATCTCCTTCCTGTAAAAAGAAAAAAACCCTGCTTTTCTATATTGAATTTTATATCAAATAAATATATTAAACAACATAGCTTCATGACTATTTATTGACCTGTGTTATCAATGCTTGCGTTTTCATTAACTCCTGCGAGCATTCGTCAAACTCACGTAAAATCTTATTCGCTCTGCGCATAAGTAACTGTTTGTAATCATTAAGACATGTATATTGTATGAACTGTGCGTCAATCTTTGATAGTTCCGGTGGATTTCCTAAACGAGCTAAATACGGTTTCAGGTAATTTACATCCTCCGTGATATCTTTCTCACTCTTGGTTCTCTATATTTAATAGATTAATCATCAACGTGCATTAATTATCTAGTTAATAAAAATCTATTGTTATTATTTTTACCACTAATGTTTCTATCAAGGATTTTGATTCTCTCAATTTATCATATACAGATATTAATAGCGTTGGCATCAAGTATTCCTTGTCCCTTGTTTCGAGAAAAGCACATAATTCCTTTTCCGCCGCTCTAACTTGAGATATAGATACGTCCTCTTCATACAGTTGTGTCTCTAGCTCGTATAATAAATTTAGGGATTTTTCAGATTCATCTAGAGGCTGCAAATAAAATAATAAAATTGCCTTTTAGAATTGTCTTTTAGTATTGTTCCTTGGAAAATCTTTTAACAAAGTTGATAAAGGCTCACAGTATATCCATGCATCATTGATGGATCGAGAATCAATCGTTCTCCCCTTTCTGCTAACGGTGGCTTTATATATGTTCGCATAGCTCTGGTAAATTGCCCTGAATGATAATGATACGTAAGACGTATTTCATTCTCACTAATGGCAAATTCACGAATCGCTATGTTTCTGCTCGCTTTTATTCGTTCGTCTCTATTAAATTTCTCGACAATATTCTGTAAATTCAATCAGGTAATTCAAATTACCTAAACTGCTATTTAAAACTATTTTTGCGCGATGTGTTTTAAAAATGATATAGATTAGCAATTTCTATCTTACCAATATATGTCGGTAATGAATATCTTGTAGAGCAGAGGTCTTCCTATCTTGTGAGAATTTCACGTGCCTGTTCTCAAGTCGATCGAAACTCTGGTTTTAATATTATGTAGTGCTTTTAATAATTTACATTTTAATTATGTAATCACAAGTTACTGCTTACCGGTAATACAGGAAGTCATCGCGATCGACAAAGTGTTGCGTTAGGTAGTTTGGGTTCATTTCGAATTTAGATAGACCATCGAAACGTGGAACGTGATAAAAATCTAAAATTCGCTCGCTATCTATCTCATTGGAAGCATCAACAAAATATCGATGTTCTGTAATTATATTTTTCATAAAAAGATTTAAATATGTATATCGAATAGTGTGAGAAGTAACGATGTTAATAAACAACCTTTACATTGATCTGCTCGGCCTCTTCTATAATAATCTATAACTGTATCGTCATTTATATTTCTCCGTGATTCAACGAGATTGTCAGATCTATTTGCATAATTTTCATATATTTCTATAGGAGTCGTGTAATCGTAATCATTATATATCGTAATTCTTTGTACCATGCCATCCGGTTGAAGATACGGAGCAAAGAGTTCAACTTTTGTTTTCTTATAAAGTATCGTTTTTGTACCATTCGGGAACCGTTTTTCAAATTCTACAAAACAAAAACTGACGATGCATTTAACATACCCGATAATTTACGTTTATATTGGGAAACTTAATATCTTTTATATACCTGCTTCGCTAATTTTTATTGGATCTACATATGAGAATGGCATATCCAAGTGTTTCTCTGGTTGCACATCAGACTCATCATCGATCTCTTCTCCTACTCCATGCATTGTCCACGGTTCTCCGGGGAGCAAATGTTCCCACAGTTCCACTTTCATTAAATCCCACACTATGTTTACGCACGATTTTACGGATGACTGCATATTTACCCAATAATTCTTATCGTTCCATATGCTTTCTACGCCCAAGTATAACTGAGCTGTGTCATCGTCAGTGGCTTCGAAGGATACCCCCGTGGTAGACTCGATAAAAAGTGGGTAAGGAATCTCCTGGTCCCTTACTCCGCCTAACTCTGGCAATATCGCTACCCAAGCATGTATTCTATGTCCCCGATGCTCATCTGGTGGAAGCTGTTCTAATTCCTAAATCCGAACATAATTCGCTTCAGACAAGAACCATAAAGAAAGTTGTAAGAATTCCCCTCCAAGAAAATGAAATCAATTTTAATTACTTCGATCAATTTTTGTTGTTCTTTTTCGTCGAAAATTAATTTCTCTTCTAACTTCCTCGCCTTTTCTTCTCCTAATTCTGATAAAAATTGACTTTTATAGTCTATAGGTAGCTTAAGTTCATATTTGGTAATCTTAGGTTGCTGCTCTTCCGGCTTTCGTTTAGTATGTTTTTCCGGTTGCAGTATATAGGGGCACGACCTTCTTGTCAAATCGCATAGCGTTTGTTCTCTGGATGCGTAACCACTTACTACGAACGCATTATATCCTTGACCTAGTAGCAAGCTAGTAAGAAATGTCGCGCATTCAAAGCAATTGCCCTTCCGAAGCTTCTGCACCCACGTTGGTGAACGCAGCTGTTTTGGCTGTAAACAGAAATAATATTATAAATGCGATATCATAAGCGGGAAAATTTGTAATTCAATAAGCAGGAACACTTGTTGCTTTATATCAACGTTCTCATAATGAGGTAACATAGCGACTCATGTATCGACACTCAATAAGACAACATGTCAAAGGAATCTACTATATCGACTGTCGCTAGATTGCGTAACCGCTTGCCGTAGGTTTCACGTGAAAACGCAGAAGTAATAATAATAACAATACTAAAGAGTAAATACATCCTACACATAGCCACTAATCGTCCACACGAGAAGTGTACACATTCAAATACGACGTCGAGCACGTGGCAACTCGTGCGTATTCTCGGTCCCTGACCTACGGCGACTGTATTATGATCTACGCGTAAAATGTATACTGTACCGTATAACGGAAGTGACTGTGTATCACAGAGGGAGTGGGCGGGAGAGACCGGAGGGCAGAAGGGTGGGAGGGGGTGAGAAAGAGCGAGAGGGAGAGAGGCAGAGTAATTAAAAGAAAAGGCTAATCAAGTTATGGAATAAAAAACCTTTTTGCAAAATACGATTAGATCGATTTGCGAACGTGGTACTCGTTACAATTCGCCGTATACGATAAATTAAAAAATTGTCAAGACGTCACGATTGCTGGAAATACCATGATTTGTACGAAATTTGTAAGGGAGGTTCAACTGTACTTCGAAATTGAAGTCGAAGGGTCGCCTCGCCCTCTCGTGTCTTGGAACGGCAGAGAAGGCAGTCTTTTTTTGTAAACGCGTAGCCTGGGCTAGAGTAGGGCAGAGATGGTCAGTGGGTGGTGCGGCTATCCCTCGATCCCTTCACCCACTTCCGCCCCCTCTGTCCACCCAACCTAACCTCACCCTGTCCACCCTGCCTCTCCACCGCCATCCCTCGAACGCCCTCGGTCCCGCTTCCTCGCCCATTGGCGTTGTCCACCCCCTCCGTCCCTCGCCAGCCCCCGCGCGTCACCATCATTCCGCGCGACCCCTTCGACCGGCACCCACGTGGGACGCAAGACGAGGGTGTGAGGTAGCAGACAACGCGGAGATACCGCCGCCGCGGCAGCTGCGCTCAGTGTTTCTCAACCATGAACTTACGTTGCCCGCGATAATTTACAGCCTGGACGAATTGGCTCGTCTCTCGCTTGAATATCGCTCAGATATACGACACGAGTCACAAATTATACACACAAATACACACAAACGCACACACACAAAAACACACGCGCGCGCGCGCGTGCACACAAAACACACACATGCATATGTATATATGTATATTTTCGGTACAATTTCACGCGTCCATGTGAAGGAAATTACGAATATCCACGATTTTCGGACGACTACTTTTATCGATACAAGTTTTTCACCCGATATCGCGTGATCAGCTTGTAGATGTTTTAAAGCGGACCGTGCATCAGCTTAAAATTATTTCACGGATTACGTTCGTAACTATACTATTAAAGTTCGAAGCAAAAAAACAAAAAATTAGGACTGCAAAGAAGAACAAATTTGTTTTGTCTGTCTTTTTATAATATATATATATATATGTGTGTTTGTGTGTGTTTATATGTGTATAAGGAGATTGTTTTTAATTGTAGGAGGTTAGATAACTCTATCGGAAGGTTTACTCGCGTATATAGGGATAAGGATCGCCGGCGTTTTAAAAACTTCACATGTAACACGCTTTTTCCAGAGTAAAATTGATTTGCTGGAAAGAAAGCTCGAAGATTTTTCCGAGCTACGGAGCAGTTTAAAGCGGATAGAACGACGTCGACCGTAATCTTTTTATCAATGTCGCGATTTCGTGGAACTCTAACGATCGGTATAAAAGTATATCGAAAATGTGGAATCCGATTTCAAGGTTTCGGTGGCTCGTGACAGATACTAACAACCAATAGCTCGATCGGGAAACCGAAATAACCATATGTCGCGAATCGCAATAACTTTCTAACCGATTTCCTATCGAGTTAACCAGATTTTCTATTTCTCGGTCAAAAATATCATGTTAATTAGCTTTTAAACATCAGTCGGCCATAACTTGAAAATAAACGACACATTCGCACTCTTATTTTCCAATGGTGCGCCTTTTCATCAGGCCCCGTACATTTCATTTTCATAATATTGCATTCTTCTAGTCCTCTACTATGTAGAAATACTACTGAACGATAGAAAATTGGACGTATTTGGGCTGGACTAATACGTAAATGCTATAATAAATAGAACGGCGTGTCAAAGTTTCTGGCAGCCGCTATATAACGCGATAACCTTGGTACCATTAGCTATCGAATAAAAAGAGAAAGAGGGAAGTAGGTTTATTCGCGATGAAAAAACGTTAGGCTGGGAGATTGCGACGATCTAAAAGGAGAAAAATCCCTTAATTCCGGGACGGGCACGGTATCGATAATTCTCGTTCGGATCTACGTTCACGGAAGTGGACGAGAGAGGACGTGATTTACGCCGAGACGATGCTCGTGGGTATCAGTCGCAGGGTACATGATCAAAGCGCGACGGTCGAAAGCGTGGATCGAAGCGCTGATTGGTCGGCTTGGAGCGGGGTGCCGCGAGATAGCGCTTTTCGGGACGCCTCGATGTCGTGCTCGGTGCTGGCCGCCGTATCGAGGACGTTATCCGTGGACGCGACCAGAGAGTGCTATGTGTACGGCTGTGTATGTGTACTATGTGTACTATGTGTACGGATGAACACACGCGTGGATATACCTAGGCACGAATGTGTTGGCGCGCGCGTTGGGAGATGGAACGACCGAGGGCGAAGGAAAGGAGGGATGAAGAGCGACAGAGAGGTAGATACAGAGGACTACAAAGACAGGATAGGGATGGACAAGCCGAGAAAGAGAGAGGGATAGAGAGAGGGAACGAGGCCTAAATCAGGGGCGATCGCACCGAGCGACGTCGCTATCTCTCTGAATATGCGAACCACTATTTGGCGTCCGCGGCGCGGCGCGTACCTACCTAGTACCCGGTATTACTAGATACTAGATAGTACCTAGTCCCTGCCTGCCTATATACCTTGGCTAGATGTTTCACCAGGTTCCTCTGTGTGAACTGCGTCTCTACGCGACGAGGCGGAGGGCGTCCTACACCAACACACCTACGCTCTGGGTTTACACCTACGCGGGTTTACATGCTCTGCAAATCGTACCGAGATACCGAATCGCGGGGATCCTGATGCTTGCCCGTGCACTACGCGGCACTTTGGAAAGTTATAAAATCGAACTCACCGGAGCTCGCGACGTGCAAGCGGTCGCGTCGTTGTCCGAAGGCAAAAGCTCCGCGGTTACCGAGACGCGCTTCGATCTTTACGTCTCAGACCTTTATCGCACCAATCGAATAGGATTTTGTTATCGAAGGAAATCGAAGTCGCGATCGATATAGAAAATTGGCCGATACTAAATATGCCGCGCCAGCTAGCGTCGACTCGAGACATCGATATTTTCATACGCGTGACTATCACCAGACGTTTTTAATAAATACAAGCTGTAATCCGACGCCGGCCAACATCGAACAAGTTTCGCTTCGATTACGCATAGATTATCTACTGACAAAATATGACTTTAAACTTTAACCTCAGTTTGCCCGCCAAGATGTTTCTCGTTCGCGCTATCACGGAATCGAATCGATTTCGTAGTTGTCGCGAAACACAGGTTCTCCGTGATTTCTTGATAATCGTTCTTAAAACGTCGACACTGTTTTTCATGGTTGTCACTGACCGCCTATATCGAATTACGTAATCCTGTTCGGCCAAACATCGGATCGACAAGCGCGCGACCAACGACGCGCGTTTCATAACCTAAAACGATGTTTTCGTTTCTCCGATTTCAACGCGTGCCCGACGTTCCACTTTAAAGATTAGCCGATCGAAAAGAGTAGATGTTATTAAAATTCCGTTGGTTCTTGGCGCGAATCGCGACTAACGATAAGAAACAGCTGTTTCGAATACTCTCGACTCGTAAGACACGGAAGAGCAAGTTGGTAACTTCGTTGGCCAACTGAACGGATTATACCGTTGATTGTGTGGAACGGGGAGTGAAACTACCCCGGCACGAGCCTAGTTTTAAACTTCGTGGCATCGTCTGTTCGTTTTCGTAGCGTTGAATGAACTTAAAGAGAGAGGGGCTGCGTATTCTGCCAACTTGCTTTACGAACGATACACATAGGCAAGTACGTAACCGTTGAACGAATTTATCAACAATCTGGAACAATCGTAATAAAAAGATGACTAACTTTTCTCTCTTAGTTAAATCTAAATAGATCGATATGCGGACACGCGCGACACTATAATGGTAGAAAAAGTCGCGATCATCGGTGTTTATGAGTTTAAAATAGTTGAACCGAATGTTTGGAGAGCAGCGGGGGAGAAGACCTGTTCGAGTCGCCCCCGTCGATGGCTGATCGTTACAAATACCGGTGATACATAAGCGGGCGGCAAGCAGAGCCTCGCCGTTCTCTACTCTAACGAGCCGTACACGTGTTTCTGACGTCGCGTCGGCGCTATAAAGTAAGTACATATACGGACACGCGTGTCCCGTCGTGCGTGTATGTATATGATGTGCATAAACACGCACGTACACGCATTTACCAAAAGGAGAGAGAGGAAGAGGCATCCATATACGTGCAAACCCGGCACGCTGGAAGCCCTAGAGCCGGTTTTCAATGAGCGAGTGGCGGACGAAGAGGGAGAAACGGCGGCGACAGTCGGAACCGGCGCGGCGTGGCGAGGCGCGCCGTAACGCAGAAAGAGGAAGATAGGCACGGCGAAAAGGGGCGGAACGGAGAAGCGAACGAGTGGAGAGTAGAGAGTAGAGAGGAGAGAGTAGAGAGTAGAGTAGAGAATAGAGAGTAGAGAGTAGAGAGTAGAGAGTTGAGAGTAGAGAGTTGAGAGTAGAGAGTAGAAGAAGGAAGAGCAAGAGCCAGGAAGAGGGAGGAGAACGAGGAGGGGAGCCAAGAATGGACGAGAGCGGGAGGAATATAAACCCTTATCGAAATCGTGATTCACCCCACATTCTCCGGAGACCCCCTAACCTATTAACATCCATATCACAATAACAGATACACGTGTATACCGAGCCGTATTCCCACACGGTCATTCGTCCTTGCACACCTTCGTAATTGCTCGGCCATTTCTGCGTCACCGATCGAAAAACTTGTTTGCCATTTAAACGCTATTATCGGCCGCGCCGTGTCTGTTAAAATTATGCCAATTCTTCCGAAACGCGAGAGGGTTTAAATAAATTGACGTGCAATTTACAGACTTTTTTCCTTCCTTTCTTATCTCGAGTTCCTCTCTTTTTAGCCGTTTCTATGAAACAAAGAGTACGAACGAGCGAACGGTAATTAATTAAGGCGTTAAATTGCTAATTCGATCGTGAAAAGGACGAATCGACGATTGCCGGCCGAGCGTTATTGTTCCAAGATTTCCCTTTTACGTAGCAGCGCGGCAACATTATTTCAAGATTCTTTCTCTAATCCGTACAGCCTAGCCGACTCGATGGTTACTTTGGTTCTCGCTGTTCGTTTATGGAGCAAGTTTCCCCGTTAAAAGGAACTTTAAGCACTTTTGAGAGACTGACGTTGAATGAGGAGGTGGGGGACCACCGTTAAGGATCGTCAGATTGGACCTTACGAAGTACCGTGAATATAATACTTATGAATGAAATCAACGTTGCCCTCTCGCAAAATTGAAAAGAATGTATTCAAAGGCTACGAAGGAGGCGGCAGAAGGAGAGAAAGAGAAAGAACAGAGACGTCACCGCGCAACATTTCAACGAGGTTAGTTTAGCCTAAACGGGTGTGGACGGGTGTCGTTAATAAAAACTGTCATGGCAGAACATCGTAATAAAACTAACGCGTTCTCGTGCGTTAATTAGTTTCTCTAATGACAAGGGTGGAAATTCTTGTCGAAGCTGCGACGACCTTTCTTTCTTTCTAGAAACGTTGTCGCGTGTATACTATGCATATACAGGTAGCATATACGTATCGTAGAGCGCGTGTTTCGTGGAGAATTACGCGGGTATCTGGAACCGCGATCGCCATTAAGGATCTAGCGCGAAACGATCCCATCGCGGGACCGAATCTCGCGATGGATCGTCACCGTGAGGTAGAACGGTCGTCGGATTCGCCGGCAGAAAGAGAGGGAGGAATGGAGGCCGGTTTTCGAGCGGACACCCAGTGCATCGAGATAGATAGGTAGATAGACGTCCGGATAGATGCATGCCACGGCAGCCAGAGCAAGGGATGCCGAGGGGTAGCGCAAAGCGGACAGGAGTAAAGGGGGATGGCGGTAGGTGGTCGCGGTGAGACGCGAGACGAAGCAGGGATGAGGAGGAAGAGCAAGAGAGGATGAGGTGGATGAGGAGGTGGAGCAGAAAGGGGTCGATGGTGGGTGGGTTAGCGGAGGAGAGTGGGTGGTGGTTCTCTCGCTGATTACGTCGCAGGATGGTCAGGAGAGAGAAACGCCGGAGAGGATGCTGCTACGCCGTGCGCGGAGGAGGCCGGTTCGCTGGATAGAGGCGAATATATCCGCAATGTCCTACCACCAAACCCTATACCCGGCTACCTATCTTCGTTCTCTCCTATTTCTCTCTCCCTCTCTCTCTCTCTCTCTCTCTCTCTCTCACTCTTCGCTTATCAGGGTGTTTGCTCTCTGTTTCACCCTCGTCACACGGTATATATCTATCCTTGTTCTCCCTACGTTCGTCTCTCCTCGTTACCGTTCTATCTTCTTCCCTCTGATGGTAGCAGCCTCCCGGGTGGCAGGGCCCTAAGCTAAACTAAGCTACGCCAGGATAGGATAGCGTCAGAAGGATAGGATGGGATAGGATAGGATGGTTGGATGAAGCTCACCTACCCTCGTACACACAACGACTAGGATGACGTCGTCGACGACGACGACGACGACCACGACCACGACGACGACGACGACGACGACCACGACGACGACGGCCACGACGACCACGACGACGACGGCCACGACGACGACGACGGTAACTGCAACGGTAGCGGCGGCAGCGACGGCAACGACGGCAACGACGACGGCGACGACGACGGCGACGACGACGACGACGACGACGACGACGACGACGACTACGATCCCTCGTGCAGAAGCAACCCACCCTCTTCGTGTTTTCTCCGTCTCCGTTCTCTCTATATCCGTTTGACTATCTTCGTCCTCGTCACACCGCCTTTCTCGCCAACCCCGGTCTCTCGCGCCAACGTTCCTCGCGTCCCGTTCTTTCGTCCCTCGGTCGTCTCGCTCTCTACCAGCCAGTAACACCCACGGACCCCGGGGGGTTAGTTAGGGGTGGTATATTGACGGCCGGCGTCGCGAGGACGCCTATACTTAGTGTGCCGGCGAACCGACGCGTTTCCAGCTAGGCGTCCCCCCGTCCCACCCTACCTTCTCTCTCTTCGCTCTCCACCCGCGTCCGCCACCATCGGCCACCCTTCACGACCACCGCCACCCCCATCTCATCCCCTTTCTACACCCTCTACCGGCGACCCATTCTACACCCTCTGCTGCCACCTTCCTCGTAGCCCTTCCCTCCTCCTAACCGCTTGACTCTCCCTCGGTCCATCCTTCGTCCACCACCCCTCGAACCATCGGCGAGCAACCCCCTATCTCAACCTTCTTCCACCTCGACCCTACTCACCGTAGGGTCTTCGTGTCTAGGTGCAAAGAAGTAGCTGGAGAAACTTATCTTCGACCTCGTACGCCTCGATCAACCGAAACAAGAGCTATCGGCAACCTGTTTCCAAATTACTTGCTCGCGAATCGAACACGAGCGAGCCAAACTGGAACGCGAGCGTCCAGCTTGAGCGGACGTGGACGACGAGATCGATGCCTTTAGGCACTGTGAGAGCTTCGTGGTGCACCTGGTGGAGAGCTTCGTGGAGAAAACGGGCCGACGACGACGACGACGACGACGACGACGGAGGAAAACGGAGGAAACCACGGCTAAGGGGAAAAAGGAAGAGGAAGAGAGACAGGGAGAAGAAGGGAGACAGGTCTCGATTAGGGAGCGACCGAACGAAATTATGTATACGTCGAAGATGATGGCGACGATGCACGCGATGGGTTCCCCAGGCGCGCAAGGTCCGTCCGTCGAAGGGGAACGTGGCTAGGAAACGTTTCTTTGTCGGTAGTTCCTCCAGCGGGAGGATCGGTTTCTCGAGGGCCCTTAAAAGCACCGAGAACCCCGTCGGAAACTCGCGTCCTCGATCGTCGTTAATTATCATTATTTGCCGTGGCCACGATACAATTTACTTTATTGGTCGCCGAGACGGCCACGCTAACTTCCGAGGCCGCGTAATTACCGCCGCTGATACGCCGCGTGTACTTACACCTGTACACCCTGTGCTCGCATAATTCTCGCATAAATACCGCGACGGACTTATCCCGGAGATGGCGGTCGTTTAAGGAAAGATTTCGTTCGAGCTGGTAATAGGTTAGCACCCGGTGTACCTATCCGTTGCTTTTTTTCGGCTTCATCATTACCCACCGAGATATGTATACGCGTAAGTACACATATGTGTACGTACGTACACACCGCGGGAGAAACAAAGAGGTTTATTGTGAAATCAGTGGCGTGGAATGCCTCCCTCGGTGCACTTACCTGAAATTGATGGCGCCTGTTCGATTTGGTACATAGAAAGGCAGTTAACGGAGGCAGGAGGCGAGGGGTGCAAGAGTGACTGAGAAGAGCAACGAAGGAAGCGAGTGTTCGCAGGATCGACGAGTAATCGAATTAAGGGTGCTCGAGGTGACTAACTCTCGAGGACGTCGGTAAGGAACGGTCGCCCGTTGAAAACGATCCTTGTGTATTACACGTACATATGCTGCCTTGCATAGAAAACTTTGCAGCAGAGAAAACAGTCCGAATAACGTCTTGATGTACGTGTTAGCGAATCTATGATATAGCTATGATAATCTTTGGTTTCCTTTTAATTCGTTTAATCATCGTTCGACGACGAGAAAAGCAACTAGAACCTTTAAAAGCTTCTTTACTTGTATCGAATCGTTGATCGACGTGTTACTCCGTCGATTGCTTCTTTTAAATCTATTCAAGAAGCAAACAGCGTGATACGAAACGAAATAACAAAACTGATAAAAATTTTGCGCGCTCGCGACTCTGTACGACTTTGTCGAGTGGGTAAATTAGAAAGTTGAAAAGGAATTGAGAATTCCCGTCGAAACGGTTTGCGTTTACGGGGATGGCTAGTGGTGGGTGGCTGAGCCGCGAGGTTTATGAGAGTAACGTCACCAATGTCTCGTTAAACGCGTAGCCGTAGTGCCGTGACGTCACGCTGTAACGCCCTCTCGACGATGACGATACGTAAGCGGTGTATGGTGTACGGTGTACGGCGCACGGTGTATCGGCGAGAACAGGCGCCAGTAAACGCGAACTTTATGCCGCCAATTTCAGCGTTCGATGCGTGTCTTGCGAGCGTTCTATCGATCGCTCGAAATCTCTTCCTTCGGTTATCGACCGTGGCACCACAAATTTCTCATCGTTTACGAAACCGCGAAAATCCGAACGCGACAGCTGCGCTTGTTAATATTTCCCTTGTTTTTCGTCGCATGTTTTATCGATCGATATAACAACATATAAGCGTATAATATAATATAAAGCGAGATTTGATTACCCATTGATTGCCTATGACTACAAACGCATTAATAGTTTTTCCTATTATTTCGGGACGATCGATACGTACACAGACGGATTAATAATTACTTTATTATCGCTCGAACGCTTTATCCTTGGCACATGCGCGCGTGTCGTCCGTCTTTCGCGAGATAGACGTATGTAATTGCAGGATAGAGTGCTTCCCGAACGCTATTGTCTTCGGACTCTTCCGTCTCGAATCATGGAACGATTTTTCTATCGGCAGCCGAGCAAAACAAATTATCGCAGTTAGAACGCGAGAACGAGATACGATCGAGCGTAGATAACGAGATATCGTTACGAAGAAAGAGAATATTTGGTAACGGCGAAATGGCGAAATTGCGAAACAACGACCTTGCGATACTATATTTGCTACGACTCGTGGCTTATTAACGCGTTCCTTCTATAAAGGAATATCGGAAATTTCTATGGATTCCACTATGCGCATTTGTCGAAAGTACAAGCGAACAGGACGTTAGAAGTACTCGACACTTTTACGATCGTTTGGCTAATGACACGCGCCGCTACTACCACGTTCAAAATACTATTAAACAGACCGAAACACCCTCGATATTCTAGGATTTCACCGCGTTTAATCCGCGGTCGCCGATACTCCGCCGCGGCGAGCGCACACACGTGTGAAATTCAATGCGCGCAAAGGCGTTAATGCAATTACGCAATAACGGGACAAGATTATCGTATCGTCGTGTCGGGGCGAACGTCGATCCAATCGCGTAACAAGGTTATGTTCTCGTTAAGCGTCTCTGCGGCGCAACTTTCGCGAAACTCGAGAGATCCAGCGACTCGGTTCCCTTTTCCCCCTTATCGTACCGTCGCACGGTTGTCGTTATGTACACGTGTACGCCAAGTCGAGCGAAGCAAGAGAAATCGACGCCACCGCCGAACGCGAGTCGTTAAGCTCGAAGAACGCACTGTTGGCTGCGTGCGCGATAATTGCTAGTCGATATTTGTCATCGGGGTACGAGGTTAAGCACGTCGTAGGCTGTCCTATGGTATCGAAACAGCGAAATGGTGCGGACAGAGGAAGAGAGAAAAGAAGTTGTTGTTCGTTGGTATCAAACAACGTGCATCGTGAAAAAATAACAAAGTTTCTCTATCGTTGAAACGACTGTTAAAATGCCGGGATTGATGTACGAGTCATAGAGAAACCAAACGTGATCAACTTCGTCGAGGCCAATCGTTCGCTTGGTCTAATCGTCAACTATAGTCCGATGTTTTTACATTAAGAACTTTTGAAAAAGAGACGACGAGTCGATCGTTTTCGTTACTCCGGGTGGATCGTATATATCGGTCGAATCGAACGATCGCTGCGAAGAACGCGTGTCACTGCGTTCGATTTAAAGCGGACACTGGAACGGACGGTCGATCACTTTTCCTGCATTCGCAATTACTTATCGCCGCGTCGGTAAATAACGGCTTCGTAGATACGCGACGCGATCACTCTTCTCCGACGGCGCTTTGTTCCACGTTTTTACTATTTATATTTCCCTCTTCCTCTTCTGTTACAGATAGAATTGCCAACTTTTAAAATTCCGTCAACAAGTTTCGCATCATCGAATCGGTAACGACGTTTCGTCTAAACAGACCGAATCACGGAAGGAAGTTGATGACTTTTATCGTATCGATGGATTCGACGCGACGGTTGAAAATTATCGAGCGTAGGGAGAAGGCGGGATAAAGCGCACATGTTGGATCTCACGTTTGCGGATCGCTCCTCGGAATAATGTTTTTTTCCCATCGTATTTACCCGGATAACCGAGCAATCCCAGTTCGCCGTCGTCCGCCAACTTTGCGCCGCGTCGTGAACAGACGTCGAGTTTGCGGCGGCTCGAATTATCGGTCGGCGACAGTGCTGGCGAGTTTGTCGAAAAGCAGGGCCGTACGAAGCGTTCGCAGCCGCGTTTATCCGCGCGTAAAAGGAACGAGCATTTTTCGCGCGCCCCTACCTAGCGCAAGCGAACGAACGAAAAACCATACGAACTTATTCGAGCGTGTTACGTTGAAATTTTCGTTTCATTCGCGCGTCCCGTAATCTTCTCTCGGATAACAATGGCTGGCCGTAGCGAGGTGCGAGTTCGTCGTAAATTTATAAATATCTCTCGCGGAAAATAAACCACGGACATTGATTTATCGCTAAGACTATAGAAATTATTTATGGAATAAATTTTACTTTACGATCCTGAAGGAGAGTCGCGCGAATCCGTTGAACCTAGTTTCAGCGATAGCGCCTCGCTAGACACGACGTGACCGTTCAATGCGATTTATTTTTAACTGCCACAATTATCCAAATAAATATAAAACGTGGTTCAACAGCGATGAATGTGGCGATGGGATCCTATGAAAACGATGGCGAGGAAAATTTCAGCGACCGTGTCGGTGTCTAAAGCGCGGAGAAGGGGAGAGAGAGGGAAAGGATCGTTTGTACCTGCAAACTTTGCGAAAACTCTGCTTCACTCGTTCAAGGTTGCCATAATCCCCGTTTAACGTTCATTTTTTTATCGTCGCACTACTACCTTCTTCTTTCTCTAGTCCGTGACCTGGTTCGTTCCCCGACGTAAATCCGTCACAGAGCTGCGATGTTCGTCCACTTGGTTTGGGGACACCTTTCTTTCCTCTCTCGCTCCCTCGTCGCTCACGCCATCACTGTCGTCGTCGTTCTCCTCGTCGTGGTCGTGGTCGTGGTCGTGATCGTGGTCGTGGTCGTCGTCGTGGTCGTCGTCGTCGTCGTCATCGTCGTCGTCGTTGTCATTCTCTTTTCCTTCTACCCTCCCCCCCTCTCCGCCCCTCGACCGCCCACTCTTTTCCCGGTGTCCCTCTCGCGAGAGTGCGTTCGATCGACCTGAATTTTTTTCCCCGCTCGAATCGGGAGCCCTGAGAGCAATTTCTCGACTCGTCGCGGGGTGGTCGTCGCCGAGGAAAACCCCGAGGAAAATCGTCCGATCGATCTGCCTTCGGTCTTCAGGTCCGAAACGAACCAGCGAGAGAGAGAGACACGGATATATCGCGGAATCGAGCGAGAGAGAGGCAAAGGTGCCAACAGAGAGAATACGTGAGATGGAGAGAGAAAGAGAGAGAAGGAGAGAGAGAGAGAAGGAGAGAGTGATCACTGGTACTTGCCAGGGGTCGGTGGGAGGGGTTTGAGGAAGCGTGGCCGAGGGTCGAGGGGAGGAGGTGGGCCGAGAGAGTCGAACACAAGTATGTGCAACGCGAGCTGCGCGTATATACCGGTGTCCGTAGCCGTGTGGTTGTGCGCGGGTGGGCGACCGTGGCCTTAAGGCGCGTTCATAGCGCTTCGTTTACGAAATACCGCGACGTTTCGGAAATTGCGTGCCAGCAACCGGCGTACCCGCGGCAATAAATATCGAACATTTGGAAAGGACGAGTGGAAAGTAAATCGAATAAGAATACCGACTTTTTCGCGCTGTACGGAAATTAGATTATCAGAGAAGAAGCGATAATGCCTATGGATTATGGTAGAACAAAAATTTTCTTCCTAACTATCTCTCGGTTATTACGAGTTACAGATGGATAAACACGGCGAATGTTTACAATCGTATGGGAATTGTTTTAGTTCGAGAACAGGCACGAAGAATTTTTTAGCGATTTCTTAAGTTAAATGAGTTAATCGTATAATTAAGTCGATTATATTCGTTTCGTTTGATCGAAAATTACGGCTTTGGGGAAAATGTATCGGAAAACGCGAGCAGTTTCGGTGTGGAGACACCCTTAAGCCGATAGGGTGAACGTGGACAGGATGAAGTACACGTACCACCACACCGAAATCTTACGAGCCTGCCTCTGCTAACTACCTCCTATCTGCCCTGCCCGAGGCCCTGAAAACGTTCTACGTTACGCCTCGCGGGGACCCATTTCGCGCGAACCTCTTGCACAGGGACGTACGTTGATTTCTCGGTGCCTGTCGCTTTCCACAAATATTTTCCATTTTTTCATTCATCCGCAACATCGATATCGATAACCTTCTTCCAGGATATTCGATCAATCTGATAAAATGTAATTTCTTAAAGAAGAAGAAGAGAAAGAAGAGAAATAAAAAGCTCGTGTACAAATCGGAATATAACCCGAGATATCGATTAAAGATCGATCAAGCTCGTTTTAAATAATTCGGCTTGTTTTCTAATCGTCGAATTCGTGTTAATTGCTCGTCCGATACGTTAGATTCGCTTTCGTTATATTTATATTACGAAAGAAGAAAATGGGAAAATCGTTTTGAACGGTCGAGGCGACGCGAAAAGGAGCGCGGCCATCTTCTAACCTACCTATTATCCAGCTGATTTCGAAAACGGTGCGTTTCGAGTTGCCGCAATGCAGCAGTAGGAGAGAAAAGAACGCGAGAGAGCTGGCCGGTTGCCTCTCTCGCAATGTCGAAAGAATTTCCTGCGCGCGGCCAAAGCCACCGTTTCGGGAGGACGCCAGGGACGAACCGATTCTTTGGCCGACCCCGATCATCGCGGTTCTCTCCGTTTCACGCGGAACGGATGTTCCCGACGGACCGAGTGCACCGACGCGTCTCTCTCCTTCTTCCCTTCTCCCTTCGTCGTCCGTTTCACCGTCCCATTTTCTGCGCCTCGTCCCCCGTTTTGAATCTCCGGTCGCTGCTAACGGACCTATGGCCGAGAAAACAGCCGCGGCAATCGAAACGAGAAACTCGCGCCTCAAAAACAAGCCGTGTTATTCACCGCGATGACGGATCATCGTCGATTTTAAAGGGACACCTCCGTTCAGCCATCGCTTCGCGAAGAAAGTTTATCGGATTTATCGCGTACTTTTCACGTTTTTACGTTTCAATAAGGAAAAAGGCTGTTATTAACGTTTTAGGAAAGACCTTAGCATCGAAAGGAAAAATCACAGATACGCGAACGATTGTTTGCGAGAAACGTAGAAAAGTTTAAAAGTTAGGAAGTTAGGAAAGTTACTTGAATGGACAAAGAAGGGATTTCCTAGTACGACGCGTTTATGGACTGGCGGGAATTGTCGAAATAAGACGAGAAGGAGGCGAGTGGAAATTGGTGAAATAGAAATTAATCTAAGATAAGGGAGCGATTCGATAAAAAAAATTGCGTTCATTCTGTTGTGGATTATTAGAACAGCCAGGCATTAAGACGAAACAGGTGTTCCCGTAGATGGCACTAAACTCGTTTAAACTGAACGCTACTGTTCGCCAACGACCGTGTAGATATCGTGAATGAGTTGTTTAAAGCGGTTAATCGAGTAACAAGCTACGTAGTTACGTGAGAGCGATGTAAACGCAAACAGAAGGGCAACTGGAAGAAAGCGAGCGCAAAGGGAAAAATAAGATTGAGATATCGCGCCGATGCGAACGCGTGACTCAGCTCGGTTATTGTTAAGCATAACGTGGCTTATTAGATCGCACGTGGAACGTGGCTGCTTTCCTTCCCTCCTGTGATTGTGCGAGTGGGCTCGTCCGCCAACGGTATGGACCGAGTATGATCGAAAGCACACACGCCGGGCAACGTGCCATATCAGCAACTGTGTCAGAGGTGTCGTGCCCGTGACGTTTCGCGAGGATTTATATCGATAGCGATTTGCATTTGCCGCTAATCGCGGCCATCTTACTTTTCCCATTGCACTTTCCTTCTGCTTCTTATCGATGAAAAGAAAAAACGAATTTCCACGAAACGCACGTTATATAGCGTACGATAGCGTCGATACTTGGCTGAAAATGTCGCGACGCGAGAACCTATTCTCGCTTCTTTGGAATTAATTTTCCAATGGGAAAATTGAAAAATATAATCGCCGTGCTTTCGGACGGTCTTTCGTACGGACGATAATATGTACGCGTCGAAGCGTTGCGAGGGGAAAAGAAGGAAAATTCGAGGGGAATTAAAATAAAGTGGCGCGAAGGCGACAGACGAGATGAGATTTTTTATTTTCAAATTTTACTCGACGATTCGAGGAGAAGAAGATGGTGGAGAAGAAGCGAACGACTGGTACGCGTTTGGGGATTGCGATTCGAGGTAAACGCCGGGGGCGACGTGATTTCTCGTTGAACTCGGCCGTAGTCTTTCCTTTATCCGATCCGTGCGCGCGGCCGAAAAGCGTGCGAACGATTTCTGAAACCTTTTAGCTCTGGAGCGCGAACGACGCCCAAAGAGACTGCGGCAAAACTCGAGAAAAGAGTGGAAGGGACGGACAGAGGAAAACGTGCATCTCGGGCCTTTGCTTCGTCTCTATAAAGTACGCTTTTTAACCACGGCGATCGTGAACGCGGCAACCTACGAGACGATTTCGCTCCACGATCGTCCTGAATCGAACCGAAACCGAATCTCCAAAGATCGCACGTCGGATGATACACGCGTCACGCGTATAGTCGAGCATCTCATCGTTACGAACGATCGAACATCGTTACGAATCTTTAACACTAGAACTAACGATAGTTAGCACGAAGCTATTTCTACCAAAACCGGACAAGATGACTGGTCTTTAAAAAATACGTAATAACGGAATATTTTTATATTTATCGATTTATTACTGTCTTGCAGAAGCAATTCCATATTACGTAGTACGTTTTTGGTATTATTGCCATTGGTATTATCTAGCGATCGAGCCGGAATTTTCCTGATAACTGATATCATCATCGGGAAACTGGTTAATTGGGGTTCGATAAACAGATTACAGCACCCTTTTACGCTTTGACAAGTACCGATACAGTCATTTTGACTGGTATTGGTATAAGTAGCCTTGATACAAAATTCTTTCGGGTTTGAATACATAAAAAACAAAATAAAATTCATTATATCGTTCCTTTAGTTATCGTTACGGGGAAAGAACATAACACGAAGTAGGAATTTTAAAATAGAATTGTAAAACCAATCAATTTGATTGGTGTGATGGTTCTAGCGTCAAGGTTCCGTCGTTTCCCGCCGTCTTGAAATATACGTTTTCACGTAAGCGACACGATAAAACACGTAACTATCGCCTTTTTTATAGAAAGGGAAGAATTTCACCTATAGAACGCGCACAGCTTGTGGAAGGAGATTCTTCTTCTCGACGCTGCAAAAACGCGTTAATCTTTTCGTTGCAAGGTAATTAAGTAAACGACTAAAGCGATTGTTAGCCGTCGGATGGAGTATTTAACCCGAAATTTTGCCGATATTGAGAAAACAAGTGGAAAGAATCGATAGGGTCGTCGTCTACGAGCCTGAAGAAGAAAGCACCCCGAGGGGCCAATTAATCTAGAACCTAACCTCCTCGGTGGAAAAAATGGAGCGCTATATCCAGCTTAGCTTTGAAGGTGAAACGCGAAGGAAACGCCGGCGTCCGCGTCCTTTCTGAAACGAACGCGCAGCAAACCATCAAGCTAGACACCGTAATTCCGCGTCAGCGAAGGAAAATCCCAGCTGCTTCCGGTGCGGCGCGATCGCCTCGATTCCCGGCTCGCTGCTCGCGACCGGACCAATTATTCCAACCAGGGATTAGCGTAATAGCGACAGGGCTGTCCAGATTGGACTAGAAATCGGGGGCAAACGTATTTTTGAAAACGTATAAACTACTTCGGTCATTGCGCGATCAACGGGGCAACGTTTAGAAAATCTGTTGGTCCGAAGAAAAAATTACGAATATCGGCGTTTGAATGCGAACGTTGGGAAAAATTGAAATTTTTACATCGCAACGGTGGACGGTCCGTGTCCGGAAGTCTCGAAGGTTCCGCGATGGAAATCGAATTTCGACGCTGCGGGCGGATAGAATTTCTTGGAGCAAGGGTAGAGGAGAGAAGGTTGGAGGGACAGAGAGGGTAAAGGCGTTCGTTCGACGATTACAATAAACGCCGCGTCCATCACGGTCCGCCGGCGAAAATCAATGAACGTCCTGGCCGCGAAACAATGGAAACCGAATTTCAGAGGCTGAGAACAGCGAGGTCGCGGATCCGCGTCCTCCGTTGTAACCATGGCAGAGGTGTGTGTTCTCTCTTCTCTCTCTCTCTCTCTCTCTCTCTCTCTCTCTCTCTCTCTCTCTCTCTCGCTGGTTTTTCGAAGGCTTGGGACGCAGCTTTCCGCGAAACGTCGAACCGAAGCCGCCGCACCGTTGCGAGCGGCCAAGGTATTGATGAAAGGTGAGGCGATCGATCCGATACGCTACGGGGTGTCCCGGTTTGATTTACGGCCGAGTTCCGGCCGAGTATTGCGTTAATTTGCCAGTTGATCGTGGAGCAGAGTGGTTCGAGTGGGGGGATGCTTTAGAAATTCCATTCGCGATCCGTTCTCGTTTGTCAATTACACTCGCTGGTTTTCGACTCGACTGGCTACAGTTTCTTAAGCAATTCGTGACAACCACGCCAACGATAAGTATAAACGATTAATCGTAATAGGTTATGTAGGACCACGGTTTAAACGCGGATAGTTTAATCGAATAGGAATAAAGAGCGAAACTCGGTGAAACTACACAGCTCCGTACCAGAACTGTGAAATCCATCGAAATTCGCATAGATTTCGGACTCTCGTCTCCGTTACATACGTAGATCGTTGCTATTGGAAATGACAAAAACGAGATTTTTCCTTACTAGTACGTTCGCGTTAAAGTCGACAAGTTCCATCGTTAAGTTTCCTCCGCGTCTGAAACACGAAACGAAGCCTAATTCGATTTCGGGCGCAAACCGTCTCGCGAAAAACGCTTTTCAACCGACAAAGAATTTTGCACCGCCCATCTTATCGAGATACGTCGAAGAAGAAACGAAAGAAAGAAGAAGAAACGTGGTGAAACGAAACTAATCGACGTTCCTCGTAGGCTGGTTCTTTCGTATCTTTCCAACGTATCCACGACGTCCCTCCGCTACTTACGTTCGCTCGAACCGACTAACCGGTGTATTAAACTCGGACACCCGGTACAATTTCCATCGCGTTTAATTGTTCCCTCTCCGACCTGCTTATCCGCAACGCCACGCCGTGGGCGAGCGAAAAACGCGCGACCGATTCTCGGAAGGAGGTTCTCCGGAGCGAGGGAACGACGCGACGCGACGATGGAAGAAACAACGGGGGAGAGAAAGGTGGCCGACGGGGGATGGCCGCGGGAAGAGGGGCAGGAAGGAAGCCAGAAAATGTGGGGGCGTAGATTCGACCGTCCTTAGGGGTTTTCGAGCAGCCGCGAGCCTTCCGAGGGCCAGCCTCGCCCGAAATTCAGCCAACGCAACGCGCCCTTCCTTCCTTCCTTCCTTCCTTCCTTGCTTCTACACCATCATCTTCCACGCGGGATCCTTGGGATTTTTTTCCCCAAATTCTCTTTCTCGGCCTTACAGCTCTCGCTTCGTTCCGAGAATTTCTACTCCGCAAGCTCCACAAGCCGATGCATATATAAGAAATCTGCTCTTTCGCTCTTTTTCTCTTTCCTCTTTTGCCTGCTCTGCCACATTTTTTAAAATCGATACAATTTTTCGATCTCCATTCTTTTAATATCGATGAAAAATTATGGATACGAGTATGAATATTGCTGGCTAATCGTATCGAAAATACGGTTATTTCGCGATATCACCGCAAAGATCGAAATGTCGAAATTTCGCTTCGACGTAATCTTTGCAAATAATTTCTTAAGAAAAAGAAAAAAAAGAAAAGGAAAAAAGAAGGATGCGAGAAACTCTGCTTCCAAATGGTCAGCTACGTTTACTTCGGTCTCGTCAACCCTACGAGCCGCGCCCCCTACAACGTCGCTTGACCGTTCCTATCGTTATACTTGTCCTTGAGGAAGAAAATCAGCTTGCCATTATCGCTTGCGCGATATCCCTACGAATCTCGAGACAACAGTACTACATAGATAGTGGATTTTATTTAACCAAGTAGTGACACGCAGTTTTTGACAAATAGTTTTGAATCACCGACGTCAAAAGATCTTGGGTCAAAGTCGTAGCCCGACTGACTCGGTCGAAGATTAGTCACGTAGGATAGAAACATCTACAAAAGGCGCTGTACACAAAGAA
This sequence comes from Bombus affinis, assembly GCF_024516045.1. Lineage (NCBI taxonomy): Eukaryota > Metazoa > Arthropoda > Insecta > Hymenoptera > Apidae > Bombus > Bombus affinis. The sequence continues at coordinate 11,284,514 of NC_066354.1, forward strand.
ACCGAGGCTTTTCTATACTTCGGGGTATATCGTATTGTACAAACGACTTTCGGGTAATTTCCAAGTAAACTGAAATTTTCCAAGGCCGTAACTAGGCTGCGAACATTTATGCAAGTGAACGAAATGAAACGCGTAAACATCGACAATCTCTTTACGACGTAAGCAAACCGTAGACAAAACGCCGCGAACGATAGATATATTTGAGAAAAATCGGTATCGTTTTGCTTCGAGCCCGTTAAAAATCGAAAGTTTCTGCGTTTGTTCGTGTCGCATATTCGCCCGACCCGACAATCGGACGATGTTGTAAAAAAAACCAACGTCGAGCAATTTAGAGAACGGACGATTACGAATAGCCCAACGCCGAACGAAACGACGATCTCGAAATAATCCGAAAATTACGGTGCACGTAGCGTGGCACGTCACGTCAGGACGACGCGTCTGTTCTCGAGGGTTGAGGTTCCCCCGCGTCCTTCGGATCCCGGGGCGGTGCGGGGCGACGCGGCGCGGCGCGGTGCGGCGGAGAGGAATCCGGGAACGAGGGTTCGTTCCGCGGCAGCCGCGAGGTATTTTCGTTCCGCGTCCGCTTACGATGGGGAAGAGAGAGCACGGAGAGGAAAGGGGCGGACAACCCTCGAAGAAAGGAAGGCGGTCACGTAGCGTGGAAAAAAACACGCTTTAATTCTGAAGCGTGTGCTGGTGGTAGCTGAGCCGGTGGCGAGCGCGCGCGCGCGTGTGCAGGGTCGCGAAAAAAGCGCGACGCCGATAAAATGTTAGCGTACGACGACTGGCTCGGTGAATTATAAGAGAGTGCTGGGATAATAATGATTTTGGCGGATGGCGTTCGGAGAGTATCGTAAAAGTTTAATGCGACGCTTTACGCTCGAGGCTGCGTGTAAAAGGGCGCATTACGGAAAGTCATTTCGACCTCCTTCCTTCTATTAGGCTGGTTTTCCGCTGTTTATTAACGAAGCTTGCATACACGCGTCGTAAAACGATCGTATCGTACGAAATTCCTAAAAATCGCTGGTTCCTCGTTGCATCGTTAGAAACGAGACATCGGTCAAAGAGAGACGCGCATCGAGGAACCAGTTGTACCAGTTGCTAACAGAGATTGAAAATCTTTCGTAATTTGCCGAGTTGACGAGATACGAGGTTACAAGGGACGACGAAGGTTTTCGAATAATTTTTGGAAAATCTGGTATATTTTCGCGGAGAAGGAACGGCAGAACGTTTAAAGATACTCGCGGAGATAGTAGAAACGAGAGAGCGAGAAGTTGCATGTCGTGAAGCCTGCCGTGAACCTGACCGATGGCATCGTTAACGTATCCGTGCTTATTATTCAAATTAAACCGCGCCGTTTACACCGGCCGACCAGGTCGTTTAAACGCACGATACACGCCACACGATTTCTCGTTTGCAGCCACTTCGTACAGCGACTCTTCCACCGACGATTGCCGCATTCGTACGCGCGTTTGTAATAAAGTCCCGAGACACGAGTTTCGTCTCGTGACGAACGATCTCGAGCCGGATAAAGTTACGCGTAATAAGCGGTGTACAGTTGTTATTTGCGCGTGATAAATCGTATGCTCAAGGCCACTCACGGGAAAATCCACGCAGTAACGCTCGCGCCTTATACGGCTGTCTCTTTTCGGATTTCGGTATTGCTAAACTCGATCCAAAATCGACGATCGAGATCGCGGTTGATCGAGATGTCACGTTCGAACGGAAGAAGGAAACGTTTATCGATTCGCGAGCTGAAGCGAGCTGAAGAATGAAATTTGACAAACGATACGAATAGGATTCTGGCTTGTGGCGGATCTCGTCACGGCGAGAGAAAAATTAAAGCAACAACGAGAATTTTCGTAAAAGTTACTTTCTATAGGATTAAAAAAATGTTACGAACGTTGAAACCGGGACGTTTTATTAGCTAGAATTTGGCGGAGAAAAGTTGCTGCATGGACAGCGTCGTATCTCAAGAGCAACTACGTGTACATCACGGCCCACTTTGCGGAATCACCCTGGCGCGGTTGTGCACGTGTACGCGTCAGTGTTAAAGAAGAGGTCGAATGTAGATCGCAACAGATACGAAGAGTAAAACGCAAACAGCTGCGGTAGCGTTTACAAGGTTACCTTGTAACAGGTGGCACGGCCTGGAAAAAGCCCGTGAAAATATGAATCGAATACGCGAAAAGATGCTTTGTTTTTTATTCGCACGACGCTTGTCGTGCCAAACGAAACGCTTCATTTTCTTTAGCAAGCTCGCCTGCTAAAGCGAGCGATGCTTGTTAATTATTACGACGTACATTATCAACTTCCTCGGCCGAATCTCGTTTAAAAACTTTTCAAAAGTCCGCGCTCCTCGACTTCGCGCTTTTAATTTACCACGTTTTAAAGATTCAGCAAACGAACGCCCTTTTCTTTCATTTTCGCGTTTCATACCTGCGTTCGACTACGAGAGACGGATAAGAGCCTGCGAACTCTGCGAAGTCTCGTTCGACTTAGTCAAGTAGAAAATTGCAAGTAACGGGCTTTTCTTTCTAAATCTATTTGAAGTGGGTGCAAGGACTCGAACTTTGCTTGATATTTAAAGATATATTTATCACGTGGAGTAAATTGGAAATAAAGCGAGTTAGGCAGAATTTTAACGAGTCGACTAATTTGTAGGGAGCCGAAGATAACGAGCTAAGGATAACAAGATACTGGAGAAGGAGAATGCGGAACGCGTCAGTGGCTGACGAATATTCCACGAGATTCACAAGGCGTAAATATCGTGCTTCTTTCAACGTGCGCCACCTATACCTATAGCAGCTCGAAACTGCGCATATTCATGATCGTGCACCATGCGAAGTGTGAAGTCAAGGGAGACCGATTACCATGTCGGTTTATGCACGTACCGCGATGCCTCTCGTACAAATCGATGAAAAATGTAACGTTACGTAATACGGTAATATACCGTGTGTGCAATGTGCACGAAACGTAATTACAGACGTATCACTGAAAATGTATCGAACGCGAAGATGGATCTTTGCTGAAAGTTCGATAAAGTTTAATTTCGAAAGTGACGCTTTCACGACGTGGAATAACAAGAAGAGGAAACTATGCGCGTTTATTTGGTTATTATCGAAACGAAGATTAAAGAATACTACACGATTAATAGGCTGTTAAGCAGAGGGGTTGAAGCGACGTAAAATAAGAATGCGATTAAAACAACGGTAGTTAAATTCTCAACAATACGATATCACGTGGAAGCGATCGAAAGGTGTTGGCGTATAAACGGAGGAAAAAGTACGATTAATTTACCGGCGAGAGGGAAAACATTTAGCCAGTCCCGTGGACAGGAATAATCGTGTTTCGAATTCGGGTTTCGCAGACGGTCCTGCTATTACCATTATTATAAGTTGATGTGACGTGACGTAATGGGAGTTAGAGCCGTATGAATGGGCATAGAGCAACAAGTTGCCACTAAAAACTGGGAGTGAGTTCGTGAGTTGAGTTCTGCTCGTTACACCTCTATATGTAGTTCTTCCTTCCCTATACTATACGCCGTGGTCGTGCTATATACCCCAGCCCGTTATAAACCCTCCGGCTTTTAAAGTATTCTTTTTAAAGCGGAACTGCCCTAACAGACGTCACCGAGTCGTAATATTCCGCACGAGTGGACCACGTGACGACGGATCTCTCTTCGTCTCTCCGTTCTTTTCTTTATTCGTTTTTTGTTTCTCTTCTTTTACCTTATCCGTTGATTATACCGCGATTTAGTATCTTTTTACGACGCCTATTACCCACCGTTTTAAACAAATCACACGAACAATCGTGCTCCTCCCCCTCTTTTACCCTTACGGCAAGCCGTGAAATCTGGAATTATGAGCGAAAGAGGAACAGAGAGAGAGAGAGAGAGAGAGAGAGAGAGAGACACGAAACTTTCAGAGTGTTTACCTTTAAATCTTTCTCCAACCGGTAGAAGGAGAGAGTAGAACCGAGAGGGAAGCAATAATGGGATAAAATAGCGGACAAACGTGACAAATGTATCCTGACAGAGCAGAAAGATATATTTCCCTTGTCGTTCGCCTCTTTTTGCCGGCATTTAATACACGATTCCACCGTTGCTTACCGCGTCCGGGACGACTCTCGACAGATCCTTATCCTTCTATTCTCTTTATCGACTGTCGGTTTATTATTCGTTTTTTCTTTTCCACCGTTCCTTCTCTTTTTGCCCCTGCGTGTGTTTGTTTCTCTTTTTACTCGCTACTACTCGTTACTCGTGTTGTTCGTACGGCGATATATACCGAGTCGCGTGGCAAAGTGGGGATAATTGGCGAGACGTTTAAGAAACATCGGGCGGCAAAGTGGTTCTTGTCATAACTTTTTAACCGAGCGTCTTCGAACCTGCGTACACCGAAATTTCTAGTACAACGCTGAAATACTCGACGCGATATCGAGCTCGTCCTATCGTTCGCTTCCCTTTCTTTTTTTTTTCTTTTTTTTTTTTTTTTTTTTTTTTGTCATTCTGAACATCTTGTTTTTTCCGTTTGACGTTAAAACACGATACGTTCGGCTGTTCGACCTGAAATATCGGCGAAAGAGGGAAACTGGGCAATCGCGCACACAGTAGCAACGCGTTACACTTTCTCGAACCCTTCGCTTTGTCCCTACGACAAATCCTCAATGACGTCAGCTCCCGGCAGCTTTGAAGTTTAACAAACATCGATAGCAGCTGGCCAACGACGTTTCTCTGTTATCCTCGGCTTTCTAAGCAAATACGCGAGACCCACACTTTGATGTCGTTTTAGATGCTCGCTTCGACGATAGGCACGAAACTTTTTTGCCATTTTTCCACGTTGGCCGTTGCTTTGAAATCAATCGACCATCGGGTTGTAACTATTTAAAAAGGCACGCTTTCACCGCGTAGACGTGGGAAGCAGCTTATAATCTGTTCGCAACGACAATCTGTCGTTGCCTATCGTTAAATTCGCGTTATAAAAACTCGATGAAGATATATATATATATAGATATGATTCGAAGTCTGGAAGACGTCTGGAGACGATTTTGTCAAGGTCACGGGAAAGCAGAAGTTACACGGAGCAAACGAAAGCGAAGACATTCATTTCTTGAAACTTTATTTACTGGGCGTTTTCAAAGTTTGCATTTCTCGTCCGTTAGCTTCCGCTTTCCCGCTTTAACCTTGGCATATTTCGAAACTTGCTAAATTCCTCTCGTTTCGCGTCTGTCTGTCTGTCGCTTCGTTTCCACTCGATCAATCAAATGTATACGTACGTGCGTACGATCGCGATTTTTCGTTACGGCGGTCAGTCAAGTTAGCATCGATCGCAAAGAAACTAACCTATACGGTACAGCGAAATAATTAGAAAAGGTTGACCTATGCTCCACAGGTTGAATTCTGCTCGATTTACAGTTAGTTCCAGCGACGAATCGATGATCGAACGATCGTTTTCGCGACACCGTCCGTGAAAACGTCCATGTTTTTTCTACTTTTCGATCTCCGCTCGCCATCGTCGTTTACGATGATCCACCGCAATGGTATTACTATATCGGGCTCGTTGAGCCGCGCATTTATCCATCATCAAGTTATCGCGGTTCGTCACGATGATAGACCGCGTCCAGCTGGCCGACCCGATCCCATGCAATTTGTCAGCGGAGACAAAGTTCGCTCGGGCTCGGGGCCTGTTTCAGCCGTTTCAGCCGTTTCAGCCGCTTCGGCCGTTTCACAGGCCGCTTCTGTGACGCGTGCGCGCGCACCATCGCGAAAAACCGTAGAATCACTCTCGATCGAATTCCACGCCGTCTCCTTAGGCGGAATTTCTTTATCGTCGCCAGGAGACGCGCCGGATCTATGATCCGCGTACAGTTTGCTTCGCTTATGATTTTTATACGCGTACGTCGATTCTGGTTCTTTCGTAACCAGCTTCAAAATTTAGTAACCTTTCGACGATCGTTTGCTTCGAGTTAAATCGCATCAGAGAATTAGAAAATACTCGCACGTTCTAACGTTGCAAATACGTACATAGGAATGCGCGACAGGTTATGTTCCGCTGGCGCGATGGCATGTTTATGAAAATTATAAACATTCCCTTGTACAGGCGGTAAAAGGGGAAAAAAATTGAACGACAATAGAAATTAGATAAATATGGAAAAAAAAAAGACGTTTCAATCGCGTCGTCAAACCGTCTCGATTTATTCTTTTCGAAGATCCGGCAAGAGGAGCGCGCGTTAGAAATGAAAACTCTGGCTGAAAGAACACGACCCGGACGAAATATTACGAGAGGCTAGTGAATTTTTCGTGTTCCATCGAATCGCCGCGTGCCGCACCGCGTTCGAGGAGAAGCTCGCAGGTTGGAACGCGGAACGACCAGCGCGTCGACGCGAAACAGAGACGGATGATCGAACGAGGAAGCAAGCTAGCGTCGAACCACGAGAATACCGGGCTCGCGGGGTAGAGAGAAGGGCGGAGAGGTGGAAAGAGAGGAGAACGTCGGACGCGTATAACCGTCGAGGCGATAAAACGCCCACACGTATACCACCTTGGTAACTGTCGCCGGGGCAATTGAATTAATGCCAGCCTACAAATTGAAGCCGGTGTGGGATCCACGCCGAGAGAGACTCCGTTGCTTCGATAATTGCTGGAAAGTGGCGCGGTTCGCGGGATCCTGGCCACCGCGCGACGCGAAGCGAAGCGACGCGACGCGATGCCACGCCGCGCCACGTCGTATCACGCCACGCCACGCCACACCACACCGCATCACGCCACGCTACGCGTGACACGCGACACGCGATACGTCGATTCGGAATTCGAAATTTTTGGCACGCTACGCCGACTAACGTTTTTCTTACGATCGAGCTCTCGTTTAGTCTTTATTCGATTCTACCAAACATAGTTTTCGCAGATATCGTTCCCTTGGAAGCGGTTTGATTAGGAACGCCGAATTAATCTAATTCGATTCGACCGCTTCCGTTCTGACGATTTGTTCGTTCCATTGGCAAAGTTGAACGACATCGCGAATAGGAATTGGATCGAATCGGGTCGGCCAATTCGAATCGTAGAATTTGTATTTAGCGCGTTTACGAGCGATATTTCTTTTCACAGACAAGTTACGGACGAATTTCTGCGACTGTTGATCTTACGCGCAAGGTACGGTCGTTGGTCGATCGTGGGAAAAGAGCCGATGATCGAATTTTGTACGAATGGAAGTAGAAACGGTGGCTGTAGCCGAAATTAGAGCGGATTATCTCGCGAATCGAACGAGATTTCCTCGTATCGAAATAGAATGTTTGCTCGACTGCTAGGTAGGCCGCTTCGAGTATCCGCGACGTGATTGCCGTCGCGATCGTCGACGAAGAAAAAGAAGAAGAAGGAAAGTCGGGCCTGTAATAGGTCAGGTCACGGACTCTGTGTTTCTTCGAGTTCTCGAGTGGACGATTAAAGAAAATTCGAGATATAGAAATTTCTCACCTTCTCAGACGTATCTCGATACCCTACGATCTTTTCCTACGTTTCTCGATCTCGTTATACGGGAACGTATGTAACGCTCGATTCTCGAGTTGCCAAAAAAAAAAAAAAAAGAAAAGATAAAAGATTTAAGTAATTTACCCATAACGAACCTGCTCCGCAGTTACCGTATGTATTTTCACAGATTCGTTTATCTCAAGAAACGTAACATAAAGTAAACGATAGGAAATGGTAATAGAAATGAAACAAAGAAGAGAAAATATAGCGTTTAAAACACGATCGGTATGTATCTGGAATTGCTAGCGATATTTATGTACTTGCAAGTGTAATATAACACGGACGCGTTAATTATCCATCTATCGAAGAGGGAGGAATCCGAAGATCGCAGATCGTCTGTTGGAGATTAGAAGAACTACCAGCGGACTCTGATCGATTTGATATCCATCGGCAAGCACGGGGAGCCGCGTGATGAACGAGCAAGCGGCTCGTGCAGGCAAGGGTGAGCGAATTCGAGTGCACGTTACACCGACTGTTATGTAAATGAAGCGAATGACAGGCTGAATACCGTGCGAACAGTGACACGGTGATTGTTTGGAGCGCGAAAGGAAGCCCCGATGCACGCGTTAAAAACAAAGACGAAAGAGTCGACGTTCGATCGTCAACGTCAGCCAAACGAAGAGTCTATCGTTACGCGTTATCCGGTGGGTACAACGCTAATACGCGAGGCGTCTTAATCGAGACAATTTTCAGATTGACAAACAAAATTCCTCTTATCGCGATAAAAGACGATCGATGGAAGAAACAGCTTACGCTTTCTACCAACGAGACGAAGAATCTTCCGTGAACGTACTGGAACGATTCGTTTCGAATCGACCAAAGTTGCCTGCTCCGTACTCGGAACGTATAAAAAAGACGGGCTAGTTGAACGTCACGGTGAATGGAACGACGAAAAAGAAGAAGAAAGGAGAAAAAATGGGAGCCGAGCGTTTCGTGTTGGATGAAAACTGAATTCCGCGAGGTGAAAGGGACCGTGTCGTTCGACCGCGCGCCGCGACGACAACGACCACGACACGACGATCGACGACGACGCGAGATCCATTTTCACCGAACCACGGTCGCTCACCGAGCGAGACACCGAGCGTCCGAAAGAGAGAGCAGTGGATCGCATCGGCGGGACCAAGACCGACGGATTACCGAGCAGGAAAGAAAAGAAAAGACGAGAAAAAGAACAGGAGAAGAAGAAGGCGTGGAGATTATCGAAATTCAAGCTTCCTGCTTCGCAACCTCGACACGAGAGAGAACGCGGACCGCGACGACGACGACGACGACGACGACGACGACGACGACGGCGACGACGAAATTCCACCGAGCCGCGAGAAACTCTTGCGAAACACGTGTCTCGGTAGAACGAGGATTCGTGGCCGGAGCCAAGTTCAAAATCCGTGCGCGTCGCGAGCCAAGGCCTCGGATTCGGTGTAACCTTCGCGGGTATATTCCTCTCATCGAACGATTCGTCGTGTTTCACGCGTATCTCACGGAATAGTCGCTTCGGTTGCGTCTATTCGATCTCGTTAACTTTTACTTTTACGATCGCTCGAGGAACATCGGTGAGAATACTGCGTATCGGTGGCTGTTAGCTTACAGTCGTAACTAAAACACTCGATTCGAAAGAAAAATCAGTTCGATGGCTTCGTTGGTTTCCGAGAGATTCCTTCGTGACGCTTCCATTCGGACCGGCCTTTATTCGCGCTTACGATATTTCTGCCGATTCTCTCGGTAATTTGTTCTGAAATTTTGGACGCTCGTAACGATGGTAAGAGGGAATAAGCAAAGATAACTCGTTTCTACGAAGATTCGTTAAATGTCTGTCTCGCCGACTATCGCGCAGAGTGGTTGCACGATACGATCGAGCGAAACGAGCTTTCGATGGTCTTGGCGGCTCGAAGCAGACAGAGGACTCGAGAGGACCAGGCAGGCAGCGTTGGCGAGGCGCGTCGAAATGAAATCAGCCTTAATGAAAATTCCGTGGCGCGCGGCGCGCTCGTGAATCGCGCGGATCTCCGTAAGCGTGGCGTAGCCGCGAAATTTATGCGTCTTACGAATCCTAGTCGCGGCATCGCATACCTATGCAAAGCAGCTTCGAGTACCTTGCTTTTCTTCCGCCCGCCATAACCGCCTTTCTATTTAGCCGCCATTTTACCCTCGTCACTTATTAAATATATTCCCGACTTTTTTACACTCGTCTTCTTTACCTTCGTTTCGCACCTATCGCGATCTCCTTCTACGCCGTGCTCTGCCGTTTACTTTTATCATCTCGAATAGATTTAACGTTTTATACTTTCTATCGGGAAATCAACCCAATGCGATAAAATAACAAATAATAAAATAATTATAAGCAAGAGTAAAACGATTAGCCACCCTTCTCTCGCGTTAATCTTATTATTTCTGCCTCGATCTTCGCTATCTCGTTTATCTCTATCGGCGTAGAAAACAAGCAAGAAAAAGGAAAATACAGATAGCGGAGATTAACGCTTAAGATCATAGTCCGCTCGTGGAGGTTTTTGTTCGCCGTTTAAAACGCTCGAAAGAATGTAAGACAGCGGATGGATTTTGTTGTCTCCTCGCGTTCACGCAATCCATTCGCCCGATGGATTAACACCGTTCCACGGTAAAAAGTATTTATTCGCCGTTGAATTATTCAGACTCGTTTGGCCGCGTGTTCCTGGAATTCGAAAGCGCGATCAAAATCGATTTAATGAGCGCGGATAAGGAGAGCCGAAGGAGGACGTCTCTCTTTCGCCGCGAGTTTCGAAGATGTCGTAAGGATTCATGTGGGTCATCGAGCTCTGCTATTGCGCAGGTTATACCTGAACGCTACTGCTACGTTCCTTAGCTCGCGTTTCCAGATGTCGGACGACAGCTCCGTTCAAGGTTTAGGTCGGCCTTACATTCCGCTCGATTTAGAACAAACGGCTCGTAACGAATATCCATCCGAGCTATAATCGCGCGTGTTTGAATATTTCGGTTTAGCGTCGCTTCATGGCGATCGTCCGATTCGTCCAAGTTTCCCGCGTAACTGCTCCTTAGCGAGAACGTAAAAGGGTCGCGCTTCGATTCTAACGAAATTTCAAATTTCTACGTAATTGCCGCTAGATCTATCGATCGATATTCGGATTACGTGGCGCGGAAAACGAGATTCGAGCAGCGTTCTCCGAGCGATACGTACATGGCGGCATTCGACGACGGAAATTTCCGACGGCTTCGCGACACAAAGCTCTATACCATAAAAGCGTAAGGCCGGCGTGCCCGATGTACCGTCGATATCCCTACGGTTCTTTCTAAATATTCGGAAGAATGCGTACGCGGTAACAGACGCGCGCGTAGTGGGAATATCGGAGGGCAACAAAGTAAAGAATCCGTTCGGTTTCGAACGACGAAGCGCGAAGTGGGTCTAGCGAAACAGCGAAGCAAACGTATTCGAGAAACGCGATTGTTAACTGTCGATCGTTCGATAAACCTTTTTCGTCGAACATCGAGAGTATTTCTTGGACACTTAGGTTCGACATCGCCTCGCGTAACCGCCGTTATATATAGCGTATATAGGATAATGGTCGGCGATAAAAGCAAGTTTCGGCGTTGGTTTCGGAATTGTTAAGGAGGGTGGGAAGTTATCGAAAGGTTGGCAATCGGATCGCGATTCTAGAGCCGAGCGATCGACGAGGCTGAATTCCTCGAGAAATTGGGACGGTCTGAGAAACAAGTGGCGAGGGCAAACCGTAAGTCAGTCGTAGCCATCGATTCGCGATGTATTCGCCAAGAACCACAGCCTCCCGTTACCTTTACGTTACCGTCGTCTTTTATTCTCGGTCCTGTTCCTTTCTAGACATTGCCGGTCTCGTTAAATCAAAAAACGCGAAAGACGAAAGATACTAGACGCGTTGTTCTATAACGTTCGCCTTGAAATTTGCGATTATTTATGTCACATCCGTGGTTTCTTAAGCGTCCGAGACGTAACGACGCGTTAAAAAGCAAAGGATCCGTGAGAAAGTAAATTACGATGATCGGGGGTAATCCGCGTGACGAGTGAACTCTTTCTTCACGGTTAATACGTTTAGCGTGAAAAAGAGTAGTCGATGCTCGACACAGCGAGCGTGCGAGATGGTTTACCGTCGTTGAACGGATATAGAAAAATTACCTTTGACGTACGTGGACGAACGAGTAGGCGATTCTCGGTGCACGCGATAGCGATAAAAAATAACGAGAGATCGCGTCGAGCAGCGTCGATGTTTAAGCGTGAAAATTACGCCGCCTTCGGTTTTCGCGATCAACGTTTTCTCGCCGAAACAACGACGATGAAATTTTCAAAGTTGAAATTCTTGGCGAAAGATCCGGAGAAACAGGGATCTCGCGACGGAGCATTCGCCGTGATTTCGGAATGGTCGTCGAAGGTGTATTTCCGATAGGCGCGGTTCGAAATCGGCGTGGAAACCGGGCAACTGCACAATGACGTGTGCCAGTAACTGCCGGCTACTGGTTTATTAGGCATGACCCTACCGCAGCACGATCGTGTCTTATACGCGTACTCTATAATGGTTTGGCCGCCTGCATGCGCTCGTACACGCGTTTCACAGCGGACAAAACGTCGACGAGGATCGGCCGGCATCGATCGTTTCCTCCGCCTCTGTCGCTCTCGACGATCCAACCTTCGAAACCGGACCCAACGAAAATCCGACCGATTATCCTCCAACGTATCTAAATACACTTTGTTGCCTCGTACTCGAAGCGGAAGATTCGGCCGAGAAAGACGGTGGCAATCGATCGGGAATTCCAGCTAGCGGGATCGTTCGAAGCGACGAACAAAAGTCGCGAGAATGGAAGAATTTACGGGGTTAAACAACGCGTGGAGATCGTTAAGCGTAGGGTGATAACGAGTCGGTGGACTCGCGAGCTCGAAACCTTCCCGTCGAAAGTTGTACAGGATTTTAGAGTCGCCGTTGGTTCGTACACTCGAAACGAGATGCTCGGCTTTGCGCTTCGGCGTTTCCAACCGATAAATTTGTACGAATTTAAATTTTTATCGCGACAGCCTGGTACGAGCGAAACACCCTCGTTAATCCCCTCTCCTCTCCTATTGGCAGCTCCACGCACGACAAAAAACATTTAACCGCGAATCGCGAGTGGCGATCGACGATCGCAAAATTGGCACGGCGCGCGATTACTTTCTACAGAAAACCGCGAACCAGTTTGGCGAGGCGGCGATCCGGGAGATCGGTTCAGGCTGGTGGAGTGCGTGACGAGCAAAAACGAGCCGAAGATTATTAGCCCTTTTCGAGGCGATTTCCAGCAACGGTTCCCAACTGTGCCGCTGCCACTTTCTCCGAAATCATGGTCGCGTCGCCGCCGCTCATTACGCTCCATCGTATCCCGTTTCTGCTCGTTTCATCCGCACCAGGCCATACTTCGTTCAGCCCGCCACGTCCTGTTACGAATATACCACGACCACCACCACTGCCACGAGGCAGCAGCAGCTGCATCGAGACGCGCTAGTTCCGCGTGCGATTAGAACGGGGCCTAACGGTGCGAGAAGAACGCTTCTGTTCCTCGTCGTTGTTCCTTCGTCAAGCATCGGCAGTCCGAGGAAACAGCCTCCGACTATCCGCGCTCCTTTCGAGCCACGTTTATCACTAGCGCTTATGCAGCGTTAAATAGCTTTCGGTTACCGGCTCTTGCCGCGATACGCAGCTTCTTAACGAGTCGATCTTAAAGTCGGTCTTGTATCGTACGAATCGTTGATTCGTCGAACGTACGACGCTTCTCGACGTCTATTTGCTCGTTTAACAGCAACGACCTACGGATCCATCTTTGTTCGAAAGGAACCGATGCTCTTACAAATATTAGAAACTCTCGTTAGAAACCATAGAAAAAAGAGAAAAAGAGAAAAACAACTAACGAACGAAGATTAAACGCGACTAATCGCGCCGTCGGAACGTTTATCCGCAATTTGCCAATTATCCTTTCTCGAGCATCGTTCTCGAGAGAACAAATTCTTCCTAACCTTCGTTCTGATCCGACGATTTGAATCGAAATCGTTCGATAAAGTCTAAAGTCTGAGTCCTTGGTAGACGGACATCGACCGACTAGAAGGAAGGATTGCCACGCTGCCGCCGGAGCGAGAAGAGCCGCGAAGAAGAAGGAGAAGAAGAAGGAAGAGAAGAAGGAAGAGAAGAAGGAAGAGAAGAAGAAGAAGAGGCTAATGGCGGGTACGCGAACCGTGGCCGTGTGCCCTGGCTGGTCGGTATCTTCATCCTGGATCGTCAGCGGCACGGAGAGAGCCCGGCCACGGGGGAAAAGAAGTCGGCCACACCTCGAGCGCGGAGCGGTCCGCGCAAAAACCGAGCCACGCTCCGCTGGCCGTTCCTTTGACAAATACGTCGCGCGGAACGACTCTGTATGCCGACCGTGCGAGCGGATTCTCGGATGCCGGACAAGAATCGATCCAGGGTGTTAGCTGTCGTGCGCTCGATTTTCTAATTCGAAAGGATCCGTTACGCGTTATCGTTTTCCTCCTTTCGCCCGATCGTTTGTCGCTTTACTTTATTCTCGAAAACCGCGTATATACTTTGCGATTTTTGGCGTTTCGGAACGTAGCGACGTTCGAAATCGAAGCGTGGAGGCGTGGTGCGCTATAAATAACGTCGCCGCGGTATTTTACGTCGTTTAACGAGAATCGAAGATCGATTATCCGACCGGCAGCGATATTATTTACGCGATAAGAGATAATTTTGTCGAGTCGGCGACATTCTCTGAATATTTGGCAAATATTTTGAAAACGTTATTGGTATTTTCGATAGTTGGACGGATCTTTGGCGAATTTTTGAAACTCGTCGATACCGGTTCGTTGGATTACAAAATCGTCGCTAACGAAAGGGAAAAGAAGAGGGAAGAATTGCAAAGAGAAAGTATGGTTGCGGCGAAGGGGAGGAAATGAGACGACGGAGCCTGGAGATTTGAACGATCATGGTAGGCGGGGAGAGGTTTCGGTGAAAATGCTTACGAAAGTCGGGGTTTCCCGGAAGGCGTAACAGTTGGATTTCCGTGGAATTAAATCTGGAAATTCGGTGGAAAGGAGACGGTCTCGAAGATTCTCGCGAATACGATGGATACGTGGAATTCCCAAATAATCTTAATATTCCTGGCGGCACATACGCGCGAGATGGAAAGAGAAGAAGGTCGTTTCGAATTATAAGAAGGAAGAAAAGAAACACGTGGTAATTATTCTCTCGAGATAGTTCGATAACGGCTACGTTCCACGATTTCGAAATAATCGCTTCGGAATGAGAGGCGAATTTAAAAAAGTAGACCCAACGTCGTACGCTGTAGCTAGCCACTTTGACGCGAGCGTTCGTAAACGTAACGCAATTCGTCGCGCGAGAGTATTCGTTCGCGATTCGCGACCAACGAAACGCGAGAGATTAAAACAACCTTCTCATCGAATCTTCGTAAATTCTCGGTCGACGGTCTCGCACCAGCTAAAACTTTCGATTTACAGGGAACGGAGCGGAAAACTTTCTTCGTCGCGATTTCTATCGGTGGATGGTATCGACGAGATCTCGAAAGAGAGAAAGAGAGAAAGAGAGACGGAGAGAGGATCGGTGGGCGGAGGGCTTCGCGGAATTGAGATGCTTCGTAGCGGCGCAGCGGCTCGATTTCGAAATATTCCTCGCGTGACCCTGTTTCGAGAAGGGTCAGCGGGGATCGATTCTACGAGGCGGCCTCGCGGCCAATGGTCGCCAGAGCCAGACCCGCCTGCCGGTCCCGATCGTCGTCCGCCTTAATCGATTATAAAAAGATCGATTACGCGCAGCTCTCGCCTCGGCGAATAATACGCCTTCGGAGTCCGGAGCCGTCGAGTCGCTGCTGCTTTTTAATTAACCCGCCATAACCTTCGTGTCACTCCGACGTTACGTAACCATCTGCCGTCCGTACCTTTGAAATTTGATTAAGCGCGCAAAGGAATCTGTCTTTCGTCATTCACGCACGAATCTCGCCTTCTTCGAACGTTCTTGTCAAACGGTCGAACCAAATAATTCCAGTTGTTCGAGCACGCGTTATCTCTGTTAGACGATAGGACGAATAATTAACGCGAGGATAACGCAAATGTAACGAACTGCGCGTTTACGGAAACACAGCGACGCCTGACTCGAGTCCTCCGTGAAAAAGCACGCGTCCAATAGACCATCGTACGCGACACGACCCAACAGGAAGACCTACGTACTCTTCCTGCTCTCGAAACTGGTCCCCTGCAACGAGACAGCTCAGCCACTCTCAGCTCGATAATCGATCGAGCGAAGAGGAGCGCGGCGATCGTCGCGGCTCGCGGGCCCCGACCGACGCGACGCGACGATCGGTTTCCTCTTTGATCCATCCACGAGACGAGAAAGGCGGCCGTTACGCCGTTCTGCACCGAATTTAATTAATAATAGGAAATAGTCTCTCCTTGGTCTCCTTCCACGTTGTACCGAAACAACGACGAATTTGCGTATGCTCTTTTCCGGAGATTCCAAACGGAATATCGAGTTTCGAGAATGGAAAAACGCGGCTACGTCAATGACTTGTTTCTCGATGATTCGCATTTACGATCGTCCCGTATATATCGATAGGCGACAGCAGAGGATCCAGGAATCGGGCAGTCGAAACGTTCCAAAAAGAGATCGATAAAGTTACAAGCATCGAACGTAAAAGAATTTGAGAGCGAAACAAAATGCCGGTCGGTTAACGCGACGCTACCGTACTCGCCGTTTCCGTGAAACGCAGCACCGAGCCGTGGCTATCGTAGCGGAGAAACGAAGCCATCGAAGCCGGAGGGCAGCCTGTCGCGGCTGGTCGGTCGCGTTTTCGCACGGAATCGTTCGTCGAAAGGAACGTGGAGACGAAGCTGACCGACCGGCCGCGACGAGCGAGAGCCAGTCGGCGGACGCGAGACGACACGTTCAGCGAAACGGAAGAGAAGGAAAGGCGCGGAGGCAGAGGTAGAGAGAGAGAGAGAGAGAGGAAGGGTGGGAGGGAGGGAGGAAGAGAGAGAGAGAGAGAGGAACGTAGAGGCCGCTTCCTCGGTGAACGTGGTTCGCTCCTCGTGACCGGAAGCGCGCCGGGTCGAGCCCGGAACACGCCGATCTCGTCGATTCTCTCTTAACGGTATACGTATATCGGTGCGATCGATCGTGGGGATCGATTCTACCGCGTATACGTTCTCGCCAGACCTCTCCCCCACCTTTCCTCCCTCTCCTCCTCTTTCCATTCGCCTTTCACCCTTTTTCGTTCGCTCCTCGTTCCATCCTCTTCTTCCTCTCGTGGCTCGCGCGTATACGCCGTTCCGTACGCGTCTCCACGAGCACGCGGTGGAACGCACGAACGACACAGCGATACGAACACGATTACGACAATGTCGAGCGAACGCGGCAGATACGTTTGGACACGCTATGTTTACGCGCGTGGCGATGGCGGTCGCGGTCGTGGCCGCGCTACGAATACGGTCACGAAGAACGACAGTCGGCGAGAGAGGGCGACGAAAGATTACGTAAGATAAAGAAACAAAGAGAAGGAACGATAAGAACGTAGGATGGCGAGCAAAGAAGACGAACGGTGGGGGAGAAAGGAAGGAATTCCTTGCTTCCATCTTCCGATGGTAGACGGTGAGAGGAGGAAGAGGAAGAGGAAGAGGAAGAGGCAGACCGTTGGACGGTGGCGCTTCGCACGCACACACCGATACGGATTTACGAGCGGTTTCGGGCAATCGCGAATAGAGATTAGGCCGGTAATTAACTATGGATCTGGTGTGCAGGCGAGTTCGCGAGGCAGCACAGCGGTAGTAGCACAGAGAGAGCCGTGGAGACTCGGCTTCTCCTATATACATAAGTGACCCCGGTTCGCGGAAGCCCGTAGCGTGCTCACTCACACGCGAGCGCGCGACCGACCGAGACGACGAACGGTCAGACAGAGACCGACTTACAGGTAAGTGAGACTGGTTCGACGAGGACGGCCGACAGCTTCGCGGTCCTACCCTAGTACCCCCCTGGTGTTACATGGGGCCAACGCTATATGTACACCGAGCTGAACCAACCGACCGACCCAACCAACGACCGACCGACCGACCGACCGAACGACCGACCGACCGACCGACCGACCGACCGACGGACGTAGACGACCGTCCTCGTGTGTTCCACACCGCTGCTACATAAAGCCGCATGGCACCGCGCCCCGCTGTTTCCCCTTTCGCCTCCCTCTTCGCCGCTCTCTTCCACCCTATTCCTCCCTCTACGTCCCTCTCTCCCTTATATAACATACCACGCGGCGCGGCACGGTATATAAGTATATATACATACACCTACACATCGGCGTATACGTGTACACATACGTACGGATGTATATACATAATAGAAGGTCTACACGCGAAGGAACGTATTCCGCGGCACGGTCGGTTTAGGTAGCTCTCGCGCGTCCCACAGCCGCGCTACATAAACGTTCTCGCGTGTACGCGACTATGTGCCGATCCCCGCGGATCCGTAGATGCACTCTCGCATATAGCCCAGCCGGTATATCGGTGTTGGATACACACGTATACGGGAATATACGTGCCGCGCCACAGGGGAGACATATCGAGGAACACGCGCACACGCGCACACGCGCGAAACGCGGACCAACGAGGGTGCGCGCGAGACGGATCTGCGAGTATGTGCCTTTCTACGTATGTGCCGCTCTCGGCCAAATCTACGTCCATACGTATACACCGTGCGCACACACGCGCCATATACGTGTACGTAGCACATAGCACACGTATATATACACGCGCGTTATATACCGACGCGTATGTATATGCACACGTTGCTCCGCCATGTGGCTGTATATGGGTACACGTATAGATGGCAGAAGGCGAAGGAGGAGGACGGGGTGGAGGAGGAGGAGGAGGAGGAGGAGGAAGAGGAGGAGGAGAAGGAGGAGAAGCGCCCCAAAAGGCAGACGTGCCTGGCATCGACGAGGCCAGAGGCGCACCACCGCTGCCTCGATCTCCGTATCTCGGTAGATCGACGCCTAATGCCGCGGACACGGCACACGGCGAGGGAGAGAGAACGAGAGGGTGGCAGGCAGGCAGGCAGGCAGGCAGGCAGGGTAGGTGGGAGAGAAATAGACAGGCGGTAGGATGGGCGACAGGAGAAGGGAAGGCAAAGGGGAGAAGACCAGGGAGGAGGGCTTATATGGGGCCAGCCGCGGGAATATCCTTCGTCGTTCTGCGAATTAATCGCGCGACCCTCCGCCTCGACCGCCCTCCTCCTTCCCCCGCCACCCCCTCCTCCGCCTCTCTATCCTCGACATCGTGCTCCGGCTCGCTCGACCTTTCCATCAACCTTCTATCCTCTTTGTGCGCCGCGCCACGAATACCGACAAGCGATCCGTGATTCGTCCTTATACCCCTCACCGACGAGCAGGATGTTGGCATCTTCGGCTGAAAGTCCGACCCAGAGAAACCCAGTGTCACGCGAACCCCGCGCGTACGACTCGCTGCTTCTCTTCGGAAAGAGGAATTTCTATCGGTGAGATTCAACGAGTTATTCTCTTCTTTTCTTCTTTTCTTCTTTTTTTGGGAGAGGGTGGGGGTGGGAGGAGTATCATCAACGAGAGAAGATATCGCGATGACAAAGTTGGACTGTAAACGCGTGGTAGTAGCGTAGATCGAAAGTATACAATACGCAAATAGGCGTATTTCATAACGCGCGTTTCGTAGTCCCGCGACACTCGAAAACTACTTTTCTAGCCGCAACCTAACCACCGATCGAACACCGAGATACGTAGCTTCGGTCACCTGACCTCCGTCTAACCCCGGGAATAAGCTCCGAGTGCCTTTAGCCGGTTACGAAACGCGATACGTAGGCTTCCTGTAGATAGGAAGACGTACGCGATAAATAATTTGCCGAATGGACGAAACGTTCCGTGAATCGCGCGAACGTTTCAATTTTTCCAAGCGTGTATATACACGCGCCCGGCCGCTATTACCAGCGAGTTTCGACCTTTGAAACTTTCAAAACGGTCGTGCGATCGTTCCCGTTGTCGCGCTAAGAAATGGATCCCTGGTACACGTTGTTTCGAGCGCGCTGGAAACTTGCCGCGTCCTCGTTCATTCATGAGCTCTCCATCCCCTCGCTCTTTCGCGCTCTTTCTCTCTCTCTCTCCGCTCTTGTTCCGTACGTGGCTACGGATTCGCGGAAACTTTGCCGGAAGTTTCAACGGATGCCGGATTATCCGGACGATTGATCCTCTTTGAATAAACGTGCCGCATTTATGTAATCTGGCGGTATATTTCGCGGCACGAGACTCTTGTTCGCGAATCTGGCGATGCGTGTCGTTGGTCGACGTCCTCCTTACTCGTAGACGAGCCAACGCCAAGTATACGTTTCGATCGATCGGAAATCGAGATATTTTGAAGTTGGCGAATTTTAGGAATCGTAGATTGTCAGGAGATTCGTCAGGTTTACGGCGGTTTTGCTTGGAGAAACGTGTATCCTTCCAACGCCTCGACCTCTTAAAAAATAAAATGCAACGAAACGCGAAACTCAAAGACTCGACTACATGTTTTTTCAGAGGGTTAAACCGTGCAAAAGTACTGGGGAAAATATCTGAAAATCCTTGTCTAGGTATTTCAAAAATCTTTGCACACGAATCGAATCGGACAAGAAAAGCGACAAAGTCGACAGAATCTTGAAAGTTTGCCGATCTGATCGGTACGATAGACGAGGCACGTGCGTGGCTCGTCATAAATTTCGCAAGTGGAGGGAACAGAATAACCGGCTGATGCGTTTATCTTTTTCGAAACGAGGCGTTCGAACCATTCCGCGGAGAAGCAGAATGCGAACGAAAAGTTTCACGGGACTGCGAGTAATAGAAGCTGGAGGAAAAAACGTCGGCAGCCTAGTCGTTTAACTGTAACGTCTTTCTCGAGTTTCGGTCGTCGAAGGGACAGGGAATGATATAAACACGGTCATAGAATACGATGGCTGCTAGCTCCGCAGAAAGGTTTAAATCTGCCATCCCCTTTAGCCTTAGACGGACAAGCTTTAATAAAGATCGTTGTACTGCGTGTTCCAAACGCGTGCCTCGAATTTTTAACATAATATATCGTTCGGCAAACTCTTATTTCCTTTCGAGAAACTCTTTTTCTTTGTTTCCTCCAGTTTCGTTCGGCGTTTTGATCTCGACGCGCTTCGAAAATGTTCAAGCCCGCTGCGTTTCACGAAACAACGAAGAAGGAACGGAACGACCAATTATCCTCGCGATAATCTTCTTTCGGCGATCAAAAAATAACGTCCTATTCTTTTTCTCCGACTTGTTTAATCTATACATATATGTATATCCGGCATGATCGTTACCAAGCTCGTTGAAAGAAGGAAATGTTTTAGGATAATTGGCAGCGACGTACGCGTCCGTATCAGCGAATACATCGACTTGCTATTAATGTATCAAATTCGCTATTACTTCAAAACGATCGGAATGTCCGAGTAAGAGTACTTGCGAAAGGGAGACCCGTATATGTATAGATACACATATCGATGATGCAGGCGCGATATATGTACCGTGCAATGTACACCGATGTACACCGCGTTCCAAAAGGCTTGCTGCCATATTCGAGGAGATAGAGTGGATCCGCGGCGCTTGGGTTACACACGTGATAAAGAATCGCTCGATGGTTGGGAGGAGAATGGCGGAGACGAGCATTAACGAAATTGTTGTGGCGTCACCCATCCATCCCCGCGTTTACAGCCACCCGCACCTACCTCCTCCCTCTCCCTTCGCCGTACTCGATCGGTTCGCCGTTTTCACCCTCGTCGACGTATGTGGCATTCCTCGAGTCCTTGCCGCGATATCGCTGTAGGGTTGATGAAATTGGTACGTTGATTAAATTGTTGCTCGAAGCTGTCGAACAGCCGCGACTCGCCGCGAGTGAGCGCGTGCCCGATCGAACGGTAACGGTGTACCGCCACCGCGATCGACTCCACGCCGTGCCGTTTAACGACGGATATTAATCTTCCTCGCAGAGCCTGAACAAAGTCGTCGATTCTTTCGTACACGGAATGAACGGCCACCTGGCTGCTGTATATGGGCTAACGTTTCGAGTTTGCGTGTACCGTGGTAAATCGATTCTTTGACGCGATTCTCCGTTCCATCGTCTTCTCTGTTCGCCCGTTTCTTGTGCTTTTTCGCGTCCACGATGCTTCGCGTCTTTTTTCGCGGTAAATGTACGCGTACGCGCATACGACAGAAAAGAAGCACGAGTACGAGTGTGTTTTAGGGACACGGTTTTACGTGCATCCTCAGCTCGTTCCGGCCCAATACCGACACTCGGTGCAGCGCATGTATACACGTACTTGCACAGGATGTGCAACGACAACGTCACAGACCGATAGGAAGTTTCGAAAGACGCTTTCCATTATCGTTGCTCCCGCGCCCATTATGCGATCGCCAGTCCCTACGACCAATCCGGATTTTCGCGTCAGTCGCGACCGATATCGAGCAACGCTTTCCTCCTTTTTCCCATTTCCCTCTTTTACCGGCTACGGCTGGAAATGGGAACGGAGGGAATGTTTGGAAATTTGCAAGAACGATCGGGGGCTCGAAGAGATATCGTTTGCTTTGAAAATTCCAATCCTGTGCTTTATGATCAGGTTCTTCTTTTACCTTCTTCCTTTTTCTATCCACGTGTACGATTACGCTTGAAAAATGTTTAGAACGTTATAAAAATTGAAATTAAATGGTTTGTTTGTCCCTTTGTTCTTATGTTTAGTTTTGAAAATGGTTTATCTTGAATCCCGTGGAATCGAAATTAAGTAATTTTTTCTAATATCTTTCCTTTCGTTGATTCCTGTCGCTTACGAGTTTTCAATTATCGAAAATCTAGTTACCTGTTCTTAATTAGTATAATTAGTTCTAGGGTTTTAAGATCGATATCACAGTCTAACGAGTTACATCACTCGTTCAAACCATAAACGTGTTAGATATTTTTCTCTCTCAAAAAAAAAAAAAAAAGATCGAGCGAAAATTCTTAGAGGTTAACCGACAACGATAGCACGAGTACGACTGCTCGATTCGGAATAATATGGTCGATAGGCAGGATGTTTCACAATGTACGACCATCGGCCGCGGAAAGCGAAAGGGATGAAAGAAGTTGCTGGAAATGTACGTGCTCTGACCTTGTTCCCGAGTTGCAGCGAGTAGCGTGATATATGGGTCCATCGCACAAGGTCGTTCAAGGTCGTGAGCATAATAAAACCAGAAGTTATATCACACGAGTTCGTACACCTACCGACAAACCTGCAATTTCCAGCCTAAACAAACAACATTTAATCAAACCTCGAACATAACCTCTCATTTCCATCTGCGAACTACAATGTCGTTTCCACGTACGAATTAATCTAAATCGTCGTACTCGTGCCATGAGATAGACAGAAATTAAAAGAATTAAAAAATACAAAAGTGAAAGAAAAACGTGACCATCGAAAGAAAATTCCTAAAAACGATATCCTATAATCGTGCAGACATTCTCTGTACGCCATAGGCCGATTTGCACCGTTTAGTTTTGTATATAAACAAATTTTTCCACTGATATCGCTTATTCGAGGTTAGAGATTGGAATATTTTCTACTTACTTAAAATCAGCAGGTGGACGTTTCGAAAGAAAATACGCGTTCGAGGTTAGAATTTCTTCTAAGTACGATATCTAAAAAATACAGAAATTTTCTAATAAAGTTTTGCATCGTCCTTTCTCAATGCATCGGTAAGTCTTACGTCAGAAGCAAAAGAATTGACATACCGTTCTCTGTTTGCGTAATACGCACGTATTTACATAAGTATATACGACCCAGCTACTTCGTAAATGAATACAAACACTTGGAAACACATTTACAGCAATTCGTACATAGCACGTAATGTACGAAAGGCTACGATATGAAAATAGACTTTATACTAAAATTATCAGCGAGTGTAAATACGAAGACTTTGTTCGAGCGGTCTAAACTAATCTAGCGCCTACGAGAATACTAAAGATCGACGCAAGCGGAAGATCGATGACAACGATTCGAGATTAATCGCGCGTGACTCGTGACAGCCGTTTCGGCCGTGATCGCAACGCGATTGTGTGCGCGCGCACGCAACGGAAACGACGTCGCCCGGTCAAGTTTTATAACAATAACAGAAGCGAAATGGTGAGATCCGTGTAGCACGATCGAGCCATGGAAACTCGTCCGACTCGTGTCCCGGTGTACTGCGACCGACGAACGACGGAGAAAGCGTGGAGAATATGGAAGAGTGGGAGAAACCCCTTTCGCGGGTTTGCTCGGTAAACAAATTATCATTCTGCGAGTTCGATCGTAAATCACGTTTCCGAGCTGGAGTCGCCGCTTCGTTCTGCTATTCAAAAAGCAATTTGAACGTATCGCGTCTCCGGGAACATCTGCGATATGATTTTTTAGTCTCTTCGTAGGGCGAAATGTAGGTTTATGCCGTTTTTATTATACGATATTGTTTATATTTCTGCTAATATTGTAATAATAACGTATTACTGTCACATTATCGTTGCGTGTTTGTTGCACGTAAGAATAAAATTATTATACATATACATGTACACATATATTATATATGTTTATATAGGTTACGCGAGCACGTAACTCTTATATGCTAGGGTGAGATTCATGGCACTCGCAGACGGTCTAATATCTAAAGCAAATACACGTACAGTGGAAAGTATCCAATTGAACGGTTGACTTTACAAGGTTTCCTGAGAAACTTGGGGTTAAGGTAACCTTAACAGTTAACTGATACCGATATCTGGAAGAAGATAGCGAACATACGAATGCTGCCTACGATTGCACACGTATTCCATCACTGCTGATCGAATTTCCCCTAGTTACCTCATATTCTAAAAAATAACCGTTGTATCGAGAAACGACTAACCTGGTTTATCGAGGAACAGCCAGGAAAAACGCTAACTGACCAATTACAAAACAAACACATTCAACGGTAATTCACCGCGCGTACTTTACTCTGTACTAATACATATATCGATATTCAAGGTATAAAAGTTCGAAACTAAGATACCAGGATGGAGCGTTCGAACGACTCTCTGGGTCCATTCTTTCGGAGTCTAAGAGAGCGTTCCATCGAGGCGGAATCGCCGAAATACCGTGACCTAAAATAGTTGGCCCCGCAGAAATTTTGAATGGCGATCGACTCGCCCGGGATCGTTCTAGAAATACTTGGAGCCGGTTTGCCTCGAATAGAAACCGATCTCGACTAGGGTGACGACGGGTTGTACGCGCATTGAGAAGGGTTCGAAAGATCGATCCTGGGGTAAGATGGATCGATATCGACCGACCAGCTGACGCGTGAACGCTTCCGACTCGGGGGAAAAATCCTGTAGGACGAACAAAGGCGGTAAACCAGGCTGTGTGCAGGAGAAGAAACGGGGTGAAACTCGGGGATGGAAAAGGATGAGAAAGGGAGAGGAAGGGTGGTCGGAAAACAAGCGTCCGCTGGCGTCCTCATCGAAAATACAGTAGCGAAGGCTTTGGCGGCGAATACGAATCGTCGACCGAGGTATATACGTATGTATAAAGTATATATCGTATGTAGTGTAGCGATGGCGGTATACGTAAGTATGTATAGCGTGCCGCGAGAATCCTCGTTTCACCCTCGAAGGAGAGGAAGCTTTGCCGCCAAAAACCACACCCACGCGGTCGTTCCCTTTGGGCGGGAGATTTTCACCTATGGGATCGCACGAAGGAACACGCTTGCCTCCGGTGTTGGCTCTAGCGCGTAGCTCGCTGCTGAAAAATTTCGCAGCTTTCCCCCTTTCCTCTCCTTCCTCCGTGCTTCCTTCCTTCCTTTCTGCACACCCCACTTTCGTACCAACGTCGTCGTAATTGACGATGTCATGGTAGTCGTCGCCGTCGTCGTCGTCGTCGTCGTCGTCGTCGTCGTCGTCGTCACCGTCGTCGTCGTCGTCCCTCGATAACCCAGGTTAAAACCATTTCCCAGCTAGTGCTTGCCCAGCGCCCGCGGTCTCTCATATACGCTATATATCCCGGCACGGAACAGAGCGCGGTTCTCTCTCTGGGACACATCGGGTTACGAAGCGGGGCCAGGCTACTAGCGGCAGCGGCAGCAGGCAGCCAGGCAGAGAGACAGGCAAAGGCAGCCACTAGTCAACCAGCCAGCCAGGCAGAAGCAGGCAGAGCCAGCAGGCAGGCAGGCAAGCAGGCAGGCAGGCAAGCAGAGGCAGGCAACACGGGACTTTTGGGACGCGTTGTACATGGGTCGCGTCGCATCGTAGGTTCGCGATGGGTTGGATACATAAGGGGGAGGATAGGGGGAGCCTCTTTATGTAGCACATAGACGTTGCCTGGCGTTCGTTCGTTGCCGCTCGCTCGCTCGGCGTGTGACGCTCAAATTACCTCCGTCCTCCCTGCTACGTCTCCCCCGCCGCGCGACCCCCTGCCCGCCCGCTTTCTCTCCCCTTCGCTTCGCCAGTCCGCGTCGCGCCACTCCTCTCGCTCTTGCTCTCTACTCTACTCTCTCGCAGAGCCGCAGTCGCCCGTTGCTGCGGCTCACCCTCTTCCACCTCCGTCCTCTCCTCTGCTCGCTCTCCTATGCTCCTCTTCCACCGCCTCATCCTCCTCCTCCACCTCCGCCACCCTGCTTCGTCGTACAGTCGTACCGATTCTCCCTCGCGCCATAACCTTTCTGCCTCTCTTCCACTTCTTACTCTTATCCTCCTTCTCTTCCTCCTTCTCCTTCTTCCTCTTCTTCTTCCTCTTCTCCTTCTTCTTCTTCTTCTTCTTCTTCTTCTTCTTCTCCTACTTCTTTCACTTAGCCTCGTCCCCCTTTCTCATTTTCTCTTTCTTTTTCTCCATGTTCGTGCCTTCTTCTCTCTTCGTACCGTTTTCTTTCGCGATGGTAGCCGCTACACGTCCTCCTCCGCTCTGCCTCGCGACGCGACGTGCCAACGGTACAGAGCAGAGCGGAGAAGTGTCGCGACCGTCTCGCGCCGTTCACCCTGTTTGGTCGTTGAGCCGCTTCTATATGTACGCTACGAACCGAATCGTGGACGACTCGTGATCGAATAGAAACTAGAGGCTACGACCTCCGATTTTCTTCCTATATATATAATTCTTTGTTTCCTTCGAGTCTATCCTTCTCTTCCACCTTGATATCTTCATTCTATCTCCGTTCGCGCAACCCTATTGGGTGAAACACGCGCGCTTCGTCAGTGAGACTCGCTACGGACACCGAGAGAATCCAGAGGGAAATAGCGAGAGAGAGAGAGAGAGAGAGAGAGAGAGAGAGAGAGAGAGAGAGAGAGAGAGAGAGAGAGAGGCAGAGAAGGATAGAGGAGGAACGACGCGGCGTGGCTATAACGCGGCACGCTAGAGGAGAGCTCTGCGGGTCTGAAACGCGGCCAGCGCGGCAGACAGGCACCGCGGGTCACCGCCTTCCCTCGTCCACCTTCTCCTTCTCCCCCTGCCCTCAACCCTAAACCGTCACCCCCTGTGTCGTCCTCATCCTCTCTCTATACACCGTCAACTCCAGCTATCTCTCTTACTCTGACAGTTTAGCCGCTCCATCTATCTTTATCTTCGCCGGTGTCGTTGTTTCGCTTCTTTTCACGAGAACCGAGCACCAAGGGAGAAGAAAAAGAACGTGGCAAAGAAAGACAGGAATAAAGAAAGAAAAAGGAACGAAGGAAGGAAGAGAACGGTAAAACAGAGAAACTAAAAGGGGAAAGGAAAAGAGAGAGCGTCGGTGTTTCCGGCCTCGTCTGTCCTTGCCTGGTAGAGTCGCACGGCCCTCTGACCGAGTCGTTCAAACGCGAAACATTCTCCCCCCTTTCTCCCTCGCGCAGCCCCTTTGTTATTAGTCCGCCGTGTACCACCCTAAATTCAGTCGCGCTGCAAACGGACAAATTTCGCGAGCACTACCAACGCTGCTACGCGGTGCGCGGTATAAAGCAAGGAGAGGGTTGGAGAGCGCCGTGGCCACGGAACGTCCAGGGGAAGGAAGGAGGGGCCACGGGGGCGACAGCGAGTCGTGGGGTCGCAGGCGGGAGGGTGGCGCGTGTCCTTCCCTCGGCTTTCTTATTTCTCCTTTCTCCCGTCGCCTCGCTGCGTTCCCGGTAATTTACCGGTGTCTTGGGGTGCGTTCGTTACGTAATTACGTGCCGCCTCGTCCGCTCGTAAATGGTTTATAAGGGAAAGTCGAGCGACGATCGCGAACGATCGGCCTGCACGTACGTATACACGTGTGTGTACGGCGAAGCGAGAGTTCCTTTGAGGTTGACGCGTTGTAAAGTTTGTTAAAGTAAATAGAGTTAATTAGCGAATTGGAATGATTCGAAAATGAGCAGCTACCTAAAAGCGGATGATTAATGAAGAGATTTTTTCTTTTTTTTTTTTTTTTTTTTTTTTGAAAAAAATTGGAAATAAGGAGGAGAATGGAAGCGGGTCGACGAATTTATCGCCCAGAAACGAGAAGCATTTTGTCGCTGTAAAATTCAAGATGTGGATGAAAAATGGTGGAAAGTTGGAGATAACGAGGGAAACTGTTTTAGTCAGTTGGTATTGGATCGTTTACTAAGTTTTGGCGATCGAAAGATTTACGATGTAGAAACAGTTATTACATGCTCTCTCGCATACACGTCCGCGATCAGTCTTGTTACGATTAACCCCCACTGTGATCATTATTTATCACAAAATTCTAGTTATACGTACATGCATATATGTACGATTAAATCCAATCCCTAGTACGAAATAACGGCAGAATCGGGAACCTAAATTCCCAATACCAAATAAATCCACGTCCAATTTTACTGGACGAAGAGGAAACAGGAAGAGGAAAAGGGTAGCTGTCGCATCGTGAAATCCACGCGTAGATACTCAAAGGGAAGGAAGAAAGGAAGCAAAAGACGAGAGCAATAAAACGCGAAGAAGGTGAACTACGGTATTCTACCTTCTTTTTTTTCCTCTCTCTCTTTTTTTACATCCTCTGTCCTTTCCTCTCCTCTCTTTCCTCCCTTTCCGTTGGTTCCCTACCTCGGTTGTGCTCGTTCGCCCGGCCCCGGCTCCGGCCCCGGCCCCGGCACACCGGTTCGTCGTCGTGGTCGCCTGCTACACGCGTTTCACGGCTGTGTTCGTCGTATAATTGCGCTCGCGGTGCATATTCGCGCGCGCGGCTCGCACGGACGAGCGAGTCTTTTTTTGTTCCCCCCTCGTGTCGGCTTTTGTGCAGCGAGAAAGCAGCAACGGTGCGGTGGCGACGGTGGCGGAGGCAACGGCGAGGGAAGGACAGGAAGACAGAAGGGAGTCGAGAAAGTAAATCGAGCGGATATATCGCGGCGTTAGACCGCCTCTCTCTTTCCTTCTCGTTCTCTCGCTCTTTCCCCCGCGAGCGCTACTATTTTCTTCGGCGAAGAACGCGAGAGCCTCACCGATTGATCGTTTTGCGAACGCCGCGCGCTGGTGCGCCTTGGCCGCCGCCACCGCTGTGATCCATTGTCGTCGACCGTGTTCTCAACTTCCGCTGTTCCACGACTGCCCTCTCGGTCCGCTCTTAAATTTTAGTCACCAGAGATTTTCAGAGAAAATGTTCGTTAGTTTATCGTCTACTGGTTAGGTTCTCACGATTCGACATAGATCGCGAATAATCAAATTCGTTGAAAAATTTTCTTCACATTGTGGAAAGTAAATCTCGATATCGGTATTTTTCGATATAGATAGTATCGATCTAATATAAAATTGCGTAATATCGTGCAATATTAATGTACGATGTTTTTAATATCGAATAATCTATCAAATTAAAGTAAAATACTATTATCGATCTTCGTGGCTATTAATCGTTCGCGTTATAAATTAAACTACATAATTGATAAGTACGTATTTTGCTCGAAGCTAGAAAGTATTCGACGATGTACAAATGGAAGCGTATATCTACATATTCATAATCCTTTAACAAACAATATTCCGTAATCCGCGGGCAAACTATCGATACATCGACCAGCATGTTGTTTTCGTGTAACTTTAAATTCATGCCACATGTATCATGTATCATCGCTGGTATACACAATCGCTTGCTCTATGTATAATAAAGATAGCAGCTGAAATAGAAAGTCCAGCGTGAAACGAACCTATCGATTGATTTCCCTATTTTCCCCGATAATAATGCGTTTGTCGTCGATTCGCAAATTCTACTCGTCGGGATAAAAGCGAAGAACTGAAATGATATAAGAGAGAGGGGGTGGAGGGGGAGGGATGAAATGATATAAGAGAGAAAAGTAAGAAAGAAAACGGTAAATTGCTGGAACACTTTCATCATTAGCGGCGATAATTTTCCCATAGCCACGCGGATGGTAATTAAGCGTTGCGCCGCGGCCCGCCGTTCTTTTAATACCTCGACCATTACGAAATAATTTCAAGGGGATATATTGGCGCGTTAGGGTGCCTTTCTCCTCTCGTGGGAAGTCTCGGACCACGAGGCACGAAGGAATCGATCGATCGATTCCGTTGCCGGCTGCTATCCCGGATAATAGCAGCGGCGCGGCGCGGCGCGGCGCACCGTTCCACGGTCGACAAGCGAAAAGCGGAACAACCTAAATACCACGAAACGCGCCCAAGTATATATACGGCCCGGCAAAAATGCTCCCGCTTCATTGTCCCCCTGTCGTGCAACGGATCGCTGTGAAACACCGTCGATCGCACGCTCCACGATCGATGCTTCGTACAAAATTTTTCACTACCAATTTCAGTCCGTCGATCACGCGATATTGTTCGAGTTACTTTTTACGGTCAAGTGAAATTTCAATGAATTAATTTCGTTAAATTTAACGGTAAATTTTTAATTATTAATCCATCAGTCGATCTTACTTTCTTATCGTGTACATCGAGTGTAAGAAATCCAAATTAATTTCACAAATTTGAAGTAAGAAATCGTATTGGAAATCTATGTAAGAACGATCTAAGTAGATTTAAATAATCTGCAATAATCGAAGACCCGGAAAAACGTGAAGGTCGCCTAGAATCATAATTTTATCCGGATTTTATCGACACTGACGAATCATTGACAATCGCAACAAATTCCTCGAACAAATCCATGGAAACGCTCTATAACTCTATGCGGACTATTAACTTCTTCGATCGAGTAACGCTCAACAACTGTTACAGAATCGAGTCAGAGCTATTGTTTATCTCGTTACAAATACGTTAGATGCGCGAAGGAGCACCATTACCCACGGGACAATGAACGCGTACCTGCCTATGTGACCTATGTGTATCGGCGCAGCTTCGTCCTTACCGATGCTATCTCTCTTTCTCTCCATCGTTCTATCTCCTTCTCTCCTCTTCCCTCTTCCGCCCCACTCCTTACGAGATTTCCCTTCTTTGTTGTACCATGCTATTTCTCTCTCTCTCTCTCTCTCTCTCTGGCTCCCGCCATTCCAGTTATGTATTACCTAATGCGAGACGCTCGGTGAAACAAGTTTATCGTTCACCGCCGCGTGACATCCAACGGATTCCTGAATATGCTTCCGATCGACGGATTCGGCCGTCGCAGAAATTTAAGCAACGATGAAACCGGTCGCTTGCATCCGTTTATTGCTACGTGTATTCCTAATGGAAGGGATGACGATCTTGATTCGATGCTGCGTGTAAATTATCTCTAAACGAGGACAATCGATCGTTCGTGTACAGAACCGAGGAGAAATCGAGTAATTTTTGTCGCGAGGATAAAAACTAATTTGCACGGAAAAGCGAAAGTTTCGATAGGAAAAATATTAGATAGAATTATTTTAATTTAATCGGTGTAATTCCGATATTGAATAACGTATTTACTCTGTAATCCACAGGTTTCCTACTCCTAACGATTATAATTGACTTTAATTAAAATTAAAATTCTTTCCGGTGGCAATTTTTAGTTTTGGTATTAAATCAGTTTCTGACTAGGTGAATTTCGACTCGGTTAACAGGTTAGCACGTGAGCTATTATTAAAGGTAGAGAAAGGTGAGCGGAAGTACGGTGAATGATGCAAATTTAGAACGAACCAGATAGAATACATTAATACGTCCGATTCGTTTCAGTGCTGTTTCGCGACTGCCGGAATTCGGCGTTCCCCCTCCCATTCCACTTACTCGCCCGAAGGTGTCGCTAGGCAATGATTCCAACGCGACACATAAGCTATATATATACATACATGTATACACCGACGACTTCGATTCGTTAAACTACGATCTGATATAAAGAAAGCACATTGCTCGTTGCCTTAATTCGAGGTATTAAAAGCGAATCGCGATATAACATACACGTACACGTTCGTAGTCTCTGGTCCGCAAGAAAATCGAATTTCGCGAGACCCGTCGCCATGTTGTCCTTCGAAGATTCCTTTGACTCACCCGATACGAATAGATCGATTGCGTGCTCGGCTCGCGGCGAGACCTTTTCCATCGTGTCGTGTACCGCGTCGATTTCTATCTGTCACGTCACGGACAAAGACAGACCGAGAGGACGACCAGCCGTCGAAAGTCCAAGACAGAGAAAGAAAAGGAAAAGAGAGACTCGCTATTTCGTCGGTGGAAAGAGAGAAAGAAAAGAAAAAAAAAAAGAAAGAAAAGGGCGTCCACCGGCGTGGAGCGCGCATTCGGTCGCCGCAATAAATCCCATTTCCCAGGCCGGTGTACTGATTTCAGCCCTGCCGTGTCCGTCGAGAGTCCAGCTCGACTTCCGTTCCATCCTATGGACCCGTTGCCTCGGCACGAAGGCTAAAAATCGAGACCAGAGCTGCCTCTGGCCGAGAGAGTCCGTCCCGGAGTCTGGACCCTTTCTCGACGGCGCAAAAGAAGGAGAGCTCGTACTGCTTCGTGGCAAAAGGGTTCGAAAAAGGTCGAGAAGAAGGCAGACCGGGGTATAGAGAAGGAACGAGAAGAGAAGGGTGGCGGACGAGGTGGACGAGGAGGAGGATGAGGATGAGGATGAAGGGGGCGAGAGGGGGGAAGGAAAGAAAGATCCCCGCGGAACAGGGGCGAACCGGGATGTCGTGGAAGTACCGGCGAAGGGACAGGAAGAGGGCGAGGGGGGAACGGTTCGTCCGTGGACGAGAAGGCTCGATGCCGGATTTTTCCAGCAGGGCCACGGTAGAATGGATGTGGGTATAATGGAGGCGAGCACCGTGCCTTCGTTGCCCGATAAAAACTGCCGATGGAAAGAGGACGTCGACGAGGGGGACGGAGGCCGGATCAGCAGGGGGGAGGGGGAAAGAAGAGCAGCGACGCGAGTGGAAAGAGAGGGCTAGTGGATAGAGATAGAGGTACGCTGGTGAGAATGGGACGGAGAGAGAAAGCATCGGCGGCTGAGATCGTTGCGTTGGAAAGGCTCGACGCGAGACGAGGAGTTTCGATACGCGTTATCGAGCACGGTCGGTCGAATTAAAATTTCTTCTGGACGGTGGCGACGGTACGCCGTCCTCGAGCCGCTTCCTTTCTGCGCTCGAGAAACGAGAACGCCCACCGAGCGCGGCCACGACACCGCGCGTCTACCAAATTCACCGACCGAGACCCGCTCCAGCGTTGGCCAGTTCGCTTCTGTCAATTTAACAAGGGAATATTAGCCGAGGGGTTTATACTTGGTGTAAAGAAGGTCGAGAGAGGCGAGAGTAGATTCAAGCTTGGCTAGGATTTTGAATAGAGCAACGATCGTTGAACGATCCAAGTATAGAAATACCTTAACGATTTAGATTATCGTATCGGTAATCGCACAGACCGTACGGTATGGATCGAATTTGATCGAGAACAGTTTATTCACCGATAACTAATGACGTAAAACTATTAGGTAAAACTGAAGATTAGCAATGAAAACTAGAAAAATAGGAAAACAGATCCGGGAGCGTGCGATCAAGGCACCGAGCTAATCTTCGATTCCGTTCGAATATCAGTCCGGTCTGTTAGGTTTAATTTCGTTAATCAGGACGCGTCTCGATCGAACGAGCTTCGTGAGTGGAGCCGAAAGGAGAAAGGCATTCTCCGTCGTCCGTGGCCGCTGCATCCGCGCCAAAACTCACGAAACGTCGCGGCTTGGCGGCGGTGGCGGTGGCGGTGGCGGCGGCGGCAACGACGTCGACGACGACGACGACGACGACGACGACGACAACGACGACGACGACGACGCGACGATGCCGATGGGTAAAAGAGAAACGAGGAAGAAAGAGAGAGAAAGAAAGAATGGCAGAAGCAACCCGGCCTGCTGGTCTCGTATACATATAGCGCGGCGAGGTGGGAAACTAGACCGTGACGAATCACGGTCGGCGACTGCGCCGCTCTGACGTCACGTCGCGAAGGGCGAACCGTCGCAAGTGTTCGTGATTGGGCATCTTTTATCCTCGTCCTGCGGCCGTGCCTCGCAATCGCCAACCGCCGCGATAGCGCAACGGGGACGAATCGAATTAATACGATTGCCACTTCCGAACACCGTGACTACCATAGCCCTCGAGTCGCTCCAATGGATCCACCAACCTCGCGACCTCCACGATCTCCATTTCTTTCGCGAATAGTTTGGGGTTAGGTTCGGCTCGAACTGGTATTCGAGCTCGTTCTACGTGATATAGCTCTGGTGTAGGGGGAGAAATATAGCAAGGACGTTAAAGGTCGTAATTTCACGAATAGTTCGAGGTTAGGTTAAACGAACTGCTACTGGCTTCTACGGTATATACAGTTACTCACGAAACTCTTTATACACTCGATAAAAAGGCTATTTTTATTAAAGTAAAATGCCGCTAAATTTCATCGTACAGTTAGCGATTTCCGCGCACGTCTACCGAGACTAAAAGTTTCTTCGAAGTAAAGCAGACTTATCGCGTTTATTTCGTTATCGATATATTATTAATTATATAGTTCGAAAGATTTTCACGAGACCGATATCGATCGAAAGTTTCAGGTGTAACTCGACAGAATGAACTTTACGATTTTTTTTATCGGCTATAAGAAGAAAGTACGAACTATTATACAGGTTGTTGGTTGTTATAGGCTAGACTATGCAACAAGTGCGAAATCTACCTTTATCTATATAGAAGAATCGAAAGAAATTAATTTTTCAGGAACCTGTGAATGATTCTGAAGGGGTCGTTTCGTGGTGGCGCGGTTGGGGTTAGTGACCCGTATAGCAGGTACGAATCATTGCCCGTCGATTACGTCATACAGAAGCGCCATATAACGCATTACACCAGGCTACCGTGGAAACCCGTCTAACCGTTCGACTTTAATCAACGATACAAACTACACAAGTCAATCTTCGT
Organism: Bombus affinis; assembly: GCF_024516045.1. Lineage (NCBI taxonomy): Eukaryota > Metazoa > Arthropoda > Insecta > Hymenoptera > Apidae > Bombus > Bombus affinis. Next base: position 11,319,346 of record NC_066354.1, read on the forward strand.
ATCATCCCTATCGATGTATCGCAACCATAAAGAAATCTCACTCCTACAGAATTACATTAACCTGTTGTTGCTTTACGAATTCTTCGCAGCAACTTGTATAAGCGTTAACTGTTCGTTGTTCCTGAAATCGAAGAACTCGTAACGTTGCCTCTTTCCGGAAGAGCAAACGTTTCAACTTTTTTAACCTTTTGAACAAGCCAACATATATAAATCCTTTCTCAAAATATAGATTCCATCCTGTCGCGAAGTCCCTCGGTTAGGCATCGTTAAAGATATAATTTGTCTTGTTAATATAACTAGGTATTACGAAGCAAGGGGTTAAAAACAACATTAACGAAAGCGATGGTTAACGAAACAAAGACGATGAAAGAAACAAGACTAAGAAGAGAGAAAACCTTCGATCTAAAAATACCAGCTAAAAATACGATCTATCTCTATAAAATAAAATAGTAACCCTAACCTACCTGGAATTTAACTGAACATTATACAATTATGAGTTTCGAATTCTATCGGGATGATTAACGAAACAAAGAAGAAGACGTAATAAAGCTGAAAGCAGAGAACGAGCGTGCCTTCGATAATCCGCAACTGCGGTCTCCTCGCGATCTAAATCAGTAGAGGAACGTTTCTCTAGGAACGTTTGGCGCGGTGTCGAGCAAGAGCGTCGGGAGTCGGGAGTTCGATCCTAAAAGCGGTGGCGAGCGAGTGGGCTGGCAGGCGAGAGCGGGGTGCTTGGCCCTGGCAGCGAGATCGCGGCACAGAAACGCGTTCGCCTCGAAGGAACGCCGTCGCGTTCGTCGTACATAAGGTCCGTATATACTCGCGTGTGTCGGTATGTGTTCGTGTGTCCACGGTAGTATATCGCTGCGCGCGATCCGCTCTCGCGCACACCACACCGCGATCCATCCGGCGATTTCGTCGTTTCGAGCTGCTTCCGGCGCTGATACGAGGATTTTCGAGGAGAAGCAGAGCCAAGCCTCGTACTCGTGTGTAATGCCGCTGCGAGTTGGTGTTGGCGCGGGCGCGCGCGCAATTACGTCAGCCGCGTAACGTCGTGCAAACCGATCGCGGCGCGCTTTTAGCGCGCGTGTTTCGTAAGCGCGAAAGATCGCAGCGTCACGCCACGGCCTTAGACGTTCGTTCACGTATCAGGCCGGCGAGCGTGTCCTTATACATAGAACGGCAAAGGACGCGAGTTTCTCGCACGGCCGGTGTTCGAGGCCGATCAGGCTCAACCGATCGTAGCCCGCTTCTTAATTATCGATTCGTCCGTTGTATAGAGCATAGAGTATAGACTATAGGGATACTGCGCAGCTAATTTCGTTGTTACTATTATTGTACGTATCGTTGCTATTATTATAGAACTTTTATTAAATTTCAAATGACAAGGTGTTTGGAGATAGTTAAAGAACAGCGATAATAGACAAAGGCAGGGTACAGCCGAGGGCTGCTTTGCAACCTAACCTTGTGTTTATGTAAGTGGGGAATTTAGCGTTGCATAGCGTGTACGCTCGTTGAACTAGTACATACTCGGTATGACAAATATCGGGGTGTCCGCGACGATGCCATGAATTTCGAGACTTTTGTTCCGTCACAGTTAAAGATAAATATGTCGCTGCAATTAGCCTATAGAACACTTCCTAACAAAGATGTGTGTCGATAATGTAAAAATAGCTGGAAATAAAGTAACCATAGCTACGCAACATTTTCTTCGTCGCTTTACTATATAACGATGGATGTAAAAAAAAAAAAAAAAAAAAAAAAATCATACAATCGCGTTGAAATCTGTTTATTCGATCTTCGACGATCGTATTTCGGAAAGATACGTACGATGATCGAAAATCCGACCATTTCAATGATGAAAGATTTTCATGTTTAACAACCTTAATTCCACGTTAATATTTTACGTTAATGTTCAGCGGTACGGAATTAGCCGCGTGCTTGTTCGGTTACTCAGCGCTTGCTTAAGTAGCTTACAGGCGGGTCGAATTTTAGTTGTACACAACGGACAACGGTTTTCGGATGAATCCTATGGTGAAAGGGCATTGAAAGGGTGAGAAAAGAATAGGGGTAACGTCCGTGAGATTCTTACTGTAAATCATGCCGTAAATTGGAAACTAGTAACGGAGTTGAGGTTCGAACCGGTATGGAGTCGAACGAAGGATTCCAGAGAATGGTACGCGACGTCGCGTCGCATCGCGTCGCGTCGGAAATGCGCCGATAAAGATAACCGTGCGCTATTAATGTCCTCCCGGTCTTAATTAACGTCAATTAATACGCTCAGACTGTATCTATTTGTCGGCCTCTAATAAAGCCTGTTACGGGCAATTTTAATCGACGTAATACAAGACCGGAGTTTTTCCTGGCTCTCGATGTCGGACCAAGAACAATCATCGCGGATGGAATCCTGTCCAGTACTCTTTGTAGGAATCAGAATTTAGATCTGAATTTGGACGAACAGTCGATCGATCGATTATCAGCTATTAATAATGGAAAATTATTAACGATGTATACAGCTTTCTTTAGTTAACTACTTTTTAAAGTACGACACCGGGTGCGAGAGCTTAGGAAAAATAAGAATCCAACTCCGAAATATTGTAGTTGGTTCGCAACTCATCGTGGATCTGTGCGTTTCACTCGCTTTTCGAACCTATCTTCGAGTGCGCCAGTTTGAAACATCGAAACCGTGTTCGTAAGAAAGAACTTCACGGCTGCTTCGATGATTTCGAACGCGATCTATCCGATAAGATTCGAGGAAAAAGGAGAAAGAAAAGTAACGCATCGATCAATGGAGATTATCCGCGGATACGATATTCCAGGTAGCAAATATGGGTAGACGCGTTAAAAATTTCATTCAATATATGGTGTGTCGTGGCGCGCCACCAATTACTAATTAGCAATTACGTAAAGCGAGCCGTTCCACCGCAAATTCAGTAGAGGCATCAGAGCCGCGCCGGCCCACCCTAAAGTCGGTCCTTGGTCATTAGACCCGGTGAGCGCATTAACCTCGAACCCATTCCTGGCCCATCGCCTCGTGCGCGTCGCCTCCATGCCCGTATATACCCGTACTAGAGGTTGAGCGCGCCTACGATATAGGTGGAGTAGGCTAGACAGCCGGCTCTGTCGGACGCATAACGAGCCACGACTTTACGGTAGTCTCCTTCGCCGTACGACTCGCTAATTCCTCGCTCGGACGCGGTTAGCGACGGGGCCTACCCCCTCCGATTGTACGCACGCACGCACTCAAACACGTACAAGCACGTACACGCGGATAAGCGGCCACGCACGGCTGGATGCACGCGTAATCGCGGATACGCTCCAACGTAGGCGAATTCAGGCAACGCAGGCGACACAGGCACAGTCTGCGCGTTGTAAGGGCAGAGACGCGCGGCTCGATTTGTTGTATGGATCGATCGCCGGACGGATCGTTCAGATGTAATAAAGTAACGACGGATTTAACGATAGGTGATATACGTATATAGCGTTAGCGACGAATCTATGTACCATTACGATGTACGTTCCACGTACTCGTACGTACGCATGTACGTAGTATATAGCAGTAGTGTATACATGGATATATTCGTCGCGGCGTGTCTCTTTCTCACGCGAGACTTGCCGCGGTCCACCGCGTGTGCACAGAGAGACGTGCACACACGCGCGATCGAACGACACGAGCGTGAGCGCGAGAGAGTGTGAAATAACGCGAGGTGATGGCAGAGGACAAAGGCTCCGCGCGACGCGAGTACTAGAGGCTAGGCAGGAACCAGAGCCGCGTGCTGAACGACCGAGAGACACGGGACCATGCGACCTACGGAGGGAAAAGGGGGGGTCAGGAGAAAGGGGAACACAGAGTCGAGGGGGCTTCTTCTCCCTCGCCGCCACTTCCAGGGAGATGGAGGGTGACCGAAGCGAAGGGGGAAATCGGTAGAGGATGGGTCGAGAAACCGAAGGGGAGAGGAAGATAGAGCGAGAGGGAACAGAAACGGTACGAAACGGGCGGGAAAAAGAGAGGATTCGAGGCGAACCAGGGGAAAAGAAAGGGACGGGGATAGAACGCGAACGCGAACCCGCGGGTTCTATGCCATTCGGTCGGTTCGGTGAGTCACGCATCGCGAGCTTCCTGCTGCCAGGCCTGTGCTTTCCCCCCTCGCGTCCCACCCTCCGAACCGCGCCACGCAGCGCCGCGCCTCACCGGTCCCCTCGGTTCGCGTCTCGCGCCACTGTTATCCTCTCCCCCCCTCCCGTGCCCCTCTTCCTCCAGAACTCCCAGCCGATCCCTTTTGTCTGACGTTCGTCCGACCGACCGACCGACCGTTCGACCGTCACCCGCAGGGTTAAGGGTCTTCTAAAGAGGATGGTTCTCCCGTCTCTCTCATTCTCGTCCCACCCTACCCCTGACGGTGTCTTCTTGTCAGCATCTCTGGCCGTTTTCTTTGTCTACCTATCTCCTCGTGCCGTCTGTCCGTCTCTGTCACTATCTTCCTCTCTCTCTCTCTCTCTCTCTCTTCCTAGCTTCCAACACCGTGTGCGCGCCGCTGGTAGGTGGGTCGTCGATGATGGTGGTTGGTTGCTTGCTCGCCACTGAAAGATCCGAAACTAGACTCTCCGCGTTTCAAAAGAACGTCGCGTATTTTCGGCGGATTGAAAACGCGCCGGTGTTTGCGACGCTGAGCATCTGCTGCCTTCGGGACGGGAAAGAAACCGGAGCACGGACGAACGAACGGGCAAATGAATGGGCGAACGAACGAACGAACGAACGAACGAACGAACGAACGAACGAACGAACAAACGAACGAACGAACGAACGAGCGAACGAACGAGCGAACGAACGAACGAACGAGCGAACGAACGAGCGAACGAACGAACGAACGAACGAACGAACGAACGAACGAACGAACGAACGAACGAACGAACGAACGAACGAACGAAAGAGCGAACAGACGGACGAACGGACGAACGAACGAACGGTTGACGGTATATAACCCCGGCGGCTTTACGGTGGGTGAAACGCTTTAAACGTGGCGACACGAACGTCAAGACCCGCTCTCTGGAAATCTATAGCGCCATCGCATCGATCGTTCCGCGAACTAGTTTTCCTTTAAGCGCGACTAACGTCGCGTCCGGCGTAATCAACCATGGGGATGGGGGCTAATTGCATGAAAATGAACCTTCTATACGGAGCGCGCTTTATACGTATATTCTTGGACGGAACGTTTACAGGTGTGTTCGCGTGGCGTACGTGGATTACGGTTATCGTGGTTTTACGAACGCGAATCGAAACCCTTTTCCCTTGGTCGTATCGTCGTTGAAAAAGTTGGTCGGCCATGTCCCTATTTATCATCGGCCGCGGCGACGCCTCCCGTACACCGATGCGTTCCGCCGGCCTCTCGAATGTATAATGAGCACTGGGTGGCTCGAATTCGATAAGAGTCGGTTAGGCGGTGCTTCGGAATGACGTATCACCGCGTGAGATTAATAGTAGCCGTGTATACGCACACAACCGTGGCAGCACGCGACCGCGCGCAGTCGCTGACCGACACAGCTCCGCTTCGTCAAGCCAAGCGAATTCTTCCACGCGAATCTCTAGCCAAGCCGCGCACCGTCTTCCTTTCGTCGAACGCATAATCGATGCGAAATCTCTTACTTCTGACATTTACGCGGACCAAGTTTCACGCGTCTTCGGACGCGTTACGAAACGTCACGAGCTTGGTCGAGTTTCGAGACGTATACACGTATACACGGGTGTACGTATACGTTCGTGGAAACGACACACGCTACCGATCCGCGTTCGACGAACGTTCGACCCAAAGAAATTCCACGAATGTCGTCGATCTTTTTTTATCTGAAGGATAAAAAGGAAAGAAACACGAGGTGTCCGGACACGAGAATCGGTATTATTGACAAATATGTTTTTTCCCAACGCTGTCGAACACCTCGTCAGAGTTCTCCCCCTGCAATAATCGCAAATATCCCCTGTCTCTAAGTGAGCAGTCCGTAATACGCGAGATTTTTTGTGCCGCTTAGTCACTGCGTGCCGCGACCGATGACGGTTACGTTCGAGCGACAGCCAAGTCCGTGTGCGTGCGTGTCGATGCGTGTGCGCGAGATGCGCGCACACAGTGGCGCACGACCGTGCGTTTGTCGGCGAAACTCCGCGTGGTAAACGCGGTTCTTTGTGGAGGTGACGTGGCAAGAGCAGCCTGCGCGTCGATATATCCTGCGCCAAGGTCTATCAATTGCAAATGAAAAACCCGCGGGCCCGACTTCTCCTCCGGTTTTATTTATACCTACGCATATACGTATGTATGTATACTTACATATGTCGCGCCGGTTACTTGGATATCGGTAAGGGTACAGGGAGGAAAGACGATCGCACGTAAATGTCTCCCGCGATTCCTATCTCCACGCGTAGCGGGTGCGTCGCAATATCACCGCGAGATAACCACGTATATACATATGTATACATATATAGTTAAGGCTAACGACGATTCGTACCGCGAAAATTTGTTCAGGCACGTCGCATAGTGCGGTCCGAGAGGATCACAAGGCAGATAAGACGAAAAATCTTATCGGAAGTTGGCCAAGCGGACGCGATAACGAGAGACGATAGAAAAAAAGGGAAAACACGTTGAGAGGAAGGAAGACAGAAGTAGCGAACGTAACAAAGAAATTGTCGGTGAGATCGGGAGAACCGGGTGTATCCGGTCAAACCGGGCAGCTTCGTTCGGAGAACGTAGATTCTCGTCGCGTCGTCTGGCCGCGATAGGACGAGCATCGAGAGCGGTCGAACGTCGTTCGGACGCGAACGAGCTGGCCGCGAGCGACATATCCGGAGCGTGCGAGGCAAGGGAAAACATCGCGAGCCACACTCGTACCGATATATATATATATATATATACATACATACACACATACGCATTGTATAATATATATGTATATAAATATAAATATATATATATATAAACGTAGACGGGGACTATGTATGTATCTACATAGGAAAGTTGGCTTGACAATCAACGAAGGTTAGTCTTCGGCGCGCGTGCGTGAGAGCGACGCGATGTAGCTTTTACGGGCCCCTCGGGCCTCGGGCCACACGATTGTCGATCGCCGTGGCATGCGGGTCCCGCGAGGAAAGTACGAGAGGTGGAAGTGTCGCACGCAGTGGCGACCAGCTGCTCTCGTCACGATGTGCCATAGGGCGTCGTCGCTCGCTCGCTTGCTCGTTTGTTCGTTCGTTCGTTCGTTCGTGTCGCGTCTCTTTCATTTCTTTCTCTCCTATCTTCTCTACACTGTTCTCTTCTCTTCTCTTCGTTCTCATCCTTCCTTTTTTTCCTCTTTTCCCTATATCCTTTCTGGACGTTCTCGTTTCCCCTAACGCCGCGTGCTGTGCGTGCGTGCGTGCGTGCGCGAACCAAAGTTCGCACAAAGGGGATACGGGTATATAACGCGAACAGAGGCCCTCCATGCGGTGGCCAACACACAACTACGCGGCAACGTCGCGTCGCGCCACGACCGCTTTCGTGGTGTACGTTATCGCCGCAGTCGCTTCACGAGAGATCCCGTGTATGCACATACACCAATACATACGTAGAAATACATGTACCTACAGAAAACGCACCGTACATACTAGCACATATCCTAATACACATTGGCGAATATGTTCGTGTACACGTACGGATATATAGGTGTATGTACCTGGGCCTGCCCGTCGATCCCTCGGGGTTCGCTTCTCCTCGCACGTACACGCGAAGCCGAGGCAACGGCAGAACGGCGAACGAGCGAGCGAGCGAGTGAGCGAGCAAGCAAGCGGACGAGCGGACGAACGAGCCAGCCAGCCGCGGTGGCGAGGCGCGGATGCGCCCTGCTTACGTATACACCGGTCCTTCTCTTCGTCTCGCTTCTACCAACCGGTCCCTCTTTTTCCCACGACCGAGGTCTGGCAATATAAGCCGAGTAATATTACCGCGGGAAGAGCGGTAAGGTAACAGAGAGCCGCTGCTACGGACCGTTCCTTTCGAGAATTTACGAGCACCACGGTCCGGGTGCCCGGAGTCCGACCCTCCCTCTCTCTTACTCGCTCTCTTACTCGCTCTCCTTCGCTCTCCCTCGCTCGTCTCTCGCGTGTATACCGTAGCTGTGAAACGGCACCGCACAGACCGTCAGCGTTTCCGTGCTATGCTTGGAACTCGCGCTCGCTATGCGCTTCGAATCTATGCTTCCATGCGGTACGCGTCCACGATTGCCAGACGATGGACATCCTTATTAGCGGCGAGAGGTTATTGATGGTAAAAGCGAGTCGCGCTGCATCATGGATATATATATATATATGTGTGTGTATGTGTATGTATGTATATATATATATATATATATATATATATATATATACGTAATTGGAGAGTTTACGCGCAAAGGCGCTTCGAATTGGCCGCCACGCGAATATCATCGAAACGTTTACATGTGGGTTAACAGTATTGTCCCGCTGCTTATACATATATGTATATAACAATTGATTCTATGTATATGGAGTCGGACCGCACTTTGTACCGTTTGCGTTTCTGCATCGATAGATCGGTGGCGGCATTTCCGTCGCGAAACGTTCGCGGTTTTCCCTTCGTGTATCAGCGACGAACACCTGTATCTGGGGTAAAGGGAGGAAAGGAACGTTACCGTGGACAAGGAGATACAGTATCGAGACATCGATAACCATATCAGCTTGTTCAGCGTCGGCGATTCGACGTACAACATCCGCGTCGTAAAGACTGGCTGCGCGGACGTATGGTCGCACGATGCATCAAACAAATCGATTTCGACGTCGATGCTTTTCACACGGACGCTGGGCATCGTTTGCCCTTCGTTTCCCCTTTTGGCAATCTTTCACGGTATTGTTCGAGAGATACGTCATTTCCAGCCACGTAAGGCCGTTACTTCGGCTATGGTTCACGAGCTGCACGGAGGGACAAGTCGCAGATTTCTTTAGGATGGCCGGTCGCGCAAAACCGGCCCCCTTTTTAAATTCTCCAGAGTGTCTCGGACCGCGCCACTTGCGCGCATCTTGCACGCGTGCTTCTGCTTGCTCGCGCGTATGCGACGCGCAGACGGAGAAAACGTAACGGGCGATGAGACGAGAGGGAAGAGAGACAGAGATGGAGACGAAGACGGAGACTGAGACAAGAAAGCACGCGAGCGAAAAAAGACGGGAAGAAAAAGGCGTGCAAGCGGTCGAGCATAACGACACTGACGACGAGCGAGGACGTTGGACGTGGACGTGGATGAATTCGATTTAAACCAGTTTTTACAAGATCGATTACTAGGTACGAGCCGATCGACATGTGGAAATTAACGTTTCGCTGCGCGACCCGGTAATCCACGACATTTTAAACGTCAAAGTGGTGTTTAGAGCCAGGCGACTCTGTTCGTCTCTCCGATGAACCGGCTCCTCTTTAAATTCCCACTCGTCACGCGTGCACATGATCGCATCGCGTTATTACACGCACGTAGAAGGAAGGAGACGTTGCCCAGACGTCGAATATATCCGCGATTGAAAAAAAGAAAAAAAAGAAGGCGAGAGAGAGAGAGAGAGAGAGAGAGAGAGAGAGAGAGAGAGAGAGAGAGAGAGAGAAACAGTGGCATGTACGCGGCGAACGTACGTAACGACAAAGGCTAGGACGATGACGGCGACGAAGTCTAGCGCAGCAGCGGTAGCAACAGCAGGAAAGAGGACGACCACGAGACAACAAGGATGACAACGACGACCACGATGACGACAACGCAACGCAACGCAACGACAACGATGAGGACGGTCTCGTAGTGTCGGTGGCGGTGACGGCGAAACGCGACGCGACGCGGCCCGAACTCGCGGACCCTCACATCCTGTCTATGACAGGATGGCTGATGGCTGGTTGGTTGGCTGGCCAGTCTGTCGGTCGGGTTGGCAGCAGGGCCCTACCCACGGGTACATGTGCCAGTCGCCTGTTCGTGCCGCCGCGTATACGCGTCCTCCTCGCCTCGCCTCCGCCGCCCCTCGTACCTTCTTTTACGCTTATTCCTGCGCGTCTCACGGGAGCCTGTTACTCTTTCTCTCGAGTGGAGAGTCACGACGAGCAGGAGGCATTTTTTCTCCCTGGTACAGCAGGCCACCGTCGCAGCCGCCGATACCACGCCACGGTATCGAATCGTCTCGCCACGGGGTACGTACGGAGTATGGACGGAGAGCGTGCGAGACAGAGGGAAAAAAGGAGAGAGAAAAAAAAAGAACGAACGGCGAAACGGCTAGAAGCGGGACGGAGATCGCGAGACTCACGGGCAATCGAGTTAAAGGGAGCAAGAGCGAAGGAGCGAGAAAGAAAGAAAGAGAAGGGCAGAATAGGGTGGGGCGGCGCTTTCCAATCGCGAAGCGAGGCCCCTCGCGTTCCGACGACGATCGAAAAAGGTGAGACGTGCCGAAGGGGATATAGGCGCGGACAATGAAGCGGATGAGAGCGACGCAGACCGAACCACTAAAGCCTGACGGAGAGCACGAACTAGCGGAAGAGAAAGAAAGACGGATAGAGCGCGACCGGCCAGAGTATCGGAGGCAGAAGGAAACGCTAGTGTGGGAGAGAGAGAGAGAGAGAGAGAGAGAGAGAGAGAACGAGGCGAGAACGTGACGAGACGACGAAGGGGAATCGAGGAGATCGCGGACGGTCGAGCGACGACGATTTGGCAACGGCTTTTATGGCTTTCGTTGCGATCGGCTGGAAACGGCACTGCACGGCATGGCACGGCACGGCACGTTGCCACCGTCACCGTCACCGTCATCGCCACCGCCACCGCCACCGCCATCGTCACCGCCACCGCCACCGCCACCGCCACCGCCACCGCCACCGCCACCGCCACCGCCGTACCGTCGTCGGTGAACGCCGATGGCATCCTCGCATCGATGCTACGCGTCTGGTGTACGTATTTCGGAAACGAGGCCGGCGCGTATTCTGAAAACGAAGAAAACACGACAACGATGGGTGGTAAAGAGGGGACGTGAACGGTCTTTTGGCCGCGCGATGTTACTCAGCCGTTAATGTCGGTATTAGGGTCAATAGTACTAGCGGGTACAAATTAAGTCCTGCTTGCAAACAGCGCCGCCGAACGTTTATCGCGACCGTCCGACTAAGAATAACGACTCGATTACGTAAATCGCGTTAACGTTCCCTCGTAACCCGTTAATACCTTTTTCTTTCTCTCCGTTGTTCCTTTTATTTCAAGCAGACGCTATCGTTTCCACGTCGGCGCTGTTTAATTGTCGCGCTTCTCGATAAGAGGACCGATCTTCGTTCGATCGGTGCAGGTATGTATTTATGGCGTGACTGTAACTCGAGGGCAGAAGAAGTACGGCGCGGAGAAGGCGCGCAGAAGGAATATAGCGACGGCTTTTTAGCGCGGAACGAGTGGCACGCGTCGAAAGGAAAAGATGGAAGGAACGAGGAGCGCATCCGGTTGTGTCGGACGGGCGACGATCGGTCGCCGCAAAGGAAATCCAAGCTCTCGAGCGAAGACGAGGACGAGAGCGAGAGCGCTCGTTGAGGGCCCGTGTATTCGCTATTCACAGACGTGGTACAGCTACCTGCGGGAAACTGTAACTACCGGCAGACTGGAAGTATTAGGAGAGGAAGGAGGAAAGTGGTGGGGTAGAATGGAAGAGAGAACGCGCGAGGCAGCGAGAGAGAAAGAGGAAGCAGGGCAGGGAGGAGGGAAAGAGAATAAACTGGGTCAGTGTCGCGGAACTTGAAAACTTCGCTTCCGTAATGTGAGAGCGGCGCTGACTGCCGCCTGGAAGTCGCTTAAACTGCGTTTACGAGTCGGCGGTAGGTAAAACAGAAACACCTCGAGAACTCAAGACCGAGTTATATCTAGTTATGTATATACATACAGAGTTGCTATATGGGACCGTGTACACGTATTCCTATGCATATATACATATATACATATACATGTATGCGTACGCGTGTACGAAACCGGGAAAGGGAAAGAGAGCGGGAAGGCGAAACGGAGAAAGAGGAAAAGGCAGAGAGTCGGAGTCGGTAGGAGGAAGACATGTACGAACGTAGAAACTGAAACCCGCCGGTTCACCGCACACAAACGCGTGCAAGCCTCGTTTGTTATACCGGCGTTTTCACTGGCGTGCTTCATTGTACACACAAGCTTCCTCCCCACGTGCGCGCCGTATTATATCGCGAACATTTCGCGCCACGATTCAATGTCAACCGCTACGCGACTGTACGTCGAACGCGCGGCAAGGAGCTGGTAGAAGGTCTGGCAAGGTCACGATTCCACGCGTTAGTTCGACGCGCCGGAGGAGAAAGTTCGCTCATGAATAACGCGTACGTGTTACGCTGTCGATATCGTTTTGAAAAAAATCGGTCGCGAATGCCACGACGCCGCGTCGCCGTCACCGCGTGCCGAAACTTTGGAATTGCCATCGCGGTTCGCACGGTGGATCGTTGGATATCGCGTCGTTTGGTCGAGATGGCCTTCGCAGAACACGCTCGCGTTCCGCTTTAATAACCGAGATGTTCGACTCCGGGCGAAAAGCCGGGAGGGAGCTGGAGGGAACGGGAAGGGACTGGAGCGCGCGATACGACGGATAAGAGGGAAGGGAAATGCGCGCCCACGTATAAACGCGTATATCGTGCACGTAAGCCTGAAAACACGGTGGCGTTAGCGCTTGTTGACGCAGATAAACCGACGGCGTAACGCTATATTTATAGCGTTATTCGCGGCTCGTCTTTTCGTTTCTTTCATTTTCTTCTTTTCTCTCTTTCGTTTTGCTTCCCTTAGTTGTTCCGGAATGGATTTTTCAGGTGTTGGACGGTTCACGGTTTGAGAAACGATTTCGCGAAAAATACGCGTGAGATAGGACGCGTCCAGCGGAGGAATCTATCCGTAGATACGGCGTTGCCGGCGTTATCGCGGTGCAACCGATAATCGCTAATTGCCGGCGCACTCCGTTTTCGACTTGCAGCGTTCCACGGGTATTCGTGTCGGTGAAGGCAGCTCGCGTCCAATGGGAATCGCGAGAACGAGAAGGAGATCGAGAAGGAGGAGGAGAAGGAGAACGAGAACGAGACTAGAGTTCGTGTGTTCGATAAAACGCGATCGTTCCACGGTCTAGTCTGGCCTGGGTCGAGTCTGTTGGCCTGGCTCGCCGTTCTCTACACGCGAACGTGATCGCGAGGCTAAAAATTGGGGAGCGCGAAAGCGAGCGTGGGTTAAAAAAGGGGCGATGAGATCACGGTGGCTCGAGCTCGGTTCGCGTCCGCTCCGTCGTCTCGCAATCTTACCTCGCAAACTGGCGTTGCGCGCCGTTAAGCCTGCCGGGGTCTAAATAACCTCTGGTATATCGAACGGTGCCAGAGAATCCGCGAACGGAGGACCCGCGAGGCAACCGCGCACACCGCTAGCCACGAAGGTCTCTCTCGCAACCGCGGTCTCGTTTTCTCGTTTAATAACCAGCCTGTCGGGGAGGAGGGAGGAGGGTGGTGGGTGGAGGGGGGGGGGGGGGGAGAAGGATGGCGGGTAGAAAAGACGATGGCCAGCGGGGTCAAGAGAGAGAAGGGAGAAGAAACGTTCGGGCACGCTTGGTAGAACGTAGAACGCGATACGCGTGTACGTTAATATTCGCGTATATTTGATCAACGTAATACGTATAATACTTAAAATACGTACGTGCGTGTTACGTACATAGGCGCTCGAGGATGATCGCCAGGAAATACGCGTTGCACGCGTTTGCCAGAGACCAAAGCGAGAGAAACTGGGAATGCGGAGGGCAAACGAAAGGAGAGGGAGGTCCTGCTTAGGACGACGTAACGCGTACGTAAGCCTGCAAACACGATGGCAAGAGGTCTAGAACGTTGCCTGCCTCCCCTTCTGCGACGTGCCCCTCGATGTACCGATCTAGCGTATCTATCCCCCGACATCCTCGCCGACCCTCTCTCGTCACCGAGGTGCGAGGTAGAGCGTAGATCGAGGGAGTCTAACTAGGGGGAGGCCGACAGGGGTGTCGAAGGGGGAGGGAAGTCGAAGAAGAGGGTGGACGACGAGGCTCTCTCGTGGTTGGGGTGAGGCTTGGCGCGGTGTGGCGCGGTGTGGCGCGGTGTGGCGCGGTGTGGCGCGGTGTGGCGCGGCAGTGGCGCGGCCAGGCGGGTGAGAGGGGGGATGGGGTGGCGATGGAAGAGGAGAACGGGAGTTCGACCAGGGGGAGGCGAGTGGGAGGAGAAGGAGGATAGGGCAGGCCGTTATTTAGCCGGCCGCGCGCGCGTCCCTTCGCTCGCGACCCGACTCAGCCGCGCCGCCCTTCGCTCGCCCTCGAGCGCCGCTGTGTTCTGCCGCCCCCTCATCGCTCACGCCCGACTCGACCACCTCTGCACCCTCCTTCCGCCCTCATCCTGCTATCCGACAACCACCTCTAGCTCCCACACCCTTGGCGCGCGTCGTTCGCCCTTTTCTCCCTAGCCATCGACCTTCCCTCTTTGTTTTACCCCATCCTTCTCCTTCTCCACCTCTTTTTTCTTTCTCTACTCTCTTCCCTTTTTTCCACTTTTTTCTTCTAGCCGTCCCTATTTCCATCCTCGTCTCACCCGTCAACTCGCGTCCGTCCATTCGTCTCCGTTCCTATTGCCCTCGCCTCTTCGGAACACGCGGCGGTGGCGGTGGCGGCGGCGGTGGCGGCACCGGCACCGACTCACGGCGGTGCTCTTCACGGTGCCCTGACTCTCTATCTGCGTCCATCTCGGCCCGACCCTCTCTCTGTCAGGCCCGAGACGTCCTCGATCGTCCGTCTCGCTCGACCGCTGCCACTTTTTCTCGCTCGCTCTCTATCCGTCCGTGGTGCGCGCACCGCGTTCTACCACGGAAAACCTCGAGACTCGTTCGTCCGACTTCGTACGCGACGAGGCTCCAACGCTGGCCGTCCGTCGTTCGCCGAAATCCCGTGCTAATTAAAGCCCGCCTCGATGCCCGTCGCCGACCGGGACGACAGAGGCGTCGCTCCTCTTTCTCTCCTCTCTCTTTCTCTCGCTCTCTGCCGCTCTTCACCGCGTCACCATCCGTCCCAATCTCTCGCTCTATCTCCGTTCCACGCGTCCTATCGCCGTTTCCATCTCGCTCCTTCGACTTTTGCCGGCATTCCCTCATTCCGCTCGGCTCGGTCCGGCCGTCGCGTCGTGCCGCGCCGCTCGGCCTGTAGTCGTCTCGCGTCGCACCGCGCTGCGCCGCGCCGTGCCGCGCCGCGACTGGCCGCGCCAAGGAGAAAATTAAGAAGACTTTGGTGTCGGCTCCTTCGGCCCATTGTGCCGCGTATACACGAGAAGAGAGCCCGTCGTCCCCGGTCTCGTAACGGTACTCGCGCGGCAGACGACGACGTCGTTTCGATGCCTCCTCTCTTTCCTTCTCTGTTTTTTTCTCTTTCCACGGCTGCCGCTGCTCTCTCTCTCTCTCTCTCTGCCCCTCGTCGCCCTAACCATCCCCCTTGCCCGCCCTCCTGCTCTTCGCCCAGCTGTCTCTTTGTGTGTTGGACGCGGGTATCGCGTGCACACACGGAGCCAGCGGCTGCTGCCGAGAATCGACGCGATCGCTCGCGCGCTAACATTTCCACTCGCCGTCCTACGTGTATACGCGTACGGACGGCTGTAGCGTAGACATACAGTGTGGGATGAAAGTAACACGGTTCTGGGTTTAGACTGTCGGAAAATGGGTAGCAGAGAGGGTAGAAGAATTTTATGACGCGTAGTACATCGGTATACGTAGCTGCGGTGGTCCGTACCTAACGAACGAAGTGCAACGATATCGCACGTGTGGCGAGTTGTGTACGTTTTATCGGTATATAGGCTCAGCTGTTATCTTTGTTTTTCTTTCGTTAAGTATCACGAATCGCCGTCTACGTGCTTACGTGTACCACCCATATCGATACATCTATGCAACCGAGGGATGAATATCGCGTGATTTTTATTACACCAGTAACTTTGACGTCTTTTCTAAGCCTAATTACGTTAACAAACTTTTCGTTATCGACGCTGCTATTTTCCGAAAGTAATTAATCGTTTCCGTCTTTCGCTTTCTCCATTCAAACTGCACACCTTCTTCCGAAACCATACGAACGCAAGGTCAACGCTAATGAGCGGCAATACGTTTGCAATTTCCTCCCATATTTCAATCTATCGCGTATCGAACAGCGATTCTTCGATGTCCTTTCTCGATTTCGATGAATGATCGCGTGGAAGAAGGAACGACTCGAACCGATTAGTCGCACACGCTTGATCTTGGCTTTCGTTGGTTTAGTCTCACCCTGTAGACACGTAGAAGAGAGCGCGGCTAAGCGCGAGGCGCCCGCCGAGATAAACTCGCGCTCTGCCTTTTATCTAGATACATTCCTCGCGCCTCGTCTCGCGAGACCGCGCTCACCGCCCTCCTCCCTCGGTCGGTGTTGTCGCCGGTTGTCGTGGTATCGCGACCCGAACCCGGGAGGGGATGTTCTCGATGCGTATATCCCGGCAGCGGCGCTCTGTCGCCGGACGAACGATACGCGCGGTCGCGCCTGCCTCGCCTCGCCGCGAACTTTATCTGCCACGCACCAGCTTTCTTCCTGTTAGTCGACTACGATTCGATCAAGCGCGGCCTTCGTGGATTTTTCCATCGCGACTAGGTCTCTTTAATTCGCGGATAGCTGTCGCGCTCCTTCGCGTTTCCGCCCCCACCAACCACGACGATAACGATGAATTCTTCGACGATTCGAAAGCGATGCTCGACTATATAACTAACGACACGACGCTGTATCGCCAGGAATAAGAAACGATGCTAGGTTCTACGGTACTCGATACAGTACCACGGTACAGTATAGTATAACACGCTCGCGATACTTTGTTTCGCCGATGAAGGTAGCGGCGTTTTCTTCGGTCAGTTGGAAATTACGTAACCATCGCCCAATTATGTACCATAGCCCGACCATATAACGCTACGGTTTTACTAGTTCACCGGTCGAAGATGCTACTCGATCACATACGGTGCTATTGCTTTTTACGAAAAAAAAAAAAAAAAAAAAAAAACGACGCTGGATAACGTTCTACTATTCTTCTTCGTGAATTAAGAATGTACCCTTGCGACGTAGTACCGTAACCTTTCGTCCAGTGGAAATTTCGCACATTCGCGTAAAACCTACCTTCGCCAATAAAAGATAACGCTCGATCACGCGTTGCTTCTCCTTTTCCCTCTTTCGTTTCAACGTATATGCCAAATTTTTGCGCAGAAAAATAACGAGGTTGAGCTAGTGTCCGTGAAGGAATGTCGTGGAACGTGTGCCGTATCAAAATGCGTACCACCCGAAAGCGAAGTTAACCTGTTCATTCCCGAGTTTCAAATTAAGGCGATAAATGGTAATCGATTATCATTTTTTTTCTCTCTCTTAAAAGCAAGAATATTCGATGTGATACTTTCACTCGCATCGCGTAAATATCCGCGGTGTATTCTTTACGATCGAATAGATCGAAGCACGCGCAACGTCTCATCCTTCGTCGCGTTCCAACACCTTCCAACACCCTCTCTCTCTCTCTTTGCGCCGTTTCAGCAAAGATTTCCACCAGGATTTCTCTTTCGCTTTGGTCCAGAACGTACAGCCGCGGCCAGCTGTGTGTAGAACGTAGACGTGTATTCCGGTGAAAAAACGGCGTGGCGTATTCAGCCGGGCTCTCTTCCGAGCGTTCTTTCTCTCACTTTGCCAGCCACGCTCCCCTCGGCCGGTATTAAACGGGGCTCGACCGTGGAATCGCGTACGAGGCCACTCGTCTTGTTTGCCGCGCTTTATACCTGCGTTCGGTCGCCACGCCGTACTCCTCTTTCTCTTCGCCATCCCTCCAAACCGACCGACCCACCTTAATTACTCGGCATCATTTTTGCCGCAGGATTATTTACGCTGTTTAGCGAAGCGTCACGGTATCGTGGCTGAATCGGCAGCCGAACGTTGGCTCGGATCGTACGCTTCGAGGTAAAAAAGATTCCGCGTGCGGCAGAGTGGGGCAGTCAGACTACGTTCGCTCGCTACGTTTCCGCTTCCGTGTTGGATATAGAAGGGGGAAACTCGTTTCGATTTCGTCTTTCGCCGTGTTTTTGGCTACTCTGATTTTTTCTTCTCGACCGTTGCACGCGCCAGTTAACTCGACGTTCCTTCTTCCCTGAACCGCTACAAAGATACCTACGTACTTTCGATCAAATTTGCCCTATCGTCCAAACTCGTCCTCTCCGGAAGACGAAAAGGACCAAGCGATCAACTTGAAATTCCAAATTTCATCTCGAAGATCCAGAGACTTTGGCTTCCATCGCGTCGTTACGCGTCACCGGCGCGTTATCGGCGCGGGAATAAAAACCGCACGGGCCCCTGCGAATGGACCAACGACTCGCCAGGAAATCCTCGTCCGTAGAATATAATTGGCGAACGCGATCGGAAAGTGTTTGCGCGCCGAGCCTGAGAGAGTGGTACTCGAGGGGGACAACTACCCCCGAGGACGTGAAATTTCGATTTAATTCGCGGGGCACGGGGCACTCGGTGGGCGGAAAGATCGAATCGGGTGGATCGAGCGTTTATTGGCGATAAACGTTTGGTCAGTGTGGCCATCGCAGGGTATATACAGCGGTCGATATCGGTGACGAGGTTGACCTTTCGAAATTAACGCGGCTGTAATCGAATTATACGCATACTCCGGATTCGTTGTTTGTCGATCTAACGGCGAGGGGACGCGACGAAAGAATTTCCCTGTCGTCGAGTCTTTGCTCACGGTGAAGTCGCAACCGCTAAATACGCCCGAGACGTCGTTTCGTCGAAAGGTAACGTTTCAACGAGTAACTTGCGCGACCGTGAAAGCAAAAACGGGCAAGATGTTGCTCGAGGAGAGGCGCTCGATACCTGGGTTTGGTAATAAATCAAATTAGTTGCTACGGACATTGGCTACGAAGTGACAAGGAGGAAAGAAAAGTGAAATTTTTACGCGTTTTGTTATTCCAATGGTCAGGTAACTGTGCGCAGCACCGCTTTGTTCGACGACTTACCGATGCAACCTTTCTACCTCTTTGTACGATCTGCGACAACTTGTTCCATCGACCTCGGTAAACCCATAGTTCCTTTACGGGGTTCTCGTCGCTAATTATTCGAGATTACAGGGAAAATCCAGTAATAAAAAGTTTGTCCAAAGGGACGGTAGGCGAGGTCGACGTGGATGTCGGGCAACGGTGGCCGTCCAGCCGACAAACAACCGCCTCTACACGGTCGCGACTATGCGGGCACGGATCGATCGAGGGCCCAGTCCCTTCTCGCGAACGCCACGGTCGAGAGAAGAGAGACGACGACCGCCTTTAAATTTCACGCGAGAGAAACGGGCAACGACGTACCTGCTCGCCTTTAGAGCCACGCTCCTTCGTCGATCTTGCCTCGCAAAGCCAGATCGATATCGACGATTCTTTCCTCCGCGCGCTCTTTTACGCTTTTTCCATGTATAAACCTGCGAGACGATCAGATTCGTAGAATAGGGAACACGGGATACTTGGCGAGAAAAAACTTGGCCACGCCGTTCTTTCCACCATTCGGACCAACGAAAGTCTACCTTTTAATCGTAAATCTTTGACAAATTCTTTGCTTCTGCGCACGGAACAGGTACATCGAGCTTGTACATTCACGGCTTGTAAAATTTCGCTAACGAAATATCGTTCGAAAGATGGAAAAGGGTCCGGAGAGTCGGTAGATAGCGGCAAACAGACGACGGTCGGCCACGCCATAGGAGAACTTGTCTCGTCCCTCGTTCGACTTCCACCCTCTTCCTCTATTTTCCTTTCCTTTTCTTTTCTCCGACGGTCGGTTCCGTTCGATCCTTCCGAGAAAACAGCCCGACGGTTCTGCCTGCTTCTCTATCTACCCGTTTTCTTGGTCGTCGACTTAACGGCCGCACCTGCTACCGCCTCGTTTCGGCCGAGCACCGCGCGAATTTCTTCCCTTCGACGTTGTTGGCCCTGCCGCGCCAGAGGAGACCGTATTTCCGCTCGGCGAGCGCGCTTCCCTTTTAGACAACCTGGAAATCCTGCGACGCCGAGCCTCGGCCGAGGGGAGGTTGCCCGGTTTTAAGGTCGATGAACATCGGCTTGAACACCGGCTTGAACACCGTCTTGAACACCGGAAACGTAATCACGAAAAAAGAAGAAGAAGAAGAAGAAGAAGAAGAGAAAAAAGGATTTCTCTTTTTAACGCCGCTGATTCTCCTTCTACCTCCTCGTCGTCTCTTCTTTCTTTCTCGCTCTGCTTCTCCTTCTTCTCGCTCGCAAAGTCGCGCAGATGAGACAATTTGCTTAAAATCGCGGTATTAGACCAGCGGTGGAAGCCTGTCTCTCTGGCTGGCATTCGGAGATGGTTCGATCCTAAGAGTAATTTTAAAAAGATTCGCGAAAAAGCCGAAACGTCCGAGCCCCGAAACGAATCCTTATCGCGAGCTACGTCGTAGCTTTCGTATAGAAGGCCGAGAAAGCTCGCGACGCTCAACCTGGAAAAACGCACTTTCCTGCAACAACTTTCCGTGCAACGATATTGTCGGAATATAATACGCGCGTAGTACGGCGCGGGGATAAACGGAGGCGCGAAGAAGAAGAAGAAGAAGAAAAGGAGAAGAAGAAGAAAAAGAGGAAGAAGAGGAGGAGGAGGAAGAGGAAGAGCAACGGTGCGATGCGACGAGGCGATCGAGCGGCTGCCGGAGGAAGGACGCACCCCGATACAAGTGGAGGACACCGGTTGGCGTTACGTAATCGACGGTGGCCAGCATTCTCTTAGCCATTCGCCCTCCTCCGATCGCCGTGCGTACTCGCTGGAGTCGCGTTTTCAAGTTACGCCGAATGCCGGCGCGTCTGCGATCGTCGTCGTTCCTTTTTCCCGCTGAATGCGCGGATATATCGCACAAGGCTGCCGAGCAACTACCTGTCGTACGCTCCACGGACGTTATATTTAACCAACGGCGCGCGGATCCATCCTCGCCACCTACCAACCGTCTCTCTACGGTCGTACTTTTTCCCTTGCGCTCCCCGTCGCACTCGTTCGTCGTCTAATTTTAGAACTTTTCGATTATATAATACGTACGCGTGTCGTTACAGAGTCGGCAGAGGACAAGATAAAGATGTTGCGCGAGCAACGATCCGTGCAATTGTAATTGCGATATCGACGTTTCTTTTCGTACGGATATACTGGTCGCGCGATCCACTGGCCATCGTTACGGACCGCTGTGACGCAGTACGTTCGTAATCGCGCGCACGATACGCACCTTCTCGCCACACCAGCCATTCCGTCTGATTCTTCGACGGAAGGACAAATATCTTTAAGCGCTAAATTAATCTTAACATCGTCGGTTCGGATAATCGTCGTAGCGTACGTTCCGTAGCTTCTACGACGCTCGCAGGTCGATTAGCGGAGAATTTTTTACCTTCGCGGCCGTCATATTCTTCCATGATTTTCGGATAAAGATCGTAGCGGCTGTACGACGAGTGGAAGCGAACGAGCCTCGTCGATGTTTATCGAACGAATGATTAAGTGGCACAAAATACGAGCAAGTTAATCCACCATTCGTGCGTCAGTCCCTTTATGTTTGCACATGGGGTGCGGTAGAGAGGACGATCTCGATACCTTCGGGCGACGCCGTGTTCCGCGTGAACCCAGATCGCACCTTGGCTACCCTCGAATTTCCAACCTCTATCCATAATCGATCTCGTGAAAGGCCGCGAGTGAAAAACGCCTCTTTAACCATCCCTTTGATCGAAATAATAAAAACAAACGATTAATCTTCGCGCGCGCCACGAATTGCGCAGCGAACGATAAGGCAAAGGATTGAGCGCTCTCGTCGACTCGTGTTTAAAAATTCCAAATCGCGTGCGTGCGCAAACAAACAAAGGTAATCTATTTTCGCGGATTCGCGTCAGCCAACTGCGTCACACCGGGATATCCTGACATTAAGACCGATCCCTGGCTCCCAGGAACTAGTCGAGCGACGCAAACAACGCTGCCGCTCCGAAAAACTAATAAACGCCGCAGACTCGCGAAATCCCCGACGGATATACGCGAGCACCGCGCGAGAGAAAGAGAGCGACGGCGAGGGGAAGGGGCAGAGAGAGAGAGAGATAGAGAGAGAGAAAGGGAGGAAAATCGGACGCGGCTGGAAAATTTCCGTGGAGAATGACGCTCGATGTGACACGACGCGATACAGGCTATGCAGCGAACAATGACGTCGTTTATGGTGTCGTCCGTGCAACGTTAATCGCAGATCGACGATAGCCACGCGTAACGTACTGCCAGATATTTCTACGAAATCGTGTAAAAACCACCGATCGGTTTTTGCCTCGGACTATCCTATGTACCGGTGGTTCTAAGGGCGCGTCAATTACGATCTTGCGCGGCTACTCGATGCCTGCGATACACATTCCCCTAATTAATCCGTGCGCCCTCGGAAAGAATGCCGCATAGTTGGCGAGCGGAGAGAGGTTCGCGGTGTCCGGCAGCCGCGTATTTAAGCGTCGCTCTGCGTGGCATCCACGGCGCGCCACGCACCGCGTACACCAATATACCGGTAGTTCCTATCGATTATAGATAATCGACCGGTCTCTCCGCCAATCTCCGATTCGTAGCTCGAGGGGTAGACCCGTTAGCGATGGTTAGGGGAAAGGAACGACGCGAGTGAGACAGATACGTAGATAGAGATAGAGATAGAGAGAGAGAAAGAGAGAGAGAGGAGAGAGAGAGAGAACACGACGACAGTGGCGGCGGCGGCAGCAAGCGGAGAACGCCAAGAGGAACCCGACACAGAGACGACCGCGGGGTAACGGGGACGTTGAAACGGGCAGCCGAGGGAACAGAGGGGTGTGTAGCGGGCAGAGCAACCGGGAGGAAGGGTACACGAAGGCGGAGCGGGGCGGGGGGGAGAGGACGGCGATAGCTGAAAACGCGGCGTGAGTCGCGAGAACTCGAGGAGGGACTTAACGAACGAGCGGACCGAGAACCGACCTCGGAGTCGGGAGTTAACGCTCGAGGGGTCGTTAATTTTCCGATCGTGCCCTTCCCGTCAGAGGCTGCTGCAGCCTCTCTCACGGACGCGAACACCAACACGGACACGAACACGAACACGGACACCCGGCACGAACGCGACGAATAGAGAGTGTAAGAGAAGGAGAGACGGAGAGAGTGAGATTACGGAGATGGCCAGAAGGCATGCGCGCTGGAAATGGCGCGGCCACACGCCGCTCCGTCCTCCGCAGGTACGCCGAAAGGACGCAGCAAGAATTCGCGTGGTCACGATTAGGAATGTAAAGGTCACTCGGTTTCGAGAAAAAAGAATTCAGCGTCGGATCTTGACTAGCCGCCGACTCCTGTCTTCGACGCGAGCAATCGCGCGACTTACCGTATAATAATGGAATTTAGCATGTAAATTAGGTGTCTGAATTTTGCCTGCCAAACTATCGTGTAACCGAGTATTTTTATCGGGCTTCCATCTTTTATATTATTTTCGCAACGCTATTTCGTATACGAATACCGACACGACGTAAGGGAAAGTTTGGCCTCCTTCGGTTTACTTCCGGTTTTAACGCGAACCGCGCTGCGCGCTGTAATTTTCCTTCGCTCAAATTTATTTCGTTCAACGAAGCGAACGCACGGGAAGACCGCGACGATATCGAGATTCTCTTCGCCGCTAACTTTTTCCAGAATTCCGACATTTTCTAAAGAATATCCGAAGAAACGCGAAGAAAGACCCCAGGGTGCTACGTTTCGTTACACGTTGCATCAAACACGGTGTTTGTTCGACCAACGCTAAAATATCACGAACGATCGTTCGACTAGCCATTAGAAAAATCACGAGATAAGAGGTTATGTCCACACATGCCTTAACTCGCTACCGATATACCGACTATCGCGAGTTTACACGTTTTGTTAGACGTACGGCGTAACGCGAAAGGCGATCCTGTATGGTTCGTTTATTTTGACGAGTGGAAAAAAGGGGGGTGAGAGTACGCGTAGTTTCCCGGTTACGGGTCGCACGGATCGGGCGCTCCGGCTCGTTCGGTTCGTTGCTCCTCCGTTTTAATTCGTCGCTCGCCGCCCTCCAATTTCCTCCGCGACCAGGTAGCTCCGGGGTCCCGACGAAAATCGATGGGAAAGCCCCGGAGATTTTCACGAAAACACACGAGTCACCGGGTCTCTCTCTCTCTCTCTCTCTCTCTCCCCCCGCCCCCCTCTCTCTCTCTCTCTCTTTCTCTCTCGGTTGGGTAAATGAAAACCAGAGAATCGCGAAAAGCGAAAGATATCGATCGATGCCGATACGCGGAAATTGAGAACGCTTCGTTCGTTCTCCTTCTTCTTCCTCTTCGTTGTCGAGGAAACGCAGAGTCGATTCGCGATATCGGACCCGTGAACCGGAATAACGATCGACCACCAACGAATCGAAAGTTCGTTTTCGATCATAACCTTCAAAATTCGGTATTTCTCGGAACGACCATCTCTCAACTTGTTCGAAAGTGAAACATTCGATGGAAGAGTTTAAAAGTACGGTTAAACGGGAAGAGCGAAACACGGCAAGAGATTGTTAAGAAATTTAATCGAGCTATTGTCATGGCTAATTCCTTCGAGGAAGCGCGTATCGTTTACCGCAATAACTCGTGCCACGAACCACCTGCTCGGCCCCGGGCCACGCGGCAACTGCGATACCCCGATAAAAATGAACGCTGTTAATTCTGTTCGTTTCGCGTTAGTATTGCCTCAAGTTTCTACATTTTGTACTCTTTGCTCGCGATTTCAAACTTTACGCGTCGAATTTTCCATTAACGTTTCATTTCGTTCATTCGCGATCCAAAGTACTTACTTATCGATTAACATCTATCGATAGTTGCTTTAAACTTTAAAGCAAAGATAACGTGAGATATATATGTATGTATGTATGTATGTATGTATGTATACGCTACGTATCTTCGAGGGTACGTTGAGTTAGGTTCGGATTGAATTCCTGACACAAGCGAAAGAGTGGTCAACGTAATATATAGGTATAGTATGTTGGTCGCGTTATGGGGGTTCATATATTATAACGTAGTACCACGTGTTTTCGGTGTTGTAACCGTTAAAAGATACTTCTCCGATTTATTTCAACGAAGGGCTGTTTGTTGTGACAGTGCCTTTCGCGTGCGATACACGTTGAAATATTACGACGTAGCACTGCGCGCTTTAGTACCGTAAAGTTGATAACGAACGAAGTGGCGCCACGTTCGCCTTTTTCGAAGTTTGACGTTACGAATTCGTAGTGGTCGGAATTTCTTTTTCCAATTCGTGCATGCGGATATTAGCTAAAGTGGTATTTCCATCGATCCAAGTAATTGGTTCGAGTTCCAACTGTACATATAGCATTATGCGCTTCGTTCGTACATCGTTCAAAATTACTTTGAAAATTGACGATGAACGACATGGCGCCATGTTTGTAGATTTGAAACTCGACGCCAGCCATCGAACTGTGGCTACCGCCACGTGCTCTCGTTCGTAATCGTTACGCGCGCAAAAATTAGCCAACGTAATAGTAGATTTTTGCAGTAACACGAGCCCAGACATTACGACGTAGAATTACGTACCACTTACCATTACGAACTCGTTTCCAAACGACGCCGTAACTGCGATCTGCCGTTCCAGTCCGTTGACGTAGCTTTACGTCTTCTCGAAACTCGACACCATCTATCGAGCGTAGTACTACGTCATTCACGATACGTTCCATATACGTGCATATGTGTATACGAAAAGTCAAAGGCGAAGAAAATGATACAAGTACGTGACACCATGGTGTTTGACGTTTGATCGCATGGCGAAGAAAGTCGCGAACACCGTTCCGATTCCATTCCGTTTCGATTCGCTGGATCAAAGAGGCACGCGCATGCGCGCTCCCGCGTAGTCGCGATCTTTCCACGAAGCCTAATTTCCAAGCATTAAAACACGCCGATAACCTCCTCGCGTTCGCTCGAGCCTGATATTCATATATGCTTGGCGCACGGCTGGCCAGCCTTTTTACGCAACAAAGCGCACCCGATCCGTTCTACGATTATTGCACGGAGCTGGCCGGCTTCCGGAAACTATCCTTCGCATCCTCTTCATTCATAAACTCTTTTCTCCGCTTGTAATGGAATAGCTTGGGCTTCGCCGGCGCATAAACGTCGAACGCGCCCGCTTCTCCGCACCCCTGCCCCGCAAAGTACATACATACGGGCGAAACTAAATCAGACGGTAAATACACACGCTCCAGTCCCAGCCGCCGCTGCCGCCGCCTCGGTCAGCCTCTGGCCTCTTTCTCACCCTATCTCCGTCACACTCGTTCGCTTTCCTCTCTTCTCTCTCGCACGATCCCTCGAAAACGCTTTCCCTTCCGAAAACCTTCACCGTTGACTCGATTATCGTCCATCCGTCCGGCGAGTTTGCGGCGACGACGGCTACGATATCAGGGGAACAGCAGTCGCGCGAAGCTCCTCGTTCCACTCTGTTCCCCACGTCTATCTCGCTCTCGGTGTGTTCGAGCATGGCTCGTGTATATATAGCTACACATCTATATGCATATATGCATGCAGGCGGCTATTTATGTAAGTAGTGTCGCGCGTGGACGTTTACGCGCTGGTGTGCGCGGTGCGCGACACCACTTACATAAATAGTACGAGAAGGAGACGGAGGAGTGAACGCAGAGAGAGACAGACAGAGAGGGAGAGGCAGAGGGAAACCAGAGGACGGAGAAGAAAGAGAGAAGAAAAAGCGGAACGAGATGGGTTTGGACGAACGACGGAGTAAGATGGAATAGAGGTACGGACGAGCGAGAAAGAGAGAGTTCAAAGTAGGAGGGAACGAGACGGAGGATAAAGAAGCGACTCGTGTACTTATGTACGTGTATAGAGGAGAGAAACGCGAGCGGAGCGACGTGTGACCACATTGGCCGTCGTCACTGGCGGCTTCCACGGTGGATCCTCGAAAGGGCAGAGGTGAAGCTTCACCGAGCTGTACACAAAACCGCTTCTCGTTGCAAAAGCGCGAGATTGGATGTCCACGGATATACAAGGTGTCGTGTATCCGTGTAATCGGGCCGGGGATGGGGTGGTTCTAGATAAAATAACAAATGGAGGGCGTGGAATAAAATTCTCTCGCCGGAGAACTCTTCGTTTTCGAGAAAATCGGCCTCGAGAATTCGTCGCCACGTTTTCTCACCTACTACTCTTTTCTTCTTCGTCGAACACGAAGAAACAACGAAAAACTCTTGCGTTATATATTTTTGTCGAAGAATCGCTCTTTATCAACTGCATCGTACGTACTCGCACACGTACGCCGTTTAATACGATTAAATGCGACGAACGAAGATTCGCGTTTCTTCCTTCTCGTTTACGTAGAACCACTCCTTTTCGATTTCACCACCCTACGCGACAAGCTACCCTGTATACGCGACGTTGGTTGCCTCGGTCTTGGGGTTTTCGCGCTCGCGACCCTGCCTTTCGAAGGGCCTTTCGATGTCGTTCGAACGACGTGACTGGATTTTGGTCGATCGAACGTTCGGTATTCGCTGATTCGAATACCGCGCGAGAAACTGCCGGTTCGAGACAGGGGTGGCGGGGGAGGAGAACGGTCGAATTAAAGACGCGGAGCAGCGTAGGTAGTAGGTAGTAGGTAGTAGGTAGTAGCCCGGAGGCCAATCAGGATAAATTAATAGCGCGCAAAATAAGGAAAGGGAGGAGTTTGCCTATCGTCGTAATAAATTCGAAAGGAATCTCTTTGGCGACCGCGTAAGGGCGCGCCCTGTTTCCCTCTAACGACGACACGGTATTTCCGGCAAAAAGGTGGCACGAATAAAAATCTCGACTAATTACTATGAAAAAGCAACGATCGAGAATCGTCGCGGAATCTTCTGCGTCGAACGTAGCCGTCTTTGCCTTGTCCATCCTTTTGCATCTACGGATAAGATATTTAGCTTTGAAACAGCGAATCGTTCTCTTTCAAGAATCGAATTATTCGTACGGAGGATTTCAGGGTGCCTCGTATTATTAACACGGATGCTCCTTCGAGCAGAGACAACTTCTTGCACGCTACCTATTCGACTAATCGTCGATCCCGTTGTTTCGTAAAAGTACGATACGTCCTACGTTTAAGACACGGTGTCTCGCCCAATTTCTCTAAAGCTACGAACAGGATATCTTTCGTCCGTGACGAAGAGACACTGGATAAATCGAAAACCATGTACACGCGTAGAATGAAAATTTCCGTCGGTACGCAGCGATCCGCTGCGTGTACCAAAGGTTCGAGCGTAGCTTGTACGTGGAAATCCGGCGCCAGAGCCCAACCGTCTCGAAAAATGTTACTCGCTGGGAAAAATCTGCATGTAAACGACGAAGGTTAGAAACACGAAACGCAAAAGGTCGGAGATATCGAAAGCCGAAGACGACGAGGACGCAGAGAGGGTGGAGGGTGGTGGGGCAAGGAGAGTGGTCGTCGATCGTCTATAACGTTCGGTTATCGAGCGGACGCGGATTACCTCCTCAGAAAATGCAGCGTTGTTCTGACCGCGATTCCGATCGCGAGCGAAGAGCGAAGCGGCGCGGCGTTAATGCGGCTTTGGGCGTCTCGCGGTCCTCCCCCCTCGGCCTCTTCGGCCCCTCCTCGGCCCTCGGCCGCCCGTCGACCGCCGCCACCACCTCCTCATCCGCCGCCTCCCGGTTCCCTCGACCCACGGTTTTTTTTTTCCTCTCTTTTGCATGCGCCTCGCGCGGCCTTCGAGAGATCTCTCCTCCACGGGCAGCGGAACAAGACGGACAGAGGGGGACGAGGGGGTGGAGAGAGGCGGTGGAGGAGCAGGAGGACCGCCAGTGAAACGGTGGAAGAAAGAGGGAACGACGGAGAGAACGAAAAGAGCGGAAGGAGATAGACGTAGGTAGAACGTAGAGGGACCGAGAGAAAAAGAGGCCGGAGAGCCCCTGAGCTTCTGGTCTGGACGGTGAGCGAGGTAAAAATCGCGAGAGCCGTCAATTAGGAACGCCGCTCCGAGCCCGTTCTCCCCCTTCACGAACAAAGCCGACTCTCTCGCGAGCGGTTGCCTCGCGCTCGCCATCCAGAACCATGTTTTTCATCGTTTGGTCGCGCGAGGATATCGATGCCACGTATAGCGGCACGTTGCTGCAAGCGGACCTTTCTTTCGGTTTGTTAGAAATCGTCCCGAGGCAATTACGCAACGATGCAGGATGAAAACGACGAGTAGACGTCATCGACGAACAGCTATACGAACGTACGCGATACAAAGCGCTGACGAAATTCGAGCGCGAACGCTATCGGTCGATGGCAATGGCAGCGGTAAAAATCGCCAATTCTACGTAAACGACAGTCTGTTCGTTCACGATGGAGGACGTTACGATCGTTTGTAATATTTTACTCGAATTACGCGAATACGAGCGAAATCGAGCGAAGCATAGACGCGTTCTTCGCGTTTTTCGCGTTTTTCGCGCGAGAAACATACGGACAAACGGATACGAACGAATATCGGAATTCGAGTTGAGCCCTGTTCCCTTGAAAATTATATGGATATGCCGAGGCATAACTACAGCCTTTATAGGTTAACGTGCACCAGCTTATGACCTATTACGAGATGATAGAGCGTTTCGATCGCGGAACGAAACACACTCGACTCGAGTCGAATTCGTTGTTTGTCAGGCGCGTGGATGGCGTAATGAACGCGGTAGGATATCGGTTTCTGTGGCTCGGTCGTATCTGCCATCGTAAATATTCCGCGGACCCAGTCACGAAGATACCAGTCGTCGTTTGTCGTTTCGACAGCTTTTTCCCAGCAAAATGCTTCGATCGTCCCGAGTAAACGTTTTCCTTGCCCGGGTAAAAGGATTTCTTTTTTAAGAAATCGGGTTACAGAGAATTAACAAGCTTCGTTCGAACGAACAACGTTTGGCTCGATAATCGGGCTACGTATCCAGCGTAATGTATCGATGGTTTTACCTTATCATTAATAACGAATTACATAGAAACGCGCGTATTTGGATGACGATTAATTTTAACGGCTGACTAATTAACACGCGATACCGTAAACGAACGGGATGCCGGTTTATTCGTCAACTCGTTACGATAAATTCAAGCCCGTCGACGTTCGCGATTTTTTACTACGTCGTTACGTACGAAACAACGTTTCTCCAAAGTTCGAAGGAATTGCGATTCGAATTACGAACTCGACCGAGTCACGACGGGATAACAGTGTTTCTAAAAATGCGAGTTACCCGTAAACGTTCGCCATCTGTTGGTCAGTTATCGGATATTTAAAACGAGTCCGTCGAAAGGAAAAGCTACGACGAGTGGAAAAGTACCAAATAAGCGAAGTACCGATGGTAGAAAACGATTCGAAATGAAAATCTCCGAGATGTTCCGCGATGACTCGGTTTTGCTTCGCGACTCGGCGAAAACCAGCGAACCGAAGTTGCATCGAATTTCACCTTTTTCTCGAGAAACGCGCGTCATCGTCGGCAACGAGCGGTAGCAGCTAGCAGTAGCACGGCTCGATCCTCTAAAAGGCATTCCGACCGGAAATCTCCGAGCAACTGTCGAGGGAACGAAAGTCCGGGCTCGGCCGTGCCTGTGTATCCAGAGGACCCGCACTTCTGGAATAGCCGGAAGTGCTCGTGGCTCGCCGCACGGGATGCAGCTTGCTCTTTGTCTCGCAACTTTAACCGTATTCGCGTTTAACCGCGTTATCTCGATGTTTTTTTTTTTTTTTTTTTAACAGCGATTAACGGAGATTAACGGAGATACGTGGGAACGTTCGATACGGAGACACAGTCGTGTATAGATTGGAAAGGAGATTCGAAGAATTTCTCCTGGTCGCAGTCGCTCGATGCGAATGACACGGAGCCGAGCCAGTGCGATCGATCTCGTGGAATTACGTATTTCTTATTTAGGTAAGCAAAGGATTCGTCCCGCGAAACACCGGCTGGAGCACAGAACGCGAGTCTTTTCTTCCACGCGCTTCTACCCAAATGGTTTCGCAAAGGAAATTAATCGGCCAAGATGATCTTATCGACGATCCGGCGTTACAAATTTATCCGTCTAGTGGTCGAAGCAGCGTGGAAGAGAATGGCAGCGTGGTTATCCGTGGTGAAAACACGGGTATCGCGAGTCTGCGCTCGATACCAAAAGCATATAAAAATCCGCTTTTAAGATAGCCGCAGCGACAGGTTTTTCTCGATATAAGCGCGGTGGCGCGCGCCCGTAACGGGTAACCCGATAATTTATAGCGGCGCATGGAGGGCACCTGGTATAAAGTTCCTGCTGTGTGCCAGCAGCACGCACATATCGAAGCGCGTATCACGCACGTCTACACACGACCGAGTATGCACATGCGTGCACTCGAGCCGCTTGTGCTCCCCATATGCCCCCGTAATGACGAACGCGCGTCCAGACGGAAGACCGCTCAAATTTCCCGCGTGAACGAAGCGCTTCGAGATGCCTCGGGACCTCCACCGTGAGACTCGCCTCTTTTTTTTCTCTTTTCCCTCCTCCTCGGTTTTCTTTTCTCTCTCCTCTTTTCATGCCCTGCTTCTTCTACTTTTTTTTTCCCCTCTGCTCCGTCCTTTTTTTTTTTTTTACGTTCGAGGTATCGAGGATAGCGGCTGGCTGCACGGAGACCGTCTTTCGCGCGGTTGTCGGATCTATCGAGTTTCGAATTTTTAGCCAAAGATCGTGTTTAACGATCGTCGCGTCGCGATTCTCTGCCAACCATAGTATACACGCTTATCGGTTTTCGTGCCGTTTTCGTGCCGTTTTCGTCGAGCGATATTCGTTAGGCGCGCAGATACTCGTTGTATCTCTAGGAACGCGTACCGAATAATAAGAAGGTTTATGCGTTCCGATTCGCCACCAGTCTTTTTCCTCGACGCATCCTTTCCACCGTATAAGCGGTCGATTCTCTGGAGATCGAAGCGCGTTAAGCAGAAGAGAACGCGGGTAAAATGAA
The DNA here is from genome assembly GCF_024516045.1 of Bombus affinis. NCBI lineage: Eukaryota > Metazoa > Arthropoda > Insecta > Hymenoptera > Apidae > Bombus > Bombus affinis. The sequence continues at coordinate 11,351,382 of NC_066354.1, forward strand.
TTTTCGAACGGACGATTTTCACAAATCTAAAACCGATACGACGATAGAACGAAGTAATTCGATATAGGAGATTAAGGTTTCTGCTTGTATTTGTCGGGGCTAAAAAAACCTAGATAAACCGCGTAACGCGTCTCGGAAGAAAGAAACGACGCGAAAGTTTCGGTGAGAGCGGTACGCAAGACCGGATTGGAAAAACGTTACATCGGATGAAAAGTTGATGGAGAACAAACTTTCGGCGGAGAGCCGGTGGATCGATTAGGTTGTAACTAGCGGTGTTTGTTCGCGCGTTGACCGTTGTGTAACTAGCGAATGAAAAATTTAATCGGGAATGCACCCGCGCAGATTTATTACTCCGGGATTTTAGAATAACGATTTTTTGCGGCGAACGAGAATCCGAGACGTGGAATTCACGTGGTTAAAACGTTTTTAAATCCATCGGACCGTAAGAAATCGTAGGATAAAATAATCTCAACGCGATTTGATTAAAACGTACCTGTACCGGCGACCAAAGCGTCTCGATGTTCGTCGTTGATAACAAGGGCTTTCCATCGCTTTTAATCGATACGTTTTAACCAACTTTCAAATTCCGTACGCAACACGAGCAAGACGTCTCCGCGACTGCGTACCTTTTATCTTCACCTACCGCTTGCTTCCGAGCGACGATGTCCGTGGTTCGACGTACCGTCTGAATCGACTCGAATCATTCCCATACTCTATGGCGATGTGTAACTCGCGAGGTGAAGTATTATCGCGGTATCACGTGGTAATGCCGAGAATTTTGAATCTTTATCGCAGAAATAATGGCATAGGAACGGTAAATTTACACTTAGAGTTCGTATTAGTATAGTTACATATTTATTCGATAAACGATTTCAAAGATATTCGCCTTCTTCCATAGCAGACTGTTAGCTGAACGGCTTACATTCGTTCGTTTTCGAGACGCCGCGCACACGCATACTTGCACACACCGATATTCACGTACGAGTATCACCGCTACGCGTCCAACTCAGCGTAGCACACGAAATTATACACATCTCGATAGCCATAAAACAATGCCATTTACAGAAACGAATAATCCCGCCCGATCTTCGGATTAGAAGCAACGATCAAGATCTAGCAAAACTCTCGATTCTCCGCTAAACAACCACGTGGATAATGATCCGAGAGATTATTCAGCGCGGCTAAAATTACTTTCCGTTCGATTTTCTCTCTTTTCTCTGTCTCGTACCACGAACTTAAGAGATGACGCGTAATATCGGGATCGAAAGCGCGAGCGGCAGTTGCGCGAGATTTATCTTCGTAGTGGCGGACGACACGTGTATAAGTTCGCGCGAATCGCGTCTTAAATGGTTGCTCGTTAGCAGAGAGACGCGCGGTCCGCTTAGACGTAGCGTGTCTGACGTTGTTACAAACGCGTTTCTAACAACCTATATCCTTCGTCCTTTTCGTTTCTTCTCCTCGTGCAAATACGCTCGCGTACGAAGCGCATACGTAAAACGATGAAAAAGCGTTTGCGCTATTTTCCAACGACTACCCTCCGACGGTTTTATTTATAAAATATCGTTTTACATCGCGATGGTCTTCGAAGTACTCTCTCCCTCCGATGGCTACGTACAATGGTACGTGGCAACGGCCGATGCCCGTTTTCCATTCCTCCGCGTTTTCCTCGTGCGCGCTTTTAAAAATCGATTTTACATCGAACGTCGTATTTCCTTTTCTATTTCCACGATCGTTTTCAAAATCCCACCCTTTCAACCGGCCGTTTATATAGTTTGGAAAGCGCCAACGAGTTACGAGGAACAACTAACCGAACAAACAGCTACGATTTTTCCATCTTGCGATCTGGCAAAGACGCGCGTGTAGCGATTTCAGCGGTCGATTTCCAATTGCACGTGCGAACGATCGAATCGCGTAACACGTACTCGACGATTGCCGGTAAACCTGCCGCGTTGGAGAAAATTCGGAAGAGGAAGGAGAGTAACGAGGAAGAGAGAATCGATCGTACGAAGAAGCAAAGGACGCGAGCAAAGGCTAACAGGTTCGGATCGAAGGAAATGTTTGTTTCGACAGCTTCGCGACAGAAACAAACGTGGGAGAAAAAAGGCCGAAGAGGAAGAGAGAAGGAAAGGTTTGCGATTATCGTCGCGTTGTCGAGCAAAATATCGGAGAGGGAAGGGAGAGTTTCGCGACAGTTCCCGGGCCACGCGTTATAAATCCACGGCGTGGCGCGGCGAGCCGGATGAAGTTTCTCACCATATGGCGGATGCCTACGGTCCGCCATGTTGCCCCGGAACTCACCCCGCGCTCTCTCGCGAGGAGACGGACGCTCTCCTCTCTTTCCCTCCGATTTCGACTCCCTTTTTCTCTCTGAAAGTTGGTCGGAACGGGGCCCCGGTGCGAGCCGGCCGAGATTACGGGCTCGCTTTTAAGGCCGCCTGCTGCGAATCCGAAAGAGGCCAACGCGATGAGCGGCGCGCGGCTTCTCCGGATAAACACCGGACACAGAAAGAGAGAAGAAATCCTGCGGACGAATGGCAGCAGGATTTATCGTTTGGAAAAAAAAAGAACGAAAGAGAAAAAGATCGGAATAAGAAGCTGCCAATCACGAACGCCGTCGCTTCGCAGCCCTCGAAGATACCTCAAAGACCAACGCGAAATATTCGTAGCCGCGACACGGATATTTCACCGCGGTAGCGGATTCGTCGACAGTGACGATGCTAAATACGCGAAATTTCGCGTTTGTCGCTCAACCGCCGCAAGCAGCCGAGATGCTACGAATTATCGTCGTTCGTCGTCGTAACGGATCTTGCAACTACGCGCAAGCTGTACCATTTGCTCTGCTTGGATTTATTTTACTGGTTTGTTCGCGTATTTTAACGCTTAAGGGTAATTCGACGTTAGAAACGAAGACTCGGACAAAGAATCGTTATCTTTCGACCGGTCGAAACGAGGAAACGGTGGAATTTTTGTCGGTCCGACGGGAGATCGGTAAGAGTGGAAGCTGCGAAGAATACGAAGAACGGAAAGAGCGCGTCGAGAACGAAAGGAACGGAGGCAAAGTGTCGGAGAGCGAAAAAATGAAAGGTTCCGGAGGATGGTCCGTGAACGGAGACCTTGGCCCACCGTATATGTTAATGCTCGACTAGACTCTCGCTGCAACCCCACCCAGCCGGTCTCTCACCCCACTCGAACAACTTTGGACAAAACCAGGGCGATGATCGCCGGCTCCTATTTTCCTTCTGCGTCGCGTATCAAAAGTCCGCCGTCGAAATTCCCCGTTTCGTTCTCCCGCTCACCGAGTTTCTCGACGATTCGCTCTACGACCAGCCTTCGCTCCGTTTCGCCGTCTTAATCCATCGGTCGCGAACTATTCCGTCGTTTGCTCGCTCGTTCGCCTCTCCGTAATACTTACCGAGCTGGATCGAAGCGAAAGCAGAGAACAATCGGAAAAGAGAGTCGGAAGATCGATCCACCTTTCCTTTCGAACGTTCCTGTCCATCGGTATCCGACGGTTCCTTTCTTCCTCGATCGTCGAAGGACGAATCTATCGCGAGACTCGACCGTACGCGATCGACGCAGCCGTCCACGCAATTGTGGCACACCTTGCACGACGTCGGTAGATCGGCTAATTGGCGGGGAATTTTCGAACAGGCTCGATCGGGTAATCGCTTGGTCGGCGCGCATCATTGCCTCGCAACGTACTGTTAAGCCGTTACAACGACCGTGGAAGGGAAACGGCTGGTACAGCATCGTGTAACTTTTAATTCGATTCCGTTACCGCGACGATCGCCCCTCGTCCCATCGAACCACCCCCGTGCTCGCGTACGTACAGCTACGGCCGACAAAACCCAGCACGGATAACCGATTACACACCGTGACCGTTACCATTATACCGTCGACGAATGCCATTTATCAAAGCAGCGCAAAGCGGCCGGGGCCCGCCGCCTGGATCGAGCCAATCGCCAAGTGCTAAGGCGCGTTATATGCTCGGCCGATTGTATCTGAAATTCTGATCTTGCACCGTCGTCTAGCCGATGGTGACTCGTCGCGTTAGGCAGGCAACTTTTCTTCTCTCGTTCCTTCTTTTTCCGATTCTTGCTCGGATAGATCGTCGGACAACGCGCGTAGCGTTGCCGAAACGCAACGATTAACCGGGACTCGAACGCAACGATTACTTTTGCGGAATCACCACGACGATGACTCACTTTTCCCGTTAATCTTCCTTTACGATACCGCTTTGTTTCGCAGGTATGCCAAGGATACGGATAACGGCATCGCGATGCAGATGTTTAACGTATTTGTCATCGCCTTAAACGTTTTACGAGGGTAGCTTGTTCGGAACCCTATTCACCAAATACATAATTTACTGAAATTCTACAAATAAAAACACCGTTACTTTCTTTAGTCTGGTTCCTAGTACAGAGAGGCAAGAGACGAAATGGAAGAAGAGAAGAAAGGCCTGGATGTCTTAGTAGCGTTATTTCTAAACAGGATTTTCACCGTATCGTCGACGTACCGTAATAAAGCGAGTAAACTTTTGCATATTTCACTGTCTCCCTGGTAATAACATTATTAACGCCGTTACTAATAGTTTTGTCCATATTGTTCATTCGACGTAGGGTCGAAATTCTCGAAGCCAGAAAAGTACGCACGGTTTACGAACGCCTATGTACAAGCCGTTGTAAATAGCAAGCAGGTATACCCGTGCATAAACGAAAGGATCGCTGGAAAATCCACTGTCACCCTTGTTGCCAAGTGCCTCGCACGAATTCCGTTTGCCTGTTCGTGTCGCGTTCGCACGAAAATTTCCCTCTTACACCCGACTCGCGAAGAAAATAAAAAGCGCGTGCACCCATCGCCGATAACGACATACACGTATATTTGCCAAAGTCTGCGAACGAATCGACGGCCTCGTGGAACGACGATTAGAGCGGAATAAAGGAGAGCACGGTTTTAGACCGGTGGATCGGGGCTAGGGGGACCTGTGGGATATCGTCGGGGTTCCAGGCGAAACGGGGCTCGAGGTCGAAAATCCAAGTACCGTCGGCGCCATTTCCGTGAACGAGCCCGTAATAATCGGCGCGAGATCGCTCGTGCAAACAGACGACGAAGCGTGGGGTGTCTAAGGGGGTGGAAGAGGGTGGCGGGGGGTGGCCTTTAGCCCCGACGCGTATCCGTTAGCCTTTCCGCGCGTGCTTTACTATACGTATATACGCGAGAGAACGTGGCGCGCGTACCCTCGTGCACGAACGGGGTGCGAAGGGGGTGAAAAGGGGGCGGCAAGGAAGGGGGGAGGGAGAGAGAGGGCAGATGAAAAGGGAAAAGAGAAAGCGAAGAGCGAGCGAGAGAGAGAGAGAGAGAGAGATAGAGAGAGGGTCTGTCGCTCGACAGACCGAGCGAAGCGGATGGTTGGAAGGACGGGAGAATGGGGAAAGGGACGAGCGGGGGAGCGAGAGGGCGGCTTTTGCCTCCATCGGTTTTCCCGTTACTTCGACCGAAGTCGTAGCTAACTTATCTGCGCTTAAAGCCGCCCCTTCGTCGTCCCTTCGAGGCCGCCTGCTGCGAGCACGAAACTGACGTCGCCGTGTCGCGACGGGATCATCGACGACCGGAGACCCAACGCTTTCCCCGACAAACCTTCCACCGCGCCGCCGTCCTCGAAAATCGAAACGCGCCGCTCGTGCTGCTGGCATTTCCAAATTTACAACGTCTGCCAGCCTTTCCTTCTTTACTCTGGAAAGCTAGTTTCGAATTTTTCAACGGACCGACGTCTACCGCGATTCCTGCGAGATAGAAGCAACGCGTAATTTGAATTTTCGCAAATTCGTCATTCGTGTTCTTCACGATCGCCTTTGACTCGCTCTTACGAACGCTCGTCGAGATTTCGAAAAATTGGGGAAAATATTCGATGGACGGGGGAAGCAAGGGTGTATTCGAGGTAACAGAATCGAGAGTTACAGCGGCTTGTAAAGCATTCGCTTAGAGAGAGGGAATTAATATGGGAAGGGGAGTAGAGAATATCGGTCAGTCGCGTGTAGACGCTCGTACGAATAAGATGGTCTCGCGTATCTATCCCGATTATCGTACAAATCCATTTGGTACGTCTCGATAGGCGTTTTCGAATCGAAACGGAACAACGAAACGGAAAGAGCGATGACGGTCTATGGAAGGAAACTCGCTGCGATGTAATTATGCTTACGTACCGAGCGATGGCAAACAATCGCTCGGTTTATGCTCTGTAGCTGAGCGCCGTACTTTGTTAACACAGTGTGTCACAACAAACATAACGGCACGAGTTTGAACAAACGTTCGGGTGCTTTTATCCCGATTCCATGACTAAGACGACGCGATACAGTCTCTACCGTGACGACCAACTATCCATCGCGTATTAGCATACCCTATCGTTAACGACCCACGGATCGAATCATCCTTCGAATCTCGTAAGAAAACATGCCCCCATCTTTAAACTACCTCGAACGACAAACCGATTTAGCATAGTCGATGCAAAGAAAGATAGGTAAACGCGAGGGATTCGTCAAACCGAGGATCGGTCATTAATAGCGATAACAGCGGTGTTTCGTTGGCGATCTGCTTAGGGGCGGACGGGCTATTTACGGCTATTCGGATAGTCGAACCGGAGTTCGAAAGCAAGATAGAACGGAAAGGCGAAGATTAAAATAAAGGTAAAGAAAGACGGGACGATAGGAGGTTGGGGTGGTAGGATGAAAGGAGAGGAGAGAGGAGGGAAAGCAAAAGGAAAGAAAAGATAGGCGAGGAAAGGAAGAAGCGCGGCACGTACATGGACACAATGCAGGGTCTCTGCAGGAGGACGTCGCCGATAACACGTACCGTCATTTCCTCGGCGCAGGTATCCGGATAATTTAGAATAAGAGAGCGGGGCCTGACATAGCGCGGCGTGGTTGCCTCTGTCTTCTCTTCTCTATCCTTTCCACCTCGCTTTCGCTCCCTTTTTCCTTCCTCCCTTCTGCATAGCGCGTCGCCGTTTTTCCACGCTTTCTCTTTCCCTCTTTCCCTCCTTCCCTCTTTCACCGTTTCACGATCGTCGTTCTCCACCCTCGCTCTCTCTCTCTCTCTCTCTCTCTCTCTCTCTCTCTCTCTGTCTCGCTCTCTGTCGTTTCTTCCACTGCACACGGGTCTTTGGGTAGATCCCTGCGAGTAGCTCGAGCCGAAGCGTCCTCGTTGGGGCGTGCCTTTAATAATGACGTAAAAAAGAAGAGAAGACGCGGCAATAAAGGAGAAACCTAGGCGAGGGTGTATCCCCGGCACAGCTGTCTCGCAGATTAACCCAACGACTCGCGGAGAGAGACAGAGAGAGAGAGAGAGAGAGTGAGTGAGAGACGGAGTAAAGCAGAGAGCGTACGCTGGTAGAGAAGAGATGTTTTTCACGGTGGTGTGTGGAGCGCGGTGGCGACGAGAGAGCGTGAAACACGCGGCCAATGGAAAAGAGAAAGAGACGGAGATAACGGAGTGATAGAGGGCGACGGGAGGATGAAGAGAAACGAAGGAACGTAGCGTACCGTCGGATCGCGTCGCGTCGCGTCGCGTCAAGGCGAGTCGTAGTCGTAGTCGTAGTCGTAGTCGTAGTCGTAGTCGTAGTCGTAACACGAGGCGATACCCAAAGCGCTACGGAAAAAGGAAGGAATACGGATAAGACGGTGGTTGAGGGAGGTAAGACCCATGGGAGAATGGAAAGAAGAGAAAGACAAAGAAAAGAAGGGCCGGATAGACGAAAGGACGAAGGAACGACCGTGGGGCAGCACGGGGGGACGGGAAGAAGCAAGGCCGATCTTCCGACTACCAAGAAACGGCCGTTGCTTGCTCGCCGTGGCTCGCCGAAGATATATAACCAACATATACCAGCGCGAATCGCCTTCAGGTACAGAAGCCACCGCGTCGTCGTGCCCTTTTCCATTTTCCCTTTTTTCTCTTTCTCTTTCACCTTCTCTTTCTCCTTTTTACGCTTTTATCTTTCGAACCAAGCCTCGCTCTCACCCTGGAAAACCAAACTACGCGCATTTCCATCGGTCGCTTCGCTCTCTCTCTCTCTCTCTCTCCCCCTCTCCCTCTGATTTTCTCTCTAAGAAAGAGCGCAAAAACGCTTACACGTGCGACCGGGTTCGCGCGGTCCTTGGTCGGTCGAATATACGTGCGACGGTTGACGAACACAGGGATAAGACGCTGCGAGCTAAAAGCAGGCGACCGTTTTCGGTGACCGCCCGTCGGGACCACGGAAAAATCGCTGGACGATGTCCGGAACCGCGCTCTTTTACCCTGCCCGATCCCTACGTTTCCGCGCTCTGGTCGTTTTCTGCGAAACCAGCACCAAGGGGAACGGTCACGTAGCTCGCGAAACGCCAGGCCGCACACAACGTTGTCACCGGATCCGGGAAACGGAAATGCGAACACCTGAGCCGAGGGGTGGCCGCCATTTTCTCGCTGCCGATTAATCGCGTGCACGCTCTGCCTCGAACAACCGCTCCATCGATCCTATTGATTTTCCGACGGAAGAATTTTGGCACGCTCGGCCGTTGCTCGATCTTGCGAAAATTTCTTGCAAAACGTTTTCCATCATCCGTAAGAACGAACCAACGATCGGTCGATCATCCAGACGTTCGACGAAATAACTTTACTTTTCCTACGTTATCAACTTCGTAACGGGTACGTTTCCCCGAGAAATTCGTATCGTCGTAACCGAGAACGAGAGCGAAAGAATTTCTTCGTAAACGCCAAAAATGTCAAACCGAAAAGGCCAAATCACCGGGAGACGCCCGAATACAGGGCAGAGAAAAAAAAACGACGCGGCATCGTGCTGCTGCACAGAACGCCGCGAACAATGCCGAATAATTCGTGCGTCGCGTCGGGGCATGCGGATAACTCCGTTTCGCCGTGATGTAATAACGATCTAATAAGAGCAACAGGCAACACCGCTGAATGCGGATGCTGCCGCGATTCGATTTGTTCTACTTGGTTTCACCGTGGACAGATAACACAGGTGCTCTTTCCGCGCGCCTCTCTCGTTCGTTCACCAGCTTCGCTGGTCCTCTTCGTTCTCCCAAACATTTTTACTTTCTATCGAAACGATATTTTGTCTTTCAACGTTCCAACTTAACGCTTAGCCAACCGAATAGGCAGATCTCCCGTCTGCGAAGAACATCGCTGCGCGACCGAACGAGCAGATTTCCCTTTTTGGGCTAAGCAACGCGTTTTCCTTTTTTCATTTCTTTCGTTGTTATCGGTTATCGTTTATCTGGAATTGTTTTCGATTAATCGCGTCACTTTCTCTGCTTTTACAAAGTACAGTACACAACAAAATACACGGATTTAGCGGTGTTACGATTAATTAGAAAGTTACGCTATCAGTTATGACTAAATAAAGTTATAATCGAACGATACCACGCTGTGTTACGAATGTTTAACTTCGCGTTCAAGCCGCCTTATTCGTCTTTAGTCATCTTTAATGCCTTTCATTTTACCTATACCCTCCTATATCTTCGATTCGATGCTTTGTACAAACGTTGAACAAAATCATTACAATGTAGTTAATCACTTAAACAACCATCAGACTTTGTCGTCCTTCGAATAGTAAATAGTACGAATAGCGAACAATAAAACGTATAGCTTATTGTCCTCACGACAAAATTCAAAAAAAGGTTTCCAATAATTGTAAGAATTTGAAGGGTCAATCGACTTATACGACCAACTTGGATTTTACACGGAGGAAATAGTTTTACAACCAGTGGGAAATTTCGAGCCACCTTCGGGCTTGCGACGGGCAGAAAATTTAGACTTGCTAATCCCTTTTGTCTCCAATTTCAAATTTAGAAAATTACAACGGCCTTCGGTTCTACAGCTTAAACCCAACCCGAGTCGTAAAATCATTCTCTCTGTCTCGCAAGAAAGCGAACGTCAAAAGGTTAATCTTATCCTCGGTACTGCTCGAAGAATAGGAAGCCGTTTTGGGTAGTTGCAAGGCGGTTTGGTCGGTGATCCGCGTCATTGTTGTTCGTCTTGTCGATCGTCGTCCATTTAGGATGGCCTCGCTTTGGCTCTCTCTTTATTCTCGCATTCTTGCGAAGAGTTGCGACAGCTGCAGGTAAAGTACACGGGCCGCGCTTGACCGCGCCGTCGAGGATAAAGAAAGGAAACGGTCCCGACGATTTGTCAAACGCGGCACGGACATTTCATTTTGGTACCGTACTCTGTCCGTTGCACCGTGACCGTTTTAATTAGCGGCGACGATCGTTGATTATTTCCGCGCGTTGCCTTCCTCTGTTCGCTGAAAATCCTGCCTCGCCCCGCTTCTCTTTCCTTTTCTCGCCCCTATTATTCCGTTCTTCTTTTTACCCAGAAGGTTGTAAGATCGCTACGTGACGCGCATTTTGGGACAGACGAGGGTGGTCCGGGCCGTTTAACCGTATATACACACGCCTGAGTAGGAGAACAAAAAGAGCAGGCATCTTAGAAATTAGGGAACTTTACGCGGTACCGAGTTAACAAGGTTAAGAAGAAAAAGGTACGCTGTACGGAGTAATCTGGTTGAAAGTATGTAAATGGGGGATATTCTTGTTAAGGTAAAGCGTATCTGAACAGCTCGGTATCGAGAAGGGAACCGGAGGATGGGTGTATAAAGGAGAAAAAGTAGCTGGATAGATACGACGAACGACGAGCGATCGAGCCAGCGTTGACTTTCGTTCGTTGAAATTTAAATATACATAGATAGAGAGATAGAGAGATAGAGAGGGAGAGATAGAGATAGATAGATAGATAGATAGAGAGAGAGAGAGGGATTTCAATTAAAACATTCGGGAGGTTCTCTGTTTAGAGAGCGAGCGACGAGGGTGAGAAACGAGCCCTTAAATCGCCACGGACTTTAAATACAATTGTCGAGAGAATTGGTAGAATAGAGAGGAACGAGCCAAGAAGAGAAGCTTGTAGGAGGATGAGGAGAGGGTGGAGGAAACGATTTTTGCGGGAGAAGACCGATAAGTTTCCCTCGTGACCTACCACGATAATAATACCGTTCTCTGCTTTAAGCTTCCTTTTGAATAACCTGTAGGTCACCGTATAAAAAGGAAACTTGTTGCGTTTACTGATTGTATACGTATATAGCGAAAGAGAGAAAAAGGGGCGAGAAAGAGAGAAAGCGAAAGGTATAGAGAGACGCGCGTCTCTACGTACACACGTACGCGTACGTATGAATCGGTAAGTCGGAGGAGAGCACCAGCGCAACAACTTTTCCTCCTATTCGACGAAATAACTTTAGCAAAATGTAATCGGCAACGTGTAACGCTAACCGATTATTGAATTATTGTACGATAGAACCCTAACGCGTACGAATCTCGTTATACGAGCCGTGAAAACGACGTTCAGCTCGATTCAAGCACGTAACACGACGATATGCGTTATAATAAATGCGAAACGCACATGGAGAAACGCGCACGCGCGGCCGTGTTCACGGTTCTCGTTACCGCTGGTCGCGCGATCTAATTAAAATTACTTGGCGATAGTTAGCCACGATAGCATCGGTCTATTTAGCGAGCGCCGAGTTAACTCGATAATTTGTGTTTTCGGCTGAGTGCCGATCGTTAAAGCATCTGGTTGGGAAACTGTTTCGACGATGAATGGAATTGAGCCGGAGCAGACTGAATCTCAATGTAGCTCTATCGTCTCGCACTTGTTGCAACGCGTCGCGCACCCCAAGCAGAAAGATAGGATCGACCCACTTCTATAACTCGGCTTTCTGATATACGGCTATAGAGACAGAGAGAAAGAGAAAGAGACAGAGAGACAGCCAAGCTCGAGACATCCATCAGGGATTTATGATAAAGGGCGAAGGGGGTTGTGGGCGTTATACGTCGAGTGGCTGGAACGGGTGGAAATCGTAGTTATTAAACGATGCTGAATCTTTGATCGAACATCTCCTAGTCTTTGTACACGTTGCCTGCTGGATAATCGTTCCTCGATTGCATCGAAACAATTCCCTCGTATCGAGCACAAAAGTTACCTCTCGTGTAAATTTTAGTACGAATAGAGACCGATTTATTACGAGTAATGTTGCTTACGCGATAATTATCGACGAAATTAAAGAACAATTTCTCCACAGTTTTATCGTATTTTATTTATAGGGAAATTCGTTAGCCGACAGATTCGATAAACGATCGACGGTTATTCTTTCACGGTGAAAATCCCGGCTCGAACCCTTGCAGCTTTTTATCGAGGGACCTTGGAAAGCCCCCTTTTTTCCGGTATCGTAGCACAGCTTCGCGATACGTTACCTATACGTATGCCTGATAGCCGCGTAAATTGCAGCCGCGTATCACACAGCCGTACGTTCGTTCGACCGTCTACTTTACGCTCAACCACCGAACAGAAATCGATTTCTCGCCCACGAGAGCCTCTATTCGCGTAGCCACGAAATAGAACAGATTCGAACGTTCGGCTTCCTGTATCGTCAGTCCCCAACATCGTCCTCGCGTTGTTCCTACCATCTTTTCCCGGCCAAAACCACCGAATTCCTCTCCTCTCCTTACCCTTCTTTCCCATCTTTTCCCATCCTTTCCCATTCTTTACCGTTTCTTCCCGTGACCAGCAGATCTCCCTTTACCTTTCTCGTTATTTCCCTCGATCTCTTCTTCTCTATCTATCCCTCGGTTGCCTCGACCGAGAAGACCCTCGTTCACAGCCCGATCTTCGCTTCTACCCAATCTAGTCGCCGTTTGCCTCGTCGGCGCGACGTCCGCAATTATTCTCACCTTTTTTTCCCCTCCCTCTTTCCCCCTATCTTTCTCTCTCTGATTTTCACCCTCTACGCCTATCTCGATCCGTCGTTCTGCCTGTCTGCCTATCTATCTATCTCCGTCACTGCCTCGTCTTCCGCCAGGATTTATTATATTTTTACAAGTTTCCACCCTATCGGTGTGTTACGCTTCGGTTGCGTTCTCCATCGGCGCCGGCAAAGAATTACCGGTTCGGTACGGTACGGTAAGGTACGCCGCGCTACGGTTCCGTTCGGGGCCTCGTCTTATCGATCTTTGCCGTTCAACCGATGGACGCATAGAAGAGGAAGAAGGCCTACGGGGCTCGATCGTGAAGCCGGGTCGCGATCCTTTTCACGCCGCCTGTTTTTCTCTTGCCCACGGCCTTCCACCGGCCACGATCCGTCTACAAAACTCATTCGTACCCTTCGCCGAACGATCGTTTCTACCTCGTTTCTGCGACCGATCGGTCGTCGACTGTTTCTATCGAAATACTAGGGTGGTTAAGTAGACGATTAGGTAGGCAAGTAGGTTGGTGAGTTAGGTAATTAGGTAGGTACGTTGTTAAGTAGGTACGTAGTTAAGTAGGTTAGATAGATAATCCAGTTAGGTACGTAGTTATGTAGGTAGGTAGGTAGGTAGGTAGGTACGTAGTTATGTAGGTAGGTAGGTAGGTAGGTAGGTAGGTAGGTAGGTAGGTAGGTAGGTATTCCGCTTCTCTGGTGCGCGAGTTAACTCCTCGGGTCGTCCGAAGCTCGCGGTCTGTCGGTTGGTCGTGGCGTGGCATAGCGTGATATAGCGTGGCGCGGTGTGGCGTGCAGCTATGTATTTACACCAGGGTAGCTCCGCTCTCTCCTTTCTCCTGCCCGCGGTATCCTCTCTTCACCGTGATGTGGTCACCATTCTCGCTCTCCTCCGGTTCTTCTTTCCTCCTTCTCCTCGCGTCCCTCTCTTTCGCCTCGTCACTCGGCCCTCGGCGCTATCCGGTACATAGGGCCGAGGTAGAATCGCGTTCTCGTGGTTCGACGCTGCCCTTCCAAAGCTTACACCTCCCTCTTCGCACCACCCTCGCGATATCCATCCTTGTCTATCCGATGCTTACTCCCCGATCGGTTCTCCTTCTCTCGCAGGGTGTATGTAGGGTGGATCGCCAGCACCGGCGAGAGAACACGCTGGGAGAACGGAACACGGTGGCGAAGAGAGGACGGGAAAGGCAAAGGTATAGAGGCGCGGGGATATCGGGGAACAGAGAGCAAGGCGAGTACAGCGAGAGAGAACCGAGGAACGCACACGGACCGACCGACCGACCAACCGACCAACCGACCGACCGACCGACCGATCGACCGACCGACCGACCGACCGACCGACCGACCGATCGACCGACCGATCGACCGACCGACCGACCGACCGACCGACCGACCGACCGACCGACCGACCGACCGACCGACAGACCGACCGACCGACCGACCGACCGACCGACCGACCGACCGACCGACCGACCGACCGACCGATCGACCGACCGACCGATCGACCGACCGACCGATCGACCGACCGACCGACCGACCAACCAACCGATCGAAGAACGAACGAACGAACAAACGAACGTACGAAGGAACGAACGAAGAAACGAAGGAACGAACGAACGAACAAACGGATGGACAAACGGACGAACGGACGAACGGACGGATGGACGGTCGAACGGAGTGGCGGTTCGAAGGGGAGGACGGGAGGGGTTAGGAGACAGCTGCAGGCCATGCGAGGGTCCGTCGACCAGGCCTGGCCGTTTACCGCGGAATACACAGCGGAGCGAGAGAAACCAAAGGCGAGAGAAAGGGACAGAATTATCGTCGGGCGAAACGAGGGAGAGCGAGACACGACCTACTTCGCCGTTCCCCGCGACCGTCGCCGCTACTCACCCCACATCCCTTACCTCGACTCTCCTCCAACCCCCTTGCCTATCCAGAAACGCGCCAAGCCCCCGCGCGCGTCCACGTTACTCTCTCACTCTCTCTCTCTCTCTCTCTCTCTGCTCGCTGTTCAGCGTCGACCGCGCGCTCTCCCGTTCCTCTCTCTCGTCACGATCCCTCGAGCGACCCTTGCCGCGCGCGTACATCGCCGCCAAGCTCTCTCTCTCGCCCTCTTCGCCCATCGCCAACCGCGCTTTCACCATCCCCCTTTTCTCTCCGTTACCCTTCTCCGTTCTCTGTCTTTCCTGTACGCGTCTCTTCGTCTATCCCAAAGTCTGTGTGCGGCGTCCGTCCTTCTCGCCTCTCGCGACCCATAGCTCCGCGCGCCCTGTATCCCCATCTGTCCCTTTCTATCGCGCGCAAACGACTGGTTTACCCTCTCGCAGCCGCCTCATCCCTCCGAACCTAGGATACCTCCGCCATCCGGCGACGGACCCGAACCCTTGGCGCCCCTTTGCTCTTAGCCGCGGATGCGAAAGCCGCGGTGTATACCTATACGGGTGGCGAACGAGCAAGCCGAGCGAACGAACCAACCAACGGTCGAGGCTATAGCGTTAGAGAGCTGCACGTAGCGTAGCTTGGAGCAGCTACGGCCAAGTTGCCGTAACTCGCGCTCCGGTAAATTTCCACGGAGACCCGCCTCTTCCTCCGCGCACCTTCCAAACACACCTTTGCATCGCGCTTCCTTTCCCCGTCTCTCTTGCTCTCTCGTTTCACGTCGTATTTCCGTCTCGTTTCTTCGCTCGCACATTCCCCGAGCACGCTAGACGCCAATGCTCGAGCTGATCTCCGCGTTTTCCCTCTCTGTGTCTCCTTTCTCGTCCTCATCCATCGCTGCTTCTTCTTCTCTTCTTCTTCTTCGTTTTCTATTTCTTCCGCCTCAGGGTGGTTTTTAGTTTCTCGTATTTCGCCTTTGATCGTTCGTTCGCTACGCACGACCACCCCTTTCTGCTGCTCGCCATCTTCGCCTTCCATCGTCGACCAGCCGCTACCAGGATTTCCACTCGGCTGCCGATTACGTGGGTGTCCAGGTAGATGCGAGATCGCAGAGATACGCGCGCGGGCGTACGGCACGAGGTAACAACTGCGTGGGCGTTCGACATATAGCGGGACCGAGGGTGGTAGATATCGATTTTCCTTTTTAACGAACGAAAATTTCGAAAGCTGCCCTTTCCATCCTTCCTTCACCCTCCCATGGATCCCGTGACATCGTTCAGCGAGAATAACGGCTAAAAGGATCTTCGCTAGGATCCACGTTTCCCTCCTTTGCTCTTCCAGCGGGAAAACACACGGACTGGCTAATTCTCGCACAAACACCAGGCAAACGTTTCTCTGAATGGCCGCTGCAACAGGGTACCGATGTATCTTTCGCGTAGCGAGAGAGTTTCGCCAGAGTGAAACCGATTGAAAAGTTTTCAAGAACAGCAAACAAAGTTTGCGAAAGTATGCGAACTCGGCGATACACACGGAGAAAGGTGGGAAGATATATATATATATAGAGAGAGAGAGAGAGAGAGAAGGAGAGAAAAGTAGAAGGAAAAGCGAGACGAGAAGTAGAAAGATCGAAGAAGGAAGAAGCAAACGTCGTGGGATTAGTTCGCAGGTCCGATCGAGGGAATCCGGTCGCAATTATGCGCGGCATCCCCCCTCGTCGCAATTAATACGATTTTCACGGGTCGAGGCGTGCGAACGCTCGAACGAACCGAGCGCTAGCTAGCGTTGCGCGAAAATTGAAAAGCATCGGGACGCGTTAATCGCGTGTACGCGGAACATCCATTAAAACCGAGTCAAAACATCTCCGTGATTCCAGGGTGGCACGTGTACCCTCCCTCTCTCTCTCTCTCTATCTCTCTCACTCTCCCTCTCTCTGTTGTCGCGATACAACAACGAGTACGACCAGAACGAAACAGAACGAGAATGATGAAAAAATAAAAAAAAGAGGAAAAAAGATAGGGAGAAAAAGGGGAAAAAATAGCGCAAACGGTAACAGAAACGGTAACAGAAAACAGAAAAACAGGCGAGGACGAGAGAGAAAAAGAAGAATCGTTTTACGAGGGGTTGGTGGAGAGAGAGAATAGCAGGTTGGTATTGAATGTACGGGAACGCGATGGAAAATCCACGTGGAGCCCGCGAGGAGCGAGAGGGTGCGCGAGAGAGGCGGCAGACGAAAGAGAGACATCGGGAGATACATTTATGAATTGCCCCATTCACGGAATGCGAATTCTCGCTCGGCAAACTTTAGGGGTCAACGGGTCGGGAACTGTTAGGTAGTTCTCCCATTGCTCTCGTACATGCGCTCTGCCTCTCGCCCACCCAAACCACCCCCGCACTCGCTCTTGCTAGATATTTCTCGCTCCCTTCCTCTATCTCGCTCTACCGCTATCTCCGTTGCTCCTTCGCCCCGTGGATCTCGATACGTACGACCGGTGTGTCGATATATCGACGACTCTTTTCAAACTTCCATCCACGCGGTTGCATTAACCCCGAGCATTAAACGAGCGAGTTAAGAACTCGTCCAACTTTCGTCCTACCGCCCATCTATCTTCCCTCTGCCTTTCTCTTTTTCGTATATACCACTTTCGGTGCACAGCCGCACGAAGAGATGACCCTCGACCGCGTGGCAGGGTGGAAGTTTATCACGGAAGATCTTTTACGGTTGCAACGATGATCGAGAGAGCGAGAAGAAGAGAAAGAAAGGCAGTGGACGAGTGGGGATAATCGTCGTTCAGAAGTCGCAGACTGTGCCGACCAGGCGAGCAGAGAGAGTTAGAGTTAAAAACAGGGAGAGGAAAGAGGGCGAAGGACGGAGAGGAGAGGGAGCAGCAGGCATTATTCACTTTGCGGGAGTCGCTTCACCGCGGGCGTAATAATTTTCTTTTTTATGAATGAACTTCACTCTCCATGCTCTTTCTCTCTCTCTCTCTCTCTCTCTCTCTCTCTCTCTCTCTCTCCCTCGTATCGTCCTTCTCTTTGCTTCTCTCGCGGTGTTCGTTCGTTTCTCCTGCTGTTGGTTCCGTGGTTCGGCGCCGAGTGTACGCGACACCGGGCATTCGTCTTCGTCAAAGCTGGGGGCCTCCGTTTCTTGCATCTAGTCTCTTTGGATTTTCCATTGAGGAAAAAGCTGCGGTCGATCGACCGGCTTTTCGCTTATCATCCTGTGGAACCTTGTTCGATCGCTGCGTGTTCGTAAATAACGTTCAAACGAATCGCCAGATTAACCCCCTTAACCTGACTTGATCCGACGTTTTCAAGAATTTTCCCTTGCGAATATTCGGTCGTAGGTGGTACCGTTTTGCGCGTATATCGATATATATATATATATATGCGCGTCGCTGTGCACGATAGCGCGTGTCGAATCGTACCAATTATATACGATGAAAGCTGTCCAAATCTACGCTCGCTAGGGATGTTTTCCACTACGAAAGCATCGTAAAAGAAAGTATAACGACCTCCTAACAATTAATACGTCGTAAACTTGACGAATAACGTTCTATCGTGCCAGTTTGTTCGGCATGAAATAAACCACCGTATATAAGAAATCCGTATAACACTTCATCGCCAATAGGAGTTGTCGGCCCGGAAAAACGTCTCCAGCCCGAGATTCGTTCAACGACGTTACGACTTTTAAAAGTCGAGGAGGCAGCGAACAAATCGGGCAAGCTCTCGAACGTTCGTCCAAGTCTGTTTCCGGATTTTCCAAACACTGTTTCTGTATCTATCGTAACGGCAGTCTGGTTTATATTCGACGCACGGTCGCTGATTACGACAATAGCAACAGAAACACCTGTGACTATCGTGCAAGGTAGCCACTTATACACGGACCGGTGTATCGAATTTTCTTTTTTTCTCGAGCGACTTGGCCCAGGTCAAAAACTTCTTTTAATCCTCACGGTCGGTCACTTGGACAACAAGTTAATCCTCTTTCTTCCCCTCGTTCCTTTCCATTCCGATCTTCTAGCTTTTGTCTTTGTTCGATACTTGTGCGAAACCGTGCTCTACCAGAGAGTGATTTAAGTGCTCTATGGAATTATTAACCGTACCCTCGGCCGGCAGCGCGAGAATACTATAAAACATCCGCGTAATCGTACGCTATACAACCGCTCTCCATTATACGCCCTATTAGCTCTTAGTTGCTGTCTTTTACCCTCGCCAACTTCCTATCTGTCAAATCCATCGTATCTTCACTCGCCCCCCTCCCCCCGCCCACACCCTCTTCTCAAAAACAAACCGTCCTCTTTGCTTTTCTCTTTTGTTCTACGTGTTATTCGACTATAGGCAAACGGTTGACTCAATCGCTCCACGAAATTTCTATCGATAGTTACACGAACGTGGAAATGAAGGAGCAGAATTTTCTTGCGAAATTAAAAGTTGGAAAATGTTCCTATCTCTGTAATCGATAGCTACGCTATGCGATATTAATTCGCGTACATAAAATAGAACGACACGAAACTTTCCACTTACCAAGGATCCCTTTAATTATCGTAATTAACGTGTCTAAAGCGAACGCCTATGTTGGCTCGATCGAACGAAAGGCGTAATAAATAGGCCACATGAATAACGTTCGGCAAACCGATTGGTAATCCCAAGGGATTAGCAGCAAATTGTTGGATACTTGGATGAACAATAGCCGGGGCTGGCGATTGTCTTGCGAGGGGAAAATGTTGTTTACTGTTGCACGACAGATAAGGAATACCAAGGCCGAAATAACGTACCGCAATTTTCGAAGAAACACGTCGCTGAATTAAGAGAAAGGAATCGGTTATTGGTTTAACTGAACAAGGATTATCGGAACGCTCTCACTCTACCTTATTACCGAACGCCGACTTTTACGATGCTTCCTTTCGGTCGAGGACCAGCTTAAGTCACGTTCAGATAGACTGGTTCTCATAGTCGTGCACCGAGGGAAGCCTTATTTACCTTTTCACTTTTCTATATCGATTCGCCGGTTATAAACTGCAATTTTTATTATCTAATATACATCGTTGATTTTTACCGTTTATTATTATCGTTATTGTTATTTAAGAAGGAGCAAACCATCACGATAAGGGATAAAAAGAGTCACGCGTATAATAAACTTTAACTATAAGAATTCTTGTTTCACTGAATGTGAAAATTCTAGATTCTACCGGTATTCCATGCTTCGATCAAAATCGGTCAGTCGAACGTAGTAGCTGCTACTTGTTGGAATTCTCAACCGACGAAATATGCGATATGCAAAACACGCTGTGTTTTTCGGAACCTGTAAAATCTATAGAAAAGATGAACGAAGATTAAACGGGAGGTTATTCCATTTTAACAGAGTGAAACACTTTCACTGGTTCGCACGGAGGGGAGAGATACATATGGATACGGCAAAGTTATACGAGACTTTGAACTTCGTATAGGATTCCGGGTTTCTGGAGCTTGCAGAGTTCGCGAGACTTTGCCGTGCAACTTTCCAATGAAGAAATAAATCGAAGGAACGCGGCGGAATTTCAAAGTTGAAATCATTTAGACGATACGCTAGCACAGCTCGCTGAGAGAGATAGAGTCCTTCCTGTTAACCAATACCGGTTGCTTCTTTCTCGGGAAAACACAATTGTGACACGATTCCGCGCAACCACGAGTATTCCCTAATACGAACATTTCGTACAACGCGATTTAACGACTAGAGAAATTGCACATGATCGATTCTATCGGAAACGATACGAAGGAAACGCGCCGTCGGACGTACACTCGAATAGTCGTATACTCGAACGTATAGCGACTCGCCTCTAATTGTTCTGCGAAAGATATTTCAAAAATTCAAGGTGACTATCAAAATATCCTTGCTTGCACGAACGATAATCTCACCTACGTATATCTCGGTTAAAATGGGAAAAAGAAAGAAAGGAAGGAAACTGAATTTTTCAGCCAGAAGGTGGCTTAAATTGGAGATCCGGGCGACCCTGGTCTCTACCTGTCGCGAAAATAATCCAGGCCATTTTCTCCGCTCTCATCCGGTACACGCGCGTCTTTTTCGCGGAACGATCGCGACCGTTACGTCGGCGACTGGCGAGCGTGTCACGTAGCGCGTGAACGCGATCGCGCGCGCGCTGCCGCACACCGACAAAGCCTGGCGCGTTCCGAGAGTCGCGGTTGCCTCTGTAAAACCTTTCGTTGCCTCTCTCTTTATACAACGCGTACATCCTTCCGCGAAAGGTCGAGCCGCGAGGGAAGCAGGTGAAAATTAATCGTACGTGTTACCGGCTCGAGTAGCCAAGGAGCACACGGGCTTGCCTCGACGGTGTTGTCTGTGCGCGTCGCGCAAAGTGCGCCTCGCCGCGTACCGGAGAGGACGTGTCGATCGATTTTGCCCTCTTCTCCCCTCTCGAACCGTCCGTCCATCCGTCCATCCGTTCGTCCGTCCGTCCGTCCGTCCGTCCGTCCGTCCGTTCGACCGTCCTCCTCCTCATCCTCCTCCTCCTCATCCTTCTCCTCCGCCTCTCGCCGCTCCTCACTCCTTTCTCTTTCACGCCTTCGTCCTTTCCCCTTTGCGCGAGTCTCCGTTCGTTAATCGGCCGCCGTACGTCCGACCGCGTCGTCTCTTTCTCTCTCGGCGAGCCACCGATATCGAGATCGATAAGGTGTATCCGGTGACGTCCGCGCGCCACCGCTATCTTTTCGATCTCCGTGCGCGCTCGAAATATTTTCGTAACGCCGTTTCCTCGATAACGGTACAGACCGCTCTCTTGCCTTTCCTACCACCAATTTTATCGATAAACATCGTGCGTAGTTTGTTACATACGCGTACGTCGATTATGTACATAGAGACCCGTGTACGAACGTAACGCCACGTGATACGTAAGTGGAGTAATATGGAGATTCACATTTATATACATATATAGGTAAAATGTAATATATAAATTCGACCAGGTTTCCCGTTTTTCTTCTCACTCCCCGGCTTAACGATTAACGTCTCTTCTTTATTCGCTGTCCTCCCCTTCGTCGTTCCCCGTCATCGTCATCGACGTTCGACTTTGATCGATCCTCCCTACCCTCCCCCGTCCTCGTCCCGTCACTCCGTACGAACGGTTCGCCGCGCGTTACATAAAACGCGAACGCGTTTTTTTTTTTCCCTCTAACCGGCGCGCGTTCCCCTTTAACGTCCGCTTACCGTACACACATCGCGCGTGTACGTATACGCGCCTCTATATACATAGGGAGAGACCGATATATTTCGGGGTACGATTATTTCTGGAACGAGCGAAAAATCCGTAGCATTCGAGGCATTCCCCGGTTTCCCCATCCCAGCAGCGTACAGGTAATATAACGTCGTCTGTTCGTCTTCGCCTTTTGCCCGTGTGTCCTGCGTTACGACGAGTCAAGCCGTGTCGCTTCGTGGCCGTGTCGATGCGAGCAAAGTGGGACTCGAAGAAGGCCAGAGCTGGCGTGGCGTTGCAACGCGAACGTGAGCGTGCGTGGCCTCTCTCGCGCGCACAAGCGCACACGATAATTATCGGCAGGGTAGGGCGCGATACTCGTTCGGCCGCGAAAAAGAAATCGACGTAGGTGCCCGGTCGCGCCGGTGTCCGAGCGCCGCGTATTTACCACGGTAAATACGCCGCCAGAGGCACGGTAAATTTATCCGCGAATTAACGGCGCGGCGTTCCTTCTTATACACTCGCGGCTCTCTCCGGCTCTCCGTAACTCCGCCGTCGCCGCGTTCGCGTACGGATTTCAGGCCGCGCTCATAAATCCGGCTCTTCCCTAGGGGCCATGAGCTGTAAGAGAGAGGGGAAGAGAGGGTCGGATTTAAGGGTTTTGCGACGAGTCCGGGTACCCTCTTTCCTCTTACTCTACTCTACTCCTCCTACGTTCCTCTCTTTTCCTCTATATTTTAGAGGAAGGCCAGAGAGATCCTAGAATCGCGGGAAATTAAACGGACGTTCGGGACACGGGCGAAAAAATCGCGTCGCTCGTAAATTTCACGACGACCGAGCGAGCGGCCAGCCGTTTGCCTCACCTCGCCCGTCTCGTCGCGCCTCGTCTCGCCTCACCGCGCCTAGCTTCGTTCCCTCGCTGCCGCTGTGAACAGTCGGCCGACCGGAAACTCGGACACGCCGTGTCTCGAAGACGGCGATCGCGCTCGCGTGTGCAGTGTGCACGCGCGAGACTCTCTATATAGGTACGTGGACTAAAAGCATCGTGCAATGCGTTAAGGAAAAATAGACGTCGCTTATACGTATACGTGTAGATACATACATCTATTCATCTGTACGGAAGAATCATAGTCGTCGTCTTTGTTGTTACTCTTGGTAGTTATTCTATATCGTGATAACGTCACGTCGCACGTCCGTGAGGACGAAGAACCCTATCCGTGACAAACGAAGAAGAAGACGACGACGACGACGACGACGACGACGACGACGACGACGACGACGACGACGACGACGACGACGACGACGACGACGACGACGACGACGATGGAGACGACGGTTGAGAGAATCGGCAAGGGTCGAGGACTTGAAGAGGGGTTTTAGTGGATAAGGGCGCGGAGGGGTAAAGGACGAGAGTAGCGCGGTTCGACAGCACATCGTCGTCGATGGGAGGAACACCGGAGGGACGAAAGGAAGAAAAGGACGTGAACGCGAAGGGGCAAGCGGAAGGGCGGCTATGGAACGAGGGTTGGCGAGGGGTAGAAGGGGGGGGCGGGAGGGTAGGATAGGTAGCGTAGAAGAGCGAGAGTATAGGCAAGATGAGAGGCACGGCGAGGATAAAGCAAGACGCGCGTCGCGGCATGGCAAAGCATGGCAAGGCAAGACAAGACAAGACAAGGCAAGACAAGGCAAGGCAAGGCAAGGCAAGGCAAGGCAAGGCAAGGCAAGGCAAGGCAAGGCAAGGCGAGGCGAGGCGCAAGCTGGGCTGCGGCGGAGTTTTACGGAGTGCGGAGGGGAATGAAGGACGGGGTAGGAGGAAGGGCCGAATGGTGCGGTGCCGCACGGTCAGGGGAAGTCCGGGTAGTGGGGCGGGAGTAACAGAGAGGGGGGGGATGGAACAGAAGACGGCGTCTCGAGTCCACGGAAAGCCGGCAACGACCACCGCAGCAGTAGAGCGTCACTATTCGTTGCAAGAACATCGTGCGTTCTCGGCTTCGCGCGTCCCCACCCCTATCGTGCGCTTTGGTCTGTAGCTGTAGTGTACCGTGTGCACATTCATCGAAACATTTAACTGTGAGCAGTGGAACCGGACGGACAACTGATCGGTGACGATCACCACACAGGTTCAGTAGTCGACAAGAGAAGAGCTACGCGACGCGGCGCGCACACATCGGTGCTTCAGTCGAGGTCGATCCACCATCAGGTGAGGATCGTCGGTGTGACAGTTTTCGCACGCGACTATTACTTATTATTTTTCACGCGGCAAGATACATCGTATCGGTGAATAGTTTCAAATCAAAAGCAAAGCGCGCCAGTGTGCTTGTCGATTTTTCCGATTTTTCCGATTTTTCCGATTTAACGAATAACGCGCGTTGCGGGTATACTGGCATACGCGCCGACGGAACGCAATTCTAGAATTGTTCAAATTTTTTCGGGCCATCGCTACGACGATTTTATCGTCTATCGACGCTGAGTGAAGAGAAGAAAGTGAATTGAAAAAGTGAATAGTGAAGATCGATCAGTGCCGGCGTGCCATGCTTGGCACCATTTATACGGAGTGCTTCCAAATTCGTCGACTTTAGTTCCAAGTTGAAAGTTTCTTTTTCTGTTCCCCTTTTTCTGAATGTCACTCTTCCGTAATAGAAGAAACTTTTTTGCGAAATCTTTTTCACGCGCTCGCGCGAATTTCTCGGTTACGGTTACGGGGAAAAAGCGACACCAAACACAAAGGGACGAAGAAGAGATCGAGGGAAAGATTCTTTCGCGTTTATAAACGTGCTGGCTCCGTTCGAACTTTTTTTCATGTTTTTCCTCTCCTGTTCTTTTATCTTGTGTCTGGTCCGTTCTCTCCGAGCGTTGTCACGAAACGTCACAGCAAGCCTCGAGCGGTCTTGTGACGCGCGAGAAGGCGATCGATCGACGTTCACGTTCCAGATCGCGCCATCCAACTATATCGGACCTGCGTGTGGACACGCGAGGAATTCCAATTGCTTGTCCGCGAGACAGGGGACACACGCGCGCGACGTGCTCGATAAAGTAAGAGAGAGCTTCGCGAACTCGTGCGTGCTGGTGTGTGCGAGTACCGTCCTTCACCGATCGCCTCCTTCGAATCGACAAGCGTCAGTAAGGTGATTTCGATACGGAGAGAAGCAGCCCCTGTGAAATTGCAACGATTTTGAACTGTGACGACGGTAATAGACGACGATCACGACGATAATAGACGACGATCGCGACGATAATAGACGACGAATAACGCTTCTGATACGACGTTGACCGATGACCGATACTCGATGTCGAAAGAACGTAGTACGAAACCGAAAAGAAAACTCGATAGCAGTGGCCAACGATACGGAAGAGATCCGTACGCCGTACCGTTGCCACGGCGTGTGGCAGCGATTCGTATCTCGCGCAGTAGTAAATAATACCGTGTGTAAACGTGGTTACGCCGGTCGGGGGAGGTCCTCCTCCGTGGAATAGCACATGCGCTCACAGAGAGTAATAAAGAACTTTTTTATGAATGAAACAACTCGGTCGGGCGGTTCCCCTCCTCGTCTACCGCCCTCCCTTCTCCTTGCTTGTGGCAGCGCTACTCTCTCTCTCTCTCTCTCTCTCTCTCTTTCTTTCTTTCTCTCTCTCTCTCTCTCTCTTCCTCGCTCCGTTTGCCACACTTCTCCGCTACTCGGTCCCGTACGTACACCGTCGTCGACCACCTCCTCGTCGTCGTCCTCCGCCTCCTGCTCTCTGTCTTTTCATCTCTTCGTTTCTCTCGTTCCATATATACCCTTTTCTCTCTTGTTCCCTCGATCTGAAACACACGTCCTCGTCTCGGCGCTGGTACGAGTAAAACGGTGCACGTTGCTTTGGTGTTCTGGTGTTCTTCGCTTGCGGCCACATCAGCCAATCCGCAGTCCGCGCGGGAAACGATATTATTGCTGTACCACGAGGAATAAGTGGTAGGAATGAGAAAGATGAACTCGTGCGAGACAGAGACGCAGCTAGAGATACACGCGATATCGTGTCTCTGAGAGAGGTCGTGCCGGGCAGCCGTAGCAGTAGTCGGATTAGTTCAGTTTTCGTCGTCGCGTTTCGAAGCGTGCGTTTCGGACACATCGTCGCCGTCTTCTTTCCCTCGTTCGTTGTCGCGCGTTCGTTTGTCTCGTTTAGCTCTCTTTTTGTCGCCTTCTATCCTTCTTTCTCTCGTCGAATGTGTGTATTGTGTATATTCGTCGTCCGCGAGCCCTGACGATCGTGCGCCTCCTTCTCCGTCTCCTTCGTGCAAACGGTGTACGAATGCTTAGTGTGTCTCCTCTTTGTTCTCAGTTCTGTCTTCTGTCCGCTCGCTGTTGTGCGTGCGTTCGCAACTCTCGAACCAACGACAGAGATACACCGACGACCGACTCGCGAGAAAGGGACAGTGCCAATAAAAAAAGACACTCACACATACAGACTCGACGCAACGATTCGACGAAAGGACGGCCGTCAAGGACAAACGCGAAACACCCGTCATCGCTCTTCGCGCTCCAATTCCGCTCGAGCATCGTGACATTTTCGAATTTCCCGAAACTCCTGTTCCGTCGCCCTTTCTACCTCTTTCTCATCGACATTTTCTTCGACGATCGATATTACCACGCTCGATGCATTTCCCTCCTCGACGTTATTCATTTCGTGAAATCAACCTCTGTTCTTAGCGAATTCGTAAAGTAATTTCGGATAGAGTTGGCGCGATTCCTCGGTTGCAATGCGTTCTCTTGGAAGCGCTCGATAAATCTAAGCTAAGCGTGGCACGCGGCAAAAACCTTTAGACACTGACACTGATCGATTCTTTCTCTAATGTTTACAGGTGTTTACGAGGACGACTCATCAGCCGTTGGAGATCGGCGATAAGTCGCGCGGCACAAATCGCAAAGCCAAAGTAGATCTGCGAGTGATCTACGCGAAGGCGTCACGACGACGGAGGACGGAGGTTACGAGGACCGTTTCCGGGAAGGCGCGAAAGATAGTCGCCTCACCGGAATGAGAGGTGAATCGGCGCGACCGGGCAAACGCCCCTTAAGAGCGCTTTCCGCTTCGGAGAAGATGGACGCCATACAGAGGGTCCACGAGGGAGAGAGCAAAGCATCGGTTGCTCGCGATATCGGTGTACCAGAGTCGACGTTACGCGGATGGTGCAAATCCGAGCACAAGATCAGGGGCATGGCAAGGAATTCTTCGACGCCGGATAGCGAGGCCCACTCGCCCGCCTCGTCTTCAGGCGCGAACGTGTCAGCTGCTAACTTGGCCGGTGGCTCGGCGAATTTGTCGAGCGAGGACGAGGGTCCTTGCGCGAAGAAGGCGAAAATAGATCAACAGACATCGGTAACGAGCGCTAGCACGTCGTTCGTGGGTGACGTTTGTACCGACTCGGATGGTAAACCGGATAACAAACCGAAGATCGATTACGTAGGACTGATGACCAGCATGGCCGGCATGAGACCCGAAAATAGTTCGTTGCTTCTGCAACAATTGGGACTGTTATCGGGCGCAACTGGCACACTTGCCAAAAATTTGTTGAGTATGTCGCCGGCTTTGTCGCACGGCAGCACCGTCGGTCTCGTCGAGAACGGGCTTCAATACACAAAGAACACCGGAAACGCATGTCTCGCCAACATGAATAATTTGACTAATAGTAACAAGAGACATAGTCTCTCGGCGATCGCACCGACGCAAATGGACTCAGTGGTCGCAAAATCGTGCAGCACGCGAAAGAGTTTGCCACCTGCCGCGGAAGCGCCATCTACACCGGTACCCGCTTCTCCCCGCAAAACGAACGAAACCAATAGCATTCCAAGATCGAGCAGCAAACCGAGGAAGGACGGGAACATGAGCAGCGGTAGCAACAACAAGAAGGTGGACGAGGCATTGTGGCTGTGGTTGACGCAACAGCAACAGCTACTCGGTCAGCAGTCGGCCAGTTTCAATCCTAGCATCAATCAGCAGGATGGTTCGTGGTTCTGGCAATGGTACAAACAGTGCAGTTTCCCGTTGATAACGTCAACGCCGCCAGCACCCAGTCCGGTCGCCAAGAAATCGCCCAGCAAGACGAGGGCCATGCTCGACAATGTACTTAGTAGTAACAACAGTGAGAACGTGTTACGAAACATGAACATGGAGGAGGAGTCTGCAGCCGCCGCAGCCGCCGCCGCCGCCGCCGCCGCCGCCGCCGCTGCCGCCGCCGCCGCCCCCACGGAGAACCACGAGATGAATGGCGAAGACGTGCCGAGCAACAGCGAGGAAGCGATCCGACACGGTGAGAAGTTCTTGAAGTGGTTGATGGACAAATGCTCCGATCCGTCGGTTACAAGACTTCAGATTATACAGTTCAAATATCTATTGGACAGTCTGAAGGCATATAGAAAGAAGTCGTCGTCTAGTTTGAAACAAAGTAGAAAATAGGCGAGGAGAGAAGAGATACAAACTGTGATGTTAAATGTATATTATTAAGAAAGAGTGTGTTAGCGATCGTCGCGCGACTCATAAGATGGAAAAAAGTTAGGTAGAATCGGACAGAAACACAAACAGACACGCAAACAGACACAGAAAATGTACTGTACAGGAGTAGCTGACTACTACTCGTTGTTGCTCTCCGAATATTATTATATGCGTCGTCGTCGTCGTCGTCGTCGTTGTCGTCGTCGTCATCGTCGTCGACGTCCTTGTCGTGGCCGTCGCCGTCGTCGCCGTCGTCGTCGTCGTCGTCGTCGTCGTTAAACTCTCCGCGTTCCGTTGAAACGACGCGTTCATTTTTTTTTTTTTTTCGTTCTTTTCTCTATTTCTTGTCCTTTCGTTCGTGCCGATTCCCGAGGATTAGTATACCTCGTGTTTCCGATTCGTCTGCGTGTGTGTGATGTGTGCAAAAAAGAAGTATGAAGAGGGAAAACCAGTGTTTGCCTTCTATCATGTTCAACGGACTTCTTATTATGTCAATTTAATTTAAACGAATCAAACACGATCATGTATTTCTCAAGCCCGCTTCTGATGTTCGATGAATTACGTTCATTTATTTTTTTTTTTTTTTTTCGTTTCATTTGTTCTATATTTTCGAGCTTTTTTTTGTTCCATTTTTCGTTTCTTTTTTTCGAGATACCTTACATAGAAGTCGGGCTGAATCAAAATGGATCGTAATGATTCTAAAGTTTTCTTATTAGAATCTTGTACATAAGAGGATATACCAAAATCATAAATGAACCGTTGTAATTATAACAAAAATTAAAATGTTCGTAGACAGGTATAATTATCGATTAAACTTATCACTCGTTAGTGTAAGTGCGTGCGTGTGCGCGCGGCGGAAAATTTCCTTACGATCATATACAAATGAAAAAACGGAAAGAAATCGATCATAGATTCTTTCTCGACCGATGGACGATATTACGTTTTCAACATTTTTTACGAAATCCCCCGTTACATTATCATAAGCGATGCGATAGTTATACATGCCATAAGTCGGGAATGAAGATCGCAAATCTGCGTTATCTACCGTCGAGAACACATTTTAATTTTGCCGTTACATTCTAATTATTGCGTGAATACATCTAAGAGGAAAAAAAGAACTAATAATAATAGCTTCGTATACGCGATATTTAATTGTGGACTGCGCTTTTATCCCAAACAGTTCTACCTCTCGTTCTGTTAACGCGTATTTACGTATGATACATAATAATAAGGTTTAACGTAATGTGTGCACGCGACTCGCACGAAACTAAATGGTCCAAGCAAAATAAATGGGAAAAATCTTAATAAAAAAAAAAAAAAAGTGACAAAAAGATGTTTGTTATATCGGTGAGAAATTATATATTATATATAAAAGTATACATATATATTTAAGGACTTTTGTCGCTGAACTTTGCGAAGTAAGGTGTTTCACGAAAATACATTTGATTACTTACCATATTGAGTGCTTTGTCCAGAGGCTCGTACTCGACATAGTCACTGACAAATTTTCCGCACCCCTGCCACGTGTACAGTTCTGGATATGGCAGTGTACTTCGTCTAATAGTAGTAGACACGAATTTCTGCAAGAGAAACGATTTAAACTATAAAAATATTTCCTATTTTGTAATTTCTTTTTTCTCTCTACGTGTTACTTTATTGCAGCAAGATTATTTCCCCCCACTCCACCCCAAAAAAAAACAATTTTTTTTTTTCATGTATTTATTTTTGTTCTGTTTTCTTTTATTTCCCATGCGTCATGTGAAGCATGTATAAGTTTGCTTTTTAATTTTCCTCCTAGATACGTTTTTCTGGAATAGACAACATAGTCTGACGAAACGATTGTTCTTTCTATCGCGTTCACATGACGCGCGTAACGTTAGATGTGCGTTAAAGGGAAATAATCTTGCATTTAGCAAAGTATATCTATAAAAGTAACACACAATAGGAAACCAAAGTAAAGAAGGTACTGTCGAATGACGGTACGTGTAAATAAGACTGTGACAATGCACTTGTACGCAAAGTGCATACTATGTATTGTAGTTCATTTAAAGCATATATAAATAAATGTATAGCGAAATTTATTTTTATTATTTAGATTGTAGAAGGAGTTTCGAGTGTATTAGAAAAATTCCTACTACACAATTGTATTTCCATTACTTACGTTAAATGAAGAAGAAACGAATAAGAAAAAACATTGATAATAGAGAGAGAAACTTAGTCTACATCGAGAATGACATTCCTCGTTACCTTTGAAGAGAACACTCTTGAACGACTCAAAGTAAATTTCTTGATGCTGATAAATTTTATTTATAACAGGTTTTAATCTTTATACGGAAGAATAATGAGTCGAAACAAATATTCATCGAGTGAATACAGGAAAAAAAGCAAATGATACAAGAAAATATTCGCATAATTCTTTAACATATCCTTTTTTTTTTACCGAAAATATGTACCGGAAGCTATGTAGTCGTGAGTAACGAGAAATGTAACTTTCTTTACTAGAACGTGAGAATACAGGTTAAGTCTGTTTTAAAGAGTAACTCGTTGTAGATGGATTGCGCAGACGGATCGTTTCTTTTTTGGCACTGAATATTCATATTTTTCATGAACGACGTTTCGTTTGTATAAAAGTTACTTACCGTTTAGATAAAGGGAAATAACGAAACACGTGTTGTAATGTGCAGAAAAAAGTGTATAATGTAAATATATATGATGTTATACATATATAAACATTCGAGAATCTTTTCAGCTAATTACGATAAATCGAGTTAAAGAGTACGCAAACTAATTCCCTGTACATTACCATTGTTCGCCATTTTGAAATATTTAAAAATCAAGTACGCGCCGGCTCGAGAGATCGCGCCAACGACGTATATTGATTTGTAACTATTCCAACGGACGATCTCTGCGTTTTTTAAGAGGTAAAAATCTTCGATCACGCGAAAGAGAGTCTTGAATAAATAACCTAATATTGAAAAAACTACCGTAGGATGAAGGAACCGATAAATCGAAACTAACGTTCGAATCTCGATTAATACCTTTATTTTAATACTTAAAAAATGATTAATTTTAACGAAATGAAATATAAATAAAAATAGAATTATTTAAACAACTGACATTTTCATAAAAACGTATTCATCACCATGATCCAAACTTTGATCCAATTACGTAATTTCCATACAGCATGATATCTTTAATAATACGTATATTATGATTAAAACTGAATGGTCAAAACGACCAATTCTGTAATTTTTGAAAAATTTTATAAATTTACGACAATACGTTTTTTCCAACATGTATAATTTCCCCTAAAATGATTGGTGCCTTAAAATAAATTTTATATTTTAGTCTAGTGTTAGGGTTTATCAACCACAAACGAGGAATGATAAAAATGAACCATTCATAGACCGCTGTTTCATTCGAATCCTGAACTTCATCGTACATTTAATAATTTACTTACTTGCACACCGCATTCATTTTCGCATGCTAGCAATAGCGGTTTTCGATTTGGATATTTCACGTGAAATTGTTGTCGAAAATTTTCGGCGTACCACGCGAGCAGCTTCTCCTTATCGCTGACACTACAATAACTATTCGAAAGTGTTTTTAGGTAGAGATCTTTCGTGCGGTCAACTTCGGGCCAACACAGTTTGATTAGACATAATTCTTGTTGCACCTCCTGTATGTGCTCTCGCGTTATTTCAAGAAGACTTTCGTACGTTGATTCTTTCTTCGACCTATCATCTTCCTCTTCCGAATAAGTTGATACACTTTCATAACTTTCATGACTTTCGTGACTTTCGTGATGTTCGACTTCTTCGGTCATTTGTAATTTCATAACAAATAAATGATTTAGAGCAGAAGTAAGGTTAATAACTTCACAGTTATAACTTCAGCTTGTTATCGTTATTTAAGGTAGTTATGACTCAAACCGTTCCTTAAGAATTGTTTATTGCCACGGTAACTTATGAAAACAATGTGTTCTATACATATACGGTATACAGTAATTTTTGGCATGCTCGATAGGCGGCAGCATCTTCCGTGCATGTTTGAGCCACGAATAAACTGTTAAAAATATGGACGTATCAGTTGTAACCTTTTCGTTGCGTTCTATACGTTAGGTGTTACGATTAGAATACACACGCGTCAACATTTATTAAATTAATAAAATCGCGGATAATGCATAGACCTTTTATCGTATGTGGTGTGTAGTTTTTCTCTGCGATACAAGGGGGCGTATATTTACAAGAATTTCTCGTTATGACATCTGTAAAAAGGATCGTAAACGGTGGATATATGTACTTCAGTTACCAACGATATATCGGCAGTAGATAAATCTTATATTCTATTTGAATATGTATGTGCATAATTATTCAAAGATTTCCTGGATATTTAGAATTTATATTTTAAGAACAAATTACATTTCGAGCAAAAAGTGGCATGCAATAATAAGCGTCATAATTTTATTAATGAAATTTTTCACATACATATCATTGGTATAAAACATACGCGTTATTAGAACAAAAATACATACAAGCTATGAAAACGATGCTCACGATGGTATATATATTTTATTTATAAACTATAAATATAACAAATTGGATCGATCTTTTCGTAATACGTAACAAGACCAATGAAACTGAAACATATAATTAGTTATAAATGTGTTATATCATTTAAAAAATGACTTTCCGTTCTTCAAAATTTATGCGATTTAGGTCCAAAGAAAGATTTGATAATGCCATATGTACCATCGAGCCAATTTACTACTCATCATCGAGTTCATCTTTCGTATACCTCTTATCTCGATAAAAGAACTTCAACCGCATTTCTCTCCTATAACATTATTCATTCATTCACGTCATGGATTCTCATGTGTTACACGAAAGTCGATCGAAACATCGAATTATACCATCGCTCCGAGGAGCAACTTCAATTTGCGTCATTTGAATCTTGCCGCCACTTTTGAGCTGCCTCCCGTCTGGCATCTGGTACTAATTGCGATTGCATACCACCTAAAACGTTGCTCGTTGCTTCTGTAGCTAAGATAATTGGCTTCACAACAGTCGGTGGTATTTGTCGTAACACACCTCCTACAGCACCAGAGACTCCTTTTTGCTCGTGTTCTTCGCTAGCTACACGAACTAATTGATTTGCCGTTTCTCCTAAGCCCTGAAATTAAAAAATAAAATTAGCGATCTTATACTCCGGTATCTTATCATTCCACGATAATTTACCTCTTTTACTAGCATATACGCATTAGCCATCCCTTCTCGAATATCCAATGGCTGACTATATCTTTTCCGGCGTCCTTTCTGTCCCTTGTGTTTACGCCTCACGCTTGGACCAGGACTCACCATATCATAAGCAGTCTCGGCTGTACTTTGTATAGCGTGTATCAACCTAGAAGTCAATTCCAACGCCGCCATTGCGGTAGACGTCGTGAAACTGTTTGCTCCTCGTTGTAATCCTCTAAATATCCTACCATCTTTCTGGTATTGTTCGATAGGCAACCAGAACAAATCCCTTATTCCTTGAACTGCAACAAGCATATTATCGTGCTTAAATATACATTACATTATTCTGAATTTTATTTACAATACGACGAACATATACTTACACAATTGTACTAATGAGTGCATGGGACCGACACCGCCAAGTAAACTTGGAAGTTGATTCTTCTTTATATCTTGCAACCATTCGGAAAGTAAAAACGTTACTAATTTATCGAATCCCAGAAGTCCATGCCGATGTGTTAATCTTTTCAGTCTTAATTCGGAGCAATTCAACTGCGCCAGGCCCATTAGAAGCCCTGCTAACGGCCCATGAGTGAGGTCTACACGTTTTCCATGATAATCTAATCGAACAAGGACTTCAGGGGAAAATATCACACTCCTAACATGAATCAAATAAATCAAGTTTCAATATTATATATCAAAAAGGGACATTAGTCTATAACTATTATTCCAATATTATTTATAATTTTATTAATATTACCTAAAATATATTGGTTGACAATCTTCGTGAACTTCATACGTCGGTTTCGTCTTCACATTGTTTTCTTTGATCATCAATTCATCCTCCAAGAGTATCAATAAGTTCGGATCTATGCTATCGTTTTGTGATGTATTCGTTGGCGTTGATGCATTAGGCGCGGAATCGTTCACGCTCATAACCGGTGGGTGATGCGTCGGTGTTCCTTGCTTGGACACTGGGGCGGATTGCGAATTGTTAGGTGCACTAGAATTTTCTTGAGCTTGCTTCGAACCGTTACCCAATTCGCTGAAAAATTCTATCAAGAACAGTAGGCTATCCTGGTCGATATTTAATCGTAACGGCAGTAGACTGAGTTTTAAACAACATTCTTGAGCACTTAATCTTGGGTCCGGTCTAACATGCACCGCTTTCATGGCAAACATGTTCGCGTGAGACTGCCTCGGTTTTGCTTCACTACTATATTGATACAAGAACTTGTTGATATGCGAGGATGCCAATCTGTCTCTGATTTCTATCTCGTTTACCAATAATATTTGTCTTGCTGCTTCTGTCGTGTTTTCCGGATAAACTTCGTGTTGAAAGCGCACTTTATTCAACTGAAGTTCCATTAAAATATCATGACGGCGGCCAGGACCTCCCATTACTTGCCAATCGGTTGTTTCTCTACATTTTCCACGTGGTGAATTTGGCACACTTCCAAAATGTACTTCGTTCGAATTAGATTTATTGAAAGCTACGCCATCCCACCATGGTGACCTAGTTCTATAAACGTAAATGATATATTGTACAATGCATATGAATCGGTCACGTCAATATTTAATGATTAGGATGCATACTTATCCTGAGGCGCCGTGTTAGGACGAACCATAATATCATTGATACTGACTTGTTTCTTGGCTGTCGGTTGCAGAGTTTCAAAATCTTTCCCTCCGTACATGTGCCAGATCAGAGTCATTTCACAAAGGGTATATCTTAAAATTGGAGCGGGGAAATGTCTTGGCGCCTTAAGTAGATCAGTTTTACCGAGTGGAACCGCGAAGTGATTATCTATTATCCTTAAAGATTCTTGACAAAGCCAACGAACTTCTGGAACACCATGCCTGGGCATAATTCCTGTACCCGCTTCTTCTCCTAATATACAAAAATCTTCGTTTGGATCCTCAGCTTCTATATTACATTCTGTTTTGGTACATTTCTCGGAACTTTTACACATTTCAGGTACTGTCTGTGAAGCAGGACGAGACTCATCGGGAAAGAAAAACACTTCCACCTGATTTTCATTCACTAACGTATTACCGTCTGTATTCGAAGGTATTCCTGTAACATAATTCTTACGAAATAATAGATATAGGATGTTTCCTCTTATATCACTTGATATTACCTTTTACTGTTTCTTCCATTGCCTCTTTCATCAAACTGTTAACACGTTCAACTTGACTCTTACTAAGAGTATTAATACACTCATTCCCTAGAAGACTTTCTTCATCGCCAGAACTCGGTACGGTAATACTACTTTCGGCGGTTTCCATGTTCGCCAAAAGATCTCCATCATTGGCAAAATAAGTTAACAATTGAATAAGAGCACGTGCAGAATCTGAGCAAGTCCGAACATGCAACATGTTATTGCTTGCCCTTAAATCCACTCTAGGTGCACCACCGCACATTTTATCGTTTAATCTCAGCGACAATTCAAACAATCCTACGTCCATTACGCACACATAATCCCGACGAAGATCCACACCTTTCCCTAATTTGTTAGATATGAACAAGGCAATATCTTCTGCTATAAAACGTAATGTCGAAGTGTTTGTATGCGCAGCAATATTGCTGGAAACGCTAAAATTACCAAGAGTTACCATTGACCTTAATGGCAGATGAATTGGTCTGAAATCATGTGAATTCCCTATTACATTATTGTGCTTAGTGAATATTGCTTAAGTCAATGAAAATAAGAACCTGTAATCGACCATGCAATTCCAAAGATGCAAGTGTAATTCTGTTAATATTCCTGGTGGAGAATATCCAGCAACAGGATGATCGGCTACGTCCAAACAATCTGTTAACTGTGTAAACCACGATGTGCCAGTGTTACACATTCTATGCCTTAATGTAGCATTTGCAATGCCTACCGCTACTCTGAAAGTCTATTTCAAAACAACTTATGATTATTCGATCGATTAATGAAAATGATAATTTTATTCGGAGTTTAAAAGAAAAAAGGAAAAAAGAAAGAAGAAACGAACTTTAATACGGTGCGTTTGATGAGCAGCTTGTATCCTAATAGCGAGCATCACCATATCATCATTATTGTTTGTTCCCATTACGTTCTCGTTTAGCCCGCTTTTATATATAGTGTTTTGACAATGTTGCGGAATGTCGCTATTAATAGGTCTCAGTGACGGTGGTTGCAAAGGGGTCGTCATTAATCCACAATGATCCAAAGACATCCCCCTTATCATGGCGCAAACGTAACCCAGATTTGAATTTCCTTTGTACGCGGTTACCGAAAATATCGTCGCATCTTCTAATCGAATTATTAATTCGCCTTGTTGCCCAGGGATGACGTTGCGCATTGAGTCACGTACAGGAGTATACATACAGAGAAGACCTTGATCTATATTCAAAATTAGTGCTAGATTGCTCTGACCATTCCTCGACATGTTGTTTTGATGCTGCCTGTAATGTTTGTCGGCCACAGAATAAAATATGCCCCCTTCCTCCGAGTCCGAATCGGAATCATATTGAATCCTGCTTTTACACGTGCTAAATCTTAAGACAGAAAATTATACATCTTTCTAATCGAATATATAAAAATTGTATTATCTGCCTTCAATGTTGGTTACCTAGGATAAACAGATTCTTGCAACAAGGTAGATGCCAAATCGAGACCTATGTGATTTTCCATGTGCGTACCATACTTCGGTCTTGGCGCCGATGGTTTCCATAAAAAAAGATCAGTATTGAATCTATTGTATAGCAATTCATATAGATGTTTCGATGGTATTTGGACGGAAACACACGGGAAGTTAATTTCTAATTGTATTCTGGAACTACGGATGCCTTCGTCCATGAACTCTAACATCTCTTCTCGACTTCCTGGTATGATTAATTCTTCGCCCTCTCTGTTAAATTCATAGAGTCAGATATATGTCGCGTCATGCTTTCGTAAATTAAAAAATACTATCACGCAAACCTTTGTTCTGAATCATTCTTGTCGCCCTGTGTAGGGGGTTTCGAATGAGGGGTATCAGATTCATGAATAACACGCTTTGAACTGAACGGAGATGGCTGATGTTTAGGCGTATTTTCTAGAGTCTCATCGAAACTAGAATCTGGCTCTCCTTCAGAGCTATCTTCCAGCTGATCGCTTAAACGTTGTGGATAGATTGTAATAACTATTCTAGCCCAATCAAATCCTTCGTTAACTTGTTGACACGATACATTATTTTTTTCATGAGTTGTAACTTTGCCTATATTTAATGGAACGTCTGTCTCCGTTTCTGCATACGAAAGCAGTAACTTTCGGAATTGAATTTCGAAATGTTTTTTCACAGAATGCGGGCGATTCTTCGAGAAAATTGAATGCGGGCGAGAATGAATTTGTGCATCTGTCATTTTCAAAATCATGTAATCTGTTCTCACCGATCTCTTCCACCATGGTGCCCGATTCATATCGTGCAAAGGTCTCAAATCTGGTATTGGAAACCTATTTTTAAATTATTGTACATGAAATGCTTTATAATTTCAATGGATCTTTGTTTCTGTGTACGTGTATGTAAATTACCTTAATTTTATTGTACATTGCGACGAAGATACGTTTATCATAGCAGCAAAGTCTGACAAAGTGGGACTCTCTATGGCTTGATAAAATAAAGTTTGTTGATTCTAAAAATTATATAGCAAGAAAATAATGGAAACTGCACAGTTTAGTAAATTAATATAGTAATAATACAAATTGGTAACTTACAGTATTCTTATTACTAGATACAGTATTACAAACGCAAATAGGTTGCGGATTAAGTAGAGCACATATCCTATCTACAATAGTTATATCCACTTCACTTTTGCACGGTTCCAACTCGATACTAAAAGGAAAAATGTGATGAAATTAAGTCAAACTGACATGTTTCAAACATATATATACTTACTCAATTGTTGTATGTGGATCTGCACATTTCAATAATTGAGCATATCCTATATTTTCAATATGCTCTACATATTTAAATTTCATTTTAAAGTCTGTTTTATTAGTGAAGCCAAAATTCGTTGAATCCTCCTTTGGAAATGTAAGCAGTTCAACAAATTCAGCTGGTGGAGTCACGTTTGCACCAGAATTATTTGAATCAATTAAACATTCTACAATTTCTAAGCTAGCTAAAGTTAGTGTCCCAGATACTACAGAGAACCATGAAACATTTTTTTCTCTCCCTTCAATTACTAACGGCGCAGCAAGTAATCTATAATAAGCAATAAAGTACTTAATTCGAGGTTTCATATTTCATTTGTCGTATACTAATTTTAGATACCTAATATGACTTAAATGGCAAGCTTCTAAGAGTACTTTTGATGCCTTATCAAAGTCTTTGTTTCCATATCCTCCAGCTCTGAACATTCCTAATTGTTTGAAAAATTCGTCCGCCGAATTTTTCATCTGACGTATACTGGAACACGTTAAGCCACCTCCTTCTACGCACGTGGTTAGTATGTCTTCGTGCAGTAGGATTACAGCTATTGAAGATACCCTTACGTGAAAATGAGATGTTTCTGCAGATGGACTATTATCCACACTATGCCTGTGTTTCTGTTGCTTTGGTAAATTTGTTGCTGAACTTTTTAAACTAATGCTACTAGATAATATACTCCCGTCCATGCTAATATTATTGCTTGTGATCGAATCATTCATTGATGTTGAACCAGGTAACCGCATCGGTAAAAACTCGTCTTTATTATCTGACTCATCTAAAGATGCCGTCGACCATCCTTGTGCATGCCTTAAATCCTGTTAGAAAATTTTTTTAAACATAATATATTCTTTCCAATTTTTTGAAATTGCACTATTACAACTTTTATAGTATACCATAGAACGTAATCCTTGAGTTGGATGTATTTGATGAATAAGTTCTCGTTCGACGCGATTAAAGTCACTACCAGCCATAGGCTTTTCCGTACACGCTCTTGGCGCAACATTACTAACATCTTCTAAATCTGGAGAAGCAAGTCCATGCGCCAATTCCAATAAGACATGCACTTGACGTGGACTTAAAAATGAAGTAAAGGATCCCAATGTCACTTCTAATTCTACCTGAAGTAATTAGTTCTCTTTCATTTCATACCAAACACATTATAATTTGAAGCTATTATTCTTTTTTATATCGAATAAACCAAATTAATAATTAAGTTTTACCTTTGGTCCTGAAACACCCTCTCCTTGCTTCAATTTTAATCTTATTTCCTGTCTGCCTGCTAATTTAGCAAACATTATAGGATTTGATTCGCTTAAATTATTAATAATATTTGCTTCTGGAGGAGTTTGCATATTTTGAGTAGGAGATATTTGTGCAGAAGAGAAGTGACCATCTGAATTCTGTAAAGAAAAACTTCCTAAAACAATGTTCAGTCACATATATTTCTTGCTAGATCTAGTAAAAGATGTTACTTTAGAATCTGGTGTAGAACCTCTGCTTGTTGTTATAATGCTTCTAGAGAAAGTTCTCGCTCGAGATGGAAATTCATCTGTGTGGAACGTCACACCTTCTAAATAAAACCTTTTTGTTGTGAATGCTGACACAACATATCCTTTTGTTGACTGACTAGGGTCTAATGAAGTACTGCTTGGATCTAAGCCTGCTTCATCCGAATATTCAAGATTTTTTATACACATTTCTATTGCAACCCCTGTTGAAGAATCTAGTGGCACATGTTCCAAACGTA
Source organism: Bombus affinis (assembly GCF_024516045.1). Lineage (NCBI taxonomy): Eukaryota > Metazoa > Arthropoda > Insecta > Hymenoptera > Apidae > Bombus > Bombus affinis. The sequence goes on from NC_066354.1 coordinate 11,391,639, forward strand.
TTACGGTATCTATAAATCTTACTTTCACTCTACATAAAACTGAAATGCATAAATATTATATATATTCTAACAACATCTCATCACCACTTTTCTGAAACATTTGCAAATCCTTACTTGAATCTATTGTTTGTGCAAACAATTCAACTCCTTCTAATGGCTGTGAATTTCCAGCACTTTTTGCATCTTCCTGTAAGCACTCTTGTGCAAGTTGCATGCTGGATGTCATAGAGCTCCACATAGACTCAAACATTGAAGTTCCAGTTTTTGCCCTCTGTCTAGGCTGAACGGTTAATCTTAAACTGGTAACTTCTACATAACTAGCTTCACTAAGCAAAGCTGACCATGGTATGCTAACAGACATTTCTGATACAAAACCATCAACAAATTCTAATGGAAGTTGTTGTTGCTCTCCCATTTCGTTAAGGGCCTGTTACAAAAAAAAATTCACATGCATATTTATAAATCTTTTTACTCACTTTTAAATGTCATTACGGGCAAACAAATAACTTCACGCATGGCCTAAAGTAATTGCCTTATCTTTATTTTTAGCTGAGGGCTAACAAAGAAACATAAAACAAAGAAAATGACAGTACCTGTACATCAAGGCTGACATTGGTTACACGACCAGTTCCATTGTACAGATCTACAGTGAGCTGATCCAGTGTCAATTTTTCCTCCAAAAATTGACCCAGATATCGTTGTAGGAGATACCTGCAAGCTCGTTTCTTGATCCCTTGAGACCAAGGAATGCATCCCAACCAAGACATATTTTCTACCCACGTTTGACAATCTAATCTATGAAAGACATGGAATTTTCGAAAGTAACTCTCGTCATGCGTCTCGTTATTAGGCCTGTTATTCGGGCACAGTGTAGGAATAGCAATTTATCCACGTGAATTCCATCTTTCCAACACGTGTCCACTTTGGTGCAATGATCCTTAACATAATACGGTGATTCGGATATAACGGGGTTCTAGCTGCGTAATATTTTCCTTTGGATGCAACTACACACGCATGCACACACGCACACCCGCATACATAGAATTCAATCTATCGGACAAACACTATGAAATGAAACACTGGTGTCTCATTGACTGAAATCAGCTGACTATGGAGAGAGATGGACCGATACCTCTGTTTTCCAATGTTCCTTTCCCTTTCCTGTATCGATGGATTTTTCGTTTTATATTTTTCTTCCTAGATTTTATGTAAAAACTTTATCATGTTCAACTATTTTCATAGTTTTTTGCAACTTTTTTGTTTTGCACGTTTTTTTTTTATGAACGCGAGCATCTTCATTTCTATTTTCCTATAATGAATGAAATAATACAAAAAGTTAAGGAATGAAATTAAATAATTATATCTTATGCTTTTCTGAATGTTACTTTTTGAAAGATATTTAAGGGAAAATTCTTTTATTCATCGTTAATTTTAAAACGTATAAGATATAGATGAAAATTATTTTTATTATAATATTACTATATAAATGTTTGAATGCATATGTATGAAAGAATATGATTTTTTGGAAGAAAAGATCGTACGATAAACGACTAGATGTATTCTTTTTATTGTGTTTCTTTTTTAAATGCACATGCAAATTGCTCTTTAAACCGAATCGAAGTATGAAGCATTTATATCTTTATTCTTATCTTTAACAGTTTAAATTATTTGTTATGTATTTTTCATGTTTCAAACAAAACAATTGTTTTTCTTCAACGAACAATTCGCTCTTCTTAAATATCGTTTGAATGTTAATCGTTTAATCATGGTTTTTTAAAAGTCAATGTAATCGATGCAAGATATTTTTAAAATGTTTACTAGCCTGAATGTGTCTATGTTCATAGTAATTTCTGTATATAATTTACTAATAAGTTCAGGTATGTGGAAATTGGTTGGTCTGTCATTCGGATTGTCTGATAATTTGCTAAAAATTAATTAAGGATTATATTTTCTGTTCCTACAGATAACAAAGAAATTTTCTTTTGTCATTTGAAAGATGGCATTAACCAATATCTTACTTCTTAGTCAAATATCTGGATATGTCGTAGCTCTTGTTTTATCACTTTGTATCATCATACCAATGAGTTTGCATGAAGACGAATTTAGGTAGTTGTCATTCTAAATAAAACCGAGTCTCGATATAACAAATATTATTAGAATGTATATACATGGAAATAGATATGTTATGCACTGATTAACATTTGTTTACAGAGGACATTGTCTGTTGTTCTCAACAGGAACTTGGCAAGAATCAGACGGTCAGTTTGTAGTAAATTGGGCCTCACAAGCATACTGTAATTACACGATATTTGTTGGTTTGATGCTGTTGTTAACATCTGCGGTTCAAATTTATCGGCTTTCCCTGTTTATGTACCGTGGAGAAGACAGTTCCTTCCTATCTGCATTCATAGATGTTGTTAGTTCAATATTCCTTACAACGATCACTTTAATCGCTGCAATTATTATTACGCTTGGATTTATGACTTGGTGTCAATGTATGACCAAAAGATTTCCATCTTGCGAATTGGCAGCTGGGAATGACATTGACAAAGCTGATGGTATAGACACAAATGGTTTTCATATTGAATTAGCTGCAGTCCAATTTGGTACATGGACCAGTTTATCTATTTGGGTTGGCCTGTCAGTATTCGCAGTACTAAAATTGTTACGATATCATCAATTAGAAAATATGAAGGTTTCAATGTACAGAGAAAGACAAAGATTAATAGAAGCTGCTAGAAGTAACGAAATTCAAGAATCAACTTAAAAATTTTGATTGTCTAAAATTCTTAAAATGGTAGTATTTTTTTATTTTATTATTCTTACTCTTCAGAGAAATATTTATACTCTATGAAATCAGTTTTCCAAACGCACACTTTGTTGTAATCAATATAATCATAAACATTTAATGTGCTCCAAGATGATTTATTTAATCTATTAAGGAGTTGAAAAACTGTATTTACAGAAGTAAGAAGTTATAATGTTGAAATGAATATGGCTTATACTTAAAAGATATAATTTATTAGCTATATCTTTGCGTTTATACATATCAAGACTGTATAAAATTGCAATTTATGCTTTAAATTAGAATTTAGGTTCAGTATCTTTTATTTAACTGATAGTATTTTAGTTTTTTTATTGTGTATTATATTTCCGCCCAATTGTATATACAGTATGTAAAAATGATATAAATTACATTAAAATATATTATTGAGAAATATATTACATAAAGTACATGTAATATACAATTGGTGATATTTGTAAGTATAGACATACACGATTATATTCCATGAACGTATATATGTAAATTAAGAGTTCCATGTTATAGGTAAGCATACATAAATGTAGTAAGAACTATATTTTGTAAATATAAATGTTATATATATTCTCATAATATATCAGAATTATAATAATATATTGATATTTATTATATGAAAGAGGCCAAACAAATAAATACCAGGTTATTAAAAAAAACAGAAATTTGTTAAATAGAAACATATTAGGTCAAAATTACTCTACATATTCCAAGAGCACTCCTACGGCTTCCCACGGGGCACTTTCTTAAAGGTGAATCAATAATTACAAATGGTGCAATGTCCATTGACACACATTCTAAGTCAAATGTAGTTTCATTCACTCCTATTACTCCATCAGGGGCACAAGGACCACCTTTAGTTCTTAGAGGATAACATGTATTATTATATTGTACTAAGCCGTCTTCCACGCAAGGATTTTTTACACATTTTGGTATAACTTCGTCCTTAGGAAGTACAACATAATTCTGTGGTGCACAAGGTCCTTGTCTATATGCTTCGTGACAACTATCATTCAATGGAAAATATAGAAATCTAGGCCTACAATCGCATACCCATGTACTTTTACTTCCAGCTCCAGGATAAAGAAGCATGCCTTTTGGACATATATTTGGTGCAGCCACTGGAATACGTTCTGTTATCTAAAACAAAAAGGAAAACATTGTCTGATTTTCCTTATATCATATGATTAGTCGTCTCCTTCCTTATGCCCCTTAATTATAATTACCGCCGCATTGCCGCTCACGTGAGATATCTCTTCATTATTCGGAAATACAATATCCTGACAGGATATTATATAATTGCATATTACTAATGTTATAACAAAAACTATCCACTTCATTTTTTATGTATAATATAATAAGATCTTCATATAAAATTGGAAGAAGTATTTGGCCTTCTTGAAAATCGTAAATTATTTAAATTTTTTTGTTTAATACATAGACATAATCAAGTAAACCTCCATTATAAAAAAAAGTAAGTAAAAATGCTTACACTTTGTAGTACACTATACCTATGAAAATTTCAAGGGCAAGTATAGTTAAATACAATAAGAAAGTTAAAATCAATGACCAATCAACATTAAGCATTTACTGGTAATTCAAGTTTCACTCCCACTACTTTTCAGTGTACAATTCTATATTCTTTTTCTAATACAGATAAAATGTATGAACTTTGAATATAAAAATTATTAACTCAAAACATCATATTTTTCTGTATTTTAAGTTTATTAAGTGCTTCATCACATTCATAACTGATTAACTTCATTCTGCTTGCATATATGGATCATACATTCTTCTAATATTATTTCCACTTGCTAAAAAGGAACTTTCATTAAATCCTGGATAAGATTTAAACTGCGTATAAAGATCAATGATTTGATTAGTATTCAATTCCTTAAACTGAGTAAATATATTGTAATCTTGTTCTATTAATCTTTCACCAAAACCTGGTATTATTCTCCTAAAACATTTGTATTAATAAAAATATACAAATATACATATTAATATACATATTAATGTAATACATATACATATTAATGTAAATATAATATACATATTAATGTATTTTAAAAACATTCTGAATAAATGTTACTTCTATACAGTTATACTCACTCCAATGTTGGTATTATCCTAAATGATGGCCTATAGAAACAAAATCGAACAAAATGCCAAAAATATATCAGTTGTTCCCTTCCACCAAATAATGATAAAAGATTAGAGTTTGGTTCTAATTTAATAACATAAAGTAGTCGATTATCATCCTCAAATGTAAACGTTTTAGTCTTTTCTTTTCTGATTTGTTGCCATGGTAGAAATCCTTTTCTATCTAATGTTCCAAACATTGTAGCATTAAATAGTACGTTAAACATAATATATAAAGTTGAACTTCTTTTAGCGTCGCATTTAATATACTGAAAAGGTAACAAATTAACAATTATAGCAATCTAAAAGTTTTTTAAGCTTCATTTAAGTAAAAGTGTCACAAACTGTTTTGACATGTATATAAGAAAGAGTCTAAACTAGCAGTACTGACATTCCATATAGATGGTAATAATGCAAGATAAAAAATTGGTCTTCCGTGCATCATGAAGCCTGTTTGAAATATTACACTTAATACTAAGTGTCTTATAAATATAAATTTAGTTACTGTTCCAATTATTTGCATACAACTTTCTTCTTCCCATTTTCTTTTTGGTACATTATTATATAGTTCACATAAGTGTATATTAGGCTTATTAGGCATATCATATGAGTTATTTAAATTTAACATTTTGCTCATCCTAAGAAGATTTACTTGTGTTATGTTAACTCGATTAGGAAAGATTGCTTTTAAACTTTGTAGTTCGTCATGAAATACATCATGACTTTCATACAAATGTATAAATGATACACCAGCTTCTAATAACCTTCTTGTTAATAAACCATAGCCAGGGTTTAATTCAATCACATAACACATATTTTCTAATAAATCATCTTTAATCAATCTGGTAAACTCATTGCTTACATTATCATTTATTAAATATGGATCGACCTTATTTACTTTTAATGACAAATAATCTTTTATAACTTTCTTCCTAAATATTGGATTCATATCATTTAAATATTTGAAGAGTGCTAGAGGAATATTTTTAATCTCATCATTTTCTGTATGTAAATAGTTTGAGTTGTTTTTGTACTGTGATAATTGCATAAAACTTAAATATGAAATACGCTTTCTTGTCAAAGAGTGAATGACATTATTATGCAATTTCCTAACTTGTACTGTACATGAAATCGATAATGTTATTAATTTATGATATAACATTGTTTTTATTCCTTTGAACAGCAATAGCTATTATATTGCGAAAGACGTTTTTGAGGTTAAGCCCATACATCACAGTTTGATATAGAAATCAAACAGAAAGTATAAAAGAAATCTCACTTTATCACGTTTTTTAATTGTTATTTTGAAAATCTAGTTATGAAATGTCATTTTTCTCTTTCTCTTGCTATAATTGAACATTTGTTAATACTAGGATCTGTATATATACATAAAAAGTAGATTGTATGATAGAACGCGAGACTTTGATAGCTTTGGTATAAAATAATCTGTGATATTAAAAAAATGATACTAATTTTTTATAACATCTTTATGATATGCTTAAAGAAAAATAATATTGAAAAATTATAGGTATCCGTTGTGATTGATATCGTAATTAAATGTTTGTACAATGTTATTATACGGGTAGTTATCTGCTTTGTTATAATATTGTACATTGCTGTTTTAATTGAGCTGATATTACGAATTTGTAAGTACTCTAACTTTCCTTTCGATATTTATTTTTTTTTCACGAGTAAATTATTTTTCGTTGTTTATATTTTTTTATAATTTGGAAATAATAATATGTAGGCATATTTAGAAGAATTATATTACATATACTTACAATTAGTGCTAATTTATTAATGGATTTATCAATGAAACAAAGGAAATGGTTTAATAAATGATTTCTATCTTACAACGCATATTTAAATTTCTGACACTTCGATTTGAAATAAATGAAACTAAATAGTTCTAAAAGTCTTTAGTTGATTGTTTTCACAAATCATATACAATGTGACCTACATATATTAAACATTTTTGGTGGAAATAATTTTTCGAAATATTATAATATTAGTATAGGGGGGGGGGGGGAGAAGTAAATATTGAAATAAAGATTATATTTCACTTTATACATATGTTAAAGCTTCCGTTGTATAAAAAAATATGTATGAATAATTTTGTTTTTAATTCTACTGCTACTATATTAAAGAATTAATGTGTAGCTTTGGTAAGAATTTAATGTGTATTTTGCCCAATATAACCTTGAGAGTTGACATTACTTTCTAAGCTTTTTGTTTAATTTTTTTTATAGCTTGTGATCAGGATGCTGGACACAATCATATGTATAGTACATATTTGAAGCATTGTCAATAAGAGATTCAGTTTCTTTTAAGAAGAGAAGTGTGAATATCTATTAATATTAAGAAAAACAGTTGAAAAATGGCACAAAGTGCTTGTTTATTATCTAGAATAGTGGCTTCTTCTATAACTGCTACAGTAAGAGCAGGTAAAATTATAAGAGATGTTATGGCTCATGGAGGCCTAAATATAGTAGAGAAAGGCAAGGATGATTTACAAACTGAAGCTGATCGTTGTGCTCAAAGGTGTATTATTGCTTCATTAAGCCAGCAATTTCCAAATATTACCATTATTGGTGAAGAAGGAGCATCAAACTGTGAGGTACCGTCTGATTGGATTGTAACAGATGTGGATCAAGAAGTACTAAAATTAAAGTTACCAGCCTATCTGGAAGATATTGATCCTAAAGATGTGTGTATTTGGGTAGATCCATTGGATGGTATATATGTATATTGTTTATTTCAATCATCTTATGTCATCATAGTTTATTTGCCAAATATGTATATTTAATTGAACTAATATTTTTAGGGACGTCAGAGTATGCACAAGGTCTTGTGGAACATGTTACAGTACTAGTAGGAGTGGCAGTTGGACATAGAGCAGTTGGAGGTATAATTCATCAGCCGTATTATAAAAATACAGAAAATGAAATACTAGGACGTACTCTCTGGGGTATTAATGGTGTGGGATTTGGTGGGTTTGCACCAACTCCTCCACCAGAAGGAAAAAGAATAATTACAACTACAAGGTATAATTGGATTTTAAAATGGTTAAGATTGCTGTTGTTTTAAACAGAAAATTACAAACATGTTACATTCTTTCAGTTCACATTCAGATAGCAATGTTCAAGCAGCTATAAATGCTTTATCTCCTGATGAAGTTTTACGAGTTGGTGGTGCAGGATATAAGGTAATATAATTAGTGTAGTTATTATTTTTTAGTCATTTAGTAGTATTTTATATATATGATATAAGTATTGTTTCTTAGATAACTTCATTATTGTTATTTATTCAACAGGTGATACTTTTAATGGAAGGCAAGGCTCATGCTTATGTGTTTGCTAGTAAAGGTTGCAAAAGGTGGGATACTTGTGCCCCTGAAGCTATTCTTTACGCAGTTGGTGGCACACTAACCGACTTTTATGGAGAGCAGTATTCCTATAATGCAGAAACAGCATATTCAAATGACAAAGGTGTGTTAGCTACTGCCCCTGGTCAAACTCATCAATGGTATTTAAATCACATACCATACGAAATAAAACAAAAATTAGGACAGTAGTGTCCTATAACTTTATAGAAAATGTTTTAATATATATTTAAATAGGATATTGAAAGATTCTGAGAACATGGCTAGAATAGAAAATTACAACCTTTTTCTTTTTACACTTCAAACTTTTTATAATTTTAGTAAGAAGTAAATTAAAAATATGTTCTGATACAAGTTCACTAAATATCTATAGTTACAGCATCTTTTAAACCTCTTTGGAACAAATGTAAATATAAAGGAAGAATATATTTAAATTGGTAATGTCTCATTCTTTTTGTCAATTTTTTACAATTTTGATCTGAGTGTATCATGCAGGATTCGTCGTAGGATTTTTCCCGATGCAGTTCGTGGAATACTTTCAATGAATTTAACACCACCTCGAAGTCGTTTATGGCTTGATACACGCTCTGAAACATTTTCTATTAATTAGATATGAAACAGCTAATTAAAAAATTAGCATGTTAGTTAAAAAATTTACCATTTACGAATTTAATAATATCTTCTGCTGTTATATTAGATCCTTCTTGCTTAACAACAAAAGCAGCCGGTAGTTCGCCTGCTTCTTCATGCGGTAGTCCAATAACCGCCGCGTCTTTAATTTCAGGGCAAGTTAATAATATTGCTTCTAATTCAGCTGGTGGAACTTGAAATCCTTTGTATTTAATAAGTTCTTTCATACGATCTACTATATAGAAATAGCCTTGTTCATCGTAATATCCTACATCGCCTGAATGCAACCAACCATCTTTATCGATTGTTGCCGCGGTAGCTTGTTCATTATCGCAGTATCCTTTCATTATTATATCTCCTTTGAAACATAATTCTCCTACATTGTTTGGTCCTAGGGGTTTACTTGATTCATCTCCATCAATTGGTATTACTTTAGCTACATGTTACAAAAAAAGGTATCAGAGACAAATATGTAAAACATAACTTTTTAGTTTTTACCTGATACTCCTGGTACTAACGTTCCTACACTCGTATATTTCGTATTATTATCAGGTGAATTTATCACTGCCAAAGTAGTTTCTGTTAATCCATATCCTTGTTTTATTATTGGCATATTTAATCTTTTTACAACCATCTTTGCAATTTCCTCGGATAAAGGTGCTGCACCACACCTAATTAAGTAAAAGATACGAATTTTCGATTTTTGATAAAATAAAACATCGTTTCCTAGTGGGATATGCTAAATAATTGAACTCACCAAATCTCTTTAATGCTAGATAAATTATATTTATCTACAATAGGATGTTTTGCTAAAAACACCATAAGTGGTGGTACAACAGTTATGTGCTCGATTTTGTACTTTTCTATGGCATGTAAGAATAGTTTCTCTTCAAAACGTGGAAGAATCACGTTTTTATTTCCAAAAAGGAGTGCTACCAGCATCACGGAAAATGAATACACATGGAAGAATGGTAATAAAGCTAAACCTGTTGTATTGGTATTTACAATATTAGGCGATGCAACTGCAAGATTTTTTATCACAGACAAAAAGTTTTTGTCTGTTAACATTACTCCTTTCGGCAATCCTGTAGTGCCACTAGAGCATGAAATAACTGTCACATGATCATTAACATCTACAGGACAGGCATGGAGGTTGTTATCAATAATTATGTTTGATGTTAGAGTCTTAATACTTGGTAATTTACTATCTATGGATTCTGTTAACATTATAAGCTTTGGTTGCCAGAATAGCTGAGGAATAACTTTGTATATGTTCTTTTCTCCGATTGCTGATACAAAAATGTATTTTGGTTTTGATATATTTAATGCATGTTTTAATTCTCTTTCTGTATAAAGTGGATTTAATGGGCAGACAGTAATACCCAAGTAAAATGCAGCACATACAACTGGACAAAATTCTAGATTGTTTTCACTACATATAGCTATTCGATCATCTTTTTTTAGCCCTTCTTTATTAAAGGCAATTGCCAATTTCCGACTAATGTCTAAAATATCTTTAAAAGTTTGTGATTTTCCTGTATAAGCATTTATCTGAAAAATTTGTATTTTCAGTTAATATGAACTAAATGTATTACTCCTAAATGATTTTTAACGTAATAAAAAGTGATTTACCTGCGCTACCCAAGAACCACGAATACTTAATTGATTTAATATCAATTGTCCTAATGTTATATTCTTGAATTCCAAATCAGGCAATGACGGTCCATGTAAAATATTTTTTTCTTGCATACTGAGAAAACCTTTTTGCGTGTTTTATGACGCGCTGAAAAAAATAATTGTCTTTTATTTAGTAAAATGAAGATTAGTAAGGTATGCAAATAAGCATCTTATTTGAACATTTATGCCATATGCTAATTAAAGTTTATCTACCTAATCGTGCAAATAAAGAAACTATAATTTTCGATTAGATTAAATTGAATATTTTTTTGTAGATAATATGATTACATTTATTTACATTGAATATACTTCTAATGGAAGATACAAAAAATTAAAATATTTAATAACGCCTTATTATGTTCATTTACCAACGATTATATGTATACGTTTTTTTTTCACACTTACTATCGGGTATATAAAGCGATCTTAAGAGCTAAAATATAGGGAGTGGTAAAGTAAAATAATTACATATTTAATTTTCATATTAATCAGTCAGCATTTTTTCTTAGAAAAATTTATATTTGTAAATACAGCATTGACCAATTTATTTAAAATGCTATACAAACCCCAATCCCTTTATTTTTAATGCCTTTTTCTTATTATTATTTACAATTTAAAGTTGTCAATTTTATGACGTATATACACTGTCGAAGATGGCAGCACGTATTGCGAGATTGAGTGAAGCGAGGATTGTACATATGTATATAGTGATAGAGTTTAGGGTTTCGTAAATCTATGTTATAGGTTAAATATGGGTGAACAGTGAAAACAGTTGTGCTCGTTTAATTTATATACAAATTTTTGGAAAACGATTAAAGAAAGACGTGTGCTGTGTGCGGAAACACGACGATCGATACCAAAATATGGGTGTACCAGCATTTTTTCGATGGTTGAGTCGGAAGTATCCTTCTATAATAGTAGAATGTATCGAGCAGAAGGTAGGTTAGATTGTCTATTTTTGTGAAGAATATTCCCCTTATAATAAACAAAAGTAGATGTAAAACTTGTATTTTTATTGTGACTTTATAGCCGATAACTACGAATGGTGTACGGGTACCTGTGAATTCGGTAGATCCTAATCCAAACGGAATAGAATTTGACAACTTGTATCTTGACATGAATGGTATCATACATCCTTGTACTCATCCAGAAGATAAGTAAGTACTTTTGGTATAGTAATTATTAGTTTACAAGATGATTAAACAAACATCATATAATATCTTTATAGGCCAGCGCCAAAAAATGAGGAAGAAATGATGGAAGCTATTTTTGAATGCATTGATCGCTTATTTCGTATTGTGAGACCAAGAAAGTTACTTTACATGGCAATTGATGGAGTTGTAAGCGTTTATATGAAACTGTTAAAGAATTTGCGTGTGTATAATTATTATATTCATGTTAATTATATCTATAGGCACCCAGAGCAAAAATGAACCAACAGAGATCAAGACGATTTAGAGCTTCAAAAGAAACAATTGAAAAAGTTAACGAAATAAAGAGAATACGTTCTGAATTAATTCTCAAAGGGGTGTCCTTGCCCCCAGAAAAACCAAAAGAAGATCATTTCGATAGCAATTGTATTACGCCGGTTTGTATAACATATTTTTGATATATTAAATCTCATATGTGAAGAATAATTTTTGGATATAATTTAATTACAGGGCACGCCATTTATGGCAAGATTATCAAAGTGTTTGCATTACTATATACACGATCGTTTAAACAATGATCCTGGTTGGAGAAATATAAAAGTAATTTTAAGCGATGCGAATGTACCAGGTGAAGGAGAACATAAAATAATGGATTTTATACGCAAACAAAGAGGTAAGTAAACAATTAAATAATTAAAATATCATCGTATTATATGGAACATTAAGTGTAAAATATTTTTGTTTATGTAACAGCACAACCGGATCATGATCCCAACACACAACACGTTTTATGTGGAGCCGATGCTGATTTAATTATGTTAGGACTTGCAACACACGAACCTAATTTTACTATTATTCGTGAAGAATTTAAGCCAAATAAGCCGAAACCATGCGATATATGTGGTCAATTAGGACATGAAATGCAGGACTGTACAGGCGCAGAGGCTAATCAAGGAGACGAAACAAATACTTTTGGATCTGAATGCCAGTATATATTTGTGCGGTTAAATGTCCTCAGAGAATACTTAGAAAGAGAGTTGCAAATGCCTAATCTACCATTTAAATACGATTTCGAGCGAGTTATCGATGATTGGGTGTTCATGTGTTTCTTCGTAGGAAACGATTTTCTTCCGCATCTTCCATCTTTGGAGATTAGAGAAGGGGCAATTGATAGACTCGTTAATTTGTATAAAAAAGCTGTATATAAAACAGGAGTACGTAGTACATGTTAAAGAGAAAAATATCTGATCAGCTGTTCATACGTACAGTAAACAAAGCAAGAAACATTCAATAATAAGACACTTAATTACAGGGATTTTTGACAGATAGTGGAGATGTAAATTTAGACAGAGTTCAACTTATAATGTCTGAGCTGGGCGAAGTGGAAGACGAAATTTTCAAGAGAAGACAACAGAATGAATTAGCCTACAAGCAACGTGAAAAAGATAAAAAGAAACTATTGCTGGGAATCAGTAACAAAAAACCAAAGTGGATTCCTATGGGACAATTTGCACCAACTGTATGCTTTAACTTACAGTTAGTAAAGATTTATCTTAATAGTACCGTTTAATACATATATTTTTATTACAGCGTATTGGCGAACATGTGAGGCCAGTACAAAACGCACGTTATGAAGCTTATGAGATGCGCGTTCGTGGTCAAAATTATCATACAAGTGCAAAAAGTTCTAAGGAGATGTTAGAAAGTATGATGCGTCCTGAGGTACGTTCTAGATCTCTATTTTTATTCGTACATAGTTTGTTTGTAAATATGTCGATTGTTTGTAGAATTCAACTAATCAAATAACGAAACGTAGAAGAGAGCCAGTCGAAGACGATTCGGACGACGATCAAGTACACGATGAAGTTAGATTGTGGGAGGATGGCTTTAAAGATCGTTATTACGAATCGAAATTCGACGTGTCTCCTGATAATTTAGCATTCAGGTAAGATAAGTGATACGATGAAATATATTACGTAGATTCTGAATTGTAATAAATATCATTTAATTACATACAGGAATAACGTAGCGTTACAGTATGTGCGCGGTTTATGTTGGGTTTTACGATATTACTATCAGGGTTGTGCTTCGTGGAAATGGTATTTTCCGTATCATTACGCACCATTCGCTAGCGATTTCATTAATATCGGTGGTCTTTCTACCGAATTTGAGAAAGGAACTACACCAGTAAGTACTTTGAGATCGAATCAATCATCGCAAAGAATGTATTTTCCTTGTTTTGGATGTTTTAGTTCCGTCCATTAGAGCAATTGATGGGTGTATTTCCAGCAGCTAGCAGTAAACATATCCCTGCGCCGTGGGCAAAATTAATGATCGATCCAGTAGGTTGAAATTCGTTATATGTAAATTATATGACATATAATTTCCGATACTTATCAAATTTTTTATATTAACTTGCATTAGAGGTCGCCGATTATCGACTTCTATCCGGAAGATTTTAAGATCGATTTAAACGGTAAAAAATTTGCCTGGCAAGGAATAGCTCTACTTCCTTTTGTGGACGAGAAACGATTGTTCAAGGCATTGGAGCCTTATTACGATTGCTTAACAGAAGCGGAAAGTACGTCTATTTCAGTAAATAATAAGATTTAAGTATATGATCTCTTTAAAGTTCATAATTTAATATCGATATTAATGTTTTTAGAGAAACGAAACGTTGAAGGAGACAACCGGCTATACGTAGGACTTGGCAATAGTGGTTATAATTTTATAAAGGGACTTTATACGAATCACGTACTATTCGACGCGGAAACTCAAATATGCATAGACAACATGCGAGGTATAGTTTTATTGGCAGACGATTGCGTCGGAGACGGGGCTACTTTACCTTCACCCATAAACGGTCTACCAGTCAGGAATAATAAAGTATATTGGTACGTATGAAATACGCTAGATCTTAAAATAAAAATACTTATTTCATCTTAAATCAGAAGTAGAATTTTCATCTTTTTTCTGTTATAGTGCCAGATTCAGAGATCCAAAATATAGTAGTAGTTTCATTTTCCCTGCGAGGAAGTTGAAGGGTGTCAGAGAACCACCAAGAGTTTTGAAACCTCAAGACTTTGATCAAATGAATCGTAATACTGGAAACACTTGGAAACCGCAAATTGGTTTCACTCCTTCCACACAAGTAGCTACATTGAACGACGCAGGTCGAAGAATACTTAGGTAGATTACAATAAGATCTTTATAGTATTTGTACTATTTAATCAATTTAGCATGAACGTATAAACACAGGTATTTCTTTTTGTACGTAGACATTACACGAACCACAATGGAGTGCCACCACCATACAATCCCGTATCGATACCACAGTCGCTATATCCAGCACATCACGGTAAGTTACAATTTTAAATATATTCAATTAATCGATCGATATTGAGATATCTGTTGATATTCAAAGGATATTCAAATTAAGAATTAAGAAATAACGTAGAAAGGAACACGAGTCTGATTTATATTAGAAAACAAAGTGGTCACCGCGCGTTAAGTCCTATGCTCAATGTGAGTCACAACCCTTGATCTTTCAAACAATACCGTGCTTATTAGAATCAAATCGAAGCGCACGCGACTCTTTCAGATTCACCAACAACACAATTCTCCGTCGAATAAAAACCACGTACGGCTGGTATTCATTGTTTTCTGCGCCCTATCAGAAGTCGCGGCGACACCCCATCTCGTCATTCGTCTACGTGTTTCGTGTTCTATGCGATTCGATCGATTAAAATTGTCTCAGGAAAGTCTTTTGTTCGTCGATCCGACGAGTTTTTTTTCTTTCACAATGTCATTTCAATTACAATCAAACAAAGCGATAAATTAGCTAGTACCTCGAGTTAAGGACTTTATTCGTAAGGATGAATTATAGGAAGCTGACTCGCATAATAATTTCCATCTGATAATTTGGACTTTGGAACTGATTATAATCGAATAATCGCCAGCTGAACAAAAGTTAACGTTCATCAACGTGTTTTCTTCGAATAAACGAATAGCTAAATCCAACCACAGAACCAACGTCCATTCCTATATCCTTGCATCATCGTACTTTGCTTTTTTCGTTCTATATAGATGGCGAGGGAAATCATGTTCTGTCCTCATCATCCTCGATTCACCGTCATCTCTATGCCGGCTACATCAAACTCGTTAAAGTCACCGAGAACTGTCCCCGAAAATTGGGAACCGATTAGGGCCGTCCCAATTAAGGGTCGACCACCGACGGTTGTTAACGACCTTTGACTTCGTAGCCACGCAAGATTTTTCCATCTAAAATCCAGCTGACAGAGTAGCGAGACGGCCAGGAGAATTGATTCTCCGTTTGCTTCGAGTTAGTTGCTCCTTGGCTGCGCGTAGAATAGAAAGAGAGAAGAAAGGTGGGCGAAGAGGGGCGCGAGGATGGGAAATCGAGGGGGTCAGAGGCGGGGGCACGAGCGCGTAAGGGGTTTGCGAAGCCGAGGGGCTTCGGTCCCGGATTAGCTTCGAGGGTAGTTCGTCACGTAGAGCGTGACTTCGGCCGTTTCGTTGTTTGGCACGTCGAGGTGGAACCAACGGTTCCACGGTTTTCCCCCAATTATAAAACAAACGCGGCGCACTCTGTAATTATCCAATTAGTGGATGTTCCACCGTCATCGCCTGCTATCACCGTCGTTGCAAACCTGCCGCCGGCTTTTCACGAATCGTCCGTTCTCTCCCCAGGCAGGTCGATCTGTCTGGCTGAGATTACAAAGCCGAACAAACGACTATTACTTTGTACCAGCGATTCGTTATCGTTCCTCGTTGTCGACGTCCGAGTTCCTCCCGTGGCCTGTAGCGGTACAACAGCCCGAGGAAACGACTCGTCGACTACGCGAGCTCTAATGGGCTGGCCGTGCATCCGTGTTTCGATCCGCGTTTCGTCAATGCACAGACGGTCCGATGGTTTTCACGCGTTTTGTGCGCGATTTCGAAATTTCCTTCGAATGGTATTATGCGAAATAATAAAAAGCAGACACGCGTGTATCTCTCACGGTATAGAGTCGCATACACGCTGTTTTCTTCGATAGAAATTTACTGGATGAAAGTTTATCGATCTTTCTTGTCGCGGAAATCTTCAAATAAAAAGATTACAAATTTTTGTAATTGAAACAATTGTTCGCGAATAACGAGAGCTTATACCGATTCTGGGAAGATGAATTACGATCGTTGGACGATGACAGGAGCAGGAGGCGTAATCTGACGGGTGCACACGCGACAAGAAGTAGTCCGCGCGTGACCGTAAAAACAAAACGTTGTTACACGGTGTGTGATTGATTTACCGAGGGGTGTAAACGCCAGGCACACGCGTGACCTGGTCGAACGGGGACCCTTCGTCCAGGAAGTCGCATTCACCGTCCACGTATGCAAGAATTCTAACGTTCTCGTTAATGCGTTTAATTTCTGCACCGAATACATTTTGGCATCGTCTACCTGAAATTGACATTTGTTCCAAGATGACGAAAGGATGACGAAGCAGGACACTTTCACGGTATGGATACGGAGAGATCAACGTTGTTTGGATAACGTCTCCAGGAGACTCGACAAGATAGAAAATTTGAAACAACGGTCTCTCGAAACGAAATATCGTGTTTTGTTACGATCTATCGAACTATTACAGGGAGGCTATTACAGGAAGGTGTACAAAATGCCGCGGCTCGTTTACAATCGTATTTCACGAATCTTCCTAGTACCATGGGTCAAGCACACGTTATGGAACGAGCAAGTCGAGCGAGCGGCTAAAGTAAAGCGAGTCAGCCAGCCGACCAAGTAGCAGCAAGCAAGCAAGCAAGCAAGCAAGCAAGCAAGCAAGCAAACGCTTCCTAGGGGATGAAACTGAAAGGAGGAGTAGGAGACGAAGGGGTAGGAGGAGGAGAGGGTTGGTCTACGTTCGTTCGTCCATATCTTCGTCCAGATGACAGGTGCAGAGGCCCCTCGTTAGACAAATTAAGCTTCGTTCTTGGCCTCCTGCCTCGATGCCATAGCGTCTACTACTCTCTACGGCTTTGTCCGTCTGTCTCTATTCCATCCTCGTCTCTCCTCGTCTCTCCTCGTCTCTCCGCGCCTCTCCGCGTCTCTGTGTCTCTGTCGCGCGCGCGCGCGTCAGCTCGTTCGGGACTGGTTTCGAGTGGACTGCAAACACTCGTGCAGCCAGCGGTAGCAGAGCCTCGAATCGCGCAGACACCGGGCGCAAGACCAAGAAGAACCGTCCGGAATCGTGCTGCTCGCTACCACCAGCTATCCTAACGGTGTTGCATAGAATTCCTTTCGAACGTTCCTCGCGAATCGACGCGAGCGAATCGTGGCAGGATCCTCTTCGTCGAAGGTTTACCACGGACAGATAAAACGACGATTTCTTATCACGACGACGACGATACAGTTGTTGCGTATGTTTTTCACGTTTTCTGAAAGTTCAAGATGTCTATGATCGTGATCTTCTCGATGCGAATGCGGCGAATACTATTACCTATTACTCGATTTTCACGTAAGATTACTCGCGCGAAAGCGAGTAAGTTTTAGCCACGAGACGATCGAGATACATCGAAAGCAACTAAAATATCATACCATAGAAAACTATTAGAGCGCGTATTTTCTGAAAGCATGAACGTTCACGGCGCATCTTCGGTCTCGATTCGCTGGTGGAAATTGCCTCTGTGGGCCGCGTCCCATCCATCGGTAGCGAGGTGTGCCGCCTCTATTTACAAGCTTCTCTCTTTCTCTCCGCCTTTTCTCTGTTCCTCGCGGAAACTGGCTGCCGCTTTCACGAGATATTACCTGTAATGTCCGCTGCATCCATTACGCGTCATTATCCATCCATTAGTCGTTTTCAGATCCGTAAAACGGACGGTTCGAAAAAAGACGTTTAGACGCTGCGATGCGCGGAACGGGCCAGCCTCCTTCTTTCGTTCGCCTTCTTCCTTTCCCTTTATCTTCTCCCACGCGAATATTCCCTAGAATATCCTTCTCGCGAATATCTTGAAATTATTCTTAATATTTATTATTATTCTCATCTTATGGGAAATGGTTTACCGTAAATAACGAAGTCTCAAGGAAGTTTCAACTACGTATTTCCAACAGACCTTTGATAATCAAACTTTCGAAAATTCTCGATAATCTACTCTTAAAAACATGCTCGTTCAATCTCCGACAATTGACCGTAATTTAAAAAAGATGATAAAAGCAAACGATGAGAGGCGATTAGCAGACAAGCATTAGCGACTTTACAATTGATATGTCAGCGACTACAGGCAACTCGACGGTAATTACGGGTTGGACCGGTAACGAGGACACGTGTTTTCCATGGAAAAACTTCGATCTCGAAGACGAGTCGAACAAAGCGATCCAGAAGGATGAAGTAGGAGGAGGAGGAGGAAGAGGAGGATGAGGGAACAGAGGCTTCTTCTCTAAATGCTCGTTCACCCTCGCCTATTCATTCTTCACGTATGTCTACTACCTGCGATACAGCCTCCCCGCCATTAACTATAGGATCCATTCATCTTCGAGAGCATAGGTGAACTTGTCCTCGCGATCTCTTCAGACACTCGATGATGCCCGCGCTCTGGCTCTCTTTGGACTGAAACTTCAAAGCCTGCTCCTTTCTCTCAACGGAGACAGAGAAAAAGAGAAAGAGAGTAGGCAAGAAGTAGACAAAAAAAAAAAAAATATGCGTTTTATTATCAGAAGGTTTTCTTCTTCTTCTTCTTCTTCTTCCAGTACATCTTTTACCATTCCGTCTAATTCGTCGTAGATAGATTTATTTCCGTGCCTGGGAAACGGAGGCAAAAGGCTGGAATGATTCGATTCGTGTGATTGGTAAAATTGAATATCTATAAAAATTGGAGGATTCGTAGAAATTTCAAGATCACCTCCATTTTTGGATACACGCGACGATGGATTTTAATTACTAAGCTGCTTGAAAATATTGTCAAGCGATTAAAAATAATTCTTTTCGCAAGAATCAGTTTCTCTAATTTAGCAAGGAATTCTGCGAGTGGAGTCGAGTATGTGGTCGATCGAAAATTCGTACGAACCACGGGGATAACGATACGCTCGTGCTCCCATAGCCCGGCAACAGGGACAGATACGGTCTCTGTTTTCCATGGTGTGGGACTGACGGGCGTCACCGGCAGCGCCGTGGCTAATTTCCTCGGCATTGAACCGCATTGTGCTCTAAATCGGCCTTCCCGCCTTCGAAAACCCACCCCCTTCGCAACCGCATGGACAACCTACACCGTATCTCTCTGTAGGATCGTCCAACTTCATTTAGTTTTTTCTTATTTCTCAGTTTTCCTGTTATCGGAGAAATCGCAGGTAATTTTCTCTTCGTCTCGCTCTAGATTTATACGTCCAATAAATTATCTCTCTTATCCAGTTTAATAAGATTTCTTGCGAATTTGGCTTTCTATGGTAATTTCGATAATAAGCTGCAATTATCTTATTGACTCGATTTTGCCCCTTCTCCCCAACTTTCGATCGTTTACAAGAGCCCGAAGAGAAAAAAGAACGACATTCAGCGTTTTATTGATTTAATAATCGTAATTGCAAGAAAACTTCTCGTTCAACTCTTTACCTTAAAACATCGAGTCACGCGTTCGATTGCGAAGGCGTCAAAATTTTCAAAATCGAACGATTCTTAATACTCCACGTCCAGTCGAAATGGACTAAATAAGCTTTTCGGCATGTTTACAGCGATCTGCGGCGGTCGATCTCGCCTGAAATTATAAAAGAATAACGAAGAAAAAAATGAGAAAATTTCATGGTCGAAGCGTGCAGGATGCGCGAGGCCAGAAGAAAAGCGAATTAAGCCCGGCTAGAGTGGTAGATTTAATCGCGCTATTTTTTAGCTCGCGGAGGAGCACGGCTGAAAAGTCGTGAATATCCGCGAGGTGTCAGCGAGCCGCGACTCCTTCTTCACCACCGGTAAGAAATCGTGAAACGGGTTGAGGATGCGTGGAGTGGCGAACCGGAGGGGTGGGATGAGAGAGCGACTCGACGTCGAGAGGGATCCGCCCTCTCGTCAAGGGTCCAGCCAGTAGACAGTCTCACTAATTACGCCGCGCCTCATTAGCGTGGAAGCCTGGCAGTCGCTTAAGGACACGTACGACGAGTCTTCTTCGGTTTCGTCAAAGATACAGATTTCTTTTTCCCTTTTCTGCTCCTTCTTTGCTCTACCTTCCCTCTGTCTCCATTCTTCCTCCTCGCTCTTCGTTCGTTCTTTCCTTTTTTTCTTGTTTCCTATCTTTGCTAACGGATGAGAGGGGAAGACAAGTGAAAGGAGGGGGGGGGCAGGTCCTTTACCGCGACTCTTTCTCGCTCGTTGACACTGAAATACTAAAAAAAAAAGAAGAAAAAAAATATTAGCAATGAGAGAAATCCTCTTGTTGCCGCGACGCGAGAGTTCGAAGAGCACGGGTGTCCGCGCAGAGATCCGCGGGGTGGAAATTGCAGTAGGTACGTGGAGAAGTGGAGAAGTACGTGGTTTCTTGGGTAAAATTGGGAACGATAAGAGCGAGTGTTTTTCCTTTGTGGCGAAGATTTCGGGGGTCGTCGAGGATAATTTATAGGGACTGTTGGACAGATTGCCGATACTTGGTATTTAACAAGCACGTTATTCAGATTTTCACAGATAATTGGCTATTTTTAACGTCGACGATTTTTATGTTCGAATATATTTAACAAAGAAATTCGCATAATTATATCGAAGATTATCAAATTTATATAAGTGTTTATACGTATCAGGGATTAAACAAAAAATTTCCTCATCGTTCGATGCAACCGGAGCAATCGAAATCGTTAAGGGACACAGGAGGGGCGTTTAGGATCGCTTTGATTATCAATTCTTCGCTTGACCAGCTTTGGTCCAGCAGGATCGTCCGACTCGAGGCAATTCTCTCGGCGAGCGTGAAACTCTATTAGAGCCAGGAGGGCCAGCAGCTATGGTACCGTTTCGATTTGTTCCTGTGAAGGGTACGTGCGATTTCTAGTGGCTAATAGAAAGGCTGCCCTCGACTCTCTATAGTTACTACGAGGTAGAGGAGGCAGGGGTCGATTCGTTTGGTCTTTTACTTAAAGCCAAACCGACCCCATATTCGTTTATATGATCGATATTATCGGACCATCAGTTGCCCGTTTAATCGGGGAAATGTCCGATTCGTAACTGTCCGATACTACTTAATATTTCATGCTGACACTGCAATGCTCCCTGTTGCGTTGCTGTCTCTGACTTTTGCAATTCCTAGCGTAATTGCGTACAAGGTAGAATATTTTTCTCTCTAGTTATTGTACCTTACAATATCCGAAATTCCGAATATATTCGGAATATTCTTTTGTAATATGTAGCATTGTTTCTTAGTCTCTGTTGCGATACATATTTGTATTAAATATCTAAAAAATCCGAGGCTCGTGATACTATAGTAAATAATTTTACCACGACAGAAAGCAATCTAGAGCGAAAGAAAGAGGAAGAGATATTTTCGCAGCGTTAGATCTATTTTTCCTGAAATTCTCGTTACGTTGACTTGCGGAGCTAATTGAAGAGTCGAGGACCGACACGTCTGCTCGTATTACGTTCCCATGAGCTAACCGGGGACGAAGGTCCTCTATCGTTCGCAAGAAAAAGAACGGCCGCGAGAGAATTTTCCTTTCTTTTTCGGATCTCGGCGGATCACCTGAATGGAGGAGCCTCTTTCACATAATAAGAGTAAATGATGCGCATATCCTAGGTTCTCCGGCCAGCCAAAGAAAAGATACGTTGTTTCGTCGAGGGATCATCATCGATACACCTGTGCACCAACTTCTAATTTTCTTCTCTTTACTCTCAGAAATAACTCGAATGCACGTAGCTTTAGAGAAGAAAATCTTTACCTTTTTCTCCTTAATTTTTTCATCAAAGTTAATCTTTTCTTCCACTTGGAATTCATAATGTTCAATTTCTCTTTCGTAGTTTTTACGTTGCGTCCTAAAAGTAATAAAATCATATTAACGACGAACGATAGATACTTAATAATCCTCCCGTTAATAGCCAGTAGCAACTTCTAGATCCTAACGTACTAAATCGTGTAAATTACTCGTACCTATATCTACGAACTTACGTATATCCGAGATCTGAAAGCAGTCGTCAGACATAGAGCACAGGCTGTTTAAGTTTTGAAAAAGGGAAGCAACCTTGTACTTTGACCCTTGAAGTGAAAGTGCATCGGTCGAACGTGCGTTTAAGCGACACTATCTGGTAAGAAAATTCGCGTGGCCTTCCTCGTGGGATTTCTATTCGGTCCTTTTCCTTTTCTAGCTCTCGTTCCAATTAACCTCGAGGCCACGAAGCGGCTACGAGCCTTTCGCCTCGCAGGATGCGAAGGAGAGCATAAAGGGGGCAGTCGAATGAGATTAATTCAGAAATGACGACGAGTTCTTGTTGCCTCCCTGCGTACGCACGATTATATACGACGGATGTGCACGCAGAGAGGGAGAGAGAAAGAGAGAGAGGCTGGACGACTCCCTGAATATATGTGTAAACACGCTTCGTAATACCCTTCTTTCTACGGTGATTTTGCTTTCATTCCTTGCTTTTTCATATCCTCTTTTTATTGCTTTTTTCATTTAGTTTCTAGTGTTTTCGTTTTAAATGTTTTTCCATATACATATTTTTTGTGATTGTTTTTAACTGCTCTTTCTTTGCTGTGTTATATAATTAAGTAGCGTTTTTCAGACGTTCACTTCGTCCGCTCTCGGAGGAGAGATTTTTTTTATATAAAACGCAGTTTACGCAACGAACGCCTTGATTCTAATTTATAAAAGGTTCGATTCTCTTCATCGTCGTTCAAAGATTCTCGAAAGACGCGTTCGCTTGAAAGACTGTTCAACCGTCATTGTCGCATCTTCGTTCGTCCCTCATTTTTACTTCTTCCCTTTCTTCGCGCCATGTAAATTACATTCGCGTTTCTGGGTCGCGCGATTAACCGACAGAAACGAAAATCAATCGTGGCGTGTTTGCAACGTCGAGAATTCGACGAATGAAAATGTTTTCCGCTTTTCTCTCCCGCCTTTCCCTCGCCTGCCGACTCGCCGATATTTTTCTCTGTCCCGGAATCGGGGCTTTTCATCGTTCCTCTTTCTCTTCTCCTCTCTTTCTTTCGTTTTTTACCTTGGCACCGTTTCTTCGCGCTCGGTTGCCTCGAGAACCCGCTCTACGCGCGTTTGTAATATCAAGAAACCGCGGCGTCGGTGAAATCCTCGGTTAGTATCCTCGAGAACGTAAAGAAAAGGTGAGTCGGTCCCGAGGGTGCGGTTTTCCACCTCATTTCCGCGCGAACGCGGCGAACAACGGATTCTAAATCCGAAGGAACAGAGAAACTACCCTTCTCTGTCTTCCCTATTGGATTTCTTCTATTGTACCTTGCTGTAGACATCGGCGAAGATCATCCGTCGAATCGGATTTTAGCAGGCGCCTTGACCGGTTTTTTAGACATTGTGCGGTTTTCTAGAGGATTCCCCAGCCTCTTTTTAAACATCTTTAACGCGGTAATTCCTGTTCGTTGTCATTGTCACCGAACATTTTTTAAAGTATAATCTCGATGATCGTTCTTTTCCAAATTTTATCCTGTATTTCGACCAACGTATTACTCGAATTCGTACGATATCAATCAATTTGTATATCATCCGAGTACCGGTGTTTCCTCGTTCGCTGAAAATTAATTTTATCAAGTAGGTGTTACAATTTTCGTTACCAAATAGCTTTAAGACTTTCACTTTTACGCAAACCTTATAATATACAGGTGTAAACACGTGATCTCCGTAGAAATCAATAGATCATGGTCTAGTAGATCGTAGACGGTCAATAGATCGAAGGAAGAATAAGAATTGCAGGCGCTTTTGAAGTGGGTCCCTTTCTTCCTTTTCATTTCGGATCGGAAGTGTAAAAGGTTCTCCAGGCTTAAGTGGCCGGATCCGTGACACGTTTTGATTCCTGCGGAACGTATCAGGTTTCGGAACGTACGGTGGCCGTGTTCTTCTCGGTTAGGGAACGATCTCGTTTCTGAACGTGTCGACTTGTTGACCCATCTACCAGCCACTCCCGAAGGATCCGATTTCACCGACGTTTCGAGGACTCGCGACCGTGCTGACCGTCCAGATCCGGCCGTGGAATCCTCTTCAACTGGCTTCTCTGGAATTTCCTCGGACCACCG
Organism: Bombus affinis; assembly: GCF_024516045.1. Lineage (NCBI taxonomy): Eukaryota > Metazoa > Arthropoda > Insecta > Hymenoptera > Apidae > Bombus > Bombus affinis. The sequence goes on from NC_066354.1 coordinate 11,416,644, forward strand.
CGTCGAATTTCGCGGTTCCGCCGAAAATTTGGATATTCTTCGCTGTTTGCTCAATCAAACTACGTTTCCTCGGTTCTCCGTGTTTGGACAATCTCGCGTCTCTGTCAATTAATCTCAAAACGATGGTACAAAAGTTCAATCGTTACGTTACTACAAAATTTTAAATTTATCCATCTTGACGTCCGCATCGGAAACGAGTCTATAAACAGGACGGAGGTTGATCGTTTCAAACGACACCTTCGCTAGGAAACCTGGCTGTTCTCGCACGGCCACACTCTCCTCCGCCTACTCCATGGCTCTCGAAGGGTTCTTGATTTCGCAACCTGCACGAAAGTCTCGCGGCGCGCAACGCGGTTGCCGAGATCGGAGGCGACGAAGACACACGGATGCCTTACGATAGGTTACGAGGGGTAGAAGAAGTAAACTCAAAGTACAGAGGAAGGGAAATAAAATAAAGAAATAAAAAAAGTGGAGGAAAGATCGAGATGGGAAGGAAAAAGGGAGAAAAAGAAAGGAGAGAAAGGGAACGAAAGAAGGGGATGATATCCCTCTCAGTGTGTAGCATTTGAAGGAGACGACGCTTCTCTTTGCAAGAGTAGAGATCCTGATGGGTCTCGGGAGGGGCGTATTTACAAGGAGGAGAGAGAGAGAGAGAGAGAGAGAGAGGGGAGTACGGAAGGAAGACAGGCGGAGGAAAAGAGGAGAGATACGGGACGCAAAGGGGGCCACGAGGAAGAGGACGATGGGAGTGAAGCATCCTCGACAGTTCTAGGATACTCCTTGCCGGTATCCTGGGGTCCTCGCTGCACAAGGACCATCCTCTTCCTCTTCCTCTTCCTCTTCTTCGCGACGCACTGTTTTCCTCTCTTTTTTTCTACCAGTTTAGGTCCTTCTTCCCTCTTCTTTTCGTTCCTTTCTTCCTCCCGTTCCTTTCCTAACTTCCTCTCGTGACGTTTCTGCGCTTGCGACGTTTATACCTCTTCCTCTCCCTGTTCGTCTTCTTTCTCGTCTCCTTAACTCCGTTACAAAGCCGAGTAGCCACCTTTTCAGCGCTCTTCTCGCTTTTCAGCATCCACCGCGTCTCTACCGCAACTCTTCAGCTCGCGACCTCCTGTGCACTCGTGCGCTTCCTCCCTCGCCACAGCTCTCTCTCTCTCTCTCTCTCTCTCTTTCTCTCTCTGTCCCTCCTTCCCTTCTCTCTCTATCCTTTCTCTTTCTTTTCTGCTTGTCTCCTCGTTCTCCTGGAACCTCCTCGGTATACTCGCGCGTCGAGCAAGTGTGTAGGATTCGATATCACCTAATCACGATCCTCGAGCGGGAACAGACTCTTCTCTCGACGACTTTTAGACGGCACGAGGGGCGTGATTGTTTTTTCTTCTGCTGTCTCTGTTCACGAGCGTTACCTTAATGGTCTTCCGATACGTCTTGTAAAAGATTCGAGGACCTTTAAACGACTTGTGGTTAGATGCTCGGTGAACGGTATTTGAGTTCATGGGATTGAATTTGATCTCGTGTCGCATGCAATCGAACTAAAGTTTCCGAATGTGAATCATTTTCTGGTCAATCCTCTAATTTCCTATCGCGTAGAAATATCAACGAAGTATGAAAATGTCTATTTTTATTTCGTTTCGTGTTTCATTTATTCACTACTACTATTATTCGCTACTACTACTACCATTCACCGCTACTTTCAATCGTATTTCCTCTATCGATTCTATTTCGTTGCGTTTAACGCGTCTCTATGTCAAAAATGAAACTTATGTTCTCCGCTGCCTTCTAACGAAATAATAAAATCAACGTGCACCCATCGCGAGGACAATCGCGGAAATACCAATTTGAAACTATGAAATGGTTCGAAGATCGTCCAAAAATCGAGACAGCACTCGACTCGCATCCTAATCGTCGAGTCGATGCTGTCTCTTACGATCGTAAATAGGGTGGCTGTGGCTTCCGGAGGAAAAGGTAGCGTGGATGTAAACGCGGCCATAGAGGACGCGAGAGCGGCGGAGGTAATGCGCCAGCTGAGGCAAGGGTCCTTGCTTTGACTCCAAACTCACCAGTATAACTGAATGCCTCTCTATAGGCCGAGTACGTGCTTCTAAGTGCATCCTGATTTTTCGAAGCTCTTTGATTATGCCCTCCTTCTCTCTTTCTTTCCCTTCGGCTCTCCCGTTACCTTACCCCCTTGTATTCGCATTCTTCTTCCGTCTTTCCGGCTTTACTTTCGCTCGATCTGCAAACGGAGGACGTGGAAACAGCTATCGGTTTACTACTAACGTTTCTTAAGGAAGTTATATTTTCTTATTACCCAGGAAATTTCACTCTACGACCTTTAATCGATATAAATTGCTTAATATGCAACTTTCGTACCTTTACAACCTTTATCTATTCGTTTGTAGTTTCAGAATTATTTAACGAAAAAGAATACTTGTTCGCGTTATCAAATCAGATCTCGCTATCGATTTCTTAAAGCCAACTCCTTACGCCTTACACGGCGAAGCGAAGAAATCGATTTACGGATTGAAACGGGCTTTTGGACGGCTCGGGTAGCGGCTGGATCTCTTCACAGGTGCACAAGTAGCTGTGTTGATTTATTTGATAAATGAGTAGTGGATAGGGCTTTAAGCGGGCGAGAGAGAGGGAGAGCTCTCCAGCGGAGAGTCCTACAACGCCGAGCGCACTACTCTTTCGCTCCTCTGCTTTCGTTTCCTCTCTCCCTCTCTCTCCCTCTCTCTCTCTCTCTTTCTCTCTCTCTTTCGCCTTCTCGTTTTTTACCCCGACTCCCTCTTGCCTCCCTGAAATCAAACGTAGAACCAGTTGGACCGACATAGGTCCCGCGAGTGCGATTCAAACACTCTCACCGTGGCTCCTCTCTGCTACTTTCATCGTCAATGCGATTTTCACTGCTTGTTTCTCGCGGTACACCCTGTCTCTTCGAGCTATCCGGAAACAATACTCTCCCGGAGAATACGCTTGAAATGATACGATACCGTTACGACGTTGCACCAAGTGTTTTACAAATATTTATAATAATTTTATCAAGAAGCATCGCACATAATTAACGATTCTTTCAAGAAGATATCAAAGTAGAAATGTTCCAGAAGCGGCAAGTTTCACGTGCACGCGAGACGCGACTTAATCCAAAACGGCTGAGCAAGCAGATCGTGCGAGCATCGTCGGAGCCAGCTATGCAGAAATCCGCGTTTTTCTTCTCTTCTTCGTGGTTCGCCAATGTTCCGCCAATGTTCCGCCGATATACCGTCTCCTTCGTGGAGGACTAGAAAGCGAAAATATTGACTCTGTCAGCCGGTCGGTTCAACGTATAACGCGAAAGAGGAGCGGCCGTTGGAAGGCGGTACAAATTAGGGGCGGATATCGTATTGTTTTGGAACAATGTCAGAGGGATTAGCCAGTCCGTACACATCGAGCGTCCACGCGAAAACGCTCCGTTTCGTTCCCCTTCCAACATCGTTACAATTGTACCGACACGGCTATACCGATTTATCCAAGAGAAGCCGGGAAAATAACAAAGGATCCGTCTTTCCAGTTGCAACTTCTCGCAGACGTGGCACACGACGAGGTCTGCTCTGCTTGTAATCGAGAAGGGACGACGATCAGCGATTCCGTCGTCGTTATCGGCGATGAATAATTAATGTCGTTAATGAATTAAAGATCACCGTGGGTTAAAGAAAGCCAGCGATTGACTGGTTGGCTCGTTAAATATTGGCTGTATCTCGCAGCTTCGCCAACGTGTATTGATTTCGTCGCGTCTCTGACTAGATGTATAAATAATTTCTAATTTGAAGAACGAATACATTCCCTGAAATATGACATTGTTAATCTGAAAATTAATTTGAAAAGATTTTATAGTAACTTCCATCAAATTGATGACTATTGATAAGACTATATATGTATATATATATTATATATGATTACGTAGATCGATATTTACTAGTACCTAATCGATAAATAAGTAAAATAGGAAGAAGAACGATTGGGTGAAATTTCTTTTTTCTTATCAGAGACACCGATGTGTTAAAGCGGGTGGCAAAGGCGTCAGATAAGGCACCATCGTTGATTGGATCACCGCGAGAAATCGATACCTCAGCCCCCTCTTCTCCGGTTCGGAGCTTCTCCTTCTTCGTTTCAACCTCTGTCTCCGTCGTTCCTCCGAGAGTACACGCTCTCACCCTCCACCTCCTCTCCCTCCCTCTCTCTCTCTCTCTCTCTCTCTCTCTCTCCTTTCTGTGTTCCTCCTCGTGGCCGCCGCCGTGGCTGCCTCCAATTTCCCCGTGACGGGCTCCTGGAGGATTCTCGAGTGCCCTCTCATCGCCCTCTGGGCCATCCAACCGAGCTCTGTCCGGCAGTCTCCATGCCAACACCCGCTCGATAAATTTATTGGTCGCCTCTGACACGAGTGCTTCTGCATACTTCTTTCTCCTTCTCTCTGGTATTTCGTCTTATAACGTCATCTCTGTCACGCTCGGATACACCGTTCTTGCAAGTAGGGATATTTTCTTGGCCGATGCTCAGCCACGGGACCTCGCGAAATGTCACGCGACTCTTGCATTTCGGCTTACCCTATTAACGCCGAGCTCATCTCCTCCACCGTTAACAACCGCTTTAAGCTTTGTTTCTTTCCGACGAAAGAGGATTAGTTTTCGATTGTTGGCGTTTGATTATTATTTTTAGCTATCGGAAAAAATCTCGAGTTACGAACAGTTATGGGCGCCTTAGAAACATATACTTAGATACCGTACGCATTCTATAGGAGTAGATACGTATTTCGAATGTCATGCTGCGATAGTCGTTTGTAAATTGATATGTCAAATTTCTCAATCGGATTAGATCTCGTCGAATAAGTCGAGTATAGTACGGACGATGGAATAGTTGCGAATCGAGATACCGTTCGGCTGAGAATCACGCGACCTAGAGCTGCAATACGTCCGAAATTACCGTAAACTTTAACGCCTGATCAATTTTACGATCTGGTTATTACCTGTTTCGTACGTTCACCAACTTTCGATAGAATTTAGCGAAACATAGCAATTCAAACTTTTCGAAATATGTAGTCAAAGATATAATCCACAGTACCAGGAAGCACGTACAAAACGTCCGTTAATCACGATCGAACGATGCAATCGTGGTCTAAGCCGGCGCGCAATTAAACGGCCGGCGAATTACGGTGGAGCCTGAATCGGTGGCTACTCCGCAGCTTGGTATTGGATCTCGCCTGTGGATGGGACTCGAATCAATCCGGTTCCCCCTTTGCGAAATTGTAAATAAATTAGGAGCTACGCGATCGCGAGAGTCAACACGTTACTTGCGCGCGACCGATCCCTACCTCATCTTTACCTCCCCCTTGTTCGTACGTGTGCGCCCGCTGCGTGGCGCCACACACGCGTGCCTGTGTACCGCTGCTTGCCGGTGCGCATGCGCGAACCGAGCGAGCTCATTCACCACAGTGGGCGTGCATCGCACGAAGCGGACGAAGATAGACAAGGTACGTGGGTTAGGTTTGCGGAGAGCTGGAAAGAGAAAGGGTCGAGGGTCGGGAGGAGCACATAGACGAGGGACCAACACACCGTCGTTGCGTTTATTAACGCACGTTGCACGGTGGGGTTTGCTGGCACAGCATCGGCTGTGCGGCAACCAGCCAGGCAGGGTCAAGTGTTTCTCTCCGTCCTTCTTCGATCTTCGCCCTTTTCCGTTTCCCCTCCCCCTCAGCCTACCCGCCGACCGCTGTGTCCCACCTTCCCGCGCGTACCTTCCCCTACCCACGACTCTGTACCCCCAGCGTTTCCCCGCAACCCCCTACGGGTTCTACGGTCGCCTCGACCGAAGCTGAAATATCCGGAGAACGAAACGCGGTTGCTCGCAGGTCCAACTTTTCTCCTTATGCGCGTTACGTTTCCGTCTTCCGTCTCTTTTTGTTCGCGGTTGACGATTATCAATTCGCGATAAATGATCAATCACGACGGAACTTTGAAATTTCGAAAAGGCACGATATAATGGTTGATTATGAGAATTGCAAAATATTCGGAATCTCGCATTCCTAAAAATGTTTGCAACGATCGGGCGTGGGCTTGTAAATATTCGATGCGCGTTCGAACGATAATTAGAAAACCGCGGTACGTCGAAAATCTCGTTGGGAATTTTAGTAATAATTACGAGGCGACGATCACGGGATAAATCGGCCGAAATCTCAACGTGGATTTCGATAACAATCGACGGGCCGTGAATGCATTGGCAAACGTCCAACGATGCGACGCGGATTCCGATAATCATCGATTGACGCGCTATAAAACGTTCCAAATCGCGATGCAGATTTCGTCAATGTGAATTTCGATAATCGTAAAATCCTACGACTATTTCGTAAAATATCAAAAATTCCGACGATTAACGAGTATTGTACAATACAACGCGTGGCTATAGATAAATGAATCGAGTCCTTCGGAAGTTATATCGATCTACTCCACAAATTCGAAAGTTACAAGGAACGATGTTACGAACATTATTTTTTTTTTTTAATTTATCTTGAAACTTACTAATTTCGATAATAACAAAAAGAGTAAAGTTGATCAGTTCGACTTGCAAAAGGTTTAGCAATTCTGGATAGAATAATTCTGAAATTATCTTCTAAAATATCGAGAAATTCCCTAATGGCTATAAAACGATATACGACACGATAACTTTGATACACAAATTAACCTTAAAAAGAGCTATACGTGGATGGGTGAACGAGGAACGACGGTAGCTGGTTTGCCCAGCGAAAGAGAGAGGAGAAGGTTGTACATATTTTCCTCTCGTGCGAATCACCGCGGTCGACGAAAACAGGGAAACGGAGTTGAACCACGAAGAGAGGAAGAAAGTAAAAGTCGTCCGCAGAAGGGGGAAGGGGTAAACGTGTCTCCTTTCTCGTTTCGTTTCGTTTCGTTTCGTCGAGGCAGGCAGGCAGGCAGGCAGGCAGGCAGGCAGGCTCGTCGAGGCGCTAGAAGGGCCGGCGTTCGAGGGCCTCCATTACCGACGACTAAAAAAGAGGAACAGGAAAACGCTAAGAGAAAAAGAGGAAGAGGGTAGAAGGCCAGGGGGCGTGGGGTAGGGGAAATCTTGAGTTGCACCCGGCTCGTTTCTTCTTTTCCACGGCTCTGGCAAAGGCGAGAATGAATGCGTGCAAACGGCAAAGGGCGGGAGAAGAAAGGGAAGAACCACGACGAAAGAACGGAAAAGAGGAAGGAGAAGGACGGAGAAGAAGAAGAAGAAGAAGGAGGAGGAGGAGGAGGAGGAGGAGGAGGAGGAGAAGTTGAAATCGCCAGCACGCGAGAGAGGTACCGGCGAGAAAAGAGGAAGCTGAAGGAGGCAACGGAGAGGACCATATACAGAAAAAGAGAAGAAGGAAGAAAGCGGTCGGAGGAATTACCGGTTCGTTGGCTAACTGGCTTCATAGAAGAAAAACCTCTTTATATCTCGCGCGCACGCACGTAAGCTGGTAGCGTGGCTGAAAAACGCGCCTTTAAGCCTCGAGTTTCATCGAATACACCCCGTGTACGAGTGGTACGCGGAACAAAGCCACCGGAAATCGCCCGAGTGGTACTCTGGCCTGCCTGGCGCCATCTTGTACACGGCTACCAGCCACGATGGGGAACGCACGCTCTTTACTCCCTCATTGTTCTTGTCGTCAGGTAGTTGCGCCACATTCGGATGGAACATCTCCCACCTTCCTTCTTCTCTTTCCCTCTGTTTTTTACTTTGTTGTACCCTTCTCTCTTGCGAGATGTCTCGAGACAAGTGACGGAGGAGCGCCGAAATTGTGACCACTTTGATGTCGAGACTCCGTTGTTCGGAGGCCGGAGATGACGTTACGCGGAGACGCGAGTTCTTGGTGCTCGTTAGAGATTCCGATGGAGCTGATCGTCGGATACGTTGTTAATTAGAGGAGATACAACTTGCTATTATCCCTGTTAAATTTGGCTCGCCGTAGACCGAGCCGTCGATCTCTCGACGTTGCATTTGAGCCTTCGATTCGAAAAAAGATTCTTGTAGTTTACCATTCGATACTCGCATTGGTATTGGTAATACACGGTATTTCAGGTTTCACTTGCTATTCAGTAACTTTCTTCCATTCCAAATTCTATTTATCATATGCCTTCGAGATCTATCCTGATTCGAAAGTTGCCAATACGCCAACCTTGACCGTCCCGTTTTCCCTTTTTCTTTTTAAATATCGAAATCGCTATCCGTTCTTCTTACGCAAACATTATTCCTCTCAAGCAGTTGGGTTAGGTGGGTGTAGGTAAACATTGTATAGCACGTGTAAGTAGAAGGTAAGCTAAAGCTAAATAAGCGTCTTCTGCTTCCTCTTCGTCCGTCTTCTCGCTCTTTCTCTATCTTTTTTTCTTTCTCTTCTTCTTTCTTTCTTTCTCTCTTTTTTTTTTTCGTGCTCCGATACACGCCAGCAGGAGCGTGTACGAAGTGTCTCTTACCAGCACTGGTGCCTTTTCATTCGAGTTAGTCGGTTGGTCTCGCCTCTAGAGGAAAGCGGAGGCTAAAGGGTTTCGATTTCCGTGCCGCGGCCGTACAAGTCTTTTTCACTTTCATCCGCCGGAGAGAAAATTTATACGCGCCTCGAATTCACTGGCACGCCTTTAATTTCTAATTCTTCGAACGGAAACGCCGGATAACCGGTCGCCTCTGATTCGTCGCCTGCGAAAATCGTCTCTCCGGTTTACACGCCGCGTCACCTGCAATCAAGATTCCGTCGATATCTTTCGCGATGCGCAAAATCGCGATATTCAAACTATATACGCTCTATCGAACTGGTCGAAGACAGCGAGAGAGCGGAATACGAAATTTCGCCAAACAGTTATCCACCATTTTCCTTACTAGTTGGGTCGAAGTTCCAGAATTTTACCTTGAATCTTGTCATTGCACGAGAGATCAAATATTTAAGGCTCTTCGTCGTAAGGAAGATTATAGTTCAGAGTGCTAGAGCGTAAAATCGTAGCCAACGGACTTTTAGTTGAAAGTTCCGCTTGCGTTTCTATGGGAACTGCGAACGATAGATTCGGTTTTAGCGGAAAACTTTGGCAAAATCTTCGACGCTGTTGATACGACGAACGAAAAACGACAACGAGAAGGGAAATTATGGGGCTAGATAGTCGAGGGGGGTTTCGGGGAACGACGGGGTCGGTCGGGAAAGTGTAATTTCAGTTTGAAACAGGAACGGGAGAGGCCGACCCACATCGAGGCTTCGAGTGTTTGTATTGCTGACGCGGCGATCCAATCCAATCCAATACCCATGGCGGATAGGCAACACACAGTGCATATACTATCTACGTATGAACGTATCTCCCTCTCTCTCTCTCTCTCTCTCTCTCTCTCTCTCTCTCTCTCTCTCTCTCTCTCTCCCTTCTTCCTCTTCCCCCCTCGTCCTGTCGCTTTCCCGTCTGCTTTCCAATACAATTTCGCGGGGTTCGCGTCGAGCAGGCGGAGCCTTCATTTTGTAATTAATTGTCCGCCATTTTAACATCGGAAAATCATTTTTTCCTCGGCGACCACGACTTCCCAATTAAATCACCAGCCATACATGGATTCTCCTGTTGTTTCTGGCATGAAGAACGGTGTCGGCGATGAAACATTGTAGAGATTCGGATGATATTGTTTGGCGATTTCGATATAGACGATGTCTACCATCTTGTATATTTTTAACGCTTTACCTGAAACACGATAATATTTGAGGTATCGTGAAGAAACATTGGTCGTTAATAACGAAAGATTTATCGAACCACTCCGGTATCACAGTCTCTTTCAAAATAATTTCTTTCTTGCAAGTAGCGTCCAGTCTGTGTCTGCGTACGATCAGCGAAGTTAGATTGTACGAATTAGAGGTTTCGTCTCATAAATCCAGTTACTTCGATGTCTATCGAAAACTGGAATTTCGGTATCGTTATATATTTACGCGACTCGAAGAAAGAATCTTGGCGCATCGATGGAAGAGGCAAACGTGGCTCCTATGGAAACAGAGAAATTAATACCCGTGGCGAAATTCGGCATAGAGCCGTCTAATTAAATACCTGAGCGTGGCAACGATCGCGACCCTCGGGATAGGGTTGAAGCGGTTAGCCGGGGCTGGGTGCGTGCTAGTCGGCTGCTATTATCATAAACGCAACAATAACGAGGGATGATCCGACGTGTAAACTGTTAAACCCTCCTCCCCCTTGGCTCTTTTTTCGGCGAGGGTGAGGATTACCGTGGGGGCCCATCGAACCACGTTCCCCGGGCTGGAATCCACAGGGGATGTTATTGTTGCCGCAGAGAGCGAGAGAAAGCGGTCGTCGAGCTGCTGGAAATAGACACAGTGTAGGGACTCTGTAACTGTTAGGCTAGAAATCTACGGGACCATGCCGTTCAACCCTCGATAATATTGACGGTATTTGCCGCCTCCTATTACGAGCTCGATTGAACCAAACTATACGATTATCATGCGTCACTGATAGTCTCTCCAGACTGGATCGGGTCCTGAGACTATGGGCAAAAGGGGGATCTTTGTTGCAGGGTTCGAGCAATTCGACGATAATTTCTTAAAACGACGAGAGGTTGGCGAATCTTTGATCTACGGATCTGCAAATAGGTATCCAATGGTGTAAAAACGAATTATACAAAGTAGTTGACGTTGATCAGAGAATGGCTACTACTCGCAGGAAAGGTCGCTCGAGCGATCGTCTAGCGAACAGAGCTCCGACGATAATTTACTCTGTTATAATAGAATTAACGTATATTCTTTAGCTAGCTTTTGTCATATCTCAATTGATATTATTTATTTATTTATTTATTTATTTATCGTACAAGAAAGTATTCCAGCTAAAATACAAACTGAAAGTATATAATAAATAATTCTGCAGTTTGGAAAAGTAGAAAAAAGAAGAAAATCATTACTGAAAAAAATCGCAGCTTCGCACATCCGATTAATAGGGTCACAGATAAACAAGTTGAAATGTATCTCTGTACCAGAAAGGGGTTACGAGGCTCTTAATGGGCTGCGGACAACAACAAAGTTAAGCCTATTCGCGATAATAGTTAATATGGTAATAGTTATGACCAGCGATTGCCATCCTTTATCCTGCATGCAGCAAACCTAAGGAAGCGCGATGTTGAACATTGTATTCCAAGCAAAGTCCGACCAGCAGCAGCCTAAAGGTGTTAGAGTATGTAAATTTTGCTGTGCATCGTCTGAGAAAACCGTGGCCTTTATACCCACCTAACGGACTCCCTGAATGCGAGAGACGAAATAAACGAGGAGCGTGATAAGATCACCCAAATCGCATATCCAACCGATTCCGCGAAGATCTCATGAGAAAACACTTATCACAACTCAATGACACGCCGTTCACCACGTTCCAATGCACGAAATTAACAAATTTATATTGCGTTAAGAAAGTTTTCCATGCATCGGGAAAAGGACAATCGAAGATTAACCGTATCACGCGAGAAAGCATAAAGCTGCAACATTTGAACAAAATCGAGGCGATACCGCCAGCAGCTTTCGATATTTTCGGATTACAAATAGTAAAAATATCCTCAATACCGATATCAAAGTCGAATAGGTGTATGCAACGATTAAAGGAAAAGTGTGAACAAACTACAAATGGAGAAGCATAGACCAGTGCGAAATATGACGCAAGAAAATCGACAATTTATCGGATATCACTGACTCCAATGATAGAATCATTATCCGGAAACATACCGCTAAGGATTGCCGTTAATTATTGACAAAGCTCCAGTAATAATAGCTCTAGTAATAATCTTCGATACAAAGTATACGGAACAAACAAGATAATCTTCGTACCGATTTCTACGTTTACGAATACGACGAGCTTTCCTCCTTCCGATGAATGACTTTAATAAGATTAGAGGAAAACCATCTAGCGAATTATTCGTTTTATATATTCTTTTTACGAATATATCATTAGGGTCAAGATTCAATAGAGGGTCGTGCCAAACAATAAAGTTGAAATAATCGCGTATTCCCGAGTAGTCATCGCGTCTGAACTATATTTGTATCGTTCGTTATTTAGTAGTGGCTGAGACGATACGTTCAAACGGAAATCGAGGATTATACATTACGCGGTACGCAAATTTTAAATTTTATCTAAAGATCGATACACTAAATAACAAGTTGCGCGAGAGTCTTACGGAAAGTAGTGGTTTCTAGTTGAACGGTTTAATCGCGGACAGAAACAATCTTCCGAGAAACAGTCTTTAACCGGAATAAGTGGATCGATGGTCCCTTGGTTAAATACATTCATAGCAGACAACGAGTGACGCTCGCACGTGGAATACATGAATACGAAATCCTCGAACTTCATTACCGGAACGTTACGTGAGTCTGCCAAGTCGCGGAACGCTCAAATGATACTTGCACGATGCGACCCATCGACCATGGGGTACACAGTCAACCGCGTTTCATCGACGGCTGCACAGCTCCTCCGCGGGTAGCTTATAATCAATTCAATTAAAATTGATTTCCACTCATCACGATACATCAAACAAAACGGGCCGTTGGTCCCCCCTCCTCTCTCTCTCTCTCTCTCTCTCGCTTCTTTTTTCAATGCTCTCGCGGCACCGCTCTTATTTCGTACTCCCCCTTGACTACCGTAAAAAGCATGATATCGCGATTCGAAACCGAGTTATAAATATTCAACGGGAGTCAAAGATGGGGCCGGGCGAGTAGTTAGAAAAGAGGGGGCGGGGGGGGGGGGCGCTCGTAACCGTTTTGTTCTTTTGTCAGCGTCGTCATTATATCGTATACCTTCAATTTTTTCTGTCTCTCCGTGGCAGTCGTGTTTACGTGGGCGTGCAACAGCGCGAGGATTCGACGGCTTCCTGCCGTGAACAGGCGGTTGAAACGACACGATTCGCGTATAACCGGGGCCTATCCTTCCTTCTCTTTTTCTTCGCTCGCTCTGCTACTCATTCACTCTGGTATACGATGCAGCGTGCGTGCCTGATTTTCCTGTACGCTGATGCACTCGCCAGGGCGAGGCACGCGCCCACACCGAGCGCATTGCCCTTTCGAAAATCCGTTATTAGCATCGAGCCTCCATTATGACGTTTCGCGATGCTGACGAATACTTAGCCCTCGCCGTTCTGTTCTTGCCTTCCGTGTTAGCCGTGACTATGCACGCGCGTTTACATATTATTCGAGGGAACATGGGACACGCGCCGCCACGCTCCGGACCCTTTCACCTACGCGAATATCGTGCCTCTGTCAGGAGCGTACGTTTCCTCTTTTGTTTTCCGTGTCGATGATAGACGAAGATGCTCGATATGGATTTATTTGTATGGTTACGCTTTCCTGTCGACGCACAGGTTCATTGACTGAAGCAATCGGGAGTTTCGAAGTTGCTCGATGTCCATTTTGTAGAAATTCTGTACGTTTTGACCTGGAACGAGCAGTGCCTGGCTCTTAATTCATTGTCTATCGCATTCTAAAACTAACTACTTGTTATTTGATTCGCCGTTCAGGTTACCGGAGTACAGACTATCAAGGAAGATACGAGAGTGCAGGATCCAGCCAGTTTGCGATGATGCCTGGTCCATGGGCGAGGGGTTACGGCACGCCTCATAATTATCAACAGTATTCGGAGTACCAGCAAAGAAATAATTACAGCGCCCAACAGTACGGGCGAAACAATTACCACAATCCACAGTACAACAGTTACGGGTCGCAGTACAATCAGCAACGGGTAAGATTTTAATATTTCCACGTTAATGGTTATCCCTGAAAACGATGGAACGATCGATCAATGAATCTAGAAACATTTCATTGTTCGAAAATGGATCTTTCTTGACGATATTCGATAATAAACGAATTTCATTTCGATTAAAAGGTTCATAAGAAACCAAGTAGCAGAGATTGAAGTATACGCCCATCGCACCATTTAACAGGATGATGCAATGGTATGATCGACGACTAATCACACGTTTCTTTACGATGTTCTAGAATTATTCTCCTAACTACCAAGGGAATAACGGAGGAAATGGGGCAAACAGGGGAGGAGGGTGGGGACGATCGATGTAGACTTTTACTTTGTTCACTTACGATCGATTAACGTCATCACAGATTTGTAATTTAGGTTTATAAGGAATTCACGTTTCGTTGTAATCGTTTAGAATCGTGGAAATATGCTTAAGACCGGGAATTTATTTCATCGCGGATATGCGATTGCGTTGCTCCTTCTTTGCTAGATATCCATAAATTTAGGTATAAACGACGATACGATGAATATGTAATACATCAACTTCATTCCAGAATTCGTTTCTATGAAAAAAATCAAGGAGGGTATTATCACCTACATAGCATTTATACAATTAATATAATTACATTTTAATGGCATGGTATATTAGTAAACGCATAATATAATCTGTGATGACGATTATTATTTACGACTTAGAGACATAAAAACGTATCAACTGTAATTTCATGTGAACTCCAGCGTAAACACAGGAAGAAAAGAAAAAAAGAAATGTATAATATTAAATAATCGCTAAAGATTGCGCTTCGACTGCGTAACTTTTAATAGAAGTAGAAGGAGCAATCTGTAAGCGAGCACAATTTGTTAACAGAAATTTCATTGTACAATCAAAACTCGAATAATTATATTATGTCGAAACGCAACTCGTGCGATTGTCGATAATCAGCGCAATTTAGTCCTTTTTTAGTTACGAAAGAAAGTCATCGAGATGCGCCGGTGAATGAATTACATAACTTAACTCGTTAGAGTTAACTCTAATAAGGATTTTAACGTAAATTTCGACAGAGATTGTTCATCGTTGTCGGTACAAGGACTGAATTACATATTTTTTGAATCGAAGTAGTATATATGTAATCATTGATTATAATACAAAATATTTGCTGAAACAGCACTGTTCGTTCATTTTCTTTGGATCTCGTCCTAACCAAAATACCGAGACTATTTTGACTAACAAAGAGATAATAATATCGAAGAAATTGAGAAATATTTTTACACTGGATAGTATTGTGACGAATAACTCTGTTCTGAAAAATTGTAATTCTATTCGATAGATCTCTTCTTTTTCTTTACACCACAGCTTGCACAGATTGCACCGCGTACCCGTCGTTCGTACATATCGTTGGTATACAACTAAGCGAAGAAAATACGTAAAACCTTTTCATTATGATATCTTGCACATCACATGTGGTGACTTTTATATTGTATTTACTTCAACAAAAAAATATATATGATTTAGCGTTGATCGAATATCTTCTTTGTCGAATTTCCTGATACGACTGCATGTCCAGAAATCCTTTCGACCAATCCTTTCTGAAAGGAAAAATTCAGTTATTACCGTTAGAGGACTCGTAAGACGTTAGACTTGCGAGATGACGCGAAAAATGAAAAACATTTTGGGATGCTGAAAGGCGTAATCGCGACGAATGGGGTGATGCGATATCACGGTTGAAACCAGGCGGTCCGGGTACATCTGGTACCGGTCTACCAGAGCGGGCGAGCATTGAACCAGCGAGCGCCACTCGAGAAAACAATAGCGAGCAACGTTCTTGTTCTCTCTCCCTTTCTCTCTCACTCTCACTGCCTCTCTATCGTCACCCTGAAATCTGGAACCCACGTTGTAGAACCGGAGACGGTCGATCTCTTTAGTCGGACAAATTTTACAAATCAATATGATCTTGGCTGATGCGTCGATGTTAAAGGTAACGCCTATGCCTATTTACGTAATACAAGGGAGACAAATTTTTATCCTAACCTTTTCGTGGTAAATATTCTCTTTAAAATAGACGTAACGGTTCTAAGAAAATATTTGTACGACATGCATATATCGGAGAACTTGCCATAAACATTATAATGGGCAGAGTATTGCGTTCTGCATAGTCTATTTAATTTGCAGTGCCCGCATAAAATCCTCCGATCGTTCGGCGATCCAAGCCGACACTTCCGATAACCCGCATGAGTAAGAGTAAACAACCCTTTCGGCCCCAGCTTCTCACATTGTTTCATTGCTCCTATAATTCCTTCGTTCGCTCCCCTATTCGACATAGTTGTAACTTTCTATGCAGACTTTACTAGCAATAATTATTCCTAACTTAGCTTTCTTAACGTCTAATTAGAACTTTGCGAGTAGAGACTATTTTCAATAGCAAGTTCAACCATTCTTTCAGCAAGAATTCTAGTTTCTCTCAAACCTACGAAAGTCACTTCCGTCGATGTTCCTTCGCAGAATATAGTGTTCCTCTTTGAGGAATTTTGCGGAGGATGTATCTCAAGCTCGGTTATTGCGTCTGCACACGATTACGGATGATCGAGGCACGTCGTGCGTGCCGCGCATACTCCTCCATTCCGAAGTACTCCTTTCTGTGAAGCATGCGGCGTTATCTCGGCTTCCTTGTTGTCCCTTTGATGAAATAAAGCACTATCCGCGGCGAGATCTACCCTACGTTAGTAGTTGCGGTTCCCGGTTTCTCTCTCTTCCTCTCTCCGCATATGTACACATCGCATATGTGAGGCGAGGGCACGATTCTCGAGTTCTCTCGACGGTGCAGGACACAATGCGGCCCTTACATCTTCATCGAGTACGAGTCGTCGCTTGCATGTAATGCGTTCACTCTACACTTTCCATACGGATGTACGAGTCTCCGAGCATTTCCTACTACCTCGATTCGGATTCGCTCGGACAACACTCGCGCCGCTTTTCTTTCGATGCCGTGCCGATCCCAAAGAAAAGCATAATTTAACTTGGACATATCATCGGCGTTTTGTTTAAGATGTTTGCTTTGCCAATACTTTGTCTTTTACACGGACCTGAAATTCCCAGGCATATTCTCATAAAGTAAAAGACACAAAAGTCGGCGAAAAACGAAATTCGAATGTTAGCCAATCGTTCAAAATTTAATATCCTTTTCTGCGATCTCCGAATTCGTCTCGGCGATTCTCCAAAATGTATCGTTTCTTCCAAACCATTTTCCATTCTCTCTCTCTCGCTCTCTTCCTCGTTTTTTTTTTTTTATGTAACACCGGAGAAGTACAATGTTTTTACAAAATACCAAGCGTCGTTCTCTCTGGTAAAGCCGATGTAAAACGCGTTTGTGTCGGCGGGCGTAGATTCCAATGCACTCGTGCGATCTATGCGGCTGAGAAAAAGAGAAAACGTAAAAACAACGACAAAAAATGAAGGAGGAAAAGAGACAGAGAGAAAGGATCCAGGCGAATGAGAGAAAGAAAAGGGCGAAAACAAAGAAAGAAGAAACTTTGGTGCACATAACTGGAGGCAGTCCGTTGGGTGGTTGAATCGTGGAGTGGAAGGCAGTGAGAGCCCTTGTACGCCCATGGAGAAGAAGGTCCAGGTGCGCCCTCGCCTCACACGACTCTGCTTCACGGCACATCCGAGTTCTCTTCTCCCTTCGTTCTCTCTCCCTTCCTCGGCTTTTTTCTTTCCCTTTTTCTTCTCTATGCTTCTTCTCCTCTCGATTCTTCCTCCTTTCTTTCCCCCGGTAGCCGGCATTCTCTTACGCACTCTCCCGCCATGGTGTACCCGCCACGCACTGCTCTCGGGCAACGTAAAAACGCAGCAATCCGTGTTAATGTACGTGACATACGTTGGACGCTCTGTCGGTGTGTACGCGCAATCGAGCGCGCGCGCATTTCTGTATATTCGTACATGGGTGCAGGCACCTAAAGGTAAAGAATAGGGACTGAAGTACCGGCGTGCAAAATGGATGGCGGATGTAAATGCCAAGTAGCCAAGTATACGCCACTCTCTTTCCCGTTTCGTTCTTCTCTCTCATCTCGCTTGGTTTCGCGTGATTTGCCCTACCTTGTCTTTTTCCCGTTTGTACGTATCGCGCACCTATATATGTATCGTTCTCCTTCTCGTTTCGTACCAACTATGCCGCCTGCGTTTGATAAGTACGCATTGGCCGAGTGTGTACGGTCGCTTGCGCGGCGCGAAACCACGCGGAAAGATCAAGCAGCTGCGAATAAATTTTTGTGTATGCTCTGGAGTCTCTCTTCTACGAACGAACGAACGAACGAACGAACGAACGGAAGTTGATAAAACTCGAGAAGGATTAAAAATCGTGCATTAACCTACCGATTTTCTTCTTACCTATGGGATATGTAATTCGTGTAGATACACGTCAAAGAGCCATCTCTGATTTGATTCAGGAAATAAGAGAACATCGATGTACCTATCGCGATAGTCGAGTCTCGAGATGTCGTTCGATCGATGACGCGACATTTATCTTTAATTAACGCCTACTAGTCGCGGGGCGTAGATTATCTTGAAATTCGTCGACGATGAGAATTGTGCGAGGTAACACGATCTTGCTTGGAAGGAACCGTGGGTGGTCGGTTTTCGTGACGGATCGCAGGAAGGTGAGCTCTTTGCTCGACGTGCACCTCGTTACCGCGTCGGTGGAGACGGGCTCAGACACCGGGATGACGCAGCACCGGCTCCTGGTTACCTCTAGTCCATTGTTCTCCCCGCATTTCTTCTCAGCTCGTGCTCAAGTGCTCGATCGCTACCCTACCTCGAGGCCCGGATCCCTCGGCGTGATTTTAGCCCCGTGTCCGCGTACATCCTTCGTGAATTCGTGTCTAAACGAAATTGTAATCTTACTTGGTACACGTCGATAAAAATATCGTTGCTTTTAACGGAGTTCGGCCGCTAGTATTCGAGAATTCGTTTAAATTCTATCTTTATTTTTCGCGAAGAAAGCTTAATCGATCTAGGGATAATTTGATCGACGAGATACAAATCTAGCGACTTATAGAAAAATATAGATTTCGGTATCTTACGTTGCAAAAAGTGTTGATTACACGGTCTTTGGTAATTACGAACACAAACACCGAACGGTTAAGGAACGTTTGAACGTAAGACGAAGAGATTCCGTAGTAGAGTGAGCAGTCGGACAGGAAAAGGGAGGAAGGTGACGAGATGCGACCCCCCGCGAGGTTTCCCGCGCGGGGCACCCGCCTGTCGATAATGTCCCGTACCAGTTACCGACAAGGGGTCCACCTGCAAAGCGCTAGCGATTCCGTGGTTGACCCCCCGTGCGAAACAGACCCCCTACTCGCGCCACGTCGACTGCTTGACTTCGGTTGTCCAGTCTCGCGGAAATAACGATACGTTCGTATGGAAAAAGGAGCGACAAATGCCACCGGTATATCGTCACCCTGTCGTGGGGCGCGGAACGTTGAGTCGCAGCTAGCACGGTTCGCCCCTGGTGGCCTCGCCGTGTGTGGGAACCTCCGATCTCGCGATTTTCCTTCGTCGTTCGAACATAACCTCTCGAGAGTTCACCGAATAGCCGATAGGCATATGCGTATCTGTCACGGCTACCGAAAGTGCGCGCGGGCTTAATTTTTACAAAAGCGCTGCCCGTGCACCCCGTGTGCTACCTTCTGCTCGATAAACAATATACCATCGTGTACGCGCCAACGGGTCGACGAGTGGTCTCCCTGTACAATGCCATCTTATGACATTTTCGAGTTCGACCGTTGTTGTCGAGCGCTTAAGTGCTCGTTATACACACGTCGCGTCAAGCTTTTGTGTCGCAGCAACTGTTTTTTCGGGCGTTGGTCGAGTATGTCCGGGGAGCCAAGTCCGCGCGAGCCTTGTTCTTTACGAGCGAGAATCGAAAATTAATAACGGACCAAGTATACCCAGTGGCTGTGCTACAACTTCTATCGATGAAATTGTACATACATATCTATATCGTATTGTCACGACGGAGTTAATGTTCGCACGATCGATAGAACGAATGGCAGCGAACAACAGGATCAACCTTGCCGATCGACGACATCTACGGTGAAAGGAAGATCGTACGACAAAATTTGTAAGTTTCTCGTTCATTGATATTTCCGATAATTCGTTAACGAGTACGCGTCGATGAATAATCTTATCGACGCAATGAACAATTCAGACGATCGTAACGAAGATCGACCAATGGTCGATGACGTAGCTTCGTTCCGACGTGTAAGTTTAAGTTTAAGGGACCGAGAGAGAAAAGAGCGCGAAAAAGAAAGTCTCGGTCAGTAGGTAGAAAGCTGGTTGTCACGGATAAACATTTTCTATCGTCTTCGAGCGATTTACTTCTGGAGGTCAAGCTCGCCCACGCAACCGGCTTTTCTCCAGGGGCGTATCCACGGGGCGTGTTCACGAAGCGGTAGGGTGTACCAGAGGCGGAGTCGTTTCCCCACCGTTCCCGACGCGCGATTTTTGCTCTCGGCCAGGAACGTACACGCGTTTTCCGCCGTATATATACACGTAAGTGGTTGGTTTCTGGGTCGTGTGAGTAACACCGTGACGTCCCCGTTCGGACACGGGTCACAGACAGTAGGCTTTGCCGAGTTTTCTTCGGTCGATCGCCGGCTAAACGATTTCTTATGCCGCGACATTGAACACTGCGATGTCGAGAATCGAACAAAACCACGCTTCGTCTTCTTCTTCGTTTATTTTCTGTCTTCTCTCTTGACAGAGTGCGCTTCGACGAAGAACGAATCTCGCGAGTGCGCCGAGCGACAACCATACTTTCACTCGACTATCGTCAGGTGTTTCTTAACTCTTTGCCTTACGATGTTTTTCACTAGCCACCTCGGTGAGCCTTGTTCCATGCTATGACACCGTGTCAAACGCAAAATATCGAAACGTTACGAAGAATCGAAACTAAAACAGCAGATAGTTTCTTTCTCCTCTTTGTGCATACCCGATTCCTTCTGGCAGCTGGCAATTAGTTCCATGCGCCATGTTTCGATCGAGTTTATTCCTTCTTTACCGAGGATTATTCCCTGCAAGTGGAAATCGCATAAGTTACTTACGTATTTGTTCGCCACGAATTCATGGAAATACGTGCTCGGCAAACGCGCGATCGAATTCTCTTATTGAAAAAGTATTCGACGAATCTCTCGAGTCGGGCGATAGAAGAAACGGCAGACTATGGAAGAAACCAGAGGAAACTTTGCTCATATTTGCAATGTTTAGCTTCCATTATAGCTGCGCTATTTAGTTATCGCGGTGGGAAAGTTTATCCGCGATACGGTATGATTTCATCGAGCCTCGCGTCGTCCTTTTGATCGATATCAGGATTTAATAATGCATCGAGGAAATATCCATTTCAGGTGGCGCGATCGACTGCACATAGATACATCTTACATACGGTGAACGATGGAATATCGCAAATTCCCTGACGGCACGGATGGCAAAGGCATTCTGGCGTAGCAATTACCTGCAGGGCGAGGGAGTCAAGTAGCAATATCTGGACCCGTTATCCAGTTCGGTTATCCCGACTGGAATGCTTTGTGTCGCCGGCAATCTGCATTTCTACCTGTTTGAATGGAAGTCTATGAGATCCGCGGCATGATTTCAAATGAAATCGACTCTTTGTCCCCTGGCCGGAAATTTCCAATTCAATAACGCGCCCAGGGAAACGCTGCAGAAACGACCGATTGATTGATACTCGGAATTGGATGGAACGCGAAAGGACGGAAAAAGTTTTACCGTCGATCGATCGTCATTCGAGAAATTTGAATGTCTTACGCGTAACCAAGAGCTAATCCTGAATCGATTCGTTGGATCTTATTAAAGTTATTATTCGACTTTGTATACGTACATGTTACGCGTTACGAATACCGCATATCGGGAAACGTTAATAGAATATTTAAAACGTAGTAACATCGTGATGAACTTTAAGCCTGACGAACGTCCGAACGTGCATCGTATTTCAGCAACTGTAGGTGTATCGCTTCCTTCGTTTGGCTTTGGCAGATTTTCTTCCATTGGAACCTATGAATGACTGACTAGTCGAGAACTTGCCCGGCAACCCTTTGCAATGCATTAGAATTTCGCAGCTATCAAGGGAGGAAGGCGACATTAGCATCGAGGTTAAGGACACCCTTGCTTCGCGTTCGCGTCTTATGTTTTCGTCGGCCCGGTATTCATGAACGGGGGGTTCTGACGCGGGGCATTCGACTTCCTTCTCCTTCATGAATTTACAATCGACCGAAGGAAATGCGCAGACGAAGCTTGCGCGTGCCATTCCCTGAGAAACAGTGCTAAATACCAGAAGCTTCGATGCTCGTTCCATCGTTTTAGGTACGAGTTGTAAGATTTGACGTAACGTATACTTAAAGAACAATGGGATAGATACGCTATTCTCTAGATGAATTTTTATTCTTCTTTGAGAAATTATCACCTGACGACACAGAGACATATTGAGGAGTACTTCGTAGTTGTACATACATAGGTACTTTTATAGATTCCACGATAGTTGTCAGAAATGACTAAAAAGTCGACGGTTCTGCTAATCGTATCAAGTTGCGGCAACAAATCCATGGTCCAGCTAATAAGAACGCTAGCGTCGAAGGACGAGGGAAAGAGAGAAATAACAACGAGGAAGACAGAGATCGGAGGTTTAGCGGGCGAGGGTGAATGTGGTGAGGGAAAGCGGATGGAGGCTGGAGCCACGTGCTGCTGTCACTGGCACAGATTATATTATATAGGAATGGCAGCGAATAGGTGTAGATATAAGCGTCGAGCGGCAGTTAATAAATATGATAATGGCGGGCGAAGTGAGAGAAAGAGAGGGGTGTGTGGGGTGCGATATGGGATACCAGTGTATAAGAGTGACCACCAGAAGCAGAGGCCTGTCACCGTCAGGACCTCTCGTATGTCATGCGACGCACGCACGTATACATACACGCACATACAAAGTGGCGACACGCGCGCGATGACAGCATCGAGCGTGGAACGCGTGCTGCTATCTTTTTCTTTCATTTTTCCGTCCTTTGCCGTGATATAATCGTCGACGCGATTACTCGATTCCAACGACAACTATTTGAATAAAAAAGCTGGCCGTCTTCCTCAAATTTGTCAACATTTTTGTTTTTAGGAACCGTTTTAGTTTGCCTTTCTACGACACGTTCGTCGGAGCGATATATATCAACACGTACCGCGTTTCCAGAGCCGTAGCAAGTGTTAGAATCGTAAACGTCCTATCTAATCGTCTCGATAAAAGCATCCGATGCAATTATCATGCAATTAACGGGACATATATTCTCCTTCGCTTTAGATCTCTCGGAAGAGCTACAAATTACACCACGGGAGATCGCACGACCTAGGAAATACGCGGAAACGCAAAATCGTTGAAGGGTCATCGTCGTCGGTGGTGGCGGTAATCCGCGAAATTTCATAATATCGCGACGAACCGTTGGAGCAGGAAAGGAAAAAAAGAGCGAAGAATACGGCCGGTTTCCCCTCGGCTTTCATTAATCTCACTTCCTCCGCGGAAGTCGGAAACAGTTTTCTGCTGTGCAACCTTTCCCTTTTGACCCGGTAAATTGCGCGCGCGCGGCCGCACGCACGCCAGCCACGTCGCGTACCTGTATCCGCTCTTCCAGGAGCAATTAGTCACGGTGCTCTTGATAAATCGCCGGAATCCTACCCCCGTGGGGTTAAGTCCCGGCTGTAGACCCTCGGCAAATATCCAATAACAGCCGTCCGACTCCTGGCGGTCGCTTCGCCTCTCTACGCGTATAACCGGGTATTAACCTTCACCTATCGAGGAGATCGGCTTACCTTAATAATCGTAGAGCTACACCGTCGCAGTCTAAGGGGGTTAGGACGTTACGAGGCCAGGAACACGCGGCGTTGGCTCGCGCAAGGGTGTTTCCATGGCACTAGTCGCGAGGCTGGTTCGTTCCGCGTCACGAGAAACAGGTACGATCAAAAATCGTCGGAGATGTAATGAAACATTCTTAACCTCTTCTCCCTTGGATAGAACGTTGGATAGGAGGAGCGCGGGATCGTTCGTTGGATTTGATCGGGGCGTTGATTTCTCCATGTGCAGGACTCGATCGATCGAGTCTCTGAGAATTATACAGATATCTTTCCCATTTCTTGATTCTATGATACGCGATGGATGTTACGACGAGTCGATGAACGACGAAAAACGATACAACTTTCTTAGAGGTGAATCGGACTACCAAGTATTTGCTATGAAGCGTCTTTGGAAATACTGGAAATTCTTAGAATTTTATTCGTACTTTTCCCCTAAGTTTGTGTCTTTTTATTTGCACGAGGGATGTTAAAAAATAGACCGAGTCGGATAATACAAAGGAAACGGTCGCCTCGGCATTTCGATGACTTGCTGAATCTCGACGATCAGCGCTTTCGGACTCGTGTCAATCCGTGCCCCATTCAGATGTATTCGATTCTTTGTCCAACCCCTCGGAGGTTAACAAGAAGCGGGAGACGGGGGGGGGGGGAGGAGGAGAAGGAAAGAAAGAGAAACACAGAGAAGATGGGATAGGATAGGATAGGATCGACACGCTTTTCGGCGTATTCCACACAACATGCTCGTTCCTTTGAATAAGTATCGTTTTATTAATATCTCTGTCGTTATTTACAAAACTTTGTAATAATCTCTAATTTTCTTCACCGTCACACGCTACTCGCTATTCGTCAATCGTTATACTTTTACGCTTTTGTGTACCTGTGTACGTATGTACCGTGTAATCAGTGTGTACATGTATGCGCGTCTTTGTATATGTGTGTGTGTGTGTGTGTGTGTGTGTTATATTAATGTCGATAATGCTCGAGTTTGCTAAATCGTTTACAGTAGAACGTGAATGTTCCTTACCGGCGTCGTCGTCGAAATTCACCGCTTTTCAACTTTGGAGCCGACTTCTACCATTTCTTTTTATAATTCTTTCTCGCGTCGTCTTCGTCGCGTATGCGCCTAAACACCAGCATACCACACATTATATTTACACCATCGGATTCACACCTGTGACCTCATTATCACAGCGCGCACACCGCCTTTTTTTCTCTCTTTCTCTCTCTCTCTCTCGCTCTTCTTTTTACATTCGGCACGTTTTGTTTTCGTCTTCGTCGTCGTTGTCGACCGTGGAAAATCGATTCTCTCTTCTGCACAAGCAAACCGCGTCACAATTTCGCGACGGATGCGAGAAATACGCCGTAATATACATCTCTAACTATGTACACGCGTGCCTCCGGCTCGACGTATCCGCCTGAAACACGCTCGCGACACGGTTTCATCGTTTCCATGCGAAGAGAAAGAAAGGAAACGTTGGATCCGAGTCGTTCAATTGAACAAACCACGCGCTTGGTCGATTAATCCGTTTCGACTCTTACGACTCTGATGTAAGTCATGCTCGTGCTCTTTCACCTCCGCCTTTTTCGACTCTGCCGCTCGGAATCGTGAAAATCGAAAGAATACTATTTCACTACGTGATTCGCGGATGTACCTCCGACTGGCAGGCGATTGGTCGATCTTTTACCGCTCATCCTTTTCACCGCGAATAGATTCCGTTTCACCGAGTCATTCGCTCGTAGAATCCAAGAAATCGTGGTTCACATTTCAAAGAAAATCGCGGGTTCGTGTATTTATGCGAAGCATTGTAAGAGAACGAGTTTGTGGCTTGTCGTTAGATTCGGATAATAAGTGTTCTTTATCGTCGTTTTCTGACTATGAATTGTTCTTTGTTCCGTAATTAGGATGCGCGACGAAGTAAGCTTTTCGAAACTCGATGGCAACAAATTTATAAATCCGTAAAACTTTTGGTTTCTGTAACTTGGATTTTCACGTTCGTGAAAATTTTAGATTCGTTCGAGTGCAATAGGCGATCGATCCGTATAAGGATGAACTTGAATCGTGATTCGAATCGTTAATTTTGATCTTGAATCAAATTATTCGAGAGAGAGCACGATAGATTTGTAAATAATTCAAGATAGATACATAATTGATAAAATACAAAAGAAACGCTATTAAACTGTACAAACGCATATAAAATTTTCTTTCTATTTGTTGCTTTCGGGTTTACCTCATTGTCGCGTAATCCAAATGGATGGTTCCTTGCTCTGGTAGCTTTCCAGATTTATTGGTAATCGACGTATCCTAGAACCAGTGTCAATCGAATGGCTCAATTCCGTAATTTGTCGTGAAAGATACTCGACCTATCAGAAATTCTTAGTATCGCGTTAAGCAAGCACCGATCCCTAACACGATTCACTTTCCTCAAATTATAATTGTTCCAAGTTAATTTATAATCGCGTCCAAATTTGCTGAAAATTTCTATTCCTTCCATTTCAAATCTTTATATATATAAAAAAAAAAATTTGCCACGTAATGCGCATTATCTTTTCTTGTTTACAAGAAGATGCACGAATTAATTTGGATATATTTTTGTTTTTCTCTTTGGCCCATTAGAATGGAATAACTGGAACAATTGAAAATTTCAAGTTAGCGTTCGACCGTTCGTAACTGGTCCACATCGAGGAGCTCCTATCCACCGGAAATGCGAATCCTCCTCGATGATAGATACGTGTTGTTGCAACGCAACAGTGTTGCGAGAGTGCGTCTCCGATGACACACGCAATGCACACAACCGGTGTACGGTTTCTCGCAATTGGAATCGACGCGTTTCGAGTGTACTGGCCAGATTATCCGCGCTTCTGCGATCCGCTTCGACGTTTCGCTCGCACATCCACCGACGTTGCCTCTTTGGTCGTACATAAAAGCAAATTTGTTAACAAACTTTCTAATATTAAAATTAATTACTCTGTTCCGTCCATTCGAGTGACTCTGGAACCCTCGATATTCTTAATTTAGAAAATAACTTTGTCAAGGATGTTAGCCTTCGTGTAATTGGAATTCAATTGATGTTTAAAATAGAAATTCTCTTTAGTTGAGGCTATATTATTTTATACGAATTAACGAACGTAAAATAGGATTTTTATTTATTCGCAGGGATTTCATCGCTGCGGACAAAGGTCAAAGTTAAAATCGGATTAGTACCGACATCCTCGACATCGAATTATCGTTCTGATTACTCCTAGTCTTTGTCTTGTACGTGGTTAGCCTGTGAGGACAAGCAGATGACGGAATAGTAAGTAGTCCGACACATTTTCCAGCGGTACTCGTTGTCAAGATTTCGTTTCTCGATGAACAAGTAAGGTTCTCGCAAGTTTCACACTCGTTTCCGTTCTTGCAGATATCAAATTTCTTTCGCAACGTAGAATCAAATTGAATATGCCTCGAAATTTGGACGTTCTACGAATTTGGAAGGACCGTTTCCGTAAGACAGATCTTCGAACTCAACGGGAAACAGAACCGTTATCTCTATAATAATTGTCAAAACGAACGAGAAAACTGATATAAGTACTTTGTATCTACGAAACTTATTCGTATTTTCAAATTTTTCAGATCCATCGAGATCCAACTTCTTCGAAGCCTCCGTTGATCCAGACGTGCGACCGATACTCGAGCGATTCGCACATTTCAGACCCTATACGAGAGAGGGACATTCGCGTTGATCACCGACTCCGATTATAACCGTCCTGCGGTTCGCGCAGTATTTTCTCGTCTTACATATCCCTCGAACAACCAGTTCATCTTTGTCCGTTGGACAAATCGCTAAACGTGTCTGCGTCTCCAAACAAGCAGACGTATCGTCTCGATAAACCAATTTCACACCGAGTCTTTTTCCAGTGTCTGCGACGAGTATTCGTCACCAAGGAAAGACAGTCTCCCCTAGATCGGTCTCGTCGTTCGATTCCAATGATCCAGGCCAGGTAAGCTGTTCTAGAAACGACTCGCACAGATCGGAGTACGCGACACAGGACTCTTTCTAGGGGCTGTCTTCCATAGGATACCAGGCAGCTGGACCTGCGACGGAGGGATTAGCCCCCGCCGCGGATGGCATGTACTACCAAGCCCGTCCTTGGAATGGCAGGTACGCACCGCATTGCGGTTGCTGTTGCTGCTGCATGCTCTGCTGGGTACCGGTTCTCGGGTACGAGCAATGCTGAAGACTCTGGCTGGACGTTATCACGTGGTTCACACCGACCACCGAGTGATGAGGCACCGAGGAGGCCGCGTGATGAGAACCGTGAGGGCTCGACGCCGCGGTCATGTGAGGGGCTGGACTCGCCAAGGCCGCGCTTGGTCCACCGCGGCTGCCCTCGTTTCCTCCTCCGCCACCGCTTCCGCATGGCTTTCCGTCCTTCACGAGCACCGGCACAGCCACTCGTCGCGGCGAACTAGCGCTCTGTAACATAAAAATAGCGTCGTTCTTTGGATCGTTCTTTCGATAGTAGCTTTCAGTTCCAGTATTTGCAAGTTTTACGACGCGAACGTTTTAAACAGAATACGAAATCCGACCGAAGAATATTTGAAAAATAGCCAGCACGACGATGACGCAGGATGCGTAAATCGTTGACTTAAATCTTGAACTATTGCCGTGGAATTAATTTCTTATTTGCATCGAGAAATGGAGAACAACCCGAACTTCGCCTGGAATTTCTGACATCATCGTTCATCTAAGAGAAACGACAGCCTAGTCTACCCGATCCACCGGTATGTAAACTCAATCCACACGTAGGTGCACAGGCTGCGTACGACGAACCGTAAAGAAGACGTGGGACGACGTCGTGGCTCGGCTTCTGTGTTCCAAGCAAACACGTGGGCTCGGTAGGCACAGGTACTTAACCCGCGCGATACCTCGTGATCAGCATTCGAGCATACTCGTACTTTAGCAGCCGGAGACTCTCTCTCTCTCTCTCTCTCTCTCCCTCTCTCCCTCTCTCTCCCTCTCTCTTTCTCTCACTCACACACACACACACACACACACACACACACACACATTACGAATAAACAGCACCAGCTACCGTGGACCACAGGATTCTAGCCAGGGCTCTGTCGAGCCGCGTCAACATCGAGAACCGCTGTCCCTTGTCTCCCCGCGTTACTGTCCGCGGGGATTCAATACGACGAGCGGGACCCCACGGCATGCCAAACAGAAGCCGAAGCAAGCCGGCCGAGTACCTGCCGGGACGACCACTCAGCTGTATCAACATTCGGTACACGACATTCCTCTTCGATCTCCACGCCAGCGACGCTTTAATAATATGATCGTGACCGCTCGGAAATAACGCCTATTTCGACCGATGGATTCACGCTGGTTGGATCATTTTTAAGAAAATCGAACGGAGAATTGCAGAGACGAATGTCTTTTCTTGGTTATCAGAG
Organism: Bombus affinis; assembly: GCF_024516045.1. Taxonomy (NCBI): domain Eukaryota; kingdom Metazoa; phylum Arthropoda; class Insecta; order Hymenoptera; family Apidae; genus Bombus; species Bombus affinis. The sequence continues at coordinate 11,445,727 of NC_066354.1, forward strand.
ATTTTATTCTTTGTAAAGCTATTACGAAGCTTGACTTTGGTCGAGGGTTGATGTCAGATAGATCTTCAAGTACCTCGTGCTTCGTCCTCCATATTTTAAGACAGCGAAAGCGGCGAGTAAAGATAAAAGAGAAGTTACTTTTAACGAAGATCGCTTAGTACCCGTTAAAAAGATTCTTGCGACATTATAAATACGAGTATATATTCGCGTTACAGAAGGTGCAACGCTCGAATGAAGTTTGAAAGGATGGAAAGTCGAGCGAACGCAGAAGCTGCGGGTAAAGCAACAAGGCGTAATTTTTAATAAGAGTACGACCATCGTCGTTCGCTTGATCTACTACGTACGATATCCTATATCTCGATTCTATTCTTGCATAACTATTTTAGGGATTCGTGCATGAAACGTCCGGAGAATAAATTCTTCTGCGATCGTAACGATTCGGTAACCAAATCCGTACCTACGCGAAAGGAAACAACGGGGGTGGAGTGTGTAACGACGATTCGATTCGAGTGGCCGACACGAACTTACGCGCACGTTGCTGGCCGCGAACATAAGTGCAGGCATGCCGTGCACTTCACGCTGACAAAGTGACGATTACGCTAAACGCATGACGGTCGGCGCGCGCGTCACGCGTCACGCCACTTTAGCCACTTCAACGCGCGTTAAGCGATTTCCGGCGAAAATGGCCGTGCTTAGGAACGGAGTAGTACGTGTTTATGAGCGGCGACCACTGCGCCACGCATAATGAGCCTCAATGTTGCCGTGATCGCGCGGCCGCGATTGGATTCTCGGGAAACATATTACGCGTGGATTTCCCTCTCCCCCTTCGTGCAACACCGTCCCCTTTTAACGGTATGTACAATACGTATATATATATACATATACATATACATATATATTTCTTGCACGGAAGCGATCGTCGTTACCGTTTGCCGTTTAGGTTAAGGACTCGACCGAGATTCTATTTTTTATTTCTACCTTCGAGGGAGCGAAAGGTGTATCGTTGGTATTCTATACCAGATTCTATTCTAGAATCTTGCGTTTTACGTATAAATGTTAACCATAATTTGCGAATACAATCATACGAATCGGGTAAATGTATGCAACCTTTTATTCCACGTATCGAGAAAGAGACGAATCCGAAGAAGATGAACGGAAGAGGAAAGACACGGCTGGCGAAGAATCTGCTCCGGCGATGATCAGATTTTTCAAAAGGTACCCTCTACAGGACGTTTAATTCCTTTAATATATCACGAGGACAAGGAACGAGGGCAGAGATACGCGCAAAATAAATTGTACTTGAAACGTCTACGCGGTGGCGGCCGATGTTCAAGACCGAATATCTAAATGTGCCGCTCGCGCGCGCCACTGACTTTCACCCGAATGCATCTCTCGTGGAAAAACATTCGTCATCGTCGAAACTGATATAATTAACTAAAAGCTGGGCTCTACCAGTGGCACAGCTTTTTCCCTCCTTCGTTCCTCCTCCTCCTCCTCCTCCTCCTCCGCTAAAACCACTACCACCATGAAACGGACCAGCCCGACGCGACGGCCGTCTACGTCTCGTTTCTTTACAGAAGCCTCGGTCGAACAAAGAACCACGAGAAGAGATATTAAAAGATTTCTGCCGGGACCTCTCATTTCCGCGACGAATGGAATTCAATGGGTTCCGTAAACGAGGAAGTGGTTTTTAAATTTAATAACCGATGTTTTACCACGAGTGTAATTACATTAGGCGATCTGTCGATACCCGGCAAACAGCTCTCGCGCCTTCTCCCTCCCAAAAAAGCGTAAAAACCAGGCCACCGATTTCTCCTCCTGCGATTCCTATATTTCCCGATAAACGTATAAAAGACGAATTGAGATTTCTGTCTTCCGTCGCAAGGCTGGTATTGAGAGTTAACGACAAATTTTTTAGAACTCTGGCAAATTCGTTTGAACGCGTACGAATATACCATCGACTCGAATAGTTATATTCCGCCGAAGACAGAACAATCGATGCGATTATCTTGTATTCGTTCCATCGTATCTTAAAGCGAGAAAATTTCAATTTCGCTGTATCCTCGCCGGTTGACGAGACGAACAGAGTAAAATTCGATCAAAGCGGCTCCGTTACTTTCGAACGATTCGCTATCTCCACGGTCTAGAGATAAATACGTCGCAGGCGTTCAGCTTAATCTCGATCGCGACGCGAAGTTACAATCGATGGGTCGAAAGATCGGCGGCTCGCGTCTCCAGGGGAGGGTTAATCGATATCAATGGTAGTAGTATTGGTAACCCCGATTCGCGTCCAGGTGTTGTGCATGACTGTACTCACGGCAAGATGGCGACCGGTCCTCGAGCACCCGTTTCCGCGCTCCCTGCAGGATACCTCTCCACCCTTCTCCTCTCTCGTTCGCTCTTTCTCTTTCTCTTTTTCTTTCTACTTCTCCTTCTCGCCCGCTCTCTCTCTCTCTCTCTCTCTCTCTCTCTCTCTCTCTCTGCCCCGTCTTTTTCTTTCTCTTTCCTTTTCTCGTGTTCGCTCGCTCGCGCTGCCACTTGAAATTTTTTTACCGCCGCGAGGGGAGGAAATGGAATAAAACGAAAGAAAGGGGAAAAAGGGGGAAAAAATCGGAGCTCTGGCTGCCAACTCGTCGTCAACGTCGACGACGACGTTACCGTCGTAACTGCTACGTCTCCGTCGCATGGTGTTTTAAACTCCGTAAATGATTAATTCTATTCGCTGTTAACAATTTTCCTATGTGCTAACAAATATTCGTAAGTAATTTCTGCTAATTTGAAAATTACAGATTTCCCAACCTAACCCCTTCGAACTCGCAACAAATCCTATGATAATTTTTTGGAAGGAATACTCTGATAGTCGGAAAACAACGACAATAAGAAGGAAGGTATGTACTTATTTGATACGGATACCTAATGCGTTTGTTTTCTTACAGGGATAACATAAATGGCTCGTAAGAAGAAATTAATTGCGAGAAATGGTGGAAACAGCGACGGTCGCTCAACGAAGCATAGCAGCTGCTCTATCGTGGGACGTACTCGGCGGGAGAAAGCTCTGTTTACGCGAAAGATCTAGTTTCTCTATTAAGAAAACTATCTATGGGAGGTATCGCTATTGTACGAAACGCTAATAATACCGTAACTGCCACGCCCAATGCGTATGTTGCAATTTCGCGTCGTGGTGTGCACGCGATTCTGGCCATCCAATTACACGTACCATCGAGCAGATCGAGATAATAGAATGAAAATGCCGTACGGAGAACGAGGAGAAATAGTAAACGCGGTATTGAATTGAAATAGAGATTACGGTACCTTCGCTGTTATGGAGAAATAGAGAGAGATACGACGAGTCGCCACGCTATAGAAGAAGAGAAAGAAGCGAGAAAAAAAGATAGGGAATACGATACAGAGATGAATGGAAACAGAGTCTACGGGGACCACGAAAAACTAACGAGTAAATTATGGGGCGGCTGCTCGTCCTAGCGTGGACGAATCGAGGGGAAAGGACGGTTTACAGATCGGGCCACCGGATAACTTTCAGCACCATTAATGTTCTATGGGTGTTTACGAGCCGCCGCTTGGCGGCGACTACGTCGACCCTACTTAGGGACAAGATCGATCGCGATCTAAATACATAACTCTGTTTGTTACGCGCTTGAACATCGAAATTGAAATTGATACACTGTGCGAGTGTTGTTCGGGAAACTACCTGTCACACACGAACGACGTTCTAAAAGATGGATCGCGTGGACGAAGAGCAAAAGTTATCTAAAGGTGATTTTAAATCTAAGGTAGTATATATATATAAAGATCGAAATTTGAGATCCAATATGAGAGCAGATGGCCGTCGCGTCGCAAAGCTGGATATGCCGCGTACACGATAATAACACGATATCGAGGACGGATCGAAACACGGAGAATGACTTTGATCCCCGTCACCCGCGAAAGTGGTTTTGCACGAAAATCGCTCGACGCGTATGCTCGTTGCCATCGAAATTCGATGAAACGGTGAAAGTCGACGGTGACCGAAAAAAGCGCTATGAAAATCCGCTTACGTCGAAACGCCATTCCGCGTGGAGTGTAGCTCGTGTTGGTACAGGTATTCTTTAAAAAAATATTTTTAGCACGAACGAAACACACCGGTGTGGAGGAATAGGGAAAAAGGAAACGTTAACGAAGTAGCTGGATAGAAACGACTAAAAAACATTTCCAAGAAGCGTGTTACACGTTCCGTGACCGTGCAAGAAATTCATTTCGAAGCGCAAAAAACCGACGGAGAACAAATAATCGACGTCATGTTGACACGAAAATGATTTTCAGCGTGAGCGAAACGACACGACACGCCGATTCCCGCTAACTCGAATCGGACGATTTGCCGCTAATGCATGCCGGGACATCCGTGATCTCGCATACTCGTTCGTACCCGGCTGTAATGTATTCATCGGGACGGATCTGCGTGTATCGGCACGATCGCCGTCTTCCGACATCTCTTTTGAATGTTATTGCAGAGGAGGAGAGGCAGCCGCTGGCACAGACGATTCGTATTCGTCAGTGCGTGCGACGAGATGGAGACAGGGCACGTTTTGAACTCGCAATTACGATATCTCGGGAATCTGGCGCGTCATTATTAGAACCGATAAAAGAAGGGAGAAGAGAGAAAGGGAAGGGTAGAGAAGGGAGATTTCTATGGGAGCGAAATAATATTGTCGGATTCGTGCGCTTTCGAAATCCATAACTTTGAAACTATCTTTGTCCGTTATAGGCGGAATTTAATGGATCGAAATTACGTTTTTCTCATCGCCGTGATTTTACGTATAGACTTATGTACGCGTTATATTAAACCTTCTCAGGCAACGACATTAACGTAGATGTACCGATATTCTGCAGTTATTTCACCTAGGCTTCGAACCTTGTAATTTGCTTACCATTCTACGTACATGGTCGGTATTACTGGTCGATGAATCGTGAGCTCGACGGAAACTCAAACGGAATTCCGTCGCTCGTTAGATGATGAAAAACGTTAAAAAACGTAACGAGATACACACGGAAAAGGACGGAGGAAAACGAAAACAAAGAAATAGAGGTAAAAAATAGAAATCATATTGCAACAGCCAGTCGCTGAAACATCGTGGTAATTACGTGTTTAACACAGACGATTTTATGTTGCAGGGAGGTCGGTATTCCTGCAAAAATTTCGGCTGGAATAACGAAATGAATGCAGAATCGCTTCGAGTCGGTCGAGTGGCCCACTCGAAACGAAATACGATGTGGATGCGAGGATCCGCGCCGCGTCCGGAATATTTTTCATTTAAAAGCATTTCATTTCGAAACGCTCGATATTTTGTCGTGTGTCTCGCCGTTTCGAAATCCCTCGGGAAATCCGATCTATCGAGGACGCGTATTATTATCACACGAGAAACGGTCGAACGACAGAGTTTAATTTAATCCTTGACCCCTCTCTCTCTGCCTTCCTTCTCTTTTTTACTCTGTCTTTTTCTAGAAATGTCTTTCTTCGACGTTGCAATTTTGTTCGCGCGACTCGTTCGATGTATTCGGACTAATATCTTTATATCTCTTTTTTTAACAGGTAGTTACCTGATTTTGAGCATTCTGTTCGGCCATCGCCTTCTCCTTCGCTTGCCTCTTGCACTTGTATCGGTGATTTTGAAACCATATTTTCACCTGTAACGTGAGAAAGGAATTGTTCCTATTAGTATGGAATTTTATTGGCAGAAATTAGAAAAAAGAAATTAGAAAAAAGAATGCCCGTATAAAGCCTATGCTAACGTGAATATCTTTTCCACATTTCCGAAACAAATAAAACTTGAAAATATCAAGAGGAACCAGAGTTCGGATCGCGATACCAGATGCTTCGAGTCGAATTTTCCTTTTTCCCGTTTCTTAAAAAAGCTGGGACGCATCTTTGACGCGCAAACTGTCACCAGGTAGGAACTGAAATATTTTTACAAGGGGGAGCCTTTTGTCGCGTGTGTACGTTTCAAGTAATCTGGAACGATTCGTGGTCCCCTTAAATTCATAATCCGTGGTTATTATAAGTTTGTTATTTCTACGAGAGGGATTTAACGCTTCGCTCACTTTGCTAGATACTTTGAACAACGATCTTTTCACGCCTCGCCATCGATTTCTTTTTAATACGTGTTTTATTTTACATTTTTTTTCTCAAATTTTAATTGATAAAATAGATAAGGAAAATAAAGAATAAAAATCTTTTCTTTCTGTTAAAAAGCCTGCGGATTTTAATTCTATTTCATCCGGCAATTTCAGAACCACAAAATGGATGCCGAAATACCAAATTTCCGCCGATCGAATAGCCAGAAGCGGAAGTTCCGCCGGTTTAATCTCTTCCATGCACGATGTCAAAAGGAAAACGCAGCAGTTTTACGAAGTTCGGGCCTAGGAGCAGTCGTGCTCTCGTTCAAAATCGCTTTTACGGCAATTGAACGCGATTAGGGAAGCCGGCCGTGCGGACGGGATCGAAATCGGCATCTGCTTATGACAGCGGCGCGTTATAATCCGTATTGTAGATTATGCCACGTTCACAGGGGCGCGCCCCGATCATCGTGGCATTGTCGTCGAGCGACGAAAACAATGCCCTCCGTTTCTGTCGGCCGATTTAATCCTTAACGCGAGCTTCCTAGGATAACGTCGCTCGCGTTAAACTGTTGGCCACGTTTCGAACGTTATACGAGTATTGCGAGCATATCTGTGATGATCCGGTAAAACTGTTAAGTCGATCGTTTAATTTTGCTTTTTCCAAAAGGCAAACTCTTTCCACGGCAACGTGTGTACAAGGATTAGCGCGAGCGAATAGAGCAGGGATGTATTCGCGAAGATAAGGAGACGGCAGATCGAACGATTTGAAAAAAGGAGGACAAAGGAGTAAATTAGAGGCATGTGTGAAAGGTACGCCTAAGCCCGATCTTTATCGCGCGTATCAAAGGCGAGTCCGACCTATATGTTGCCTCGCCTGTAACCTCCTGCTCGAGTGCTTGTAACCCGCTGCAATCCCCGTGCGTAGCCGCCCCGTGTAACCCCCATTGTCGGAGTTATGCGCGCCGTAGAATGCAACGAAAGCACTTTAAGGGGCCCCCGCGCAGTAGACCGTGTCTCGAGAGCCTGCCACCGTCTGTCTAATTCTTTGAATATTAGCGGGATCGACCACCCTCGAAAATTCTTGTTCCCCCTTCGAGGCAGCGCTCGTTCGCCGCCTCGCGTGTACGCCACGAATACCGATCGTTCTATGGCGAACACGATTTTCCAATTGCCCTTCTCTCCAGTGATTACCCATTACGATATTTCCAGGAATACTTGTACCTGCCGCCTGTTACAATAATCGATGTTTTAGTTTATCGTCTTTTACGAGTTGGCTCTTGAATCGAGCGTTATGGGGAAAAATCAACAACTGTTGCGAGCGTCGAGTACCGATGAGCGAGTAAGTATACAGTTTACTCGTTTGCTAAGTAGTCTTCTATGTCCTTCTAAACTCTAATGCTTGTATTATTTTTTTAAATGGTTTCCCGAGTAAAATTAGTTATGCTTTCAGTTTTAATCTGTTATCGAAGCTGTTAGCGAGAAGACGGCAATGATGGTTGACGATACTATGGAAATTCATCTTCGAGAACCGTGGACGGCATTTACATTTTGCAAATACATCTTCAGTGCCATCTGTATTTGATTGCGCTTTACGAGATCAAAATTTTCCATTGGAAACGTCGGGTCCGATTGATTCAGCTCGTTTCCAGCAGCAAGTATAACGCGCATAAATCGCTCATAATGGAAGAAGGTGACGACTGGTTGTAAACAACGGAAAGAAAGGGAAGGAGCGAAGGTCGCGAAGAAAAGCGCTTTGAATCCGCCGGTGGTGAGCCCTTCCGCGCGACTTTCCGCGTGTGTTTTGTAGTACGACTGATGCGTAGGGCGGAGAGACCTTATCTAAAAGCCACGAAGAGGTACTAGACGAGGCAAGTACTCTCTCGCCGCTCCCATTCGTTAATTCCTTTTCCACCGATAATCCACTCGTCGAAGCCCGTGGAGTTTCGGGCGTGCGGCGACTTTGAGAGGTCTACAAACAGCCTTGCTTGCCTCGACGCGTTCTTGCATTCTCCACTTTCGCGCGTCACCCGCTCGTTTCGCCGTTCCTTTTGTCCTGGGTAAAACCTTGTTACCGTTTTCGCGTTTTCCGCCAGACTCCTTTCCAGCAACTTTTCCAATCCGTAGATCATGACTCGCGTCGTGAGATCTTTCGAGATGAGATTTTAATCGAACGATCGACGCTATACAAAGAACGGGGAATATATTATCCGGAATATTTGTAATTTCTGGCAATTCGTCTTGAGCACGTATCGATATCCGCGATCGTGTTCGAGCTATAAACGTATAGGCAACGACAGTGAAAGATCCGACGAGACGAAGGCGGGATGAACTGTCGGAGAGAATTGTTATTTCAAGGGAACGGCCTGTCCGTCAGTCCGTTTGTCCGTCGCTCCCGCAACGGCGCGGTGTGTAAACAAAGAAAGTTGAACGAGATAGGGATATAACTGGTGTGTACTCGCAGACCACGGAGGAAAGAAATTCGTGGCGAATGCCGATTCTCGACCAGGAGAGCAACTTTCGTGTCTATAAAGTTTACTAAACCAAGTCGAGCTTACGAATAACTGGACGACTCGATATCACCTTCGACGGTACGCGACTTTTACTTTGAAGGGAATCGAAAAATTTATTGTCTATTATATTTTCCGTTCTTGCGATCGTTAAATATAGAACCTATTCTTTCGGAAAAAATAATCTATCAAACGGTTGCTTGTACGAAACGAACGAAAGGAAAGGAGGAACAACTTGTTTATTTTCAATGGGTACGGCGAATCCGGTGCAAAAAGGCAGCAGGGCCCGCAGGGGTCCGACCGAGGTTTACTCAACACCGAGAAAGGGGGAGCTTAACTTTAACTTTCGATTAACTCGTGGTTAACTCTCGTTCAGCCAGGTAAATGAAACGCCTCCCGTAACCGTTCGAGCGGATTTGCGAACACCCTGCGCTTTTCTTCTCTTCCGCGTACATCCTAAAAGGTCCGCCGACAAAGACCTGTCGTCGACACGTTCCTTCGAGCTAATTGACAGTAACGAGCTTTTTCACGGCTGATTTAAGGTTGACGACTTAATATCGACCGTAGAGTCAACATTTTCAAGAAGTCGCAACCAAAATAACTGCCTTGTCCTAACATGCTATAATAGATCACGCAGAAGCTATACAGAAGCTTTCGAAGCTCCTGTTTCAACGAACGTAAACCTTTTTAAACGAATTCTTTTCCACCATAGATACGGACATCAGAACCGATCAATCCTGAACTTTGTTCCGTTTCGCTGTTATTTGAACGATTCGATTCCACTTTGAACATTTCCAGCTTTTAACCGGCGATCATTCATTCGACACGAAGTCGCTTCCGCACCGACTATTCGTCTCTTACTTCGACATTAATTAGCGTATCGAATAGCGATAAATCCAGAGGGCAGTTCATCAAAGCGCGGCGGAGAACATGTAACATTTGGGAGGAACATGGAGTACCTGTTTGGCTTATGTTCGACAGAGGCCGGAGTTCGTACATCCGTTCCGGCAGGGAGTATGCGGTTAAAGTGGACGATTGATCAAGTTAGCGTAACGTCATTACGTCGCGTACATTGAGGGTTCACGCAAAATCACCACCACCACCACCACCACCACCATCGTAAGCAACCGAGTGGTATCGGGCGTCGCCACCCTTCGTGGCCTCGCTAACTGTTTCCTCGGGCAATTTCATCCGACACCAACTTTCGTCGGATTATCCGCTGGAAACCCCATGCAGCCTCGGGCTACTGCAGAATTCACGGGGCTCGTTTCGATGTTGCTCGAAAGAAAGACGCGTGTAATTGACGAGAATTGCCACTCGAGGTGTTCCGAACCGTTTCTGAACGCATCCGCTTGCCTCGGGCAGCGCGGCTGATTGTCTTCTCTAATCTATTGTTGTTAGGGGTGTACGGAGGATGTCGATATTCCTTCCTTTCTCTCTTCCTTCCTATTCTCTTGGTGTAATCGAGCTGGCGCGTAAGTCACGCGTCTTTCGATTTTTATCTCTATTAAATGGGATACCGAAGTTTTGTCTTTTATAAACAGCGTGTAATATATAAGCGAATGAAAAGGGCTGTTTTAGAATCTCGGATATATCCCTTCGTTACTACCAACTATATTCTTCTATTGAATCGACGATTACAATTATTTGCGGAGGGAGTTGGCGCGAAGGAAAAAACCGCAGGAAAAAGGGATTACATTTGCGAGGCTTGACTTTAGTCACAGATGTGTTTCCACCGTAAAGTGCAAGGAACCACAACGATGAGCTTGCGAATACCAGGATCAAGCAACGTCAAATTATGATTAGGGCTGTTAATTGTCCCGTGTTGACTCTTCTGAGTGGTGGCCCGTGGGCAAACACGATTCCCGCCTCCCTTTTGTTGTTTTAACTCAATACCATCGGCCGGGGATGACTTACCGATTACTAGTCGGATGTCTGAAAACCTGGGGTCTACGGCCCGGCAAATAGAAATGACTTTCCAGTTTCTCTCGAACGAGCGAGCGAACTAATTCGCGTTCAACGTGAACGAACAAACGTCTCTTCCTCGTTCCTCGACGATGGAGGGTGGAATACATGCTTTAAATTTCTCCAAAATGCCTAACTTTTGCGTTCACGCCCTTTGTATATTCGAAAGGATAATTTTTCTAATCGTAGAATACTTTACATGGAAGGAGAGAGATAGAGAGAGAATCGTATCCGATCAATTGCATTTACAAAGGTCTAAACAATTTAAGGAAGAAGATTTGATGAAATCGCGAGGACCATTTCACCAGCCTTTTTGCTCCTGATCGCACTTCTCCGCCCTCTAATTTCTTCGTCGTTTCACGCCAGGGATGATCCAATAGCCCGGGAAGCGGATGTTTGCGGTTCAAAATGTATGCACCCTCGCATACCGTCCCAGCGGAGGTGCAGCGGGATTACAAAAGAACGGGTCCGCGCAGTTCTACAGTACGCGTAGCGCAAAAAGAAATTGGTGGCGTATTACGCGACAGGCACGTTCGAGTGTATTTACAATACACTCGTAAAGCTGCCTCTTCGTCGCGATAATTGACGCAAACACGGCGAAAAACTCGTAAGACGACGGCTGTATCGCGTGGGTCTGTCCGCACTGGGAGAACGATCGTTGCCGATTATTTTCAAACAGCTGGAGAGACTGCTTAGAAACACTCGCGGAATTCTTTCCGTTGCGATCGATGCACCGTTTATGCGAGGTTTCTAGTATTCCGTCGATATCGCTACCTTACAAACGTAACCTCGTCTAATCTAAAACTTTTACAGAGAGATTTTCGAAGCACGTAAAGCTTAAAATCTGCCAACTCGGCTGTTACCTCGTCGAAAATCGATTGGTAAATTAAGCTAGTCGAGATCGGTCGTTGCGCGTCAAATAACGACGCTTCTTCTTTACCACGTTTCTACGTGCCTGATAGACTTATACAGATTCGTTCTTTTCTCGGGTCGTCGATGCCGCTACCCTCGAGTGCTTGTAACCGATCACCGACTTTTGCAGTGACCTGTAGGTTCCATGGGAAGACGAGGAAAAAGAGAGGAACGCAATTACGCCGGCCACATGCTGCCGGTGTGCGTGGCGATGGCGCGGTATGACGCGGGGGCGGCCGCAAAAGCCGACGACATATTCATGCGTGCGTTATTATGCGAGGGAGCCGTGAGTGCACTCGAGAGATACGCGCACGCGTTCCACGACGTCCAATTAACCGCACGCATTTCGTCACCAAAGGAATTTCACGCGTGGGACGCGCGCATGCTCGCCTCGATCCTCCAAGATCACTTCCGATATCTTCGAATATAGAACCTAAAGAAGGTACATCTCCGTTCCTCGACTACGTAGCTCGTAAATATCTGTCAGAAATCTCGACGAGTCTAGGGTACCTAATTTAAGCAACGTTTTTGAAATAATCGTCACGAACAACGATGTTAAACAGTTTTTGATGGAAATCGCAGGCCAGACGCATCAGCCGTTTTCTCGTTAATTAATTTCTTGTACCAAGAGGCAGGGTCGACGCAGCGATCCTAGCACGTAAATAGCTTTACTCGTGGTTGTCGAAAATTTTCACGGCCGACGCTTTTCCACGGGTGTTTCGTCCAGTCGAAGATCCGTTTCCCGGCTTTGGGACGACGCTGCCCCTCTCTCCCCCCCCCCATCACTCTCTTCTTCCTCTTCGTCGCATCATCCCCTACTCCCCGTGTCTCCTTGGCGCGGGACACACAGATGCGTCCCTCCATTTTGCGCTCGCATTGTTACTCCAAGTGCAGTCTCCCCATTGTTACAATGGCTGGCCACTCCTGGCATTGTTGCCGGTATTGTTATTATTATCACTACTGTTACCGGTTGCGGCCGACCGGCGAATGGAGAAGAGGAGAGCCAGCTGCTTCGTCGAGTGCCGCATTAGAGGCAAATTACACTCCCTCTGGCCCGCCTTCCTCTCTCTTTTTCTCTTTTTCGCTATGTCCCTCCAGGCTGGTTATCTCGTTCTTTCTCAGTTACATTCTGGATTTCACCCCTTTTTTAAGCTGGAAATTTCGAACGGTTGATCGGTATCGGATTCGAACGAAAGATACCTACCGAATGCCATCAACCTGCCTCGAACATATTTCATACAACCACGTTCTTTTCTAGCATTTATCGTCAACTTTTTACTTTCTTCGACACTCGCTTAAAACTCCTAAGCTTTTTAGGATCGCTTTGCCAAACGAAACGGCGTATCGTTATGTCTCAACGGTTGCGTAATTCGAGAATCGAGACCACGCGGACTCGATACGCGCGATAATGCCTTTTAGAGCAGCCTGCAACGACTTTTCGGTGAAACTAGCCGTCATATCGCATCCGATAATCGCGGAGGAAGAAGGCAGAGCGGAAAATGGGAACGAAGAAAACGGCACGAGAAACCAACGTCAACCAGGATGCATAATTAATCGGTGGCTACGTGGACGAATTAAACGAGCAATTCGAAGCACGAAATTGATCGCAACAATTTAATCGCGAGAGGCCGCGCAACGGGTCTCCGCAAATTATGCCCGGTGAGTTACAACGAGTTTAAAGCTCGTTAAAACGCGAAAGACCGACCTGTGCAGGAGAGAGAAGTTAATTAGAAGGAAGTAAAAAAAGGAAAGAGAAAGGAAAAAGAAAAAAATGAAACGTGATGGAAATGAAGGAGAGAGGGAGAGAGAGAGAATTTATATCAAGGGGAATTTAGACGGCCTGCCGCGCGGCTGGCGAGCATGGCGAAAGAGGGAGACATTAATTAAAGTGCAAAAAACGTGCGGCGAGTCTGATCAAAAGTTAAATAATTAATAGAAACCGCAAAGTTCAGGCGAGATCGCGGATTAATGAAAAATCACCGAAGTGCGGAATTCGCGAGTCTCGAAACCGGTGGACGAAACAATCGCCGCTCGCCTTCCATTGTTTCCTCTTGAACAATGACGATTGACGTTATTGTTAGCGCCAGCCAGATCGTCCACTGGCTCTCCTTCTGCTACGGCTTTCGGCCAGCGAATGAAACGTTTCGAACGTCGCGTCGCGTCGCGTCGAATACCGGGACAATCGAGTCAAGGTGCTTCGACGTAAACATCCAACTTCGAAATAGGATTTTGGCCGGTCGAGCATTTCCATCGCGATGGATTTACGTTTATCGTCTTAGCGTCGATCCATCGATAAAAAGGACTTTGGAAGGTAAATGGATACTTTGAAAATAAAGGAAACGCGAGCTAGCGAAACCACGAAAGTTTAAAAACACCATCGCGAATTCCTCTTACAAGATTAAAAGAGAAAGAGTATTTTTATTGCTCGAGATTTCGGTCCTTTCTTCGCAAAGATTCTATTTATATTTTAGCCACGAAAGAAAGGAAATTCGACGAGAAAGCTGCTTCGCAAATATTGTTCCACCTTCGAGCAACCCTGTATAAACGTTTCGCATGCTGTGTATAGATTAGAAAGGAATATTAGATGGTTCTATATGCACATGCAAAGGGCGGATCTGGCCAAGCTCGCTATAAATTTGCTCGTCCATCGAAGGAGCCTTTAATACTGTTTACGAATAGCTCGAGCTTTTAAGGTATTTTATCTTGTCCTTACGTAAATTGTCCCTTATCTGGCGACATAAAAGTCGACTGGCACGGTAAATTTAATGTTCGAATTTCAGGATCAATTGGATCGAATGTTTTCTGTCTAAATATTACGCAATCGCAACGTGCAGAGACTATCGATAGCCGAATATCTACGTTCTACACGGACATGGATGTTTTATCGTCGGAAGAAACGATAGGTATAGTCGAAATAATGGAATATTACTCTACCGTAAGAAATTATAGTTGGATAGAAAAAAGCGTGTAATGCGTCTTTCCTGCGCGGTAAGATACGCAACGAGGAACAAAGATAGGAGGATGAAGATTTTTCAGCGAAGAAGATTTCTCGTCGGAAAAATGCTCGCCCGGAAAAAAAGCAAGACGAGGGTGAAAAGAAGAAGGGGTAGGTTCGAACGAACCGTGACAACTCGGCGCACGAGCCTCGCGATTCAACCACGGAGATAATCGTAATAATGGGTTTGCCTACCACCGAATCTACCCTCTTCGACTTTATACGGCAACCCCAATAGGAGGAACACCGAACAGGACTATGCGAGTTCAATGTCGCGCAAACACGCGAAACGCCTCGGCGAAACGATCGACAGGATCGCGGATCTTCTCTTTTCACGCGTGACACGACCTCGTTATCTCTTTAAACGTCATTTGTCGGGTCTCGAGGATAACGTTCCGGAATCGATCACGCTTAAACGTAGAAACGACGAAACGAGTAAATTTATCTCAGGTCGAGCGATGTAACGTTCCCGGGGAACTGCTACGGTTATGGAAGAAGAAGAAGAGAAAAATCGAAAGGCAGCGAGAAATCTAAGCTACGTTTTTCGGTTAAGATTCGTGGAGAAATCGTAAACCAAAATGACGACGGAAACAACGGACGCGACAACGAGAGAACGATCGAGATTCTCTATCGCTGTGTTCTCATCGGGACCCATCGTCATCGAGCTGAACGAGCAGAAAGGAATCGGTGCTCCTCGTCGTCGTTCGTCGAGTGCTCGTCTCGTTACTCGAAACGGGGTCGATTTTGCGTGACGTTCTCCCGGAAACGATCGATGCGGCACTTTGGCCCGTCGATCGGGCAAACGACAGGCGGAAAATTCCTTTTTTTTTTCTTTTCTGCTTGCTTCTCCTTCCTCCTTCCTTTTTCTCTTTTTTTTTCTTTTTTCTTTTTTTTTTGGCATCTCTCGATTCTTCGCAAGCTCTCGAAAGTGTGCTCGCGTCGAACTCGTGGCTCGAGTGTCTCGAAGAGCGCAGATCGGTATATCTTCTTTCCGTTCGTTACGTCGTTCGACTCGTTAATTCGGTATCGATTCTCGATCGCGTCCCAAAGAATCTTCCTCGAGGACCGTCGAGTCCGCAATAGCCTTTTCTCGCGATGAAAAAATCTCCGTCTGTCTTCTCATTTAACTCGACTACCTCGAACGTAACTTGCAAGCTTTCACGGATTTTCAGCTGTCTTTAAACGTCGCAGTACGCTTGCAAAAATTATCTCGATCCAAGGAAACAGATTTATCCGTAAATTAATCGAGCCTCGAGTATCGCAAATTTTGATTCGAGGATTTTCTAGATTGTTTTCGAACGGAAGGAAGTAAACACGCGATAAAAAAGATTTTCTCGTACGACACGAAGCTGTATGTCCGTGATATGTTTTCAAAACGAGCAGGTAACCCGAACGTCGTCAATCTCCTTTCAGAACGGAGTGGAACGTAATCTCGGAGTTTGTATAGCACTTCAAAGAAGCGATAGACATCCTACGTGGTTCCGTATGAAACTTATCCAAAAAATTTCTCATAGAATCTTTCGAAGAGAAAGAAAAAGAGGAAGAAGAACAAACAACGGAACTCGGACGATCGGAACAACAATTACCGATAATGTTCGAGCACCGCGCGAGTCTCCGCTTGGCGAAAACGCTTCTGCCGCTCGTAGCAACGCGACCATGCTCCACTTCTTCCGACCTTTCCTCGCTTAATATCGCTTTCGAGACGGCGCGAGGGCACGTAAGATTCACAGAGCTCTCACATAATGATTCGTTAGTCTCCCCGTGCAGCCATCGTGGGCTACCTACGGAGAGCACGACTTCGTACGTAGACTTCGAGTGGCCGTAAGTGGATGGTACCGCAGGGTGGCGGCGCAGATACACACGCACACACACAGTACATGTACACGTATATACGACAAACCGGGAGCTCGTTTGGTCTCTATTTGTCCCCAGAAGTTCAAGAGTCCGCTATATATATATACATATAAGTGCGCACACACGTAAGAATATATACAGATATACACGTGTACACACACGTACATGTATAAAACCATCAACTCCCAGCAGCGTTTCGTATCTCTTTCTCTGCTTCGCTATCTCTCCTTCGAACGTCTCTTTCCGCGTCCCGCTTCCGAGGCTGGCCTTCGTGGCCAGCATTCACGGCTCGGGCGAGATCCGAGTACCATCGAGTCCGAAACTCGTTATCGAAACTTAGGTGCGCGCGAGCGCACAACAGCGGGCTCGCCCCTGGCGAAAGCACGCGAAAATCCGCGGCTGATTGCAATCAGCCCTCTTTGAGAACTTCCGCGCCCGATTCCGCATAGATTTCACCGAGTCACGGACTCGGGGGAGCCCCGACGACTTCCGGTTTAGGGAGCAACGCGCGAGCGCGCACCTTCCGCTCGGCATAGCTTGCGTTCAAAGTCTTGTTTCGATTCTCTTCTCGGAGTTAGCGAAAAGAATGGATAGATAGGCTCGAGGTTGACGATGACGACGACGACGACGACGACGATAGTGACGACGATGAGTTGTTAAAGAAAAGGGAGGAGAGAAGAACGAGGGGATGAAGTAGTTTTCGTAGAACAAAGTCCCTTTAGACTCTGGAGAACGAAGCTTGTCTCGAGCGTTTTATGAAAGAACGTAGTACTACGTTAATGCTATATGCCGCGATACTACGTTAATACGATACTCGACAACGCGATATCTGCTATATCGTATCGACCGAGAAAATGGTAAGTCGGTCGCTTTTGTCGCATTTTTCTGGTTGATAATCGTAGAAAGACGGAAAGTTCGTTCGAGATACGACGTTTATGAATGATCGTAGGTCGAAAGTACTAGATGAACGACGAGCGGATTGAACGGAGAGACGCGCGGTAGACAAAACGGCAGACTGAACGAGGGGACGAGCGACCAGGATGCAACCAATGAGCCGCGCAACAATTATTTATCGTTGCCAGACTGCCGCATCGTACCGAGCAGACCTGTCTGCCCAATGAAGATTGCTCGTTAAAATCTGTTTCTGGCGGACCGCTTTAAACGGCGACCGCCGAAACGATTCGCTCGAGCCGATCAAATCGGCCCACGTACGAACGAAACCACAACGACATTAGTCTAATTAAACGCGTTAAAACGTATTACGAACATGGGAAACACGCCGAACAGCAGTTTAATTCGATAAGAGATAATAAAAGCCAAAGGAACAAATAGGTAAAGTATATCGTCGCAAGGGTATTTTTCGACGAATAATCAATGTATAGGAAGAGCTTTAGCTGGGATAATTAATTTTCTATGGCCTTTCGAGGCGATTTACCTTTAAGGAGCAGTTTACGTTTACTTTTGCGAGACTCGTCGCATCTTTAATCGGTGGCGATCAAGAACCGGCAATAGAGAAAAATTTCGGCTTCCTAAGATAATATTTACGTGCCGTTGAGTTCGGCGAACGACGCTCTGGCTGACGATCCTACCTGGTCGAATTCCATTTTTCGTTCTTCGAACAAACACACCTCTTCCACGGCTATTTCCGACGTATTGGCATCGTCCTCCACGATTTGCTTAACAGTCTGGCCGCTAAAGTTAGCGGACGTGTCAAATTGTCCGATTTTAACGCGTCGAACATCGCTCAAACATGGCCGATATCTACTTTCCTGAAAAATTCTACCAAGAACGATCTTCGACAACGTGTTTGCACTTTGCTATACCAACCATCCGCTACGAAATACACGAATAAAGCAAAGAACAAGGACGAAAGCGACGTAGAATCGTGGGAACGCCGCGAATACTCGACATTTATCCTAAATCGCATCAACTACGTGGATAGACGGTGGCCCGACGGTTTAACGATCGCTCGAAACATATTGGCTAATTTCGGGAATTTTCGAGCGTTCGGAAGCCCGTTTATAGCGGTAATCGAACGTCTATTCGTCGGCAGTCGCCTCGACATTTCCGGCTAACAACTCCGACGCAACCAACGCCCCTGAGGTCGATCGATCCGATTGGCCGAGAGACGTAGATACACCCACGCGTACACCCACCACCTGCTCTCTGCGATTAATCTCCTCTCAGCAATTAATCCTCATCGTGTACGTGTGTGCAAGCCTGTAAGCGTGTAAGCGTGTAGACGTGTAAGCGTGTACGCGGAATTTCAAGCGTCGAATTCTGGTAGCAGAAGCAGCTAGACCGATCCGGCTGATCGAAATCGAGATGGATGACGTTGTCGCTACATCGTAATTGGGCGTGTTGAACGTTACGCGTACCGATGATTTACGACGCAAGAGGAAATTTAAAAGCGACCAGCGAGAAGATTATTCGAACGATAAGGAAAGCTTGATATTTTATGTTTTCATCGAGGCGACGAGATCGCGGAGAAAACGTGGCTTGTAACGTGGCTAAAGCCGTGGAAACGACCGAAAATGTCCGGTATCTACCTACCGCGTAACGAAAGAATCGCTACTTTTCTTTCGCGGACCTGCTTCCATCGGTGGTGGACTAAATTTTGACAATTTCGCGTTCGGATCGAACGTTGAACGGCAAATCGATCGTAGAACCGATGGATCGTGCAGCGTGATCGACGCTGCACGGCCGACGGCAAACCAAGAAGAAAAACATTTAACACGTACCTGAGTGGGCGTAAGGTGAATTAGGGCGGCTAGGTGTTCCCGTTCGGGCGCGCTCAGGTATTTCTGCTGCTTGAACCGCCTCTCGAGCTCGTGAACCTGCTGCTGAGTGAACAGAACGCGACGCTTTCGTCTTTGGGGAAGGTGGGGGAATTGCATGGCGCCGACGCCCATGCCGACACCGACGCCGACGCCGACGCCCACTCCCATACCTGACGACTTGGTCACGTCGCCCATTGACTGGCCCACAGGGCAGCCGGCCATGTTGGTCCCGGCGCCCGCCGCCGCGGCGCCCATCAGCCGCGAGACTATAACAGAGCATTGAAAATATCAATGGCGATACGTTGTTTTTTTGTTTCGTAGTTGAAGTCGAACACAAAATAGCAATACGAAGGAAAGTAATCGTGTACTTTTATATTTTACGTCGCGATTATTATTACGTCGGGCATCGCTCTACCATAGATAGATTAGATAGAAAAAAAAAAAAAAAAAATAAAATAAAATAAAACAGTATGAGAAAGACGGTTCCGTAGGAAGCTCGCGCGGCACACAACGCGACGATAGTTTCTTCGTTGCTTCCTCGTATGCTTTCATCGTACAGCGGTATTCTCTCGGTCGATCTTGCATTATAGGAGAACGTTCGGTGCGCATCGTTGCGCGCTTGGTTACCGAAGAAGGTTCAGTTCGCCGTCGGCCTACGTCGTGAAGAACGGTTCGAGATAATTTATCCCGTTGGAATCCGTGGAGGATCGCGAAGAGGAGACGAGAGGCACGCGAGACACGCCGCGAGAGAAGAGGCGAGCGAAGGGAGAGCGAAGATCGGCCCTCTGAATTCGAGCTACTGAAACCCAACGAGCAGTCCATCCCTTGTCAGTTGGCGAAGAGCTGTCAAGAACGGACGCGTCTCTACCGGGACAAAAGGAGCGATTTAGCCGCGCAAAGTGCTACGTCATCGAGCACGGGAGGTCCGACGATGAAGTCCCGAATTATTATTATGTCTGTGAGAACGTATTCTCAGCCTGTCAGTCCGTGCCCGCCTCGGGAAAGAAATACCACTCGAGACACCAAACACCGATCGAATTTGTTTACGCGACGCCACGCATCCAGTTACGATGGAAAATCGATGAAAACTTGTCCACCGTGCGTCACTCTCGGCGTAGATCGATATTTCGTGTATCGAACGTACGAGTTGTAAATCGTTGATCGAGTTTCCTGTCGTTCAACGAATCGCTGAACGAAGATGGACTGGCGCCTTTGAGCGAGATTTCGTGAAATATACTTGAGAGAGAGATTAATAATAGATCTTCCAACTCGCGAAGATAGCAAACTACGAGCAACGCGATGGAAAGGAACGATGCTAGCCGTTTACGAATCTTTCGACAAAGTTTCGAGACTATCGTCGATGAAAGGTGGACGATGGGCCGGGACAATGGAAGCCCGGAGAGGAACGACGGGTTCAACGTTCCGTCGAAACGAAGCGCGAACACGGGGGTGGATCGCGCTCGCTCGAGCTTGTAAGAATATCGTTAAGCAAATTGACGCGTTCTACCTGGCCACCGAAGTCGAATCTTCCGTTAGGTAAGATTCCGAACAGCCGGTCGAATCGAAGCGTCGATCGACCGGATAATCACGCGGTATCGCCGATACGACGGACAAACAAAAATCCTGCTCAAAAGTCGAAGCGTAACTTTGTAACGGTGAATTATTTTTAAGGACGATTAGGTTCGATCGAGCGTCGATCGAGTTCCGCGTCTTATTTCGCGGTATCGCGAACTGGTAAACGAAATTTAATGCGCAAGATGGCTCGTATATATTTCTTAACGACTCTGTATCGGAAGAGACAAGAGAGAGCAGGCAGCGAACGACGAATCGTCTTAACGCCGGCCGAGAGCAGAAACGACGACTATCGTCCGTTCGGGCATCGTCGAGGACGCAACGTATCGACGTTCAAATCGGACGTTTCGCCTTTCGTCTTCTTCTTTAGAGACGCGTAACGACGCGCGAAAATCGGAAGAAATTGATTTCGAAAACGTTCCGTACGTTGAGCAACGTCGGCTGGCGCGACGAGGGTCGTTCGGGCTTATTTGTTTAACTAAAATCTCCGGTAGTGTCCGGTAGCCACGCATTTTGGGGGGCCAGGGATCGATATACGTTCTCTAGCGGCTAGCAGAGTGGCGCGTGCGGCCGACAGAAATCCAAGGAGAAGAGCGTCTGTTGACACAAGTCCGAAGGACGCGAGCTTTGTTGGCCGACGATGTTCTTCAACGGCCTGTGAAACGCGAGAAGCCCGAAGAACCGTGCTATCTGCCAGTACGACTGTCTATGCAGATTCGATTTGTCCTGGAAACGCGCGTCAAGCTACATACAACCACGAGAGAAGTAGCCGACTGCGACGGTTAGGCTCGGAGAATAGAAATTTCAAAGTTCGAGCTGCAAACGATCGACGTTTAAAAGTTTGAATCGCCGCTTTCGAAATATTCCGCTTATCCGATCATCGTCATCGTCGATCAGCGTTATCGCATATTTGTAAACAGTCGGGTAGCGAACCGGAAGGTGGATACGTGTAAACGCGGTAACGTTTGGAGCGACGAGCGAAGGATGAATTCACGAGTCGATGTTACGAGACGATGTAACGCGACGTAACGGAAGGACAGGCTGCTGTGGACTTTGAAATACGAGTCCGATACTTCATCGATGGCTAAATGGACGTAAGTGCGAGCTAGTAATAACAAAGGTAGACACGAGGCCAATAAAAGCGGGGCAGACGTGCCTCGTCGATGGCGAAAGGGATGATCGCGCGCGACCAACCCACGCGAAACGACGTTTCCGCTCTCGGAGAACGAAGCCTATCTATTTACTCTCGTCTTTTCTCCGCTCTTCGTCTCGACGTACGAGCCAGTTTCTCCTTTTCGCGTTCGACGGAAAGCTCGACGTTCGTTACGGAATGTAGGATACTTACTGATAATATTACTAGCGAAATCACACGATCGCAGGTAAAAAAAATTCGAAAATTTTGTAGCGAAACGCGAGCAGAGGATAATTCGAATCGTGTTGTCGTTTCGCCTCGGAATATCAAGATCGTTAGGACGCAACTAACGTAAGAACAAATAGACTCCGGGCGAAACAATGTCGCCGCTTCGCGCAATTATGTTATCGCGAATTATCTATCCAGTTATCGACGAGCATTTATCGAGTATTTATCCGCGATTTATACTCCGTACCAACGACTCGGCCAATACAGGCTGTATATTAATTTATTATTTCGAAGTATATTCGACGGTTGCGACAAGGAACGATGAACCGCGATAAATCTCACGATCGAAAGTCCTATATACGCGTGCTCTACAATTTATTCGTACGACAGACAAACGCAACTTGCCGATATCGATCGATAGGCTGATATCGTTAATCGGCAAACGGTCGCGTACGACGGACTTTGAAACAAGCTCGTTGTTCTTGGTGTACGCGTTCGCGTGGACGCGTCGGAATCTAACGAATCGACGAATCCAATTGCCAATTTGATCGCTTACGCGTGTATTAGAGGCTGAGGTTGTAACGTATCTTTCGGAGGAAGCAACGCGCGAAAACGGTGGCGGAACCGAGAAACGGAACAGAGAGCGACGCATCGACGAGGCAAGAATTCCGGTAAAACGATGGAAAGACAAAGTACTCACTGGCAAAGCGGGGATCGTTGGTGGCGGACGGTGTAGGCGCGTACCACGGATGATGGGATCTCATGGGGTCGGTGGCGGTCGCGCCTCCGGCGACCGCTGGCCCCGCATGATGATAGGACAATTCCGCGGCGCAGTACTGATACTGCGAGGTGAGTTGCATGGTCGCGTAAGGATTGCCCATGGCGGTCATGCCTGAGCCGGCACCGGCAGCGCCGCTGCCTCCTCCGGCGGCGTCGTTCGGACCGGAAACCGGTCCGGGTGTGCCGCCACCGGGCGTCGAGCCTCCGTGAAGCGGTGGACTGCCGCTGCTCGCGCTCGAGCTACCGGTATTGCCGCCGACACGGGCGCCGCACGCGTTTCCGTAAGGCGATACCTGAGAATGCGTGACCACGCCGACGCCGATCACCTGCTCCAGCTTCCTGAACGACTCGTTATCGATGGGTGAGAGAATGTCAGTGACGCTGAACGGAGTGGTATGAGCGCCACCAGCGGCTTGTACGTGGGACGAATGCTGTTTGGGCGACAGGCTCATCGCCAGGTCGATACCGTTCAGATCCGTCAGCAAGCTAGCTTGCTCCAGCTGGGTTTGTTGCTGTTGCTGCTGCTGCTGTTGCTGTTGTTGTTGTTGCTGCTGCTGTTGTTGTTGCTGATGCTGGTGATAGCTGGTGGCATTGCCGTTCCCCTGGTTGCCGGCGCTGTTCCCGCCGCTGCCACCGCTCATCTCGACGAGGCCCGCGCCCTCGAGATACTTGAAGCTCGCGCTTCGCGGAATCCTGAGGCCGGCGCTAGCCGCTGGATACCGACATGACTTCGACCGCCTAGCACGCGTTCAACGGACAATTTCGATCGCCGATGCTTCGCAGCCGCTAAACCGCGTCGCTCGGCCTTTTCTTTTCCACCGCTCTGATTTATGTCTCCGACTGCCTGTTCTTCTTGTTTCCGCGCGCTCTACCGCGTCTCCGACGAAATTCTATTTTTCTTCTCGTTGGTTTCGTCGAACGACCGATAAAATCGGGGATATATGTTTTCAGATGTTCAGCGCAGATAGATATCGTCCATTTAAACGAGGAGGGAAGAACCGCGTCACTCTTGGCACAGTTTTAAACGATTCACGGCCGCACTTGGTTCCATTCATCGGCCGACGATAAACGATCGCACACTGTTTAACGATCCTTGGCACGATCGCTGCGAGACGTTGGATCGACTCATCGTCCAGGTAACCGAACCACGTACATTCGCGATTTGGTTTTCATCGATGGATCAACCGACTCGGTGCGGTAATACGCGGAACGCGTCCATTGTATCGACGCAAGGAAGGCTGGCTGCGGCTGGACGCGTCCAGCGGCGACACCGCGTCATTCGCCGCATTCCTCTGTTCGTGTTGCATTCACCAGGTCGGACGATATCCGGAAAGTGGAACGAGGTCAAACACGCCGTGCAACTACGCAAGTTGTGGATCCACCGCTGCGTACCACCGATCGTCGAGCACGAACCAACGTCGACCAACGATCGCACGCTTGCCAAGGTCACCAACGACCGACCGTCCGCTTCTCTTCGCGTTCGCACACGACCGATCGGACGTCTTTCGCAGGACGAACAAGATCCTAGAGGCACAACACGATTCGTAGAGCGAGGACACGAGCGACGAAGGCACGGCACGGCACGACGCGACGCGACGCCACGCCACGCGATGCGATGCGATGCGATGCGATGCGATGCGAAACGATACGGAACGAAAGGCGAGAACGGAAGAATGACACGCACGTGGTCGAGGAGGAGAGTGGCCGGCCAGAGCCGGCCGGCGGCCGACTGAAATCACCCGGGGGGTCTTCGAGTCCTTGGACTCTGCCGATAGAGAGACGATGGTAGATGTACCACTCTACGGTTCGCCTCCACCTTCGTCGAGGATACACTCTCTCTCCGTAGGAGAGGAGAGAGTGTCTATGGATGGATGGCTTGCTGGCTGGCTCGCTAGCTGGCTGGCTGGCTGGCTGGCTGGCTGGCTGGCTGGCTGGCTGGCTTGGCTGACTCGCTGGCTGGATAGATGGATGGATGGATGGATGGATGAATGAATGAAGAGGACTGTCGGGTACTCCTGGAGAGGTCCTCACGGCCGCTTAGACCCACTCGACCAGCGCAGCGGCTCGGCCGGTCGCGCTCGCTCGCTCGCTCGCTCGCTCGCTCGTTCGCTCGTTCCTTCTTTCCTTCCTTCCTTCTTTCCTTCCTTCCTTTCTTCGTTCGTTCGTTCGTTCGTTCGTTCACTCGTTTGTTCGTTCGTTCGTTCGTTCTTTCGTTCGTTCGTTCGTTCGTTCGTTCGTTCGTTCGTCCGGGCTCGGGCCCCACAGCCTCTCGCGGAGAACCCGTACGACGACACGATGAGTGGAGTGCCCACTACGGAGAAGTGCCTGCTACCAAGAGTCGTGATGAGATGTCCCCTTTTGCGTGTGAGAGAAGGGCTCCCACTCGCCTTCCTCTAGAGGGGTTCGCGGGGCTATCTAACCGACCTCCGAGCCAAACCCGCCACCCTAACCATCCCGTCATTGGAGGAACCCCGCCAATCAACGCGCCCATGCGATTCCATTGGATCGCTTTCCGCGCGGTTCCACTCTTGCTCGGGGTTGTCCCGCGCTGCTCGCCGTTACGCCGTTGGTCAGACATATAGATGTTCCGTTATACATCCGCCTATCGCGCCTCTGATCCCTGACATCCCAGCCAGGAACCACCTCGTCTACCTAATCTACTACCGTCTCATGGCCACCAGCCTCGGGACAGCCCACCTTTCTCGCTTCTCTTTCTATTCCTCTTTCTCCAATTACCGATCTAGTTCTGTCCCTTTCTAGTGTTCTACGTCTGGCATTGTCCTTGGAAAAATTTCACCGCACTCTGCTATGCATTTTGTCGAATTTTTCTTCTTGGTAGGGTGCCTACCACGATTTTACCGACCACCCTTATCAAGAACAGCGACGGTACGCGACTGTCTAACCGATTGACGTCGTTCGATGGTTTGCCATCACGATGCAACGTGTCGCTAGCTGTGCATTCCTCTCGTATTTACAGTTTTTCTTTTTTCAACGGAAATAGATGAAATTTCTTTTTGATACGGTTCCTCGTATTCCCTTAATGAAACGCAACGAGACTAGCATGCCCGATTCTACGTTATACTACGCGTACAATTTCGATATTTCATTGAAAAGCTCAACTTCTAAAACGATTCGTTAATATCGAAACGTTGAAATACTTATTTCGAGTAAGTCGTTGGGATTTATTTTTTAATCTTACATTAGTATTTGATAGATTTTTACTTTTCGAGCTTTTCGATAACAAAATTATCCTTTCGTTATACGTATATACGGACGAGATGCACTCTCTCTCTCCGTCCGCACATACGTCAATACGTAATAAGCGAAAGGAATGTTCCATCGGCATACGATATTAAGCGACATCCGTCGTTCGTTTTCTCAACCATCGTGTTCCTCTCAGGAAGATAATCTCTTTAGAAACTTCACACCGATAAGGTTAAAATGGCAAAATGGATATACCATGCTTCTAAAGCAATTACAAACTGTATAAAAAGTGTCAGCGTTGCGAGAGATGGTAATTTACATAAAATATTTCTCACATATCGCTTTTCTATAAAACTTGATTTATAATTGCTGTTTGTTTTTGCTTATATAACCTAAAACGTGTCATCAAACTGTATCCTATATAATTTTCTTAATTCTTTAACTTTGAATTGACAACACAGTTTCATCTACAGATTATTTTCAGCTACCACCGTTGGTTTATTGACACCGCAGGTTTTATTACTGCAACATACGAGGAATACTAACTTTTATATGAGAAGTAAGTAAGTTTCGTCGACACGCTTTGAGAAACATTTTTCGGCAAACATTTCTGCTCGAGCGTTGATAATCTGGAAATATTACCTGTGCTTAGGACCAGCTGCGCAATTATGGAAATCTGTTACGAGCGTTAGCAATGCTGGTAAAAGAAGAGGAAGAGCGAGAGGTGTGGCAAAGCCCAGAGATTTAAATCGCGGTCAAAAATTGGGTTATGGAAAAATACCAATCATGTTTCCTGGACTGAATAGCCCTATCCTGCGCGGAGAATTTGCGATGCAACAAAGGCGTCTTACGGAGGAAGAACAAGAAAATTTTACCACCTCGAAAGTTGTTACTATAGTCAAACCAAGACGATTAAAAGTTCACCCTTTAAACCGAGGTTGGACCGGAGGTCTGCCAGGTGGGAGGAAAATTGGACCACCCGATCCTGTTGATGACGGTTTGTGATATAATTGTTCGATACATATATACGTATATACCTGTATATACACATATAAATTGTAAGTGAAATTTTTACCAATTCAGATGTCTTCCATGGATTCGAATCTTGGATATTATTTGCCAAAAGTTCAAGTATCATGTCGAGTACTATGGGCAGAGTGAAACGTTGTTGGGGTATGGTTATTACTGGAAATGGAAAAGGCTTGGCTGGATTTTCACAGGTAATAGGACGTGATTTTAAACCAACCATAAATGCAGCTAAAAACAAGGCAGGACATAGATTGATATACATCGAAAGACATAACGAACATACTGGTAAACGATCTTCTTGTGTCTTTTGTTGTCTATTATTAGCTCCATAACTATGTAAAATTATAATACCTTTGGTTCTAGTACTCCATGACTTTTATGCGCAATTTGGAAAAACGAAAATATTCGTACAACAAAAACAGAAGGGTTATGGACTGAAATGTCATCGTGTTATTAAAACATGTTGCGAAGCAATTGGTATCAAAGATTTGTACGCTAAAGTCGAAGGATCTACAAACGTCGCCTACATCGTAAAAGCTTTCTTCATTGGCTTACTGCAACAGGTACATCGATCGAAACTATATTAACAAGTAGCAAAGAAGAACGGTACTTTTCACATTATATGAAACTTTGCAGAGTATATTGATAATAATATTATTAACGATATTTTTAGAAAACATACCAAGAAATGGCAAATGAGAAAAAATTGCATGTGGTCGAAATGAGGAAAGAAAATAATTATTATCCTACTGTACTTGCTTCGCCATCGGTAGTTCGAACCTCTGAAGAAATTCCACAAGACGAAATTTTAGATTTTAAACAGTACGTAATGAATGGAAGAATTCCTTTGCAGAAAAAAAAGGCTGAACCATTTTTCACGAAATTGCCTTCGTGGTTATTTCATTTACGTAAACAAGAACGTCGCAGGGATCAGGATCAGGTTATAATCAGGTTAAGAGCTCAATATAACGACGTGTGTAGTTTTCTCGCTGAAAAATATCCGGAAGCAAGAGCTCCTAGATGGAGAAAACATGACAAAAAGGAGGAGCAGGGGGAGGAGGAAAGAGCAGTTGAAGCGTGATATTTCTATATTAAATATGAATAGTTCGTTAGAAATGTAATTGAATATTAAACGTGTATTCGGTAATAACCAGTAATAACAAAACTATGTGTAATCGAGATTTTTTCTTTTTTTCTCCGTATCTCGATATATTTACTTACAGTGGTTATAAAATATTTGAAGGAATAACGTTGAACTTAATTACGAGCAACAAATGTAAATATGGATTCCGGTCATTTAAAAAGATAAGAAGATTAAGAACACGTTAAATTGTATTATTTAAATAATGATTATTACTAGAAGTCTGTATTATCCGCAGAAGGTATATGCATAATTACCTTCTGTTCGAAACATAAAGTGTTAAATATGGCGTGCAGGCGAATGTGCCGGAAATCTTGTACGGCTTCGTTTTAACATAAAAATGAACGTATTCTTATTGATTCCTCGAAAAGATTTTTTGAAAAGGTGTCTTTCGGGTAACCGTAAATCGTTCCATCCATATTTCATACATTTAATACATAGATCAAGTTGCGAAATAACTGATGTCTTATCGAACATTTAATTATTTCTTATCGTGTGTATATACATATATGTATATTTAGTTGATGCAGAAGAAAGAAATCAATATCAAATAAATCATGGCTGATCCAACGATACAAACATTCTGTTGTCATCATTCTAACAGTACAGATATGGCAATTGTAATAATGCAAGAATTCAATACAGATTTGTACAACACTGTTTGTATGCTCTCTTCTTCTATAGGTATCCTAGGTGCCATGTATCAGGTAAGGGAAATTTTTAGTAAAATCTTACAAATCACTGATGAAATTGTTTTGTAGATACTTCCAAGAGAAGCGTCTAGTCATTCTCACAGGTGGCAAAGCTTATCTGTATCTAGAGGAAGAGAGATCATCGTATGGCTTGCAATTGCAGACCTATTAGCCTCGTTAGGTAATTACATTTGTTTTCTAGTACTGAAAAAATACGAGACAGATAAAAAACAAACAAAGTCACTTTTCTCCTCTCAATTTGAATTTTTTACTAGGTGTATTTATTAGATCGGCGATATGGATGAATTTTAAATCCATAATGCCAATGCAAGATGATACATCAAGTGTTGTCTTTTGTGCACTTTTGTCGGTAAAATAATTGTATTAAAAAATTCACCGCATTAGTAATCTGTATTTGTTTCGATCTATTGTCCTATTAATATAAAAAAAAAAAAATTACCAGGCTTGGATACAATATTTTTATATGGCAACATGGATCTGGACTCTTTGTTACGCCATAGACATGAAACTGTTACTAGGAGACAGATCTGGGTATTCTACTTGTTACCATGCCTTTGCATGGATATGTCCAGCAATTTTGACTACATTTGGCTTAACAATTTTATATATGCCAGATGCAAAGTTAGTTTTTGTTTCAATTTAATGGCATGCCACAATGTTACCCATTGTTATTTCCATAAAGTATCATGACGCTTTTCTTTTCCCAGTTGTCATAATTTAACATCATTATCCACTGCTACATTACGTATTCTGCCAAACTATTGTGCCACTTATGTGCTATTAGCAGTGGTCATGATAGTCAATCCTGTGTTATATTTCGCGTCGACGCGAGATCTTCAAACTGTTGTCACTTGTAGTTTGGCACAAATAACAAGTAGAGAAAGGAAATTGGTGCAAGCGATAAAGCTCAAATTTGCATTGACTAATTTTGTTTACTATGTATGCTGGTTACCAAATTTAATTAATGGGATTTTATTATGGACTTTATGGTTCCAACTACCGGTCAAAATTATCATTGCACTTTGGTACATAATGGTATGTATATTTTTTAAGATCAATATTGACAAGTTCAATTCATGAGAATATTTTATCGATAGGCTGTAACAAATCCCCTTCAAGCTTTCTTCAATGCTCTTGTTTACAAAAGATGGAGTAAGAGAGAAAAGTTTCGATTGGAATGCTGTCAGAAGTTAGGAAAAGGAGACAAAAATATGCGATTATCAGAATCATCGCCCTTACTGGATCCCAAATTTGGCTGTCCCCCACATACGAGTATTAACGGATCTTCTTCGTTCTGAGAACTGTGATACCGAAAATTAATTTTTCATTCGTAATAATACGAACAATCCACTGCCTTATATGCTTCAAAGAAAGCTATATTTTTAATATTTATATGTTTTTCAAGCTTTAAGGAGATAATGTGCTCAATAGCCCATTTTACGATGAAAATTGCTTAAGGGAAAAATATAACTGAAAAATCACTGTTTGTATGGAAATATTGTATACATAAAAGAATTCTTTCTTTATATATAAACTTACGTTTAGAATAAGATTTTCATTAGAGATTAGAGATTATAGATATTTCCTTATAGCGATAAAGAGCTTTATGGAAAATTGATTCTTCGTACTAATTTGGTAAATACATTTGTTAATTGTTATAAATGTTAAAAGATTTTATTTTTTACATATATAAGAAGAACCCATATAGATGGGTATTACTGTTATGTTATGGGTATTACTCCCAATAGAGTATTACTGTTTAATGGGTGTAGCCTTTCTTCATACATCCAATATTTTCATGTTGCAGTTCAGTCCGAATAAATTACAAACTGTTAAGCATCACTGAACGTTGCACGAGTACATCATATGTTAATATAACTAATATTTTGATTTAAAAAAACATGATAATTTGTCGATCGTCGTTTTTATTACTGTTAATAAAGAGCACCCTTAAAGAATACATATCTACAAAAAATAATACACGTAGAATTTTCAAAAGAGATGTCTTGAATTTTTTTGATTAACAAATTTTATTCCTGCAACAACCCTTCTCCTTTTAATAAAAAAATTCTTATGTACATCTCGCTATTAACAAATGATCGAATACTCCTTTTTCTAGAGATTTACATATATATTTTATAAAGAGTACCAAGACTATGTTTTTTTAGCAACGAATTGTATTTACGTGTAGCACCAAAATTTCTGTGTGAATACAACGAATATAATAACTAATACAAAATTTGTTCGTTCATACTAACGCACAAAGCTTGAATGCTTGCTGTATATAGAAACGAAATCTTCTATAGCCTTAAAAATATAAATCATTGTAAGAGTATAAACTGCCAAAATACTGTAAGATTTATATGCAAGATTGATTAATATATTTTTAAAATAATTATCCTTTTATCTTTAAAGGAAGAGGAACTAACGTGCGTCGTTCAATTTAATATCCACTAACATTTTAAGAACATTAGTCTTGGATTTCATATGTTCATCACATTATCAAACTCATCTTCTTAGTATATTATGTATAGCAATTTTCATTTTCTTTATACTTTCTTCTAAAAATATATTCGATTTTAATAAAATAAGTTTTATATAATGCTATATATTACCGACTAATCCTAGCTATACACAATAAGACTGATCGTATATAAAAGTTTTTCGACTCTACGAGTAACGAACTGAATGCTTTGTATAAATCACTTAAAAATTCTATAATAAATACTGCCAAGTATAGAAATTTAAAATGTAAAAGCGCCTCAAAGAATCTGTAATAATTATTATATATATC
Organism: Bombus affinis; assembly: GCF_024516045.1. Lineage (NCBI taxonomy): Eukaryota > Metazoa > Arthropoda > Insecta > Hymenoptera > Apidae > Bombus > Bombus affinis. The sequence continues at coordinate 11,477,447 of NC_066354.1, forward strand.
TGTAGTAAACTTGCGAAGGTTTGTGCGAAATAAATGAAATTATTATTTGAAACTCGACTGCTAAAAATCTACAATTTCGTCAAACGGCCACTCACTTTCTAATATCTACACTGCATTTCATTCGTTGATTTTTCGCATTCCAATCACACTCCTTTACGATATGTCATAAATTGTTTACCTATCGTGTATAAAATACTATTTTCGTCTTTTACATTTTTGCAAACAAGATACATTTACGTTCACAGAAGATATAAGAAATGTACTGAATTACAGAGATACTTGGCAGTTGAATAATTTAAGTAATACGCTATATCGAACGCGAAACAATACATATGCTCTGTACATCCTTATATAATATATATAAGTCGTCTAATATAGTCGCCTCAAAATTACAATTATATTTTAGAATAGAAACGAATACTTTTATAATCTCATAAACATTAGAAAGAGTATGAAGATTAAAGCACTTGAAAATTATTGTTTTCGTTTGTACGGTTTACTATTATGCCTTAAATAAGCGAGAGCTTTGTATTTTATTTATTTATTTACAGTGATATTATTATCTGTTTTTTTCAAGTGCAATAATTTTTTTAATTATTTTTATGAAACCTGAAATTATTAAGCTTATCACGAACGTGTGAATAAAGTGAAATAATATCGCAATAAAAAATTACTTTTTGAAAAGAATTCTTATAAACGTAGAAAATATACATGTGTTTGTCTCTTATAGACAATTTTATAATAAATTTGGTACTATACACGTGTGTTCTAAACGTGTTGCGAAAAGCAAATAAATATATTAAAACTTATGGATACGAACTCACTCCTTTTTCAGTTGCTATATTTAATAGTAAAATAATTAGGTTTATCATTACGCAATTTGGCACTTGGAATACACGATGTCGTTTTATAAAAAATTAAGAAAACATACACAATGTTAAACAGAATATTTACCTTAAAACACTTAAAGCGCAAAGTATATTACGTGAAAAAGAAGTGACTTGATGTCGAACTTAGCGTCTGTCATCAAGATGAAAAATTCGAAGCTCCTCGAGTCAAAGAGGTGATCTCACGAACGATCATCTCAGCAATCTTCCATGCTAACTCCTCTTTGGCCTAATTATATCGATTTTAATTTAGATTCACACACACAAAAAAATTAGAAGTCATGCGTTAAATGTCACATAAACATTACTGATAAGCGTGAAATTTACCTTATCCTGCTCCATATTTACAAGCCTTTTTACAGCACGTGTTAATCGAGATTCTAAAATTATTTTGAAACGATTATATCAATTCACGTTGTACATTCAAGGTAACTGATCGAAATAGCTCACCGTATTTTCTTTGAGGATCGGGATCTATCTCAGTAACGAATCTGCCTAACGAATCGATATAACCGACGCTCAAACTATAAAATAAACAAGATATATCTTGAAATACTTATATTGCACAGCATTTTTGTCTTATAATTACCTATATTTGTTACGTTTCCATAAGGAATCTGGATCATAAAGTTGTCTGGTATCAATGTTCATACCACCAGTAATTTTTTTATTATTGTTCAATTTATTTCCTTCATTCCCTGCCTGCAGGGTATTCTGCATATTGATACTAACAGAACTGACCTCACTGCTACAATCAGAACCTACGGATATTTAAAAATTTTGTTGAAATCATTTTATTTCTATCTCACTATCGATTACATAGAGTATGATAGATGTAAACCAACACAAACCTGCTCTTTTTAGCCTAGGATGTAAATTCGAACATGGACTGCTTTGTATAGTACTGATTAATTCTGATAAGTATTTGTAATATAACTGAGATGATAAGAAGGTAGGTAGATAATACTGGAAAAGAATTTTCTGTTATCTAAAGTTGAAGCCACTGAATCTTATTGATAGCAATGATTCTGAAGGAGTAGTAGCATTTTTTGTTACGTTAACACAGTATCTTTACCTTATTCAGAAAATTATATACAATTCTACAAGGTTTATCAAAACAATCGGGTTGTGGCCCTTCTCCGTCTTCGCGACAAATGTTCTGTTCGACTTGGAAACGAATTTTATCGCTAAAACCAAGGGGCATCGTTGCTTGTAAGCTAAAATACCTGTAATGATTTGTACAATGATAATATCAATGATCTCGTTATTGATCTATTTAGAAAATCATAAAAGAAGGAAACTGTTAGGTAAATCAGTACTTGTCATAAATAATTAGAGCATCAGTTTGTGCTTCCTCGGGATCTGCAGCATCCTTTTTTTCTAATAAATTTTGTTTATAGCTCATGACTGACATCCAAAAGTCTAATAATTCACGTTTATTCTCAAGTTCCATAAACTCCATAAAATAAAAGAATGCTGTTTCATTGTACAATATATCCGCTAACTGTACATTGCCACTTGTAAGAACATCAATCTGATGTTTGCAGTGAAATTCACTTCGTAAAAAGTCATTAATGTGCCTAGAAAGAATTGCATTTAAATTCCAAAATATAAATAATATAAGCATTTCACAGTTCTTATACTCACTCATTTTCTAATATTTGATATACAATCTTTTGAACAGCCGATAGGCACTGCAACATAGGCTCAATGTTTTCACAGGTAAGAACTTTCTCCATTTTTATTTTCAGGTCTTCGGGGATTTGATTCGTACCTAAAGTATCCTTAGTAATATACCTTTTATGAATTCTTAACACATCCTGCCTAATGGTAGTCATATTTCTTTTTCTGCAGTTGTGATTTGATTGTCGCATTTTGCTTATGGTTTGACTAGTCTTTGGCATGTCGTTGCAATTTGATTTTGCATCATTACTATTTACATATTCATCGAATAGTAGTTTCTTACTTTCATGACTATTTATATTATTCTGTGCCACATCACATTGGAAATTTTCATTGTTGTCTATCGAATTAGAAATACTATTTGTATTCTTTACACAATTTAAACATTCGATATTCTCCGTTGTATTTTCTAATACATTATACGAACTGCACAGGCATTCCACTTCCAGCCAAAACTTAATAAGCGCTATACAATTCTGTGTTTCCATAAACTGAATGAAATAGCCTAGAGCACCTTTGTCCGCAAGTATCTGTGGAAGTGTCTTAGAAAGCTGAGAGTTGAAGGAACATATTTCTTCTGTTTCGCCATTCAGAATTTCATCCTCCTCTTCCTCCTCAAGGCTGCACAATGCATCTGTCGATGTTTGAATCGAAGAGCCACTATTGAATACATCCCCGAATGATTTCCCAGAGCTTGTTGATTTTGTGGGAGAAGTTTGGAAAGATCTGGGTCTGTCTTTTTGTCCTGCAATTACAATCCCGGCAAATGTTATTAATAAGTACACGTTTGAAAAATATTTTGATTTTCGATGATTACGCGAAACAAGCGGAGGAAAGCAGAGTTTAAAGATTGGAACGACGAAGACATAAATATTTTGCGTTTAGGTTAACTACGATGCAATTATCGAGCAACCCTTTCATCAGTGAAATATCAAAAAATATTTACCAGGTTTTTTAAAAAACTGGAACATTGTTTACGTCACAACGAAACATGATAAACGACGCGATATAATATTCAGAGGAGTAGATAATAATATTTCGATGCTTGACGCAAAACTTTTTTTTGTAATGGGCGAAAATTATGCGTGGGTTCCTTTCGAACACGATACCAAGCACTTAAGCACTGAATTAGGAAAACGACACGGTGAACTTTCTCGGTTGTGCGTATAAAACAGCACATGACATTTCAACCAGTCTTCGTTAGTGTCATCGTGGTTCCATTCAGGATCTCTATATCGATACCAATCGAAGCATATCCGCGGCATTTGTTGATTCGACGTCGCGCATTAAAAAACGATCGTGAATCAAAACATCGAAAGACACATCGATGACACCGAACTTGCGTAATCGACCGTTTTTATTTCTAGTATCATCCTAACGCCTCTTTGCTGCCATGTTGCTCATTCGTAGAAAGTTTATATTCATCGGGTCACGATTATTTCCTACGGTTTCACAATAATGGATAAAGTCACAATCAAAAATATCTGCGTAGCGCATCCTAACGCGCTTTACTATCGTTACGACTTTAGGACCTGTGTGTATAACTACCGTAATAAATTTGTAATTTACCATAACAAATTTCTAACTATGTCGCAGTAATTTTCATTTACAGTATACACCGTTCATCTTATATATACCGTGTTATTCGCGTATCGTAAATTAAGGAACATTGACATCTTTGCAATATTTTCCCGTGTAACATAAAAATGACTATGTTTATGTTTATTTTGAATATTCTACAATGATAATCAACGACAATAATTAATCATTACGAACCAATCTTTTATTTACTTATGTATATCTGTAGTATTGGGGAAAAATCCTGGGGAAAGTTCCGATGAAGTACAGGTGAAAAGCAATGGAAAAAAGGGAAATTCCGATGGACCATATACTTGTAGCCCTTTATGACGTTGGGTAATTGAAAAAAGTGTATTTGTCCACGAGAATAATCCAAATCTGTGGAACAAAACCGTGGAATAAAAGAATATAGTCGTTAGTCAGTTGCGAGTAAAGTTTGAGAGTTGCAGTAGCGAGGGAGTTACGAGTGAGTAGCAAGTGACTAGCGAAATAGTTGCGAGTGAATTGCGAGGGAGTTACGACCTACAGAGATCATTAATCAGTGATTTCTACATATCTAGTATTAGTAATATTGCAATATACTATATTACAAAATACAGTTTGCAATGTTAAACACTATAATGTTAACTACTATATGTTAAATACTTCTTTCAGAGCTATACTTTCTTTGCTCATTTCCTTTTCGATGTATTATCTTCGCTGTACCTTGAAATATTTTTGCAAGGAGTATACGATTTGATACCTGCCGATAGTATTCCGTTTTATCAATGTTTCCCCTAATTTACGATATATTCGTCTCGTTCCCCTGGTTGCGTTAACTTTGGACAAGGACTAGGTTACGCGACCGATATAAAAGGAATCCCACCATCCGCTGTAGGAAGATCTTTATTTGTCTTCTCTATACGCGTATACCGTTCCCGCGAGGCTTGTGGGAGACGTTTAGAGTAGCGTTTTAATATTTAAATCGGAATCGCTTTGCATTCTCGTGTGTGCACGCTTTCCTGGTATATCGGTACACGATGAGGCCAATGTCCGGCCACTGTGCTCGAGGCTCTCATGACCGTTCGGCGACAAAGAATACCGGTTTCTCGGTGTACTGACCACTATATCAAGGTAGAGCATCGGTATAACGCCGTCTTTTAACCGGACCCCGGTCAGTCTCAATCCCGTCGACGATCCTCGTGCATTTTTCCATTGCTTCGTGGCCCATCGAAGCAAAACGGTCCTCTTCATCATGTATCCGCGTTACGGCCTCCTCCTCGTGTTCGCTTATCACGTTGTGACTGGTCTGTCCTTACCGACGACGACCTATGATCAACGACAAACCGGTGATCTAAACGTGCAAGTCCACCTGAAGGATGTGCAAGTGGTGGCGTTGTTGGACCCGGAGATGCTTGACGATTACACGGTAAAACGATGACTATCGGTCGCGATGTTCCCGCTGGGATGTTAACGTAGTTCGATAAGCGGTACGGTCGGATGACGCGATAACAAGAACTATTATTATCGTTGATTTTTATCTTTACCGACGGCATGATAAATATGTTGCATCTAGACTTAAGAGATTTACGGTAGTACGTGGTAACATTGATTTAAAGTAAAGGTTGGACGAGTAAAGGATAAGGGAGTGGTAAAGAATATTTAAGTAAATTTTCGCGTTTTTAGGACACGAAGAAAGTAGTGTTAAGCAAATTAACACGATCTTGAATTACAGGAATACGATTATTTCTACGATTACGCCGACTTTACGTTGAAACCGATCGTCAAGCCCACCACCAGTACTACAACTACCACCGAAACAGTTCCATCGGAACAAATCAATGTCTCTGAAACACCCGATTCTTCCTCTCAAAATTCGACATTTCCTTCGATCAGCGAGACAAATACAAATTCTACCGCGGAAAACGCGGAAATTCTTCTACCAGTGGACGCTGAAAAAACAAACGAAACCTTAGCTAGTTCATCGACTGGAAGTTTAGAAAATTCAACCAGTGACGGCGATATACTAAGGATGATGTTAAGTGACAAAATTAAGAACCTGTTTGAGGATAAGAAGGAAGATCCAACGAGGCATGATAACTGGGGATCATCCACGGAGAATCCGTCCAAAAGACTGTCTAGAAAACGGTGCAAATTAGGATATTCGCCGGATGGCAGGGGTCGTTGTCGTCGTTTGAGTCAACGAAAATTATCGTTAATTCCGTGAGTACTACGAAAGCAGGAAACATTAAAATGTATATTTCATCCAATAGAAAATTGGCGAATTTAATTAGCCAAACTAATTAACGAGGTTACAAACTGTGAAATTAAAATTGTATATAAAGTTGCAATAAGACTTTGAAGATATAAACATGAGATATATATATAAAAAAAAAAAAAAAAAAACATTTCAAACGAACAGTAGATTTGAATCCTCTTTGTTTTCTTTTCTTATTCTTTTCTTCTTGTAGATTGACGATGAGATTACCATCGAAACTTTTTGACGATCTAAGGCGCAACACAAGGAATTTGGCGCAGGAGGAAGACGATCGAATGCGTTTAAACTGAGCCGTGCCATGAATATTCGATGAATCCTGTGCGATCGTGCGAAGTTGCCTCATGTTCCTCATGTGACTTAAGTCGAATTTATATTGTTTCATATTGGAAGAACACGGTAGATGAACGCTTGCTTTCATCCGCGGATGAAACGAGGACGAAAGCAGCGTTGCAACAAGTGTAAAATGAAACACACAAAGTGAAAGAGCGTAAATTCGGCTTTACGTTAAGTTACGTATGCCCCATCTTACATTTCTATTCGGCCATAATTCCCCAAGTCGCTGTATATAATAATATATATAAGAAACGATTATACTTGACAGGGTTATAAAATTGTTGTAATAAATTTATGTATCCATATTGAATGATTAATTTCATTTAAATGTCGAATAAAACATCCTGTAGAATAATTTCTCAAATTATATGATATTCCTAAAAAAAAAAAAAAAAAAAAAGATACTTTTCCAGCGATCGAGTCTGTAGAACATAAAGAGATTCCTAACAAAAGAATCTTTAAAAAACGACGAAACCTCGTTCGAAGTTTTACAGATCAAGATAAGTAAATAGATACGAACAGCATGCGATCCTGAGCTTTGTACGCCTGCCCTCTCCGGTGTTCTCTGATCAAGGGAATAAAAATATCGTAGAATTACGTAACACGTTGTCATTCTCGAATGTCGTCTATCGTCATTGCTATAGTATTATCGACAATAATGTTATTTAATTCCATCCGCCATAATTAAGCCTGCATTTTTTCTCTTCTAAGTAACTAAAAATAGATAAAAAGGTTGAGCTATTGTCATAAAATTTCATCTTTCTTTTGAAGCTTAACAATCATATTTTTACCTTTTGTACATCGCATTAACATTTCGAATGTAATTTCTTTAAAATTATCCAAAAGTGTACGAAGAGATATCTAATCGGTTGGATCCTTCTTGAAGGAACGTGCTATTAAGTGAATTCTAAAATAACGTGCCTGAGAAACACGCACGATACAGTCAGTACAATAATTTGTTGCGAGAACTGTTCGATTTCCTTCTTTTAATCCGTAGAGGGGGATAAAGTCGCGAAAGAAGCTACACACCGTGCGAGAAGCAGTACTATCATGAGCGGTCTTGGCGGATGGTAGTCGCTTCATAATCATCTAATGTAAGTCGATTGCCAGGCATACAAGACGTTTCTTACCCTCTCCCAGCAGTGATATTCCCTCGATCTATATACAAGACGCCGGCGATCCAAAGCTGCCAAGGAAGCGGACGAATCTCTCGCACAGTCGAGGATCGGACTTCGTTCAGCTCGGCTGATTCGAGCGGACGCTTCCAAAAGGGTTTCACCAAGATGCTACTGCACGTTGCGTGCCTCGTCCTGTTACCAGGTAGAAAATGACCCATACAACTACATACTACAGATTTCTTCGTAAGATAGATCCTTTCTCAACATTTAATTTTCATATATTTACACGTTGCTCTTCCACTCCTTCGGATAAGTTTTCTAAGTTACTTGTAAATTAATGACTTTTTCTGATGTTTACATATGAAACTGGAGTAATTCTTTTTCACGCTCTATCATCGTCTTCGCGTAATTTTGCAGGCATTCTATCTAAATCATTAATTCCGCAAACAAACGCGGCTCCAGACACGTATGACCAGCGACAAGACGGTGACTTCAATGTGGATGCGAAGTTTGAAAACTTTTTGGTGGTCGTCGCTACTTCCGGTAGCAGTGGTCTATTCAAGAATCTGGCTACTCAGGCGCTGGAGTTAAACGAGCTGATCTCGCAACGCAGCAAGCAACAGACCGCGGAGAAGCCATCTGAAACGATGGTTTATGAGACAGAAGATGCAGATGGCGGGAGGGAGCCTTACCATGTCGAGATCGTTCATATAGAGAAAGAGGGAGATAGCACGGCTCAAAGTAAACATACTGACAAGTCGTCTGACGCTAAAAACACAGGGAAAATTGAATTAGAAACATCGTCGGTGGATTCTAAAAATTCTGAGCCTGGTTTGCAAGAGGTGTCTATCGATGGTAAAAAGACGGTAAAGAGGGCCAGAAGCCTGTGGAATACGGAAGAACATCGTGGACTCGTTGATAGTTCGATAAAAGGAAATAAAAGGTCTACTAACGTTAAAAGTTCGCAAGTGAAGAACCTCGGCCATTCGGACGATCTACCGGTTAAAGAAGAAGAGGCGTTGAAAGCAGCGAGGCCGGGTATATCGTTGAAGAAACAATTGTCGAAGAAGGAGGAGGAAGACATACCTTCGATATCCGAGGAATGGAACGAATTGGGCAAAAAGGAGGAGCTAGTGTTGTTGGGAGGCGGTATCGAGAACTGCGGACCTGGAAGATATAGGGATAAATTAGGTGTTTGTCAGAACGACAACAATTTTAATTAAAATTCATTCTGTTTAGTAAGAGGTACATAAGTTCCATTTAAGAGTGTCTATTTATACGACGATTGTGATATTTGTATACTATAGTTGAAAGTTAAAAAAGGTAGTAAAAAAAGTATAAAAAGCAGGAAAATATATAAAGGAAATTATATGAAAAATTCAAGCGCAAACTTTGATCTCGTAACCGAACTATATATATATATATACACTGAAAGCTATTCTATCTTTTTCTACATTTGTACTATTTACATCTACAATGTATCGTAGGATTGTATCATGTTCACGGAGAAATAAATATACACGCACACACGAACAAAGGCATACTATTTTTTTCCCTAAAATAAGATCCAGCAAAATATGTCAAGTCTAACCTAAAATTTTGTGAACGTTCTCCCTTACAGAATGTTCTCGGATGATGAAAATTTATCTCTGCTTATCTCAATAGATAAACGATTAACTCTTATCTGTAGGCTCAAAGTGGAACGTTTGAATTTGAGTCGCGTTCAAGTGATTCCGATCTTCTATAAGCTTTGGTCGGTAGGTGCCATTCAAGGCGAACCAGGAAGACGATCCTCGAAGTTCGAGCATGGCGGAAATGTAAGAGCAAGGGCTAGGTTACGGTAATAAGCGGCGGCTGAGACAGAGGAACGGGGAAATGAACTCGGTGGGGCCATACGAGGCCGTTGCCCTTTACAAATCGGTCCCGTATATGTGCGTGTATGCACGCGCATCCGCGCGTATGTGTGTATGTGGGTAGGTGTTCGCGTGCGCACCGACAGAAACACGCACGTTCGGTATATTTCATGCACGAAAGAGTGTGTATAAGTTCGGGAGCAAACCGGCTACCAGTGGTTTTGTTTTTCTTCTTACCAACCGAACTTTGTTCTTGAATAGAATTACGTAGATTAATTAAGACCTAAAAAGAAACAAGAAACGTAACGGGTCTTAAAGAGATTGAACGAAATGACATATTTCACTACGACGATAAACAACTAATTAGATCCTGTAAAACCTTAAGCGTAAATGCTGACATTTATTATCTCTTTTACCGTGTATTTAATCTTTGCTTCTCTATCGATGATATAAGCACGATTGTATGTATATTCTACAATAAGAACGTAGTACTAATCGATCAATGAATGTAGCTCAAAGAGTTTTGTAGAAACTGTTTCTTTGTAATTCTACGAGCTACGACATGTAACTTGCAAATTCACGAATATCATTTCATAGTTAGTATGTCATTGTGTAAGAGAAATCTGGTGTTGATTGAAATTTATTGTTCGAATCGCCCTTAAGACAGACAACTGACACATAATATAGATAATTCTAAAGTAAAGTAGAATGAGATATCAACGTCGTCCGAGCAGAAAAATCAATTCCAACCAAGATTACGTTCTACCTGGGTATGTATGCAACAGAACGTGCACAGTGGCCCCCAGGTTCTTGAACTTGCCTGACGATCTGTTTCCATGCCAGGTGGGGACCGGGATCGCCGGTCGGCAGGAGACGTCGTCACACCTCGCTCATCCTCCGCATCGTCAAGACGTTCATTGCTCACGCTACCACGCCACGGGCATCGTTTTTTCTCATCAAAAATCAACTTACAAGTCCTTTTCGTATTTTCGATCGTTCCTCGATCGATCGTTTGCCGCGTGTCAGACTTACCTTGTTTAGGCGAGAATTCCAAAACATCGGTAATTTCGTTTCTCGTGATTGCTCAACGAATCGACGAATCGACGAATCGACGAAACTCGACAGCGTCGTCGTAGAAGCGGTTTCGTCAACGATCTGGTTTAGGACACACGCAATATAACCTCTGAAATTTATTTACGTCAATTATTAGAAACAGACATCGATGCTATCGATCAACATGCGGATCTTCAAAACGGTGCTGCTACTCGCCGCATTAGGCTGTAACAGAGTTGCTCAGTGTTTACCGATTGCGAACGAAACATCGATCGTGGAGTCATCGAGCCCGACGACGCCGCCTTCCTACAATTCTACGGTCGATTATTACGATCAACGACAAAACGGATCTGAGAATTACCGTATCCACGTGGACGGCGTGGTATTCGTCGTCGCACCCGTCGAGACGCTCCTCCTAGCCGGTGTTGCTGGCGATAATAAACCTAACTTACCGATAATTGATTCTTCAAAGCCGCAATCCAGCAAACCGGAAGTCGATTCTAAACCGTCACCGGCGCCCAAATCGACTCACAGGTATTTTCCAACTTTTGAGTTTCACTCGGTACCGACGTGATACTATTTCGCCTTGAATTTTACTTTGTAAACAAAAATTTTCTTTTTAAACAATTACGTATAATCGATGTTTATTTTCTTATTCATTTTTAAAAAGATGCAGTGTCATTCTTGTACAATGATACTACTTTTGATAGATATGTAAGATGCTATTGTATATATTTGTATATTATTTCTTTTATTTTAATGCACTTTCTTTTTAATTTATCAAACTGATGTAGTACCTTTATTTTTTAGGGCTGGTTTGCGTTTGGCGAATTTGCTAGTTCCGTTGTTGCGTCGTATTCGCCAAGAATGAAGAACTCGGTCTTTTACACGAAACGCTGCAAGACATTCGCGTAAAATGTAATTATCCTATCATCAATATTTTTTGACAATCGACCCTTTGCGACCATTCCTACTGCCATTTTCTATCCTTTACGTCGACATTAACCGATTATTAATTTTATCGTAAGATTATATTTATTTTTAATCTTGCTTGTAACGAACTGGGCAGATATTTTGTAGAAAAAACACGAAGAGAAAATATCAAGAGGTTAAACGTCGTACGAGCCTGTAAACGGCGCGAGGTTTAGATGGGTTATTTGTAGCTTTTTAATATTATTCTTCGAATAGAACCAATACTCGAGCCCTCCATGAACAATTGTATACTAAAGTAAACATACGATACACGATTCTTATCGAAACGAAATTTATTTGATTAAAAATTAAAATACATTATTTATGAGTTCTTTTTTGGTATATCATCACAATACTTTGTATAAAAAATGCTTAGGACTATGATTTTCAGAATATATATCATCTGGGTGGAATCGTTTATTTCATTAAAAAAAAAAAAAAAAAAAAAAAGTAAAAAAGAAGATAGAGGAGAGAAAAAAATCACTTTCACACGATCTTTGTAATAAGTAATTTCTACTATTAAAGGAAAAGAACGAAGGGAAACCTATATAAAAAAAAGGACCGATCGTTTAAAACGCAATTAGAATAAAGTCGTAAGTTACACGATGTTCACTTACATATATGTATATACAATGCTTTCGAAACTTACACGATGAATAATTGTGACTTATGGAAGCGTGTACAAGAATATGTTCTTCAAATATATCTCACCATTAAAATAGAAAGCAGTTCTGTATGTAACGTGTGTATTTTTCTTTGTTTTTTTTATCATTTCGATGCTCGGGAATAATTTGCGACAAATATTTATATCTTTCCGTGTTTTTCGTTCTTCATTTCTTTTTTACGATAATGTTCAAACAAAAGATATTCCCGGCCATGTTTGTAATCACTCTTGGAACAGCAAGGATGTTTAAATATCGACAAACGGTGAATCAAATAATATTACGAACAACATCGTGTGTCGTTCCATTCGAATGATTCATATTTGACAATATATTAATTGCGCCAATCCTCACTATGTAGTGCATCGTAAACCTAATGTACCCTGTTGTCATTTTACGTTTGAAGATTACACATTCGTTTCTTACTTTTGTTTCCAAGATTCAAATGAATTGTAAACTTCGATGAACAGAGCTTTAAGGTACATTACAACCTATCTGCTTTCCTCTCTAAGTATGTATATAGGAATTAATACTCTTGAGAAAATGGTTCGTCATTAATAGCAGGATAAAATGTAATTCGGTGGGCACGAGAAGGAAATTCATTTGTTATCGCAATTAAATATCCTTAACAAATTTGTCTATGCTTCATAATTTTTTTGTTCTTTTCTTTTAAAGCGATTAATCGCGAGTAATCCTAACGCGAGATGACTAACTATTGTTTCGACCATGTTATACGCAAAAACGACAATGGTTCAAAAGGATACATATAAATTATAATCTCCGACTGAAAGAAAGCCAGAGGTTGTACGACTACGATATCGGATCATGAATTATCGACTATATCGATTTTGAAATGATGAGGACAGATTTACTGTTATTATATACACGGATTATACGTCTCTCAACGATAAAATATACTAAAGCAATACGCACGAATACCTTCCATAACACGACGGCACGGAGAAAGCTGTACACGACTTCGACACACGCAAAATGCCTATGCTTTATGGACTACCATATTAGCTAATCATCTCGACGTGATTCGCCGAGAAAAGTTTGCATGTATACATCGTCGAGCGCCAGGTTAGCTCGATTCTCATTCCCCCAAACGATACGCATTAGGGTGACTTTCCCGTACGCAGCTCCCGTTTTGGCATCAACAACGGACAATTATGCAAACAATGGAATCAGTAATGATACACGTCGTAAGAAATAAACGACGACAACAAAAAGGAAAGAAGGGGGAAAAAAAGGAAAACAAGAGTAAGAGGAAACGTGTTTAGGAAGATGGTTGAGCCGCTGCGTTCGCGTTGAGATCTTCGCAGTTCGTAGCTCCTCCGCTATTATTAGCAACTGCGGGCTCGTCAAATTTTAATTCCTCCTTACCCGCCTATAGAGGAATTATTCCATTTGACATCTTTTTTAAAAAGTCAATCGTTGATTAACAAATTCTTAAAACGGCACCAGAAACATTTTATAGATATGTATCGGTAACGTCACCAGCTATTACCTCTTTGATCAGTAGACGACAATTCTCCATCACGCTACGCCTTCTGTCCGAGGTGTTGCTGAGAATTTCGTCCGATTGATGCAGGCTGTCCACGATTTTACGCAATTCCTCTAATTCCGTTACAGTCACCTCCAATTTCGTTTCTAACTCGGATCTGCAAATCACTATATATTTATGCAGTGTTCTCTATACGCGTGTCTTGGTGTACAGCAAAGAAATATAAAATTACTTCTCTTCTTTCAGCTCCTGAATGCACGTGTCGTTATCGAGCTGTATTATTCGTAATACTTTTAATAATTTCGTGACGAGGTTATCTACATCGATTACTTGATCTACAAGACCAACAGCGGGACAATAATCCGAAGCCAATGGGCCTTCGTTGGTGCCGGTGTCTGACTCACTGATAGAGTCACAGTCATCGTCTTCCTCGTTTTCAACCTGTGGACAATTATACAAATTTCAATTGACAATCCGTCGTTACGGTCTTTTCTCGATATTTTCCTATTTATACCTTACGACGATGTAAAATAGCTTGCGTGAGATTCGTAAGACTCGAACACTCCTCGTTGGCGCGCGTCTTTTTCAGATTACTCTCGTCCACAGTTTCCGGAAAACTCAAAGCTCTGCGAAGCGAGTCGCTACTCGATACCATATTATGCGAGTATGTATCGGGCAGGGGAACATCCTCTAACACGCTTTCCATCATCAGGCATGGCTCGGTTTCGAAATCGAGCAAGTCGGACGATGATTCCATGCTCAATTCTAAATAATTACATAGTACAAGGCCATTATTATCGTTGCACGATGCCTTTGATTATCGTCGATCAATCGATTCCTCGCTGTTAGTAACCATCCTCGAACGATTAAATTTAAATTACGATATATACCTTTATACATTTGTTTGGCTGATTCTAAGGTAGATTTTTTATCGGTGTTTTTCGTTGCAAAAGGATGCGTCGCCGCGTTCCGGATTGCTCCAATTACCGCGGAAACGAAGGAACCGCTTTTTGGACTAGGTGTACACTCTTTCAGGCTATGTTTAGAGCTAACAGGACTCGATTCAATGCTACTATTGCTTCTACTGTATGCTTCATTGTGATATATCACATCCTACAAATAGAATCGTTAGATGTCGTTAAATGGTAAACAGAAAAGAAACGAATAACAAAGCAAGATGGTGGAATATTACTTCGAGGTCTTTTACTGAGATACTATAGGATGTTATCAGCTGGTCTACTAATCCCTCTAGCCTAGTTCCAAGACCGGAGAGCGCAACCGCAGCTCCGGAAACGGCGGCGCCTTGTGTAAGTAAGAGTTCCCTGCTTCGTCGTTCGACTGCATTTAATTTCATGCTCATAGATAAATTTTCTTGCCTAGAAACGTATGTCGAAACACTATGTTAGTAAAGAGACTCGTGTCTAGGGAAACTTTTCAAGATATATTTGACCCGTGTAAATACTTACCTTCGTTGTTCGCTGATTCGCACTAAATGTTTGCATTCCTCCGTTTGCCTCTCTAATTCCAACTCGCGTTTCGTTAACAGTTCCTCCTTTTTCGCAAGCTACGAATTAAAAAGAAAAATTATACCAACGTGTACGTCGGTCGCTTCCTGGTTCTCTTTGTATCTATGTATCAAGAATATACTACCTCTGTTTCCGCCTCTTTTAAAGCGTCCGCCAAAGTAGCTTTCTCTTCTTGGAGGAAATCTTGCATCTCTGCCGACTCAGCTTCCAGCTCCTGTTGCTGTTGTAACAATGCCTTCTGGGCAGCCAAGCTTTTCTCCAAATCCTCCATAAACGAATCAAATATAACGAGGGAACAAGTACAAATAAATAGTCGAGTCACGATAAAAAAGCAACGCTAGAAGAATAATATAACGTACCCTACTTAACATACGGCACAGAGATTGTAAATCCGCTATCTCCAATTGTTGATTAGCAACTACTTGACCAGAAGATTGCAAATGACACTCCAGCTCTAGGAAGCTGTCGCTGCCTTCTAAAACCAAGCCATAATTGCTCGATCTAGTAGGGGTGCGACCAGAAAGAGGTACGGTACTTCGACTTAAGTATCTTAATAACTACCTGCATGTTCCGATTGCGGCGTGCCAAGCATCGCCAATACCCGTTGCGCGTTTCTATCCAATTCTTGTCGCGCAAACGCGTGATCCGCTTGCTCTTCCTCAAGAAGACGCTTCACTTCCACGATCTCAGACTTTAACTTCTCGTTCTCCTCTTTTTGCTGCGACGTTTCTTCGTTTAACCTTTTCAAGTCGATCTGCATCGTGTGCATGTCCTCCCACGTGCCCTCCGTTTGACATTGTTCGTGCAGTCTCTCCACCACTTCCGGGCCAGTGACAGCGCTCGGCACCCCGGACAAAGCGTTCTCAATATCGTGACCGGTCAGACCAGTTTGCACGCTGATCTCGTGGTAAATACGCGTCTTCTCCACGGTCTTGTGCCTAGGGTATGGCGGCAGACTCTTGTGCCCCGAAGAATCTTTGGCTGTGGTCTTCTTTTCGATTTGTTGTCTACTCAGGCTCGCGTCTCTACTTCCAGGTCTACTTCTCGTAGTCCTGTCCGTCTTTTCGCTGACTTTAGCGATACTTATTTTATTCCTGTTCCTTCTAGGTAACGTGGCGTACGTATCCAGCGCCTTGTTATCCGTACTTGTGGTCATCTTATCCGGTCTAGAAGCTTTCGAAGCTTCGGCACGACCTGTATAAGGTACCCTAGGGGTGGACAGAGGTTTTCGAATCTCTTCGGACGGCGTTGAACTCGGCGTGCGTGCACCGCGTGTGCTGGACCCACCTCTGGATCTGCAGCTACCGCTTTGACCTCGGCCACGCTGCGCCAGGTCCTTGTTGATTTCCGTGGTGAGTACGGATGGCAGTGAATCGGGAATGGGCCTCGTCCTGGTTCGCGGCGGCATTGAATTCAATCCTGAACGGAATGTCGTCGTCGCTCGACTGTTATTTGCCGTGTTATCGTTACTATTCTCTTTGACGGCAGATTTCTCCCGGGACCGGGCCCTGTCCCTCGTCGTTGGCTGTGTTTTGCACAGGATGCCTCTCGGAGTCGCGGTGCGCGACTTGGAACGTGTTGGAGTCGCCGAATAATTGGCGTTTAATGGCGTTGGCTTTACCCTGGTGTTCTTTTGAGTCTCGGTCGTAGTGGTTTTCTTTTTACTAGTGTTGGACACGGCTACGGTTCTCTTGGCGTTCGTTCGATTTGCCCTGGCGGAAACGCTGCCTGCTATGGAGGAACTTTCGCTACCACCTTCGCTGGTACCTTCTCCACCGTTGGTCAACCTCACGTCGTCGGGCAATGTCGCGCATGGGTCCTCGTAGACGGAGCAACAACTGACTAGACTGGAATCGCAGGACGCCTCGTCGAGGCCGCCGCAGCTGCTCGCATAATCTATGCTGTTTCGACTTCGTACCTGAAACCGGCATCGATGAATGTAGATACGATTTCGACGACAATAGCTTAGCGAGAAAAGTCTCAGATCTGTGACTCGGATCTTAGTCGTGTCATTCTATTGTAAGTAAAGTTGTTAACCGATTCGCTTATTCAGAGGATTTTCTATGGAAATTATATGAGAGGAGTCGGTGAAATATTTTTCAAGCATGCTTCGAAAAGGTTGGCTTGTACAAGAATTTTTTGAGATTAAAGCGTTTTTGGCGCCTGAACCAACAGTTCCTTCTCGTGTGAAATACTAATGACCTACTAGGACTGCTTCGAGCTATTCGCGATACTTTCCCAGGCGAATTTATTTACAGACCGAAATGGGTCACCCTGTATAGTAAACTGTAATCTCGAAAGCTCTCCCGATCCAACATCCTTCGTACGTTAGAAGCGCGCGAATTTTTCCTTCCTTCGATGTTTTCGCGGAGAATTTGTTCGCGACGAAGTGTGTTTAAGACCTTGCTTAATAGGTCAGTGAAATATTGAGAATTGAGAATGACCTCGTAGTACCCTTCATACGCAAAAATCCGAAGAGCTCTTTGCAAGGTCTTACGTTCGTTTATCAAATTTTTGACTCACGATGTACGTAAATATACGTGAAAATAAGCGATCTAGAAAAATTCTTGTATATTCTTTAACGTCGAATTTCTGTATAACGTAGTGAGAAATTGTTTCAAAGCGTTTCATCCCTTAACAGACTTTCGATCTATCGTACAACGCACGAACGAACGAAAATTCGAAGTAAAACGCGCTTTGCCACGGAAATACCACTAGACGATCGAACGTAACGAAACGCCCCGGGACTCGCATTTTTCTACGGTCCAGTTCGATCGATCCTCACCCTTGGCACTTCGGTGGCGCACCCCTCCACTCCACTGTCGCTTCCGTCTTTGCTGTCCTTCCCTTCGCCCGTATAATCCTTCCTCTCGTTGTTCAGAGTTGCATCTGGCTTAGTTGCCTCGGAAGATTCGGTCACGTGGATCACGGTGATGTTGCAGTCGCTGTTTATCGTCGAGTCCATATCATCCTCGTGCAAAGGCTTATCGGCTTCGACCAACGGCGAGACGAGGTCCTCCGGGACTCCAGAGTCTTGCCTCGCCACATTCTGTACTGGCGAAACTTTCAGACTGTTGTCCTCGAGCGGCATCATCTCCATTTCGAGGCCTGGTTGCTCGTTCGTCGGTGGCACGCTCATTTCGCGGTTGCCATTCTGTAATTCGAAATAGTCAAATAATGAACCACGTTGAATATATGCTGGATAATCGTGCGAACTTAATGGATACTTTTATACGAAGAGAATTCGGGGAATGGAAGAAACCTAAGTAAAAGTTTGCTTCAGGCTTTAGCTATTACGACGACTTTTTATATAATTTTTTACGCGTTACATACGCAATACCAAGTATCGCGCAGCGTGGAGGAGTAAAATACAATTTTATCCTCGCAGACCTCGTTGCCGAGAAAATCGAATATAAACGTCGCATCGAGGATGCGTAGGCTGCATCGACTCCTGTCTGAACGTATTCGGGCTCAATTTCCTCTTCTTTGCACGAAAAAAAAGATAATAATCTAGGTCGAAAGAAGTTAAAATACCAAAGAAGGACGGTACAGCGAAGTTGGCGTAGTCGCGCTATATCAGAGACTGACCGACTAACTCGGACACAGACGAATTCTCGAACCAGAGAAATGAATAATCGAAAGGGACCGTTCACGGTTGAACGAACAAAGCAACGTCCAGCACAGACCGGACAGACTTGCCAGATCGATAAAGGCAATTAAAATCCGGATCTTGACCATGCACTGGCAATCGGCTTGATATTCGATTACTTCGGACCATATCCGGCAATCCTTCCAGAATTCACGAAAATGAAACACACATGGACGAGGGCCAACGATTTTTGAGATCCACATGAAAATTTAATATTCCGTCCAATCGCCCGAAGGAAATTTCCCGTTCATTCGATTATACAAGGGGTTAAACGAATTCGAGCGTGAAATCTATAGGGTGATTTTGGATATTTTGGTAAATTGTTCTTGAAAGTATTTTATTTATTTCTCAGCTTTCTTCTAAATTTCGTCTATTTCTACCTTTATCGTTTCGTCGTATCGTTGTTTTATTTTTTCGAGTTTCACATCGGAACTTTCACCCGCGAATTAAACGAATGAATCTTACTTATTGCCGGAATGTTGGTGTCGCGTCGCTAGTACGAGATCTTCGTTGATTCATCGGTCATGCGTGTAAATACACGTGTTTGAAATATCGCGAAATACTAGCGAGAAATTGCGAGTAAGATCGCGTAATCGCGCTGCCGATTTGTTTCGCATTACCAGCCGGGGAATCTGTGACATATACGTTTTGGTCAAACGTATAAAACTCGCTGCAAAGACAAATCGACCAAAGTCCTCGAAGCATACGGTAAAAATAACCGTTACGTGTGTTAAATTACGTGTCTAAAAAAGAGAGAAAAAAAAAAAAAAGAACGCAATTTAGACGATCAATTTTAAAAACACATTAGGCGCCTCAATTAAGTTATTACCAACTAGAAAACGAAAGACGCAGTAATAGGAAAGAAAACATAGTCAAAGAAATACGATGTATTAAAATTGGCCATTCCGTGTTGAAAGAAATACGTTTATTCAGAAACTTTGTCTACTTTATTTTGATAGAAAACCAGTTACTTCGGTGATCTTGATCGGTATGCTTCTATTGCTTGTTACCTACCATTGCGACTAAAAGTTTTACATCCGTTGATTTAACTACATATAAATGACATACTATCGCGATATTAAATCAGTGCGTTACGATACCCAAGACGCACAGGTTTTAAAAGGCATTGAAAGTCGAAAACAAAGTCCACGAAAAGAAAAAAAAAGGAGAAACATCGGTTGAACGTGACCGTATCGGTAAAAACACCGGCACGCTCGCCTCCACTTCCGTCTTATAATCTCTCACTCGATGCTTTCCTTTCTCTTTTTAGTCGCCGCTTCCGCGATATATTCCTCTCTTTCTCTTCCGCGTGGTTACGTACACACTATGTACTTCAATCATAATCGGCGAGGAAGATCACGTCAGCACGCGGTGTTCCCCCTTCCGAGCATGTTTGGATCGCGTAAAAGGCGTTTAATCACGTGCTTAGTCATTGAACGAGCGTGCAATCCATCGTTGATCGATCGCTGCGCATCTTTCGTGCAATTTATATCTGATGAAAGGCAAGAAATCTTGGCGACGAATACATCCACGTATCTCCCGACAAACTCTCTTATCAAACTTTACGTCCGGATTTTACCGGTTGGCTCGTTTCGACTCGTCAACGAAGTTGTTCGCTTTACGATTGGATCATTCTTTCTGTGACGTAATTTAAAGTAACAGGTAATTGCTTTTGACGATCGAGATAAATATGAGAAGGAAGAAGCTCCGGTATCCCTGATTTAAGGATGCCCGAACATCGTAAGTCGTAAGGCAAAGATTATTGGAACGACGAGATATTCCTTTAAATCAAATCGCATTGACGCGATTCTATTCCAGAAATTCTAATTCGCTTCTAACGTTCAAGTTAGAAAATTCACGCGTATATTTAATATTTCGTATTTCTAAAATTTACATCGTTAGAACGAAAATGCTCGAACGATTTGCTCGATATTCGAGCAATTCAAAAAATCTTAATATACCAGTACGAGTATCAAAGGAAACGTTAAAACGTTCTACGCCGCAATGACCTACGAACGATTAGGTCACTCCACCCACCGCTAGAATCCTCGAGCAATTCAGCCGGATTCGAGTTTCCTTCAATTACACAAACCGTCCAACAGGAAACTTTAACCTACCAGCGACCACTGCGAAACGACGAACGAAATCCTCTCATTTAAATTTACGTCGTTTCCCATTCTTTCGAACAATTATTACCCAGTCTAGCCTATCTAAATCCCATCGACGATTACCTCCGAATAAAAGCCACCTATTCGAGTACCTTGTAATCTCGATACATATTCCAATTTCGAACAAAGCTATCGATAATGATATTATAGGGAAAAAAGGGGCAGACTCCGGCGAGTGTGTCAAAGAAATTGCCCGACTCTGAGAAATACGTAAGGTCGAAATCGTTAGCGATAGAGAGCTACGCTTGACCGTGATAATCGGCGAGAACCGTGTAAAAGCGGTTCTCGTGCCAGTGGCGGCTAGAAGGTCTCGGTGAAGTCCCGAAAGCGGCGAGGCCGGATTGGCCGACAAGGAACCCCGTTTCGTGCCGCGCCAACCATTATTACGGCGCAGCTACGCTGTTGCTGCTGGCTGTCTCGTTCGACTACTCAACAAACCAACAACCACTCGATCCCACGTTGGGATCCACGGCACCACGCTCCTCACACCGTCTTACCACTTCGTAATTTATTCCGCCTCTCGTTGCGTCCTTTCGGTGGTTAATATTCTATAGTTAATTCGTCGATCTGTAGTTGGTTCGTTGGTCGAACGAATACTTCGACGTGTCCACTTTTGATAAAATCGACAGAGAAACACGAGTTTTCTGTCTTTTTGTTCAACCAACTAACCGGTCTGTAGTTGGGCGTTCGATCAAATTTCTTAACGCGTTAATAAAGAAGAAAATCGATATAGGAGAGAGAAGAAGAAAAGTGACATTTTCGTTGATTAGTTGGTTGATTAAAAAGTCGAATAAACGTGCGTCCCTTTGGACTAAAGAAAGTTGACGGAAGAACAGTGTATATCGATTTCCTAAAGCAGTATTTGGAACGGTGACGTAGAAGTGCAACGGAGTATGAAAGCCAACCATTGTATCTTGGCGAAGAGAAAATAACAGGTTTGGCGAGTTTGACAAAGTGATTCTACTACAAAAAGATAGCGAGATAGGGCCAGTATCAAATGTATTTGATAAATATGTGCGATCCAAGGAGAAAGCGAAGAATCTCGATAAAGAAGATCAAGGTGAGTCTCGTATCGATTTAACAAACTTAATGCTTGAAACCGATCGAACGCTTCTCCGGTTAGTTACGAAGAGAAACCTATATCTCGAATGTTTGAAATGCTTTGGCCTAATCTTGAAATTATCGTTTGCTAGGAAAGATTCTATCATGATATTAATCTAAATATTTTATATTTTCTAGAACTTCTAGAAGATAGCTGGCGAAGGAAATACCGAAGATAATAAAAAATCGCTTTATCCGGCAACCAAAGCCTATCGTCGCAATCGCTATTCCATCGAAATCAATCTTTCGAAAATAACGCGATCCTCGGAACATTTCTCCAAAAATTCTCGAGTCGATTAAATATCGCCACGGAAATTGCGATATCTAGATATTATACGAAGTATTACATACGATAATAATACCTAGATATTATCGCCCAACACTCAAATATATCAAATATACCACGTATAAGTTATAATAAGACGAGAACATCGTGGGAAAATTTCTGATCCAACTGATTGTAAAATCAAAGACACCTCTGTGAAAGCACTCACCTCGTCGAACCGCAGCACCAGGCTGTTAAACCTGACGACGATCCTCCTGGCGAACATGGAGAAGAAAAACAGAGCCCGATTCGTCTAGCCGATTATCGAGCGAATTTGCCAAGAACGAAGAAGCCAGGTAAAAACGACGAAACCACTGGCGATTAAAGACTCAACTGGACGAAGGAGGAACGACAACTCCGGAAAATCGATCTCCCCGAGCGTTGCGTAAGACGCTCCTCGGACGTTTCGTTTTACAGAAACACCTCTACGATTACACTCGATACCGCATTGCGAGAAAGACCGTAAAAATAGACGATCATCGTTTGAAAAACATGGGAGTGAAGGAAGGAGAGGTGAGGAAGATCGCTGGCGATGGTCTCTCGGTGAATCTATGTTCCAACAAACAGGTCCTCGAGATCACCGGCGACGGATGCGACATTTCCATGTCGAAGAATCGAGGTAGCGTGAAAGTAATTGGCGACGGTTGTCGATTGAGGATCGACCAGAACATGGGAGACGTAGAGTACACGGGGGATGGTGGACAGGTTCTTTTGGGTCCAAAATCGATCAAGGATAAAGTAAAGTATCACGGTGATGGCGGTAGAATAAAGTTCGACGTGGAGTTGAGAATGGGGAATCGGAAGTCGGAAGTTTCGAAGGAGGAGACGGGAGAAGGAATGGACGAAGGAAGAGGGAGCTGCGAGGAAAGCAAGGATGCCGCGAAAAAAGAGAATTCGGAGGCGGAGAAGGAGGAAAAGAAAAAGAATAGAAGAAAAGAGAGACGAGACGATTTGGGTGGTAAGGAGGAGAAGAAGGGAAGATCGACGAGGACTAAGATCGTTACGACTTTTGTATACGACGAAAAGATCGTGAAAAAGTGGTTCACGAATCCGGAAACGTCCACCAGGACTTTGAATGGAGTTTCCTCCGTGAGGATTGTGCCGCATAAAACGAAAACGAAAATCGAGGCGAAATAAAGGAGAAAATGTGACGAATAACGGGAAAATTGTACGATTCCAGAAGAACATTCTAAATCGGAACCCAACCGAATGGTTCTTAACCAGAGGTACATGCTCGATTGATAGTGGTAGATTTATCGTAGTAATTAATCACGTTAGTCTTGAATTTTTATTTTCGCTAGTACTTAAATTGTTCGATTTCGATTTAGAAAATACGAAGTTTAACTTAAAATCGTGAAATACTGATTTCGATAGTCGAACCACGTCGAGGAAAAAATTAAAAAACGTAAGAAATGCTGTGTTGGATTCTCGCGACCTAAGTCCGACTTAAAGTTCCTACACGTGGATGGAGTTGGAACTGGTAAAACATTGAAGAGGATTATCTGACCGTGGATCGAACGTTTGCGTAAAAGTGACTAGTGTGAACGTACTTCCTCGATGATTCTTCGTGGAAGAATTTTTCGACGAAATGTGGGATGCCCGGAATCGAATAATCGCAAGAAAACGTAGCTAAAAGATATCGGCGATATCGTGATCGATCAAACTAAAACCAAGGTTTCTTTAATTTCTCGTTCCATCCTTCCTATAAAACGGTGTCAGGTAAAAACAAGGAAATATTTGATAAATATTTCAGCGAAGAATGATTTAATTGTATTTTCCTTTTAACTATAATTCTCTTAGTTCCTAATCGTGAATTTCGTTTGTTAATCTTGTAGAGACCAAGATATCGAACATTTTTAAACAAACTTGTAATTTTTTTACGTCTTATGTGTACATACATAGATCATAATAATTCAATCGTCAACTGTAATTCATTTCATAATTTGTCAATTACGAATGTTCCGTTTAATTACTTATTTATTAGAGATAGATAAATAATCTAGATAATTTGAAAATCCCCAAGTACGATCTATTTGTTCGATAGTTCGTCCATTTACATTCTAATAATTACGATAAACGCCCGTGAAATATTTATAAGTAATTAACAATTGTGATCGATATTTCAGTGTTTCATTATTTCTTATCTACTTATCGTTATCGTTGTCAGACAACTCATACGAACAGTACAAACCATAGATGGTATAAACACGTTCCATAAACACGAGCGATAATGAACCTCGCGAAATACTTAATTACTAGTCAAAAACAAGTAGAAAAATATGCCGATACGATTTAGTATCTCTCGCTTATTTTTTACTCGGCCACATGGTTATTTATAAGCTTCTAAGTTAGGAATTTTTAACGAGCTTACTTTATATTCGACCAATATATGTATTTGCGCATGGCGAAATACGTACTGATTTAATTGTCAGCGAAACTTTGTTGCCATCGGTGAAAACTTGGAATTACGCTCTGTTTTCTATAGAATCCAACCACTTAAGAAGAAAGAAAGAAGATAAATCGGATTTCTATCGTTTTAGAAAATTCTGTAACCGAAGATCTATCGGTCTAAAGGAAATTTCTATCGAAATCTCCGGTATTAGTTTAAATATTTGAAATACAGGTGTACGCAATTAATAAAATAGTTGGCAATTTTTGACTGGCTGCATATTTCAGTGCACGTGTAGCTAAGTTAATTAAAAGATACCAAATATCAAATGGAAGATGCGCATTTGTCTAATAAATTACGTATTATAGAGTCAAAGTTTCTCGTATTATTTTCCTGTATACCTCGCTTTCCCTCCCTTCGATACCTAAATTTATTTCCTTCGATTTCTCAGCCTTTGAATTTTCATATTTCACTTTTGTGTTACTGTTTCAACGCTTCAAGTCTTCGAGAAGATTGTCTTCGCGTGTATTAACAACGATTCTAACAATCGTATTTTCCAAAAAGCTGGAATATTTTTCAACGATAAAAAGAAGAATAGCAACAAAGTTTTTGGGTCGTAACACGACTGCCGATCGATATTTTAATTGCACGACACCGGAGTATCTGCTGTAAAGGTATCGAGAAGAAGAGCGAGGTTCGCGATGCAGGTAGTCGCACGAGAATTTCGTAACTTTCACCGGTCGATTGGCGCGCGCGAAAATAAAATCCGTGTAGGTGGCCACGCTCCATGGGAACGGTGTATGATCGATAGGGGCCGCGTGTCTGCGGTAAATCATCGCCAAACATTCGATATCCGCGAGTTCGTCGAGTGGCACGGCTGGTTCTGGATATGCAATAACCGTCGTACATCTGCCGGAGGTTTCTCTGTTCGAAATGGGTCGCGTCATGCTGACGAAATTACGAATCGTGCGCGAATAGCCTCCGATCGATGCTCGAATAAATTTATACGACTACTATTCGCTTTTAGAAGCTTTATCTATCGGTTCTTATTAGAGGTATCAAGATTCAACGACTCGACGATCAGATGCCGATCTTTCCCTCATTTTCAAAGGTAAAAGATTCGTTCAACGACCAATCCGATATCAAGTTACTAACTTGTTAATTCAACCTAGCGGTAGCTCGTTAACTTGTTAAGTTAGTTTCTTATTAATATAGTTTCTTCTTATTGTATAGTATATAGTTGTATAGTATATTGTATATCTTATTGTATAGTATATTGTATTGTATAGTATATAGTTAGTTTCTTCTTATTGTATAGCAAATACCTAATAGCCCATAATACTGGTTTCACTTACCAATGCAGTTCTTATTGTACGAAGAAGGATCATAGTGTAATATCGGAAATAAAATATTAATTGATTTATTAATTAACGGATCGTATAGATGTTAGTCAAATATTCAAAACGCAAACTAATCACAATGATACACTATAATTTAGACAACTCGATTCAACACTCACTTTCACGACAACACTAGCAACACTCTCTCGACAACGCAACTCGTGCTCTCTGAATTCTCCATACATATTCCCTGGCTTCTCCATCGATACTCTCACTAACCTCGAGGACCCATCATAAACAAACTTTTAAACCGTGTTATTGGTTTATGGGTGGTCCTCGGAATAATCCTTAGATTTATTATACGTTAGATTTATTATTACGGGAGAAAAGCAGGTATCTACCTAACGGGAAAATCGGTTTTCCCTGCATCTTTTAAATCCCTTTGTCCTAAGATATTACGATATAATAACTTAAACAAACTCCGAGTATACAAATTACTTGTAGTTGGAAATTACTCATGTAGATAAAGGATCGCTGTATTTTTGGCCGCACCATGGCTATATAACTTGGAGTAACGTAGAATATAAGAATTCTTGCATTCGGAATAAAGAAATGCCCATGTACAGCGAACCGAGTATTGCGAATGTTATCGTAAATTGAAATATCCATTTCCTTTCTGGACTAACGATACGCAACAAAGATTTCATTTTCAACGTACAAATAAAGAATCAAAGGAATCCACTGTACCATCGCCATTCTATATCTATTGTACCAAAGACGTTCCGTAGAACCCATCGTGTCCAATTTGCGATTCTCGTATCGCAACGGAGAATTTTTCTATTTTTCCTATCAGGTGTAGTATACGTTCGACTCTTTGAACCGCGTTACTTCAACGCTTGGAATCATAATGATTTCTGAGCTCCGCGTGTTTTGCCCCCAAGTTCAGATATTTATTCATGCTGGTTGCGTAATATTCTAGTTGAAAAACGACTGTGGATATTACAGCAATGTTGTTGCGATCAAAGTATCGTCGATCGATATCAACCTGACCATGACTCTGTTCTCGGACCGTTGATCGATAATCTACGATAAAGAATCAAGTAAAAATCGCGATAATAGAAACCTGCGTTAAGCAAATCGAGCCAATCCATCTGTAAATATATTTAAAAAATAATGAAACGAGAGAGACTTTTAAAAAACCAGACCGATATCGGCTGATAAGATATCGCTAACGCGTCGTCCTATCGTCCGATCCAGTCGGGCATTAACAGAATTTATAAGTGGAGGAGATAATGACAATTTTTTCGTCACTGGATATACCTACAGGATGTCCTGTACAATATGTTTTAATGGGTTTTGAAATGTTTGTACGCGCAAAAGTAAGTCAAAGATGTAAAATATAATTTTTCATTCGCGACGCCTAAACGGAAGAAGCAACCAGAGAGTATAAAAATTGGAAAAATCAAAGACGAGAAGACGTATACGATCCACTTGCTACGAGGACATCGTTGTTTCGATCGTGAAGTTTCGGACAAGCCTGACGACGATACTCATTTCCGCCCAGACGAACGAGGATTCTTTATATGGTCACAGTATCGCGCACGAGGAGCGGATGCGTTCGTTCCTTCGTTAATTCAAGGAGGAGCCCGGTGGAATCGAGGGTCGCGCCGCCATTCAGCGCTTTCATCCGCCTTTCTGACCCAGCTTTCCGTCGACGCGGTGCAAAGGTCGCCAGTCGTAATGGAGGTCAACCGGGGATCGTTAGCTAAGTTTCTTACTGGAGAAAGCACGCTTTGCTCTTTATTAAGACCATCGAGGGATTCGAGAGAAAGAAAGAAAAGAAAAAAAAAGATCCCCTCGTCTATTAGCACCGTGCTCCGTTACGCGCAGTTCCACGACTGAACAAGTCGCTTTCGAGAATGTGAAATTAGTTGGGCGTACTCGAGAGGATCCACAGGAACTATAGTTTACGTTCTTGCAGCACGCTTCAACATTTCTTACGAATAACAGCCTCTTTTCTTTTCAGAATTCCAACTAAAGACATTTTTCTGAAGAAAGTTAAACTAGATTATGTTACGATGCTTTTACGCGTTAAAAGTCGTGTACGTTTTGACCTTCGAACGACCTTTGAATCATCGCCAAGCGACATTGAACCCGACCAAGTTCGAAACGAAATTTTAAATTCCTATCGGAGATAATTAAACGTTTCTCTTGCGGTGTCCTTGACACCTCCGACTCCGCGATTTTTCGTAATTTCTTTAGCCTAGATCATCGAACATTCGAGAAATTGTGGAATCGAAGGTGTCAAGGACGCTACAGGAGAAATTTTTAGCTGCCTCTGACGGTAGCTCAAAATTTCCGTTAAAACTTTATCAAGGTGAATCAAGGTGAGACGTTGACGCTCTTGGGTATATTAACTTCCGAAATATAATTTTTCTACGCTCTGTTTGATACGTACGAACGATACAGAAGAAAAGGAAGAAAGGAAGAGCCAGAAGCAGGCAACGAAAAGAGCGTTTGGAACGAAAAAAGGGGTGGAAAGTCGATCGGTGCAGATGCAATTAACAGTATACAGCGAGACGAATAGAGAATTCTGAACGCTCGCTAAAGTTCTACCCTAACTCGGTGAAACGTATGCCCGTTAATGAGGACACGTGCACCTCTTTCAGACGGACAATGCTGACGCCATATACCGGGTGGTGCTCGCGTATCACCGCTCGATTATATTGTAAATATTGACTCTTTGCGAAACTTTGACGAAAATTCCATTAGTGAA
This sequence comes from Bombus affinis, assembly GCF_024516045.1. Taxonomy (NCBI): domain Eukaryota; kingdom Metazoa; phylum Arthropoda; class Insecta; order Hymenoptera; family Apidae; genus Bombus; species Bombus affinis. The sequence continues at coordinate 11,506,624 of NC_066354.1, forward strand.
ACGGGTCGATGTAATTGAAACCACCGTTCGCGACATAATCGAAAGAGCACGTGTCGCCCATCGATAGCAACCAAAGACACGCACACACTATCTATATACATAGATAGATAAAAAAAGAAGAACGAAGCGTGTCTATACCAAGAATCGATCCAATTGTTATTTTCCTACTATTCGACTGTCTTTGTCATTTTAAAATTCTGTCAGCACCTTGTAATTTTCTTGTAACGAGATACGTGTACCTTGAAATTCAGATGAATTTGCAACGATCTAGGCAGATTATAATCGAACGTATTCGCAAACGTAAATCTGTCTATAAATACATGCTGCCAACTAAGAATCCCTGTGCGATTTTTTAACATACAGGTTCGTGAAAGAGACGAAAGAGATTAAATTCAGATTCGTTGTGCTATACAAGGTGTACCCGCTTCAAGAGCGGACAGCTGGCGCAAGAGCAATGAAAAAAGTTCATACGAACCTGTGTCCTGTCTTATCTTCGTAGAAGGTTCTCGAAATGGCTACTCTCGGTTCGTACGTAAGCTTGCAATCGCCATATCGAAGAATTTCGCAGTCTTTCCAAAAAATTCCACGCGCATGTCGAACAATACACACCGGGTATAGCCATTTCGAGGATCTTCTGCGAGCATAAGAAAAGTTGCGAATTACCGAAACGCGAAAATGGCTGTAACCTTGAAACGAGGTCAGATAGGACATATATTCGTAGGAACTTATCACGATACACCCTGTATATTCGTCATATTGCATTTTTAATATTACGAGACGTATAATAATTCCAGCACATGGCGTGTCGTTAATTCAGATAGTAGTCGAGCTAACCGCAATGCGGTTGAAACATCCCTTTCCTGATAACATTCAACGAATTATTCGCGTCGACGAGTCTGAAAGCTTGCTTGGTCTTATCGAAGCAATGTCAAGAATACGCGTGGATCCGTCTCGTGTTACAAGCCAATTAGCCGCATCGGAAAATTCGAACAAACTTTCCGTCGCTCGATAAAAGAATTCTAATATTCCAACCTTATGTATCACCCTATATATCTACGAGCCACTTACTACCGTCTATTATACCTTGCGTTTCACACATTCCTAACGAGTCTGTTCTAATTGCTTTATACCCAATTACGACCTTTAGAAAGGTTCTAAAAATTCTAAAAGATGCACAACGATTGTTTTTATTCCAATAAAAGATTATTAGATGCGTTTCGTTTCTATAAAATCTCGCGATATACGAGTATACGCATTGTTGAGTATCTCGAATCGTTCAGATCCCACGGTCTCCAAGAGTAAGAGTATCGCACGTTTCGTATTTAGATCCGCGTTTAACTCAAAAGCGAACACGAGCTGCTGTACGTGTACACGGGCAGCGAATAAGAAGAAAAAGAGCTGCGTTGCAGCTTGCAGCTTGCAAGCTGTTCGGATCGACCGGCTGGGAGCGCGTGTTTTCCACGGATTTTTGCGCCTCCTCGTCGACGCTCTCGCTTCAGCTTCCGTTCGTTTCTCGCGTGAATTCTCAAAGGAGTCTCTTTGCCGCCGCACCGTTTGCTTCGAGAACTCAGAAACGAAATAACAACGGTCTCGCGGTCTCGTGAATCTGGGTGAAATCTTTCATTCTTTTACTCGTTCGATGAAATTTAATCGGTTCGTAAAAATCCGATTAAACGCAAATAGAGGTAAAATGTGAAACAGAGAAGAAAGGAGAGCGTAAAAACGGTGCTAAGAAGAGAATTAGCCGTTTGAATCTGAACGAGGTTCAAAGGATGGTGAATAATTCGAAAGTGGAAGGGGAAAGAACCCTGAACGAGTAATTGATCCGTAACAGGCTGTAGCGAGAAAGACAGCTAACGAGATAAACAGTTTGTCGCAACTATATCCAATTCGAACCTCTGTTTTCATAATAAAGTCTCACGAGCGAAAGCAATGATAAAGGGATTTGCGTTGACACGAGTCAAAGAGATTGCATTATGCGGACGATGTATAAGAATGGCGACAAGAAAGATCGTGCAGGAAGCCTTTTATGCAATTTCGTGCCGCGACTCGCACGAAGACGAAACCAAATAAGGTAGCAGAACGTGTAACGCGAAAACGTCGACGGCGATCCATTTTCGTTCCGTCTCGTCCTCTGTGATCGTCGATCGTCCCATTTAACGATCCTTCGTCCCTTTTGACCTTTCGATCGGAAAAGGAAAACGATCTATGCCTTTCAAGATGTTTCGCTTTATCTTCCAACACGATAGATCGAATCCATCCTATTCGATTCGTAAACTTCCGCGTTCCTCCGCGAACAATGCATAGAATTTCAACGTTCTTCATCGTCATGGAAAATTGTTTCATTCGATAATCGATAAATAATTTGAATTCGAGTTACGTAAAATTTGCATGGCTGCGCATGAAAGTACTCCGTCATTTCGACGTGCAAACCAGCAAGGTGAAATTATTTCGTTATGATTCATGCCACGAATTCTATTCTCAACTACAGGACGGTTCGAATGTGACGTAATAGTTAGACGATATATTTAATTCCAAGCGAAACAAAAAATTTCATCGTTTTACACGTATGTCATAGAATAGCACATAGTACGTAGAATTTATTTAATTACAGGTACTGACGAGTGCCGGTAGAAATTATGTTGTGTAATTATATCATTATCTCGCGATTATATGCTTCACGATATTTCATAACGAAGAAGAAACACGTTAGATAACCGATAAGCCCTCGAGATCGAGAATGCCTCGATTTTCCTCCACGGAGAATTCATTATGCCGCGATATCGAATTCAAACGACCGTACCGCTCGTTCGCTTGTTTCCCAATTTATAAAGTCCTTTCTCCCAATAGTCCGACCGTCATAATTATCTTGTTAATCGTATTTAACATGCGCATTTCTATTTAATCCTTGCGTCAACAATTAATTGCCCGCACATAGAAACATATTTAAAATATTCCAGTGAAAATATCGCACAACCGGTCCGGATCCATCGCATTAGCAAAATAAACATTTGTAAGATAGTTCTAATTCAAATAAACGGCAAACGATAAATAAAACGCATTGCCTTTCGTATAAGTGAATTTAATTCATAATTCGTAATAAACTCGAATCTCTGATATCGTAAATTTTGTTGGCAAATGTTTATTCCGAGTTGAACGCACGGACGAACGCGCAGAGTGATTTTCTGATATTTGTATAAGATTATAAAAGTAACGAACGGTTGTCAGAGGAAATACAGAGGCGAAAAGTCTGCGGAAATACCAATAGAAAATGAATTATCGAGAATTACCTTGAAAAAAGAGAAGATCCGGGGAGCAAGCGAATACGAAGCGATTCGTTCGGTGGTCGTCATAGTGACTCCTCTGCTTCTCGAGTCAACGAGATCGAGAGTCGCGTCAGAATTGTATTTAGGGTTGCATTTACGCGAGTTGAATCACCAGAGATATTGATATTTCGCTGGTAATATATTTATAAATAAGCTACAGGCACAGTTACAGGGATTTTACCGTCTTTTTCCGAGCGAATTGATTCAGATTCTAGTTGTTGCTTGGATCGCATCCAACCATTCTGACCGTGTCGAATTCTACTCGCGTGTATTCCTGACTGAATTCGCCGGTAGAAAGTCTCGCTAATTTAGAAGTTTGCTATTTGTGGAATTTCTTATCGAATGGTAAATCGAAAATGCTAGTTGGAGAAATAGCAAAGCGACGCGCACAGGGTGACTTATGGATTACCATAAAATCTGATTGTAAGTAATTACCTGGATCGAACACCTAGTTGACAACGAACATTATGACGAAGAAATATATAACTCCATTAAAATAACTTTATTGTGCGTTTCGTTGACGTTTAGTGTCTGTTTAAATGGTAATAGCTAATAAATACTTATATTCGATGACTTGTTGACTTTTTTCGGGCGGTCGATGTTGAAAAAGGCCGATGTCGGAAGCTGAATATGTGCAGTGGAATTTTGCTTATGAATGCTTGAATGAACGCTTATGAATGAATATCGCGAGTACCGATATTATTATCTTCACACCTGTCGAAAATATAACGTCGAACACCTACGATAACAACGGCGAGCAATCCAAATAAAGAAACAGGAAACGTTAGTTGGCAAGTGTAAAATGTAGAGTCGTGTTAAAGTACAAGTAAACATATTCGGAGCCTGTATAAATAAACATGCTGTCAGGTAAATAAACAAATATTCTTTTTCTCGTTTTTTAAACGAACGAGTCGGAAAGAAAAAAAGGACCGTGCAGTTCATGATGCGATATCGACGAATAAAAAATATCTATTACATCTAACGAACCGATTCAAGCGAGATCCGTCAAACTTTTTTCTAACTTTTATTTTTTATCGGGCAAAACTTCCAACGCCTGTACCGTAACAGACGTCTACCAACCGTTGTACAAAGTCAACCCCTCGATTCCACCCCAAAAGATATTCGAATCCTTCCATCTCCTATATGTTCCAATTTCTATTCTACGCGTGTACGTCTACCACACAAGGATCGCAATCGACTTTGATTCTCGGGAGAATAATCGAGATAGCTAGTGGCCGTTAATCGACGATTGCACCACCGTGTATCTGATTTGGGCACTTTCTCGCGCTAGGAATCAAGAGCGCGAAAGCGACATCGATCCTCCGCCGCGCCACGCCGAGACGAGGAGACGAAGAGAAGCAAAACGACCGGTGAGTCAACGATCCTCGCGATGATGCGAGCCGTTGCATCATCCGCCGACGAAAGTTCGGACTACGTCCAAGACGTGACCAAAAAAGGCAACCACGCGGATCAAGCGTGCAACGAACGATCGAAACGCGGTTGCACGTCGCGCGCAACGTCCACAGGAATTTGTCCAGCGAATTCTACCTATCGATCACTGCCAGGCAAAAAGAGATTAAAATAGAAACGGACTGATATTATTCGACGACGGGATCGGTGACCTTAGTCTAGAGAAAATTTCGTCGCGAAAACCAGATGGCAGCGTACAGCGAGTTTGCATTAAGCTGGTGGGTACTCGAGATAGTCTCGAGTAGCTTCCGCGAGTTCTCCTATTGAAACGATATGAAACACGGAACATACGACGCGCGCTGTTCGCTTGGAGTTGATGCCACGATAGGATCATCGCGTTTCGCGACTTCCTTTCGAGAAAAACATCAATTTTCTTTTATCGTGGAACGTGATTTTCACTCTTCTATCGATTATCTGAAACTTAAGGTAATTGTGGCTTCTTTCGATAGCGCGGTTCGATCGTCCTGTTACGACGATACATGAGAGAAGAAGAGGATTAAAATTCTTTTATGGGAAAGCTTTAGATAAAGGGTGTACGGTAATTTCATTTGTATGCAGCGGTGTTAGATCATGGGTGGATAGTAGTAATTGGTTACGTGATTAGAAAGAACGATCCTCGCTGCTAGTAATAAGTTAGAGCTAGGTATTTTGTATGCTCGTAACGTTTGCAAAGAAGAATCACGATCAAAGTATATCGAGATCGATTAGAATTTTGAATCTGACCTTTCGAATTTCCCATAATACCAAAGGGTCGAAGTTCACGGAATATTAAAAGATTCGCGAGCGAACAAAACGATCGAACAAGGCGATTCGTACCGTGGATTAAAAAGAAAGTTTGTACGAAACTCGCGAAGCAAGCGCGAGAACCGATTCTATTGCGCGTTCTCGGTGCCCGTCGTGCGAACCATTAAACGCGACTGCGATGCCGCTGCGAGATTCTTTGCATACCGGCTGGGCCGCGTATCGTGCAAATATTATGGCGAGGTCGCAGATGGCCCGACAGAAAACGAGCAAAATTCCGGCCAAGTCGACGCGTCAAAGGTGAACGCTTCGGTGCCAGAAATAACCAACCAGCTTCTTTTTATAATGATCGAGCTGCGTGTCGACGGTACGTTCAACCAGAATTTACATACCTACGATGGAAAACCTTTGGCATAAAGCGGCATAAACGCACAAACGTAAATCAGATACGAATTCAAGCTGCCAACGCCGCGAAACTACTCTTTTCTAAATCTTTCGTAGACCGGTAATCTGTCGCGTAACCGAGTATTTTAAACACACGACGGTGTACGTATAGCGCAAGAAAGTTTTCCAACAACCACCGAGATCTTTCTCGTAAGCAGCAAGTGGAACCTCAAACGCAGTTCGTCATCGTGTCTTTCGACTCGAGCCGACGTTGCTTCTAGCTGCCTGACCTACGGCACTGAACGTCTATTATTAGGTAGCTTGCGTTTCCTCTGACTTCACCGGGATTGCGGTGGAAAATGAGACGCGCGAATTTTGTTCCTTGCGTGACCTTACGCGATCTTTCTGATCGCGACGCGTTAATTAGATCGACCAGATAAAATTCAGCAGCGATAGTCGACGGATCGCTCTTCTTCCACCTCTACCTTTCCATCTGTTTCTTTTCGCGCGTCGCGTACCACTTGTGCGCGCGTTGGTTACCAATGTTGTTTTGCGTATTGGAGCATATACTCCATATACTGTGTGGCAAATTGCAGCATTTTGTAGACTCTAGGATTTCCTCGCGATATAACGTTCACACTCGTTCGAGCGTTCCAACTTTGACTTTACTTTCGACTTTTCGCATTAGGAATCGAAGGGCTTGCAACGATAATCGATCAGCCTCTACGCTTTAATCGAGGAGGAGAAAGAAAGGTACAAGGTTTCGTATCGGAGAAAACAAAAGTTCGTTACTCCGACTATAATAAATATTTGTAGCACGAAAACGATCCAGTTGGTTCGCAACTTTTGCTTGGTACAAGTTGGTCGGTTTGCTTCAAGTACTGGAAAGTAGAACTACTTGCTTCGATCGCTACTTACTTTGCAATTGACACGGTATCGTAATCGACTCAACTAACCGCTAGAAAGATCTTAAATCAAGGAATTAACGTACATCGTACTGCATCGTGCCTTATCGCATCGCGTCGCGTACCCAGCACGCCACTTTGTCGCACTTTGTGTCATTTATGTCTGCGCGCATACATACGTAGCATACCTTCCTCGCACATACACGAATTTATACACCCAATTTCACACACGTTTGCTAGCGACGTATTTTTCGATTACGCATACCGCACACGTGCGTTATACGCGTCGCGTAGTCTGCCAGTTAATGCAGATCGTGCGAATCGAAAGCGGTCGCAGACTCGCGTTAATATTTCTGCTCCACGCGTTCGATGACTCAATGACGGTCACATGGTGGGGTGCCCCCCTCGTTCGAGCAATCTTTGTGGGGTTTATAGAGGGGCGAGCGTGTGGAGGGCCACGTGTGCGAGCCAGATAAATCTACTCGCGTTAACCCTGCCCGTTTTCATCGTATTTACACACCATGTACGCCATGGGTCAATGTTACCCATCTGTACCACGATATAATACGATATTCCCAACCATAGAACGAAATAATAAATCCGTGGACACGGTGGCTGCAAGAAACGTCGTCGCCGCATGCCTATCCTTGTTTCTCGATAAACCTTCTACGTTCGTCGTAATATCAAATTTTTCCCAGCAGTATGAAACAACTGCCAAACAATGCTTGGGCCTAATTAATTGACACGTAGATGTTACAATACATTTTTTAGTTTCATTTCGTTCTTATTGTTTTTTTTTTTTCTTTTTTTGTATTAGCTTACAATTTACAGGAAGCGAAATATCGTTTAACGTGATAAACGACGAACGGAGTTCGTGAAATCGGCGGAGAAAAAGGATCGTCTTGTTGCAAAGATTCAGGCGGGAGGAATTCGTTCCAGACTGATTTACGCAGTGGTGGACGCGTAAATCTGGAAGCGTTAAAAGCAGAACGCTTGGAGGTAGTCGGTAGATGGCAGACAGGGATATACGAGATCCGCTGGAGCACGCTTTCACGGACATTTTTCGTGCGAAATATACGCGCTTAACTCTTTCGAGGAACATTTTGCTTACAGCGAGTACGAACTGAAATTTGGAATTCGATTACAGAGTTTCTAAACGTTCGAAGAACGATGGCTCGTCTCTTTGGTTTCTCGATTATTTGAGAAGGCGGAACGTCGTTTAATCGACCGTGATATCGAATACTTGACGTAAACCACGCTCTTCGGTAAACGTAAAACTGGAGTGCACTCGTGTCTTCGAGAAAGAAGAGAAACCTTAATTGGAGCGCGTGAGTACACTCTCTGCTGAGACCAAAGAGAAGAGGGGAAGAGAGGAGGTCGAAGAATATTAATAGCTAAATATAAATATAAAACGATAAACATCGTGTTTCCAGACGTTCCATATTAATAAAGATTCAAGGTAAGCAGTTGAAAACCGACATTGATAAAATATCTTGTACGCGAACGAAAGAATATACTCGTACGACTATATGGTTTATTTAAACTCTTTAAACCACTATGTAGTTCCCACGATTCATTGTGTAGTTATTTGTTTTGGAAAAAAACGTACTCGAGTCACATTCCACCCAGTCTTCTCGACTACTCTCGTAGCGTAAAAGATTTTATTAGAGAAATTGTTCCGATCAACCGTCGATAAAAGTGCCAAAACTTTGGACGTCGCAGACGAAAAAAAGCGAAACTTTGCCATGGTTTCCTGAGATCGGACCTCCCTCGAGCTATTTACGGATTGTATTTAAAGTTGTCGTTAAGGCGTACGTTTGATCGTGACAACCGACTCGAAGACACGCGCGACCGAGTTTTCCAGTTTCGATCAACCGAACGTCGAATCTTTCGTTTTCTTCCTACTTTCCTCTCCTTTTTCTTCCCTCCTCGCTTTTGTCCTCCTTTCCTTCCTCTTTTCTTCCTCTTTTCTTCCTCTTTTCTTCCTTTCGCCCTTCCATTCCGATTCATCGGCATACGATGTATTTTTATACGTCGATAAAATTTATATCGATCACGGGATAAAAGCGCATCCATCCTATAGTATTCAGCTCTATTTCTTCCGAATTATAGACTCGCACGTGCGTGTAAGCAACTATCATTGATAAATCGCGAAAATAATTACACGAAAGGTCGCAGTATCGATAAATTACGAGAATAATTACACAGGGTACAAGAGTAGCAGGAAATAAGAAGAATAATTGCACGGAACGATGCAGAGCGGGTGTCTGCGGCGGCGGTCAGGTCAGCCCGCGTAGAATTATTTGAACGGGACGGTAAATATATCCACGAGCCGGACGAGCGGATGCCTAATCCAAGTCGTGCTCTCGGAAGGGGGAGAACTTCTGGCCGGTTCGTCAAACGAAGAAACGCGACTCTGCATTCTGCAGAGGCCGTTTACCGACAGCTTTCGGCCTCGAGCTTATTGTTAGTTAGAGACCCAGCCATGATAATTCATCGCCCACGTGGCCGATAGAAATAAACGATTCGCGCCAGAGAACAGCTTTTGCCTACATTAAATACCTGGACTGGTAATCGAAAGGTGTACCATCGGATAAAAGGATCCGTGGAACTAAGGAGTGGTGAAATGTTTTATCGCGAGCCTGTTTGTCGGTGAGTGCGCTGAGGATCGTTCGTTCGATATTTTTATCTCAAGTATCGAAGAGATGCGTTCGTAGAGATTTGTAGAGATTTTAGAAAGTATTAGCGAGGAAAAGAGATTTTTGATAGTCGAACGTTGAAAAATAGCTAGCTACTTGGATGTACTATCGTTAACTTCGCTAGACTTCAAGTTAAAAGATCTACGATTTTAGAAAATATCGTTTCATCTATCTTGGAACGTAGACTAAAGAAATACACGTCTATCGTGATACTTAATTTTCCTACGACAAACCTACGATACTCCAAACGATAATCGCACTCTGCAGAACCAACATCCTGATGTAACGCAAGTACTGCGTCTATGTAACAGGTATGAAACTCGAACGTTACCCCTCTAAAACCCTGGCTACAGAAAGCCTGAAAATACGAAAGACCAAACACCCTGCGCGAAAGCCCATAGGAGACGAGAAATGGAGGAAAGTCTCGGGAAAAGAGCGTTTAAAAACCACGTAGTAGTTGGAACAATGGCGGTGAAATGCGGCTGGTTTTCAGCTTGCACGGTGGACAATGGGTCTATATCTCTCGCGATGGAAATAGTTATTAGACGAGGGCTCGCAAGTGATCTTGATTGTCTTGATACCAAGACTCCCCCACTCTCTATTCGTGCATTATGCAAAGTACCTTCCGCTCGTATTATCCACGGTTTGTTCCCATCGTTGTTGATCGTGGCCGGAGAAAGCGTACGAAATCGCTACGTTCGCGAAATAACGTGGAACGGTACGTATATAGAGTAACGTAGGTGTGCATAGCGTTTTTCCTTCGGTGTAAACGCCGGTACACTGTTGAACACGCGATTCTTATGCAAGCATCCTGCACATACTTTGTTTACAGTTAAACGAGATGCATTTAAATATGCCTCGTTGATTTAGATAGACCGGATCCTGCGGTTCTTTTCGAATAAGGAACATCGTCGACCTTGGATATGCCAGTGGAAGAACGTTTCGTATCGTGGCTGGCTGTAATGGAGAAGTTTGCGATTTATAGGCTTCGTCTTTTCCTTCGATCGAAGAATAAAGAATAGCCAAGGTAAGGACACTTTTTTATTCTCGGAATAGTATAATAGTAGGTAGAAGATCTCTTGATTCGGTACATAGTTTCGGACGATTCGTAGAGAATTTTTCATTGACGGTGAATATACGTGAATATATGTGTATGCTTGCGGCCAGCATATATACGTCCAAGATTAAAAGCATTGTACGTAGAAATAATATAGCAAGGTATAATACAACGGTATAAAAGACTGTAATAACGGTTGTGAATAGAATCGAAAGCTGATGAAACGTACTTAAACTATTCGCCAGTGATCTGAGAACAAACGAGTTTTCGGTGAATAGAATCGGGATGAACATGCATAATTGATTTCTTTTCTCCAATACTTCGCAATGAAAGAAAGTCCGTTACAAATAAAACAAACCTCGCAGTTACTGTAACATAACGCAACGTTACGTTAACACGGAGATTCTAGTCCGACGTAATATTGGTCCTTAATTGATCGATATCGTTTGCGGTAACGAGTACGGAGGCAACTGTGCCAGATCCAGCCGCGTTTCTCGTATGCACGCGCGAGACTGTAAATGACAACGGATACGTTGGTCCTCGAACGGCCTATTAAAATAATTAATTTATGGAAAGAGACGAGAAAACGTGGGACGGGAAGAGCGTCGCGTCGCGTCGTGCTGAATTGTACGCGTGGGCTGTACTCTCGAACGCGTGCACGCGTGAAAAACGGTGACCCTCGATCGAATTCGCTCTCAAACAGCGACCCGTTATTTCTGGATGTTTCTCGATTAAGAATTTCTATTACGGAATGAACGTCATATTTAATACCGAATCTTTATATTTGGATGTTTCAAATATGTGACAGACATTCGTTGGAAATACGTTCACTGTTCAAGTCTTTGAAACGATTCTTTTCTATAGTAGGCGTTCCGATAAACGATAAAGCGCGATAAAAATGAATTTCTGTCTGTAAACATCGTCGAATTCGTGATATTTTCTAGGTCCAATTTCACGGTAATTTATCACGACATCGAAGAATCCATCTATTTTTCAATTAATTCTCTTACTCGACTAGATATTTTTTTATTATTTAATTTATTACAAAAATGCTTGATATCTTTTCGTACATTTGCTTCGTCGCCATTTCTCTCTTCTTAAATTCGAAACTTACGCAAAATTTGAAAGAGGGATGGTTTTTCGTTACTCTTCTCCGTAGGAGAAGATGGGATTCGAGACAATGGCGTACGATATGGCTAACGCGTTATATTTGGCAAGAGGAGTGTAGCACGATTCTTTATGCCATAGACCGTTTGCCAAACTCGCTGGTCGTGATTCATTCTGAACGTTCGGATTGAAAGTTTGCGACCTCCCTGACACATGGGGTAGAGAAACGCACGGCGACACGGAACACGGCAGACCTGGCAATCATTTAGATTGGAAACGTTGGAAATATTTGGGAATATTTCGCTTTGCATTTTATCACGCGAGAATTTGAAAAGTGTTTCAGTGACGATTAATCTACGAATATCGAAAAATATCTTCAAATTCTATACTAAATTCTCTCTCGATTTATCAAAAATCAAATAGAACTGTCGATCGCTATTCGCGAACGATTCGACTAAAGCAACTTGGAATCAATCGCGTAATAAATGATTCTCACACGATCAGAGAACAAATCGCGAACCATTACGAAATTGAAAGATCATAAAATTGCTTCCACGAAACGCCAAGTCATGAGAGTATAACGTTAACTTAAATCACACGTGAAAAACTGATTACGTATTCTAATCAGCAATTAGTATCAAGACATCGTGTCGCGTGCAGATGAAAAGATTCATCGTTGGGAGGAAACGCTGGCACAGTGGCTAAAAGAAGGGAAGAGCCCGTTTCCTTTAGCAGGCGCGCACTGTCGCGTCGTATCGTAAATTATTCTCGTCTGGCGTAAACATTAAACAAGTATCGTTTAGAAGCGGCGTGGCCGGCCGAAGGAAAGAAAGAAGGAAAGGAGGAAAGAAGGAAAGAAAGTTCCACTTTTACCGCGAGCTCCTTTTACTCCGGCTCCGCGAGTCTTCCAGTCGTTCCTAAGTTTCCTCGGTGTGCCGCGATTCAATTTGATTTTCGCGCTCTTTTTCTGACGACCCGACGTTTATTCTCTCGATACGTACAAAGGAATTAGTTTAATCGTGAAAGAGAAACGCGTCCAGAGTGAAAGACGCAAAAATTAAATAAATTAAATAAATTATTGTATATCACGCTGCAAATAAAATGTGTTGGATTATTTCGAGTATAGAGAATTTTGGAAATGTCAACCTGAGAGAAGATTACGAGATTGTATTGCGAATAAATAGTGTATTCTAAATACTGGAAACGACGATGAAGGATATGTTAAAGAAAAGATATTGGAAAATTGCGTTATTTAAAAGTAGGAAAATGTGGGAAATATTAAACGCAACGTGTTTAGAACCTGTATAGAAAATTGTTTAGATAATACCGATACGAAAAGGAGGATCTTTTCGTAATACTGTAACGATGCTATAGAAAGTGTGTCGTGTTCTTTAAAGAATCACCGAAATAATAGAAAAAGCGGCAGAAAGAAAGATAAAACTGTGCAAGGACTTGTAAGAGGAGGCGATTTAATTGATTTACGTAATAGAATTGGTCCGCCGTCGAAAGCAATGGAGCCTCGCGTCGTTGAAAGTGGAAAGTAATTTCCTTACGTACTTTTTACCTTACGTATTTTTTGCTATTTCGTCTTATTTCTGTTCCACTTGCTCACCACTGTGAATGATATACGCTCTTCAAATAAATTATCATGAAAGCCATTCTTTCGCACGCGTGAAACTAATTTTTTAGAGGCAAACATCAAGTTACGAGCGTTAAAGAAATAAATAATTACCATTAACAAAATTATTGATACGTACTCGAGATTATCCCGATAATAATTTCTTTACGAAAGAAAATATTAATATTTCAATCACGTGACTATGTTCCGAATTTCTAGAGCACCTTGTATACGTTGTTTTCAACGTTCGCCTAAGGCGTAAACGACCACTCTAAAAAGTAGAATAATTAAAGGTAAAGAATGGTTGACTGAAGGCAAGGTATGTTTCGTTGTATTCGACGACCTCAAACCGGCGTCAAAATAAACGATATAATCTGCAAATAACTTCGCTTTCATGAGGATTACGTAATGGTCATCCTTATGCCCTACTTGCGATACGTTGCAACAGACCCCAGAGTTTATGTAATAAATGGCGAAAAAACATCGACCGTATTAAATATTCTACGTTCACGACCGTCTAACCGTATTCTTATTTCAAACGAATTGGCGGGAATTTTAAATTGTCAAATATTCATATCGCTCGGTAAGTAAAATTTTCAAAAATGTAAGAAAACCTTTTTCATTTTTCTCTATGCTTTCTAATTGCCTAATGGCATCGAAAGACACGAAAAAACATTCTATAGCCGGTTTTAATGTTTCGTTTCCGTGTTCGTTCCAACGAGAAGCACCAGCCGTTATATTAAGCCGTTTCAGAGGACGTTATCGCTGACGATTACACCAGCTTATCTACCCTTTTCACAGAGCAGCACATCCTACTATGTAAACTTAGCCTAATGAATAACCTCCATAGAGATCATAAAATTATTTGTGCCCGCGGGTCACGTGTGTTTCGATCTTTCATGAAATAGATCATTCTACCGTAATTATCCACTTGCATGTTTCTAGCTACGAAATAATTCAGATATTGGAAATTTGATGAAAATATCGTACTTAAGAACGTAATCTTACCAACAATTAGAATAGAATCGAGTCGTGCTTGGTTTAAAATAAAGTATTTTTTTATAGTTATTGGATATTTACTATCTGTTCCTCGTTAATAGAGTGACTAACTAGTAAATAAAATAAAATATTAAATACATTAATTAATGAATCTAATCCCACAGAATGGCTATTTTTACGTACGAAAACACGTGTCCAAAGTTGGAAAGTAAAAAAAAAAAAAAAAGGATTGTGCTAAAAATTGTATTCAGGCAATTCGGCTCGAGCCTGATGACCCTGTCGCTCGTCTACCGCTACTCAACTACAACGGGTTAAAAGCGGATAAATCGACAAGACGGAAGGCATTACCGTAGTCGGTGAAACGTGGGCGTGTAGTAGACACGGGTTAACTGACAAATCGATAACTTCTTCAAACATCAGAACTAAACGGGTGAAGGACCTTTCTCCGACAATAGGCGAAACGCAAAAAGATCCTCGATTGTCGCATAGATTATACAATACAAGGTCCGCAAGAATGTTAGTACTTATAGAATTATCATTTTTATTAAAATAAAATTTGATACAATAATCGATTGAAATGGAGCAATAATAAAACTGTTCTCGTCTCGGCATAGAATGCAGTAATTTTGTCAATAAAATTCTTTAACATTTTATTGTAATAAAAAATTCCATTTTTCATGTCATGTACGAAGACTCTCGTAGACAGCTGTACATTATTCGTCTTATCTCAATATCACGAATATGCGATTCGATATATTATACATATTTGCAATTGAATATAAAATAATCAGATAATTGAGATCAGGGAGTTGATGAATTGAGCTTAGAATGTAATAATCATCGTTATACTACAACGTTTGGTATCTCGCGTATATAGTCAAGAATAAAAGAGAAGAAGACATTCGGTATACTTTACTCAAAAAGTGAAAATCTGCAAAATCATGGTTTTGCCATAAAGCAGATTCGCTACGTTATTACATTGACGATAAAAAAGATCAAACTCCTGGTCGACAGCATGACCGCGATATTATTTCTGACAGAGCGTATTGTAATCCGGGGAACACGCACGAAATGGAAAAAAAAAGGTCTAGATCCCGGCCAACTACGTATGCTTAAGAGCGGGAATGACATCTGCTCGTACAGCTTCCGAGAGGACTGCGCAACGCTCGTAAACGATTTCCAAATAAAATACTCGGGGAATCAAGCAATTAGTTAGATGTTTGCTATTTCTGTTTCGTCGCCAAACTTCCATTTCAAATTTCTAGCTTTGACCACCTGGCTAATTTTTCTTTTTTGCAATCTTTTCAGAATAACCAATTTTCAATGTTATATTCATAGAAAATTTATTTGAGTATAATGATTTTTTGTCTATTGTATATGTATAGAAGCTGAATTTTCAAATACCTGCCATTTTGTTTCTTTTGATAGAAATTCTGTACGCGTTAGTCGTCGGTTCTAATATCAGATCTAATGTTAAGATTAAAGATTATCTTTTTATGATTGTAAAATTAATTATTCGCAAATGGGTTTCATATAGATACTCAAGAATATTTATTCTTTTCTGATACTCGTTCGTTTCGAAAAAAAAGTTTATGCGTGTTTAGATCGTTATCACGGACATCGCTCAATCCTACTTAAATCAAAATAATTCCTGTTGTTTCTATATTCCATATATCTTATTGCTTATTCTATTCGCGAAGAAATAAAATCTATCTTTAAAGGGTGCGACGACGCCACTGATTTTACGAATCGATCGTTCCATTCAACCAAGTGGTGAAATCCTCCAACAAGATCCGATAGCCAGTTAAAATGCAAACAAAAGGGAAGAGAACGAGAACCGGACGGATTCGTATCAAATATATTCCGAGTGCATCCCCTTGAACAGCGCGGTAACGAAATCGATAACCTATACAAGAAGGGCACTGCCTTTTTCCTTACCTCGACCACGGAAATGTTTGATCCGCGTTCAGAGATGAGAGGAGGTACCGTTGTCCCTGTTGACGTTTCTTCGATCTCGATACGTAGCACATTTACTTCGATTTATTTACGAGTTGACGAGGCCCGTTAACGTCGAGGCGTGCCGGTCTGATCTCTCGTTTCGCGAATTGCACTGTCGACGAACGTTCAACTCTGAACAAACCGAACAATCGTACAATAGAATCGTAATAGGAGAAAATGCAGCGTGTGTACGTTTCTTTTGTTTCTTTCGTTCGTTGAAAATTATTGTATGTGCGATTCGCGAAGTAACTTAGCGAAACGACTTACAGCTTCTGCTGGTTCATACTGGCCTACTAGTTCTACTATACGCGACCAACGCACCACTTTGAGAGCACCTCCGCGGATCGACTGCCAGCTATATTCATACGAGCCACCGTCACTTTACCCGTGGAACAGGAAAGCGATCGACACTCCAGCAACAGCCAGCGACAACTGGCGACGATCAGCAACGACCCCTTCGCGCACCCTTCATCGACTGGTAACCTCACAGCCAGGACACAGCGGAACGGTAGAACGAGCGACGAATAGGTGGTTGAAACTTTGAAATATTCGCGCGCCTTACCGCGAAACGGTAGAACAGGTGGAAATGCAAAACACGAATTAATATACGCGCTTGAAATCGATTATAATAGGAAACTAATTATACTATTTAACCGCGCTAGTATATATTATGTATGCACGAGAATTAAAGATATTCAAGAAATTATTCCATGTTCAATTTGTACACCTATTTATAAATATAAATACTTTTACTTTACAAAAGTTTATTTCATGTACAGTCTTTCATGGCTGGAGTTAGCGTCATTAAAGCGTTCTCCATATTTTTCCGTTCTGTTTCGGTTTTAAGAGTACCCCATACTTTTTCCAGCTTTTGTTGTTGATATCTCTAAAAAACAAGTTTCAATTCATCGACTCAATTCTGGAGCACGTACTTTTTAATTCTGATTCTGTATGATTTAACAATTTTACTTACTTTGATAAAGAGGAAACAATGTTTCAATGTTGCACCCACGTAAAGTATTTTTACTGATACTAAACGTCCTGCTATGTCATTTATGATTGGGATAGCCTTTAGTAAAAATTTGTGGGGGCCATGTCTGGTTTTCACTAATGCAATTTTTGTATGTATATTGCAATACTTTGCTAGAAAGAAAATTTTATAAAATCGTATATCACATATATATTCCAAATTCAATCTTCCACTTTCAACTTCTACCAATTTCAATACAAAGATTTTATATTACCACTAAAACCAGCTTTTATCGCTGCAACTCCAAAATCACCATACAACTGTTGTACTTTTTGTTGAATAGCATTATGCAAAACCGTAGTTTTTAATTGTAAAGGCTTGTTAGATTTATCACCAACAGTTATTTCAAATATTATGTATCTACGAAAATATGTAGAATTAATTACACAAATTGCACATTCGTGAAAACATAGATTGTAATAAAGTATTTAATAAAAATATATAATAAATAAATAGACATAATAATAGTTTATAATAAAAAAACATAGAAATTCTATTACTGAATTATCAAAATAAATAAACAAATGTAGAATATTTTATTACCTGTTTTTAAAGCGAACCATGGTTTTAGGTTATATGCAATACACTAAAGCATCAATCGCTCCAGAAAACAACACTTAGCAAGAGATTCCATAGTAAGAATATGAACAATTAATAAATTTACGCCATTTAACAACAAAATACTGATATATTGCACATTTTCACAAAATTATAACATACGAAATGGCGCTGCATCCACGTGCACTGCACTTGATTATTCAATAGATAAGGTAATACTAGGTCACTGTCAAACACAGTTGCACACGTGCGTTCAATGTGTGCCATATTTCTAATAATTTTTTCTAATAATGTAATCTTTCGTTCTTTATTTCGAATTCATTGTTATCTTTTGAATGAATAACATTTTCTCCTTTAATTAATTATCGGAGACTTTAATGGAACTCTATATGAAATGTTTGAAAAATATAGACTATGGTACGAGGTAGTACAATTAAACAAGATAATACACGTAGAATTTTTTATGCACACATGTTTCCATATACGAGTTTCCACGTACTATGTCATCGTATTTACGTAATATTATTGTATACCGTTTACAATATTATTTTTTTAGATCTAACTTTTCGATACAGTATATACATTTTGCCCTATATTTTTGCAATTTAATTCTATATTGCTTATTTAATGAAAAATAACTTTTTTGATAAATCGCTTTTCGTTCTTCGCATTTAATCTAGAATAAACTAGAAGAGAGAAGCATATAGTAATAAGTTATTATTTATATTGCTACTGCTTCACTATTTCTTATTATTGCAGGAGTTATCTCAGGGTCATGTAAGATTAAAAAATATGCCTGTGATTACGCTAAAGCTTCACTGATAATGGTTATGTACTCTTATTTGCAACTCATAATGATTCTAGCTGAAGTAGAGCATTCAGTTGGATTCTCTTAGTGAAAGGTACAAAATTTACGTGCTGGTTCCAAGGAATATAGACATGGATTACTATGTGGGTGTTGATGTAGGAACAGGAAGTGCTCGAGCTGCTCTAGTGTCTTCCACAGGAAAGATACTGAAAATGACGACATGTCCACTTGAAATTTTCCACCCCGCTCCTAATTTTTATGAACAATCATCTGATAATATTTGGAGTGCAGTTTGCCATGTAGTAAAGGTACTAACTTCAGCTGAATTAATCTATATTGTTTATAATAAATTCAAATATCTATACATAATTTATTTATTATTGTTTGTAGTCAGTTGTAGCTGATATCTCTGCAGAATATGTACGGGGTATTGGCTTTGCTGCTACTTGTTCATTGGTAGCAATTGACAAAACAGGATCACCAGTCACAGTTAGTCCAACAGGTAAATTAACAAATGAATTGCAATTCTTCTTTCAATTGCACGAAATGTTTGTTTACCAATGGAATTTTTATTACAGGTGAAGATAAACAGAATGTTATATTATGGATGGACCATAGAGCACAGAAAGAAGCTGATTTTATAAATGAACAGAATCACGAGATGCTTCAGTATGTAGGTGGGAAAGTATCGTTAGAGATGCAAACACCCAAAATGTTGTGGCTCAAAAATAATCTACCTTCATCTTGGAACCGCGCAGCACTGCTATTTGATCTGCCTGATTTCTTAACCTGGAAGGCTACAGATTCTGAATCAAGGTAGCAATATTATTGTATGCCAGTACAAACACACGAATATTCTATTTACAACTTTCTAATCCGATTTCAGATCTCTATGCTCTTTAGTATGCAAGTGGAACTATAGCGCTGGTCCTGATGGTAACAATAAATGGGACGAAGAATTCTTTGAACAAATTCATTTAAAAGATCTTAAGAAAGATAATTGGAGGAAAATAGGTATTATTAATAGTTCTGCGTAATAATTGAAATTATCTCTATATAGGTAAACTCAAATCGATTATGTTGGACGAAAATTATTTCGCTTGAATCATATAGCTTTTTAGTTAACAAGTTAACAAAAGTCTCTTTTATGTTCAGACAGATAATATGAAAGTATTACTTTATTTTAACAAAGAGAAATATTAATACGAAGGTAATGATGTGAGGACTCCGGGCCATCGGGTTGACCAAGGATTGTCGGCAAAAGCTGCTTCTGAATTGGGACTCCTAAAACGAACAGCTGTGGGAACATCCCTTATTGATGCACATGCTGGAGGACTCGGTATGATAGGCTGTCGTGTACCCGGTGTATCCCCTAAATTACAAAGTAGATTAGGTATGCCTAAATTTTCCTGCTATATATTACTTTTATTCGTTGCTTGTACGTTCCAATTTTTTTAGTTAATCCCTTTGATTTGCAGCATTAATTTGTGGCACATCAACTTGCCATATGATAGTTAATGAGAAGAAACTTTTTGTTAGTGGCGTCTGGGGGCCATATTTCAGTGCCATGATTCCAGGAATGTGGTTGAGCGAAGGGGGGCAAAGTGCAACTGGAAAATTACTCGACCATATAATTGATACCCATCCCGCAACGCCAGGGATTTTGAAAAGCTTAAGTGGCAATAAGTAAGTTAAAATAAATTCGATATATTCGTAAACTCTGTTATTGTTTGTTATGTCATTTTTTAGACACATACAGCAATATTTGTCTGAATTATTGCAAACGATAGCTGATCAAAAGAATTTGGAAAATGTTTCATACTTAACAAAAGATATTCATATATGGCCTGACTTTCACGGAAATCGATCTCCTTTAGCTGATCCGGCACTGAAAGGGATGGTAATCACATTAAATATCCTATTACCAATGCAATACCTGTATATCTTTCAAGATAAATGTTTTAAATGGATATCACACAGATTTCAGGACTCTCTCTATCCGTTGATCATGAAAACTTGGCACTATTATACTTGGCAACGATACAAGCTTTAACGGTACGTATATATGTATGTTTTACTTCATCTGCCTATACTTTTTTTTTTTTATGTAGAAAATTAAATATTCAATATTTTTTAACAGTATGGTACGAAGTATATTTTGGAAACGTTAGAAGCTGCCGGCCACAAAGTAGAGACTTTATTAGTTTGCGGTGGTCTAAGCCAAAATCCACTATTTACCCAAATACAGGCGGATGTATTAGGTTTACCTGTACTATGTCCTATAGAAAAGGAATCAGTACTGATAGGAGCTGCGATTCTTGGATCCTATGCAGCTGGGAGGTTCAATACAGTATATGATGCTACACAAACAATGGGAGGATCTGCAAACATTGTTAAACCTAAAAACGAATGCTACAAGTAAGCAAATCAGATTAAAGAGTTACTTCAATCTTTTAAACTTATAATACATACGATTCTTCCTTTTTCTTAAGGTACCATCTTCAAAAATATCGAGTATTTCGGAGAATGGTACAAGATCAAATAGATTACAGAGAGATTATGAGCAAAGAATTTTTATAACTATACCATTACAAGCGCTGTATCTGTAATTATTAACGCTATATTAACAGACGTGAATAAATAAAAAAAATATATTGAACAATTATAGAGCAATCTCATAGAATCTTGTAAATAATAAATAATGCGGAGCAGTGCGTTATTTCTTATACATTTTTTATCTAATTAAATATATTTTGTGTACACGATTATTGAAACATATTTTAGTTAACTACTTTACTTTTTATTCTTGTTTGTTATAAATAAAGATATACATAAAAATATTCGCAGAACTTTCTTGCCCTAAACATAGAGTATAGACATGATATATGAAATAATATTGCTTTATTTGGTATTTAAATGTAATTTCGAACTTACACAGTGTATTACAATTTGGTATAAAACACCTACAACTATAACAATATTGCTAGATGATTAATCGTTATAAAAATATTGATATTTTTTTTTAAGGCTTTTTAACGAAAAAATTTTGTTTTCTAATATCGCCATGTAGGATTATAAAATGGTACTATGAACCACGTAGGAATAAAGATCTTAACCATACATATACTACACAGTGCGTTAAATTCTATCAACTTATAAAATAATATTCCTATTTTCTCAACTTCTAATATATCATTTTCCTCCGCACGAAATAACGTCAGTATCACATTGTTCGTGAAAAACTTGTCAAAAATCTATTTATTTATTTATTTTTTTTGTTTAATGATATAATTTGAAAAACGAATAAAACTAACAATTCCATATCACCAAGTCGCTTTTATCACAAATTGATACATAATTGCTAAACTCTGTGTCGCTGAATTCGCAATGATATCCGCTAAAGTTATGAAAATCGACCACAATTCGGACAAAATATAAACGTGCTCTTAATTTACATTAAGATAAAGATGATTATATTAATCAGAATAATACTGGTGTAAAACTTTGGATAAAACTCTAGTTTTTCATTAAGTGTTACAACTGTTATTAATAACATAATATAAATCGACAATTGTTCGCGGACTTGTAACTCTATTTCTAACTTAAATATGGTACTAATTGCACCTGTATATGAAATATTTCACTTTCAAGTTAATTACATTTTTTATGAAGTGGTTTGAGTGGGTAACATTACCAGTGTTTTAATCGTGTTAAAATTTACTTTTTGGTATATACATATATTGATGATGATCAAATAAACGAAAAAATCACTCTCAATCAATCTTATCAAATTGTTCTGAGTATTTGAAACTACTATAATAATTAAAAATTTCAATGAAATGTTTTAATTTTGTTTTGATTTATTAGTAGTTTTGATATTATAATAATATCAATATCACCATCAGTCTTTCAATAACTACTTCGTTGATCTAAATTCATAGAAAAATTGAAGATATAAAGGGAAAAATATGTTTTAAGTGTGCATTAACAGATTCAAGATTATCTCTTATAATCTTTTTAACTCTAACTAATCAACGATTATCATATATATCCAAGTTTAAAAATTATTAATGTTTTGATATTTGGAAGACATAAAGTGCGTGTTTCGGAGAAACGTTAGGTCGTGATATCCTCTTTTACGAAAGTATTTGTTATAATATATATGTATATTCTTTTTTAATTCTAGCAAGGCCATTTGTGCAATTTGCGCATTTAGAAGGATGCAAGGCGTTGATTCGATTGATTACGATGTTCTAAGTCGTTTTGGAGTGTTATTTTACGAAATCATACCGTTAAAAAGAAAATTATTCACTAGTATATGATATTGCTTTTTATAGAAAAATACGCTAAAAATTAACGGGAATACTGTAACGAGTCAGTTTACACAAAACGATAATATTCTGCAATATGATTAAGCATATATTGAAATGCGGTAGAAGGAGACGTACCGAATCTTTGCCTCCATAAATGCTTCGCTATTATACGCTGTCCTAGAATATGTGTTGTTTCTTGAATTTCTTCACAAATCTCGACGCCACATTGCCAAATCGTTTCTTAACATTTAATTCAATATGTTACTAATGAAATACTTAACAATACAAAAAAATAACATACACATACCTAAATTATTAAGAAGTTTATTTTTCCCTGGTGGGTCAAATTTTTGGAGTTGTTCCACACTAATTACCTTATACTGTTTTAATTCTTGCAATGATTCAAAATTGCAACAACGAGCTCGATTATTCGCTACAATATAGCTGCCAGGAGCACTGTGCTTTGCAATTTCTTTTAAAGCTTCTTTAACCATTTTGCATTTGTCAACATCACCTTGTGATTTATCTACTTTTACTGGCTAGAATGAAATATAATATTACAAAGAAAAAAAGGAATTCAATTATACAATGTCAATCTCTTAGAAATTCACAGATAAGAGCAGTACCTCTGGAAATGCTTCAATCATGTGAAGCCACATTCTAGTTGGTATTGTATTTGTTTCTGCTATGCACAATATGGTATGAGAATTATTGTTGCGTTTCTTAGCAGTAGTTATATCAGAAGGACTCTCAGTCATGTAGCCATTAGGAAATTCATCCACAATTAATATTGCACTTTGACCTCCTAGAACCCAATCCTCTGGATGACTTGTTACATAATTTTCAGAAACCTCATCACATCTTTCATATACTTTCTTAACTACGTGTTTCTTTATTTCTGAAAATAAACTATATATAAAACTTTATGCTCTGCATACAGTTTCAATAAGACCTACCTAGATAATTGGCAGTAAGTTCACTAGGTATCATTTGACACCATCCTAATATCAGTTGAAGGCACATTTTCAGGTCACATTTGACTCCAACAAAAAAAGAATTTTCTCTAATAGACTGTTTCCTTGTACAATTGGGACACGACCAACTATATTTATCTACAATTCTTGCTTGATTCCAAGCTAAACTCCTGCCTTTACAATCAGGATGTGGACACGTAGAAACAGTCCTAATTAAACTCATTTCTTTTAACCATCCGCATAATTCTCCTTCGTGTCCTTGTTGCAACATTGGTCTGACCACAACGTCAAAATATCCTCCTTGATCTCCAAATCTCTCCAAACATTGTCTGAAAATAAATATTACAATTACGATAAAGAAACTAAATCTTCCAATATATACTTCCAATCTTTTTTAATATACTCAAAAGTTTTAAAAAGCTAAGTATTTTTAGAATGAAATTATATGAACAATTATATAACATTGTAAAAAAAATAAAACGATTCACGTTTGAATTCACGTGAATGAACAAATTCGTGGCACCTATTATGAACAGTAAGTGGAGAAGAAAAATCAATACTCTTCTAGGTTAAATGTGACATTATTAGAAACTTTCGAAATTAGAAAATAACATTGATGAAATGTTTTAATCACTCGGTTAATAATGATCATTTAGTCAATGGGAAATACAGCACGATATTACAAAGAGGGAAAGATAAAAAGTGCAATATAGTTTCGAGTAGCAGAAGCAACAAGTATAATTAGCTCGAGTTCATCAGAACGTAAGGAAACAATTACCTCGCTTTGACTCTTACGTTCTTCATTTTCGATGCAAAAGTCACCTCTATACCGAATACTCCACCACTTCTAAGGAATAAACAAAAACCTATAACATTTTTAAATCAACTAAAAAGTAAACAAAAATAAGGAAATCAACGAGGAACGAGGAGAGACTGCGAAGCAACCTGGATATTATACATCCATCGTGTAATGAATTGAACATTTTAGGCATGGAATGTACAGACAAGGCGCGGGATAGACCTGTCACCTAATAAAGTTTTCTGTCTTACGCCTAGAGGTCACTGAAGTCTTATTATCATATTAGTGTCATTCCCAACATTATCGTTTCAGCATAGAGTAAAACCACAGACAAGTTACAGCTACCCTATTCTAAGTCAATGATAAGATCATAAGATAGAATACAAACCTTACTAAGCCTTTAACTACCTTTAGATTGATTGAAATGGTTGATTTAGTCTGATTTAATGAATGATGATAACGTATAGATGAGGAAATGGACGAAGCTATTACTCTATCGATAAAATAGCGGTCGCTTTCGATCCAACCGTGTGTTTTTCTATCACTAAGAGATGTTTCAAGTTTAAGAAAAATATAAAACAATTCCTATTGATATACGATTTTTCATATTAATTTCATACATAAAAGTATTTTTGTTTATTGACATCAGAATGAAATTAACGTATACAAATTCAAGGGCCACAACAGGATTAATACAAAAAATATCCTATCGAGATTTCGTTTATTAATAGCGTGGCATAAATAATACTTCTATTAAGTAACTGTCATAAATTTTTTGGCATCATTTAGAGAATGAAGGAAAACGATCTTACCAGTATTAATTTTAATAAAATTTCTTATATTTACACTAGTTTATACAGAATCCAATTTAGTCCACTTCTCACTGACTGCCCATAGCCATTTTATAACTTTATCATTTTTTGCTTCATTCGAAACTTCTGCTACTTTATTATTACTATAACAAGAATATATAACATCATATTTTAGCATAGTATTATATATTGGGTCTGCTATATTCAAATTTGCTAAAATTTTACTGAAACTTACATGAAATATTCTCCAGTTACATCATCCAAAGACGGATCTAATGCAGCAAATAAAACAGATTGCGCTCCCTTTATAGGCGTCTTAATAAATAACCATGTAAGTGTATCTACGGTTAATCTACCTAAAAAGTTTTGATAAATTCCCATATATCGCATTATTTCTGTTCTTACTATACCAGGATGGACGGCATTCACCGTAACACCAGTTCCTATGTGACATAAAAAATAATGCTTTATCGATTGCATTATTTATTCAAAAATAATTTTATTTTCTGTTAAAATGACAAAACCTTTCAATTTATTTGCCAATTCCTTCGTAAATAGAATATTAGCTAATTTGCTCTGTGCATATGCTTCGCCAGGCTCATAGGTTTTGTCATTATTCAAATCGTCGAATTTAATTTTGCCACGCTTGTGTGCACTACTTGAAACATTTACAATCCTCGATGGTGCAGAATCTTTTAAAGTGTCTAACAATAAATTTGTTAGTAAAAAGTGTCCTATATGATTCACACCAAATTGCAATTCAATTCCTTCTTGAGTATACATCTTAGGACATCTCATTACTCCTGCATTATTTATAAGAATGTGAAGCTTCTTGTGTTCTACAATGGAAACAGATAATACAAATTATGCTATAGACCAATTGATTTAGATATAATTAGTTCAGGAAAACTTTCTTTTTAATTTAGTATTCAAAAATAGATGAACTAAATATATTTAACGGTCAATATCAGTAGTTATTCACTTTATACATATAATGAAGCTATGTTATTTCATTTCATTTCATACTCTAACATAGGATATGGTATATACCTTTCTTAAATTGCTCTACAAAATCCCTAATACTTTTTTGAGATGCTAGATCACATGGTCTACAATAAACATATTTATTCCTACTTTCTATTACTATGTCACGGCGTGTCTAAAAAAAATGATCATTAATTCTATATCTCACATTTTAATATTACTCTTAATATGATGTGAATCATTTTTTTGAAATACATTTTCACATTTTTCCATATCTCTACAAGCCATTATAACTTTAGCCTCTCGTTTAGCTAAATCACGAGCTATTTCTTTACCAATTCCAGTATTTGCTCCTGTTACAATAATTACTTTGTCAGTTAGATTTTTATCATTCTCATATAATTCTCCACTAAGATAATCTCTGCAAATCAAAGAAATGAATAATAAGTAAAGTAAAATATAATTTCACGTTTAAATAGGATCACTTACATATTGATTTATATTTTACGAATAAACAAAGAATGAGCAATCATATTATGCTATAATAAAAACGCAGTTCAAAAGAATAATCTCTTTGCAAAATATAGAGACGTTACCTAAGTAAGTAACCTCCACCAATGATGGTCAAACCGGCTGAATATACATATAAAGGTTTTGAAACAGCCGCAAACATTCTTCTAAATAAATAAAGCTGCAACAATAATTAACGGCAATTTTTTAGAAATAATAAATAGGATTAATTATCAATAATTTAGTAAAGCATTGTACGATTTATTTTCTCCTTCACGTAATATACAATGTACACACGCACGTGTATCTCAAGTAAACGGCAAAACTGAATTTGTAATAATTCAATCATGAAACAAATATACAATAGATTTTGATAACATCGATTAAAATGTAATAGTCCATTTCTATATATTATAATTTTTCTTAGTTTATTGTCATTGTTAATTTATATTATTTTAATCATAATTAATCATAATTAATTCGGATTCTTTCTCGAATGCATGTCAAGAAATTTAATACTCAGAAACGTGTAATGTATTTGTGGCAAATATAAAATTGTATACTTTATATTTTATATAATTGGTCGTATTTAATCGTATCAGACATTAACAGAAAATAAAAGAAGACGCACACACGCACACATACATCTTTACGATAAATCGAATTGAAAATATCGAGTTTTCAGTATCGATACCTGTCAATGCCTGTTAATGTTTGTGTATTTTATTCGATTCTCATTTGACGTGGAATTTTCTAATTTTGCTATCAGAATTACATCTGTCATAATTAATCAATTCTGAACACGTTGTATATTGTACAAATTTTTTATTTTTTTCTGTAAATACTATAATTGAATATGTCGTTACGGAGAGCGTTATTCGTTATCAGAGATATAAAAGTATTACAAAGAACGCTTATTCATAGAAGATTTCAATCCTCACGAAAGGTTTGGAATTATATCTAAGCACGATTTTATTTTTTATTACTTTAATATTATTGCATAAGATTTTTAAACTTCATTACAACCAGAGAAATTTTCTACTTTTAATCGATATTAGCTTTAACTTGATAATCTGACTGCTTGCAAATTGTAAGTGTAATGTTAATATTAATGATCTATAAATTTTAATATATTATACAAAATTATTCAATTAGTTTTCGTTATTAGAGCAGCAATCAGTACACGTTAACAACAAAATTATGTACCATATAGTCGTTCACTGCTATGGGTATTTGGGGTCTTACAAAAAAGAAGGGTGATAATGAAACAATCATAACTACAAAAGAAGTTCTAATAGCAAAAGCCGATGCATTATACGAGCAAGAACAATACCAGGAAATACATGACCTTCTAATAAATTATAAAGTAATTACATTATGTATATCACTTATAAATGTAGATAACAAAACTGAACATTTTTCTAGGATAGCGGTGATATTGAAATTATATGGCGTTTGTGTAGAGCAATGTATAAATTGTCTAAAATTGTGAGCGAAGTAGATGGAAAGAAATTAATTTTCGAAGCTTATGATTTAATACTCAAGGCACTTGAAATAAAAGAGGATAATTGGGCTGCACACAAATGGGCATCGATTCTTCTTAATTCTAAGACTCTTTATGAAGGAGTAAAAGCACAAATAAAAGAGTCATATAATATTAAGAAACATATGCTGGTATATTTCATGATAATATATCAATATATATATGTAGTATATAATATATATATATATATATATATATTATACTTCTAAATATTTCGTTCCCCGACACAATGTCAAGCAATTGATCGAATATGTTTAATATCGCAGAGAGCAATGGAACTAAATCCAAAAGAACCGACACTTATGTACATGCTTGGTACTTGGTGCTATCAAGTTGCCGATTTAACATGGTATCAAAGAAAAATTGCATCTGTAATATTCGGAGAACCACCATCTTCATCATTCGAGGAAGCTCTAAAATACTTTGAAACCGCAGAGGAAATTGATCCCAATTTCTACAGTCAAAATTTATTAATGTTGGGCAAAACCTACTTAAAATTAAATCAAAAAGAGCTAGCTATGAAATATTTAAAAATGGCCCTTGAATATCCTGCAAAGAACGAAGATGATCGAGATGCTAAACAGGAAGCACAAAAGTTGTTAAAGAAATTTTAACAAACTCGACAGAAATTATAATCTATTATATGATAAATTGGGATTGAAGGGATAAAATAAATTTAGAGTCAATCTTTTCAGTAGAAGTATAAAATTTATTTACTATAAAGTGCAATAGTACATATGTGCGATGAGCTTTTTATACATAACATCTAAGATATTAATCACTATTTGAAGATTTGAAACTACTATAAACATGTATATTTTATAAAATGTTTCATATTAAATATTTTATACAATCTTTAATAATATGTAAGAAAGTAAGTTAAATAATTAATTTCTAAGTCGAATTAATTTATCTGTCAGGAGACTCTTCAACTTCATTCATCTCGTTGCGAATGGCGTCAAGTGCTTCTTGTTGCAAATTGGAGAGTATCCGGAGATATCGACGTGCTTCAGGACCGCCCATGTTTAGTCCTTGTGTTCCCATCAGATGGCATAAAAGAAGAAGATGCAGGGCAAATTGCGTACGGAATTCACCACACGGGCAACTGTAGTTTACTACGACGTAATCCGGTGGTAGTTGGTCTTCCGGAGGTGATGGTATGACATGCAAATGGTCATATCCAAGTCGGCACTGCTCCATCGTTTTGTTATAAGGCACAATCTGGAAAAATAAAATTCACAAATTGTTTAAGAAATCGGTGGAAGAAACGATTTGGAGGAAATAAAATACTTACTGCTCCGAGTGTGACGAAAATGTATAAGGGATGTTCCCAAATGCGAAGGATTCGAACGTGAAGAATTTTCGAACTCCAAGTAGTTCCAGAAATGTGGAATTTTAAAAATTGGAAAATTAAAGCTCTCTCAGAACTTTCAAACGTTCTGTTCGATATTCGATATAATTGGGAATGAATTTCCGAGCTAGTTGCCGAGCTTATATAGTCGACAGAGTCTGTTACCACCACCATACTCGTTCGTAGATTAAGAATTTTATGGGACCCCCTAGTTGGCAGGCAGGTAAAACCTAAACAGCTGTTAATTTGTTTAAGGGATAGACGGATTAGTGCGCGCATATTCAGATATTCGAAATTTCCTTCTTAATCCTCAATTACCAAAGTCCGAGAATGCTTCCGAGGATAAACGATCACAATAGAGTTGGAGCGAAATGCGATTGTAATTTATTATTAGTCGTCGAGTAGGAAGCGAATACATTGCTTTTTTCTTTAAATTTACGCTCTTTAATAAATAATAATTTATGTGTCACCTCTATATGGGTTACATGGTTATCACCACTGGGCTGTTAGAGCAACAATCGTCTCGGGCGGTAGTTTATGTTCTATGTTTACATTCGTAGGAGTTCGCTAATATTATAATTATGAGTTATTCGAAGTACATATATCGCTTAAATATATTCGAACGAATGATATACTTTATACAGAATTATATACTGAAACATTGAACGATAGATACATCTACCATCGCTTTATTATTTCTTATGCATTAATTATACAGTCGTCGTATTAAGTATATAGTAAGTACAGCAGAGAATTATTTGTTCGGTAATAGTTGTCGGTTGAGCTATTCCGAAGATTATATCGTAAATATTGTTTGGCTTTGAATATATTTTATGATCAAGGGACAGCTTCTTGTTATTGGTATTTGGCGGAGGGTAACGATGAGTCAATGAGTCGTAAACTCCTAGGCAGGTTCAGGGAGAGGACAAGAGGTAGCTGTATAATTCAAAAGCGTTAATAGTTCCCGTTTTCCATTTGCTTGAAAGAACGATTTATTGTCGGTAGATTTATGAAGACGATATTATTCGTTATTTATTACGAACGTACATTAATACAAGTTGTGCTTATAGAATTAAGTTGTAGAAAATAACTGATCAATGCGAGTATCGAAAATTGAATTTTAATTTCCGATGCTCTCGGATTCGTTAATTATTTAAATCTTTTAACAATGAATTTTAATATAAAATAAACCAGATCTTTATCCTTTTCTATCGCTTAAGATATTTTTATTGCTTTTTATTTCAACCGTATTATTATTTTCAACGTGTATTATTTCAATTTTCAGCGTGTATCTTAATTATTCGCGTATAATTAATATTATGAAATCGATTCGTTCGGTTTCTTTTATATCGTTTCAAAACGGGTAACTCAAGCTCTTCGAATTTCTCAAAGCTATCCCTTATTAAACGTTCGACAGTTGGCCATTCACCTTTCGCATTTTATCGCTTATTATCATGAATATCATAGCCATTTTATAACTTTATCATTTTTTGCTTCATTCGAAACTTCTGCTACTTTATTATTACTATAACAAGAATATATAACATCTTTTTTTAGCATAGTATTATATATTGGGTCTGCTATATTCAAATTTGCTAAAATTTTACTGAAACTTACATGAAATATTCTCCAGTTACATCATCCAAAGACGGATCTAATGCAGCAAATAAAACAGATTGCGCTCCCTTTATAGGCGTCTTAATAAATAACCATGTAAGTGTATCTACGGTTAATCTACCTAAAAAGTTTTGATAAATTCCCATATATCGCATTATTTCTGTTCTTACTATACCAGGATGGACGGCATTCACCGTAACACCAGTTCCTATGTGACATAAAAAATAATGCTTTATCGATTGCATTATTTATTCAAAAATAATTTTATTTTCTGTTAAAATGACAAAACCTTTCAATTTATTTGCCAATTCCTTCGTAAATAGAATATTAGCTAATTTGCTCTGTGCATATGCTTCGCCAGGCTCATAGGTTTTGTCATTATTCAAATCGTCGAATTTAATTTTGCCACGCTTGTGTGCACTACTTGAAACATTTACAATCCTCGATGGTGCAGAATCTTTTAAAGTGTCTAACAATAAATTTGTTAGTAAAAAGTGTCCTATATGATTCACACCAAATTGCAATTCAATTCCTTCTTGAGTATACATCTTAGGACATCTCATTACTCCTGCATTATTTATAAGAATGTGAAGCTTCTTGTGTTCTACAATGGAAACAGATAATACAAATTATGCTATAGACCAATTGATTTAGATATAATTAGTTCAGGAAAACTTTCTTTTTAATTTAGTATTCAAAAATAGATGAACTAAATATATTTAACGGTCAATATCAGTAGTTATTCACTTTATACATATAATGAAGCTATGTTATTTCATTTCATTTCATACTCTAACATAGGATATGGTATATACCTTTCTTAAATTGCTCTACAAAATCCCTAATACTTTTTTGAGATGCTAGATCACATGGTCTACAATAAACATATTTATTCCTACTTTCTATTACTATGTCACGGCGTGTCTAAAAAAAATGATCATTAATTTTATATCTCACATTTTAATATTACTCTTAATATGATGTGAATCATTTTTTTGAAATACATTTTCACATTTTTCCATATCTCTACAAGCCATTATAACTTTAGCCTCTCGTTTAGCTAAATCACGAGCTATTTCTTTACCAATTCCAGTATTTGCTCCTGTTACAATAATTACTTTGTCAGTTAGATTTTTATCATTCTCATATAATTCTCCACTAAGATAATCTCTGCAAATCAAAGAAATGAATAATAAGTAAAGTAAAATATAATTTCACGTTTAAATAGGATCACTTACATATTGATTTATATTTTACGAATAAACAAAGAATGAGCAATCATATTATGCTATAATAAAAACGCAGTTCAAAAGAATAATCTCTTTGCAAAATATAGAGACGTTACCTAAGTAAGTAACCTCCACCAATGATGGTCAAACCGGCTGAATATACATATAAAGGTTTTGAAACAGCCGCAAACATTTTTCTAAATAAATAAAGCTGCAACAATAATTAACGGCAATTTTTTAGAAATAATAAATAGGATTAATTATCAATAATTTAGTAAAGCATTGTACGATTTATTTTCTCCTTCACGTAATATACAATGTACACACGCACGTGTATCTCAAGTAAACGGCAAAACTGAATTTGTAATAATTCAATCATGAAACAAATATACAATAGATTTTGATAACATCGATTAAAATGTAATAGTCCATTTCTATATATTATAATTTTTCTTAGTTTATTGTCATTGTTAATTTATATTATTTTAATCATAATTAATCATAATTAATTCGGATTCTTTCTCGAATGCATGTCAAGAAATTTAATACTCAGAAACGTGTAATGTATTTGTGGCAAATATAAAATTGTATACTTTATATTTTATATAATTGGTCGTATTTAATCGTATCAGACATTAACAGAAAATAAAAGAAGACGCACACACGCACACATACATCTTTACGATAAATCGAATTGAAAATATCGAGTTTTCAGTATCGATACCTGTCAATGCCTGTTAATGTTTGTGTATTTTATTCGATTCTCATTTGACGTGGAATTTTCTAATTTTGCTATCAGAATTACATCTGTCATAATTAATCAATTCTGAACACGTTGTATATTGTACAAATTTTTTATTTTTTTCTGTAAATACTATAATTGAATATGTCGTTACGGAGAGCGTTATTCGTTATCAGAGATATAAAAGTATTACAAAGAACGCTTATTCATAGAAGATTTCAATCCTCACGAAAGGTTTGGAATTATATCTAAGCACGATTTTATTTTTTATTACTTTAATATTATTGCATAAGATTTTTAAACTTCATTACAACCAGAGAAATTTTCTACTTTTAATCGATATTAGCTTTAACTTGATAATCTGACTGCTTGCAAATTGTAAGTGTAATGTTAATATTAATGATCTATAAATTTTAATATATTATACAAAATTATTCAATTAGTTTTCGTTATTAGAGCAGCAATCAGTACACGTTAACAACAAAATTATGTACCATATAGTCGTTCACTGCTATGGGTATTTGGGGTCTTACAAAAAAGAAGGGTGATAATGAAACAATCATAACTACAAAAGAAGTTCTAATAGCAAAAGCCGATGCATTATACGAGCAAGAACAATACCAGGAAATACATGACCTTCTAATAAATTATAAAGTAATTACATTATGTATATCACTTATAAATGTAGATAACAAAACTGAACATTTTTCTAGGATAGCGGTGATATTGAAATTATATGGCGTTTGTGTAGAGCAATGTATAAATTGTCTAAAATTGTGAGCGAAGTAGATGGAAAGAAATTAATTTTCGAAGCTTATGATTTAATACTCAAGGCACTTGAAATAAAAGAGGATAATTGGGCTGCACACAAATGGGCATCGATTCTTCTTAATTCTAAGACTCTTTATGAAGGAGTAAAAGCACAAATAAAAGAGTCATATAATATTAAGAAACATATGCTGGTATATTTCATGATAATATATCAATATATATATGTAGTATATAATATATATATATATATATATATATATATATATGTCGGAGATGAAAGAATACTGGAACCTTCCCTTCGGAACTTTGGGAAGACCCCTAGTATTGTAATTTAGATTTCACCATAGCCGAATTAAGAAACTGTTGTCATTCGATTCGACTGTACTTATTTGAGATTTATGATAGTGAGCTCGGGCTCGAGGCGACAACCAGTCGCCGAACGTAGTCGCGGTCAAGGGATGAACGTTTTGTCTAACAAAGGCATGAAGTAACCCTATAGCTCTCCTTAAAAGAAATACTTAGGACGGGGCACGACGGTAAGCATTTCAACGATTTCTGTCCCGTGGCTCGCCACACGCAGACTCTATTCTTTGAGTAAGATGATTACCAGATGTCGACGCGTCTCCACAGTACATGTTCAGCTAGCCCGAGGACCTGCTATAAATCTTAAGGTCTGTTTAACTAAAGTCCTTCAAACCGACAAACAGTCCTCGTCCCAGCTACGAGAAAATAGGAGAAATCTATTTTTCTCACCAACGACGCTTCCTCTTCTCGAACTTTCTCCTAAGGGCGGCTAGCACCCTTCCCTAACCACCAACATGGAAATTGACCAATTAACAGTAACGCCAATTTCCCTCACTTTCCGAATGAAGGCTTTTCTCCACGAATCCGATGATTTCGTGCCCTTGGGCACACCCATCATAGTTTTCCTCGACAGCGTTACCGTGATGGAGAACCACTCTCCGGTACGATCTCAAAGACGATTCAAGTAACTCTCAGATACGTAGTGATTGCCTCGTGCATTAACATTGAGTACAACTTAGACGCTGAGGAAAAGTAGAGTCTGTCATCCCCTTGACCGCGGATTCGTTAGTGAGCCTAGGATCATTGTCATTAGCTTCTCGAGTACCTAATTATCCTATTACTTGTCCAATTCCATCATAGTCATATTTGCACTAGTAAATATCTCCTCTATTGCATAATGATCACGTCTAGCGCCAATAGGGATTCGTTTCACGCCCTCAACCCTAACTCAAATCTTAACGCCGCCCCGACATCAGAAGTGGGATCAGTGCCGATTATAACAGTGCTAGAACTTACGATCATCGTGCTCAAGTCGCAAGTCGTGCGCAATTCAGTCGCTAGTGCAAATCGAGTGTGAGACCTAACAATTATCGCTACCACGTTTTAACCCTTAAAATCGCGTGCTCCGACTCCGCTGCATGGGGCGCAGCTGCCAACCTGATTATGGAAGGAAACTATAATTTCAATAACGAGTGGCGAGTCGACTTCTACGTACTGGAAGCACCAACGGATAGATCAAGTCATCTGGGTGAGTCGTTTCCATTTTACTCCGATTCGGGAGCCGAGCGTTCACTAATTAAAGTGTCCGCGGCCTCGAGATTTTCTGGCAAAGGAATGACTGACATATTAGTAATGCGAGGAGTAGGGAATACCTGTATTAAACATACGCCTCCCATTTGTTCATTGTGTGTATTAATGATTTTTACATCGAAGATAGTTTCTCATGTCCTTGCTGATAGTTATTTGAAATATGATGTCGCGATTAGTTGCGGAACTCTAAGTCTGGTTTTTGACGTAACATTACACAAAATAGCCTCGCTATGTGTAAAACAAAAATGATTGGTGTCTGTAATGAAACCACTGCAAACGAGATCGTCGTTAATGAAGTTGACGCTGATGTACATGGTAATAATAAAAGTCGATCAATTTCTCTTCTCGACAAATTCAAAGATTCATTCGTTACGGGTTTCCTACGTATTCGCGTAAATGCAGGCCGGTTAGAAATACGATTAACTGATCCTAACACCACCGTAGGAGGAAGTCCTCATAGACTTAGCGAGGAGGAGCGAAGAGCGGTACGTGAGAAAACAAGCGTTCTAATTAAAGCAAAAATTATAAGGCCTAGTAATTCGCCATTAGCGAGCCGTAACTCGTGAAGAAAAAAAACGGCTCAGATAGATTACGAGTGGATCCCCGAGATCTAAATCAAAGTATCGTCGCGGATCGGTACCCTTTACTCCTTATTGCGGATCAAGTCGCGAGATCGCAAGAGGCGAGATATTTTATTAGCCGGGACATGGCCAGCGGGTTTCACCAAATTTCTATTTATCCTAATCCAACGAAGTTTACAGCGTTCGTTACCCCGACAGACAATATGAGTAGATAACGATGCCGTTTGGACTGAAAAATTGCACCGTCCGTCTTTCGGAGGGTCATTCGCAAGGCCTTAGGTGACCTCGCTCATTCGTATGTTGTTATTTATTTCAATGACGTCCTAATTATTGCCAACTCGATAGATCGAGCTTTGGAAAGATTGAACACCGTATTAGATACCCTCGTAAAAGCCGGATTCT
This sequence comes from Bombus affinis, assembly GCF_024516045.1. NCBI lineage: Eukaryota > Metazoa > Arthropoda > Insecta > Hymenoptera > Apidae > Bombus > Bombus affinis. The sequence continues at coordinate 11,543,566 of NC_066354.1, forward strand.
CTTTTAATTTTGCGAAACGTTCTTTTCTAAAGACATCGGTGCTCCATTTGCGATATGTAATTCATAACGGAGAAGTTCGTCCTAACCCGGGTAAAATACACACCTTAAGTTCTTCACCTGTGCCAACGACCGTTACACAACTCAGGCAGTTCATAGGGTTAGCTCCGTACTTCCGAAAATTCATCCCTAAATTCTCACAGACGATGAAATCCCTGTATGCGCTCATCTCAGATAACAGAAATATAACTTGGACAGATAGACACGAGAAAATAAGACAACAGGTAGTTTCCGCCCTGACCGACGCGCCGGTGCTAACGATATTCAACCCCAATTACCCGATAGAACTACATACTGACGCTAGCTCGGAGAGTTACGGGGTGATTTTGACGCATCAAGCCGAAGGTAAGAACAAGGTAATAGGGTATTACAGTAAAAGAACCAGCCCCGCGGAATCCAGATATCACTCCTATGAACACAATACATTAGCTATCGTAAACGCCATAAAACATTTCTGTCACTATCTATAGGGACGGGAATTTCTTGTCGTCACGGATCGCAACTCGTTGAAAGCATCGAGTAATAAAGTACATTTAAATGACAGGGACCATAGGTGATGGGCTTACTTGCAGACTTTTATTTTTGACATTATGTATCGGGAAAGTAAACGGACGGCTCACAAATTTCTTGTCGCGAAACCCCACAGGCGTTGACCCTATTAAATTCGACAAAATCAAAGAGAAAATAGTTGACTGGCCGAAATTTCGGAAGATTGGCTATTAGCGGGACAACGTTGTGATTCTCAAACCTTGGAAATCGTCAAGGGATTGCAAAACGATGGACTCGCGGAAGACATCGCGAATACATACGAATTACGGTTCGGTACTCTGCACCGTAGGATACAAAGAAAAGGCAGGATTCTCTGTGTACCTACAGTCCCAAGATGTTTTAGATAGTCTGTTATTAACCATGTGTACCAGTCAGTTATGCACTTAGGTTGGGAGAAAACGCTGGAGAAACTATACGAGTATTACTGGTTCGAAGGGATGGCGAAGTACGTTCGCCGATTCATTGAGAACTGTCATGCTTGTCATGTTTCGAAAGCTAGTTTAGGTAAGATACAAGCCGAACTGCATTCTATACCTAAGACCAGCATACCCTGGCATACGGTCCACATGGACATAACAGGCAAGTTGAGTGGTAAAAGCAATTCAAAGGAGTACGTCATTGTTTTGATCGACGTCTTCACTAAATTCGTATACCTGCATCATACTCGTAAGATAGATTCCCTTAACACCATTAAAGCGCTTAAATCCGCTATATTTTTATTCGGGAGTCCCTGCCGGATAATAGCAGATCGGGGGAAGATGTTTTAAGGGTAAAAGAATTTCGAGAATTCTGCGAAAGCAAACGAATTAAAGTTCACTTGATAGCGATCGGTGCTAGTAGGGCCAATGGACAGGTAGAGCGTGTTATGGGTACATTGGAAAATATGTTCACGGTAGTAGAGACGACCGGGCGGCCGTGGCAAGACGCGATTGGGGAAATACAGTTGGCTTTGAATTGCACCACCAACCGCGTGACAAACTCGAGCTCATTAGAACTACTAATAGGTAGAACGGCAAGACTTCACGATCTGTTGTTACCCGATAACATCAAAAGTATCGATATCTCCAATATAAGACGACAGGCAATAAAGTGGATGGAAACTAGTGCTAGGTATGATGAGGATGGATTTGACAAAGCTAAAGCTTAAGCGGTTAGGTTTAATCTCGGTGATTTCGTATTACGCAAGAATGAGGAAAGGAATCAAACCAAACTAGATCCAAAATTTAGAGGTCCATTTGTAATAGCAGAAGTCTTGGAAGGGGACAGGTATATCTTAAGGACATTAGACGGTAAGCGACCGTACAAGTACAGTCACGACAGGTTAAGGAAAATGCCAGATGGTTGCACCCCTGCCGAGTTGGATGTCTGTAGTGAAGGCAATAACAGTGACCATGACGATATGAGCACTTCGACCTCGGAAGATCAGTAGCACTATGCCAGTAACACCCGGCAGAGCGAGTTCGCACGTGTTTCGGGGAAATAATGTGATAAAGCTCAGAGAGAACGTGTGATGTAGTTCAAACGCTTTTGTGGTAATAGTGTGATGAGGCTCAGTGAGAACATGCGATGTGACTCGTATGCATCTCGGGGCGACAGTGTGATGAGGCTCAGTGAGAACATGCGATGTGACTCGTATGCATCTCGGGGCGACAGTGTGATGAGGCTCAGTGAGAACATGCGATGTGACTCGCATGCATCTCGGGGCGACAGTGTGATGAGGCTCAGTGAGAACATGCGATGTGACTCGTATGCATCTCGGGGCGACAGTGTGATGAGGCTCAGTGAGAACATGCGATGTGACTCGCATGCATCTCGGGGCGACAGTATGATAAGGCTCAGTGAGAACATGCGATGTGATTCGCATGCATCTCGGGGCGACAGTATGATAAGGCTCAGTGAGAACATGCGGTGTGGTTCGCATGCATCTCGGGGCGACAGTATGATAAGGGCTCAGTGAGAACATGCGGTGTGGTTCGTATGCATCTCGGGGCAACAATATGGTAAAGCTCGGTGAAACCGTGGAACAAAGCTCTATGTGCTCACACGATCTAGAAGACCGAGATCCTTTGGAGTGCGAAATCGAAAATGGTCCATCATGCCGATACGATCCGACTAATAACCTGCAGAATGCAACTATCACCTTGAGTACTAACTATAACGCTACTAATTTTCATTATCTTTTATTTCTTTGCTGCCAAACCCCCGAACAGGATTTGTTGCTACACTGGACCCTTGCCTTATTCGAACATCTAGTTAAATTGTGAATAATGTCAATTGTATCGAGTCTAATGTTAGGAAACTCAATATTTTAGTTACACACGAGGACGTGTGATAGTCAGAATGGCCGTGTCGGAGATGAAAGAATACTGGAACCTTCCCTTCGGAACTTTGGGAAGACCCCTAGTATTGTAATTTAGATTTCACCATAGCCGAATTAAGAAACTGTTGTCATTCGATTCGACTGTACTTATTTGAGATTTATGATAGTGAGCTCGGGCTCGAGGCGACAACCAGTCGCCGAACGTAGTCGCGGTCAAGGGATGAACGTTTTGTCTAACAAAGGCATGAAGTAACCCTATAGCTCCCCTTAAAAGAAATACTTAGGACGGGGCACGACGGTAAGCATTTCAACGATTTCTGTCCCGTGGCTCGCCACACGCAGACTCTATTCTTTGAGTAAGATGATTACCAGATGTCGACGCGTCTCCACAGTACATGTTCAGCTAGCCCGAGGACCTGCTATAAATCTTAAGGTCTGTTTAACTAAAGTCCTTCAAACCGACAAACAGTCCTCGTCCCAGCTACGAGAAAATAGGAGAAATCTATTTTTCTCACCAACGACGCTTCCTCTTCTCGAACTTTCTCCTAAGGGCGGCTAGCACCCTTCCCTAACCACCAACATGGAAATTGACCAATTAACAGTAACGCCAATTTCCCTCACTTTCCGAATGAAGGCTTTTCTCCACGAATCCGATGATTTCGTGCCCTTGGGCACACCCATCATAGTTTTCCTCGACAGCGTTACCGTGATGGAGAACCACTCTCCGGTACGATCTCAAAGACGATTCAAGTAACTCTCAGATACGTAGTGATTGCCTCGTGCATTAACATTGAGTACAACTTAGACGCTGAGGAAAAGTAGAGTCTGTCATCCCCTTGACCGCGGATTCGTTAGTGAGCCTAGGATCATTGTCATTAGCTTCTCGAGTACCTAATTATCCTATTACTTGTCCAATTCCATCATAGTCATATTTGCACTAGTAAATATCTCCTCTATTGCATAATGATCACGTCTAGCGCCAATAGGGATTCGTTTCACGCCCTCAACCCTAACTCAAATCTTAACGCCGCCCCGACATATATTATACTTCTAAATATTTCGTTCCCCGACACAATGTCAAGCAATTGATCGAATATGTTTAATATCGCAGAGAGCAATGGAACTAAATCCAAAAGAACCGACACTTATGTACATGCTTGGTACTTGGTGCTATCAAGTTGCCGATTTAACATGGTATCAAAGAAAAATTGCATCTGTAATATTCGGAGAACCACCATCTTCATCATTCGAGGAAGCTCTAAAATACTTTGAAACCGCAGAGGAAATTGATCCCAATTTCTACAGTCAAAATTTATTAATGTTGGGCAAAACCTACTTAAAATTAAATCAAAAAGAGCTAGCTATGAAATATTTAAAAATGGCCCTTGAATATCCTGCAAAGAACGAAGATGATCGAGATGCTAAACAGGAAGCACAAAAGTTGTTAAAGAAATTTTAACAAACTCGACAGAAATTATAATCTATTATATGATAAATTGGGATTGAAGGGATAAAATAAATTTAGAGTCAATCTTTTCAGTAGAAGTATAAAATTTATTTACTATAAAGTGCAATAGTACATATGTGCGATGAGCTTTTTATACATAACATCTAAGATATTAATCACTATTTGAAGATTTGAAACTACTATAAACATGTATATTTTATAAAATGTTTCATATTAAATATTTTATACAATCTTTAATAATATGTAAGAAAGTAAGTTAAATAATTAATTTCTAAGTCGAATTAATTTATCTGTCAGGAGACTCTTCAACTTCATTCATCTCGTTGCGAATGGCGTCAAGTGCTTCTTGTTGCAAATTGGAGAGTATCCGGAGATATCGACGTGCTTCAGGACCGCCCATGTTTAGTCCTTGTGTTCCCATCAGATGGCATAAAAGAAGAAGATGCAGGGCAAATTGCGTACGGAATTCACCACACGGGCAACTGTAGTTTACTACGACGTAATCCGGTGGTAGTTGGTCTTCCGGAGGTGATGGTATGACATGCAAATGGTCATATCCAAGTCGGCACTGCTCCATCGTTTTGTTATAAGGCACAATCTGGAAAAATAAAATTCACAAATTGTTTAAGAAATCGGTGGAAGAAACGATTTGGAGGAAATAAAATACTTACTGCTCCGAGTGTGACGAAAATGTATAAGGGATGTTCCCAAATGCGAAGGATTCGAACGTGAAGAATTTTCGAACTCCAAGTAGTTCCAGAAATGTGGAATTTTAAAAATTGGAAAATTAAAGCTCTCTCAGAACTTTCAAACGTTCTGTTCGATATTCGATATAATTGGGAATGAATTTCCGAGCTAGTTGCCGAGCTTATATAGTCGACAGAGTCTGTTACCACCACCATACTCGTTCGTAGATTAAGAATTTTATGGGACCCCCTAGTTGGCAGGCAGGTAAAACCTAAACAGCTGTTAATTTGTTTAAGGGATAGACGGATTAGTGCGCGCATATTCAGATATTCGAAATTTCCTTCTTAATCCTCAATTACCAAAGTCCGAGAATGCTTCCGAGGATAAACGATCACAATAGAGTTGGAGCGAAATGCGATTGTAATTTATTATTAGTCGTCGAGTAGGAAGCGAATACATTGCTTTTTTCTTTAAATTTACGCTCTTTAATAAATAATAATTTATGTGTCACCTCTATATGGGTTACATGGTTATCACCACTGGGCTGTTAGAGCAACAATCGTCTCGGGCGGTAGTTTATGTTCTATGTTTACATTCGTAGGAGTTCGCTAATATTATAATTATGAGTTATTCGAAGTACATATATCGCTTAAATATATTCGAACGAATGATATACTTTATACAGAATTATATACTGAAACATTGAACGATAGATACATCTACCATCGCTTTATTATTTCTTATGCATTAATTACACAGTCGTCGTATTAAGTATATAGTAAGTACAGCAGAGAATTATTTGTTCGGTAATAGTTGTCGGTTGAGCTATTCCGAAGATTATATCGTAAATATTGTTTGGCTTTGAATATATTTTATGATCAAGGGACAGCTTCTTGTTATTGGTATTTGGCGGAGGGTAACGATGAGTCAATGAGTCGTAAACTCCTAGGCAGGTTCAGGGAGAGGACAAGAGGTAGCTGTATAATTCAAAAGCGTTAATAGTTCCCGTTTTCCATTTGCTTGAAAGAACGATTTATTGTCGGTAGATTTATGAAGACGATATTATTCGTTATTTATTACGAACGTACATTAATACAAGTTGTGCTTATAGAATTAAGTTGTAGAAAATAACTGATCAATGCGAGTATCGAAAATTGAATTTTAATTTCCGATGCTCTCGGATTCGTTAATTATTTAAATCTTTTAACAATGAATTTTAATATAAAATAAACCAGATCTTTATCCTTTTCTATCGCTTAAGATATTTTTATTGCTTTTTATTTCAACCGTATTATTATTTTCAACGTGTATTATTTCAATTTTCAGCGTGTATCTTAATTATTCGCGTATAATTAATATTATGAAATCGATTCGTTCGGTTTCTTTTATATCGTTTCAAAACGGGTAACTCAAGCTCTTCGAATTTCTCAAAGCTATCCCTTATTAAACGTTCGACAGTTGGCCATTCACCTTTCGCATTTTATCGCTTATTATCATGAATATCATAGCCATTTTATAACTTTATCATTTTTTGCTTCATTCGAAACTTCTGCTACTTTATTATTACTATAACAAGAATATATAACATCTTTTTTTAGCATAGTATTATATATTGGGTCTGCTATATTCAAATTTGCTAAAATTTTACTGAAACTTACATGAAATATTCTCCAGTTACATCATCCAAAGACGGATCTAATGCAGCAAATAAAACAGATTGCGCTCCCTTTATAGGCGTCTTAATAAATAACCATGTAAGTGTATCTACGGTTAATCTACCTAAAAAGTTTTGATAAATTCCCATATATCGCATTATTTCTGTTCTTACTATACCAGGATGGACGGCATTCACCGTAACACCAGTTCCTATGTGACATAAAAAATAATGCTTTATCGATTGCATTATTTATTCAAAAATAATTTTATTTTCTGTTAAAATGACAAAAGCTTTCAATTTATTTGCCAATTCCTTCGTAAATAGAATATTAGCTAATTTGCTCTGTGCATATGCTTCGCCAGGCTCATAGGTTTTGTCATTATTCAAATCGTCGAATTTAATTTTGCCACGCTTGTGTGCACTACTTGAAACATTTACAATCCTCGATGGTGCAGAATCTTTTAAAGTGTCTAACAATAAATTTGTTAGTAAAAAGTGTCCTATATGATTCACACCAAATTGCAATTCAATTCCTTCTTGAGTATACATCTTAGGACATCTCATTACTCCTGCATTATTTATAAGAATGTGAAGCTTCTTGTGTTCTACAATGGAAACAGATAATACAAATTATGCTATAGACCAATTGATTTAGATATAATTAGTTCAGGAAAACTTTCTTTTTAATTTAGTATTCAAAAATAGATGAACTAAATATATTTAACGGTCAATATCAGTAGTTATTCACTTTATACATATAATGAAGCTATGTTATTTCATTTCATTTCATACTCTAACATAGGATATGGTATATACCTTTCTTAAATTGCTCTACAAAATCCCTAATACTTTTTTGAGATGCTAGATCACATGGTCTACAATAAACATATTTATTCCTACTTTCTATTACTATGTCACGGCGTGTCTAAAAAAAATGATCATTAATTTTATATCTCACATTTTAATATTACTCTTAATATGATGTGAATCATTTTTTTGAAATACATTTTCACATTTTTCCATATCTCTACAAGCCATTATAACTTTAGCCTCTCGTTTAGCTAAATCACGAGCTATTTCTTTACCAATTCCAGTATTTGCTCCTGTTACAATAATTACTTTGTCAGTTAGATTTTTATCATTCTCATATAATTCTCCACTAAGATAATCTCTGCAAATCAAAGAAATGAATAATAAGTAAAGTAAAATATAATTTCACGTTTAAATAGGATCACTTACATATTGATTTATATTTTACGAATAAACAAAGAATGAGCAATCATATTATGCTATAATAAAAACGCAGTTCAAAAGAATAATCTCTTTGCAAAATATAGAGACGTTACCTAAGTAAGTAACCTCCACCAATGATGGTCAAACCGGCTGAATATACATATAAAGGTTTTGAAACAGCCGCAAACATTTTTCTAAATAAATAAAGCTGCAACAATAATTAACGGCAATTTTTTAGAAATAATAAATAGGATTAATTATCAATAATTTAGTAAAGCATTGTACGATTTATTTTCTCCTTCACGTAATATACAATGTACACACGCACGTGTATCTCAAGTTTTTTTTTTTTTTTTATTTATTTATTTAAATTCACTATTTGTCCAATTTGGACATTTGGTGGAATTTTTTAGCGGTTACATTAGCATGTTGGTGGCTACCCCCAGCGGGGTACCATCCTCGTGTTTGTTAGGTTATGTCCTTTATAAGGTCTGCTGGGTGCTTCCTTTTTAGTCTTCTGTCCATATTTGTGATTTTGTATGTTTCCGCAGCTAGCCGGTTTATGTGTGTTGCTATTCTTGATTTGTATTTCTCGGAGTATCTGCTGATTTCTTCCTTGACCGTTGGCATTCCCATGTCCCTTCGTATATCTTCGTTTCTGACGTACCAAGGTCCGTTTACTATTGTTCTGAGTATTTTAGCCTGTATTACCTCTATTTTGTTTATATGGCTCATTGCTGCCGTCCCCCATAGTGGTATTCCGTACGTCCAGATTGGTTTTATGATCGTTTTATATATTTTTACTTTATTTTCTGTGCTTAGTTTGGATTTTCGGCTTGTTAGCCAATACATTTGTCTCCTTGTTTTCTGTATTTTTTCTACTATTGATTTGATGTGTAGTTTCCAGGTAAGTTTTTGATCTAAGTGGAGTCCTAGGTATTTGACATGCTTTGTTTGCGTTATATGCGTGCCGTTCAATAGGATGTTTGGTGGTATCTTTTTCCGTAGCGTGAATGTAATATGGTTGCATTTATTGGGGTTTGCTTTTAATTGTTTTTCTTGTAGCCAATTTTCTATTTTTACGATATGTTCTTGTAGTATTTTGACTGCCGTTTCTGGGTTAGTATGCCTGGCTAGTATAGCTGTGTCGTCCGCGAATGTCAATACTGTGCTGTTGGTAGTTGTTGGTATGTTCGCCGTGTATAATGTGTATAGTATTGGGCCTAGGACGCTTCCTTGTGGTACCCCGGCCTTGATGTCTTTAACTTGAGAATGTGTGTCCTTGATTTTTATTACGAAGGTTCTGCTGCTTAGGTAGGATTTTATTAAATGGTGTATTTGCTCCGGGAATTGTTTCCTAATTGTTTGTAGTAGACTTTCATGGTTAATTTTATCGAATGCTTTCTCTATGTCTATAAAGTGGGCTGTGCAGTATTCCTTGTTTTCTAGTGCTACTATTATTTCGTTTATAAGCCTGTGCATTTGCTCTATCGTGGAGTGTTTGTTTCTGAAACCAAATTGGTGATCCGGTATTAGTTTTTTTGTCTCTATTATTGGTTTTATGCGGTCGTATATTATCTTTTCCAGTATTTTGGAAAATACTGGGAGCAGTGATATTGGTCTGTAGGATGCAGTTTGGTGCGGGTCTTTGCCTGGTTTATGTAACATTTTGATTTGTGCTAATTTCCATGGTTTGGGGAAGTATTGAATTCTTAGAATTGCATTGAATATTATTGTAATTAGTCTTATTGCTTTTGGCGGGAGGTTTTTCAAGATTTTACCATTGATTAGGTCGATTCCTGGCGCTTTGTTGTTTTTTGTTTTATCAATTATGTTTCTAATTTCTTGTGCCGATGTTTTAGGTATGGTGTATTCCTTGTCGGCTGTGGTAGTAGTGGTTTGTGGATCCTCCTCCGTATGACTTTTGAGGTTGCTGTTGTTGATAATGTGTGGTGTGAATGTGTTGCAGAGGTGGTTGGAGAATTCTTCAGCTTGTTCTTCGTTGCTTCTTGCCCATGTGTTATCTGCTTTTCTGATTGCCGGGACGGGTATTATTGGCTTCCTTATTTTTTTCGTGGCTTTCCATAGTGAGTAGTTGGTGTTCTCGTGTGTGGAGAGTGTCCCTATGAACTTTGCGAATTCGTTATCGTTGTGCTCCTTTATTTTATTTTTTATTTCCTTTGCAAGTTTGTTTAAGTGTTTTTTGTTTTCTCGGGTTCTGTATTTTTGCCATTTTGCTTTTGCTTTTCTTTTTTCTTTGATTTTGTCGAGTATTTCTTGCGGGATTGTTATTGTTTGTCTGCTGGTTGGTTCGGGAGTAGTGGTTGTCCTTGCTGCTTCCTGAATAGTTGCTGTCAATGTTGCTACTGCCTGTTCTATGTGTTCAGGAGTTTTTAACGGGATGTTGCAGTTTATTTTGCTTTCTATTATTTCTTTGAAAGTTTGCCATTTGGTGGTTTTGTTGCATAGTGTTTCTGGTTTGCTATAGTGAATTGGTTTGTTTCTGTATTCAATTATTATGGGTGTATGATCGGAGCTGAGCTCGAGGTTGGGTGTTATTTTTAGTTTATTTGTGTTTAGTCCCCTTGTAACTGCAAAGTCCAGAAGATCTGGTTTTTTGTTCAGGTCAGTCGGCCAATGTGTCGGTGTTCCTGTGGATAATATATTGAGGTTATTATTTCTTATGTATTTTTCCAGTGTTCTACCTCGAGGTGTAATGTTTCTTGACCCCCAAAGCGTGTGCTTTGAGTTGTAGTCTCCCGCTGCGATGTACTTGTCCCCTAGGTCCTGGAAGTATTCTTCCCACATTTGTGTTGTTATTTTGTGTCGCGGAGGCACATATACTGCTGACAACTGGAAGTAGTTGCTGCTAGTTTGAACTGTGACAGTGGTTGCTTGTAAATATTCTTTGTTAACTTGGCTGTGTAGATAATGTTTGATATCGTTTCTGACTATCACTGCTGTCCCTCCGTGAGCTTTTCCTGAGGGGTGTTTGGTATCATATATGGTGTAGTATGGTATTTTGAAGTAGCTTTTTGTAGTGAAGTGTGTTTCTGAGACAAGTAGTATGTCTATATTGTTATTGTATATGAATGTTTTAATTTCGAGGGCTCGTTGTTGCAGGCCATTTGAGTTCCAGGCTGCTATTTTTAGAGTGTCCGTTTTTATTTTTTGCTTAGCACGTTTGTAATTAGTTGTAGCATGACTGTGATTTGTTGAGTTTGTTGTTTTAATACTGCATTTTGTTCGCTTATCATTCTGGTTAGCATTTCGGTGTTCTTTATGGATTGTTTGAGTAGTTCTTTGATTTCTGCAGTGTCATTGTTACTATTGCTGTGGTATTGGTTGTGTGTATGTGTTGATTGGCTGGTTATTTGAGCATAGCTTAGACCACCAATGGTGTTGGTGCTGATAGGTTTGGTGTTTGTTGCTTGCTCTGTACTTGGAATTATTTCAGGATTTGTGCTGTCCTGTTGGGCTTGTGTGTTAGTGATTGTTCTGCTTCGTAGGGGCGGGAACAGTTTACGTTGTAATTGTTTTCTTACTTCACATCCTTTATAGCTGGCTGGGTGGTTTCCGTTACAGTTGTAGCATTTAACCTCCTCAATTTTTCCCGTGGATGGGCAGTGTGTCGTGAGATGATTTTTTGCGCATTTAACGCATGCCGGGGTTCTATTACAATAATTTTTGGTGTGTCCGTATTGTTGGCATCTTATGCATTGTGGGATTTCTTTTTTATGCCTGGGTGGCTCCACTTTTACTATTGTGTTTAGTAATTTTTCTATATCGTATATTTCCTTATTGTTGTTTTTAGGTTCTAGTTCAACTAGGAATAGCGGTAGTGGTTGCTTGGTATCGTATTTGTTTATGTTATTTATTGACCTTACTTGGTGTCCGATTTTTGCCAGTTCTTCACTTATTTTTCCAGTATTTGTTTTTGGGTGTAGTCCCCTGATTACTGCTTTGTAGCTTTTGTCTGTTTTGAGCTGAAAAGTGTGATATGCTGCATTTTTTTCCTTTAGTGATCTTGTAATTTTTCTGAATGTTTCTGGGGTGTTGGTTTGTACTTTAACCTGGTCTATTTTTATCTGTTTGATGATGTAGTTGTCTTTTCCTGCGATGTTGTTTAGCAGTTCGATGAGGGGGTCAATTATTTTTGCGTCTACGTATATTGGTGGTGGTTTGGGTGTACGGTTTGTCGGACTTTCCGTTGGGTCCGTTGCTGCCTCTTCCGGCAGTGCGCTGAATGGATTGTGCAGTTTGATATCTTGTAGCCATTGTTTTTTTTCATATGTATCAATTTTCCTCGCGCTTGCGAGCGGGGTTACCTTCCGTTTTTTGCTGGAGGTTGCCACCGTCCAGCTTTCTTCCTGGTGTATTGGTATGTTTTGCTCTTCGTCGGATTGTGTTGTTTCCATAATGTCATCATTTTTCTCTACATATGTAGAGTCTGTAGCTTTATTTATGAAAAATGTTTCACCGGAGTTAATTATTTTTATTGGTGGAATCTGCATGATTCCACTTTTTGTCTATTTTTGGCTTTAACTTTGTCCCTATCTCTTCTCTCTTGCCGCACTTTCACTGGAGCACTGTTTCGCACGTCCGTTTAGGTCGCCTGCCCAGGCGGAACTGTGTATCTCAAGTAAACGGCAAAACTGAATTTGTAATAATTCAATCATGAAACAAATATACAATAGATTTTGATAACATCGATTAAAATGTAATAGTCCATTTCTATATATTATAATTTTTCTTAGTTTATTGTCATTGTTAATTTATATTATTTTAATCATAATTAATCATAATTAATTCGGATTCTTTCTCGAATGCATGTCAAGAAATTTAATACTCAGAAACGTGTAATGTATTTGTGGCAAATATAAAATTGTATACTTTATATTTTATATAATTGGTCGTATTTAATCGTATCAGACATTAACAGAAAATAAAAGAAGACGCACACACGCACACATACATCTTTACGATAAATCGAATTGAAAATATCGAGTTTTCAGTATCGATACCTGTCAATGCCTGTTAATGTTTGTGTATTTTATTCGATTCTCATTTGACGTGGAATTTTCTAATTTTGCTATCAGAATTACATCTGTCATAATTAATCAATTCTGAACACGTTGTATATTGTACAAATTTTTTATTTTTTTCTGTAAATACTATAATTGAATATGTCGTTACGGAGAGCGTTATTCGTTATCAGAGATATAAAAGTATTACAAAGAACGCTTATTCATAGAAGATTTCAATCCTCACGAAAGGTTTGGAATTATATCTAAGCACGATTTTATTTTTTATTACTTTAATATTATTGCATAAGATTTTTAAACTTCATTACAACCAGAGAAATTTTCTACTTTTAATCGATATTAGCTTTAACTTGATAATCTGACTGCTTGCAAATTGTAAGTGTAATGTTAATATTAATGATCTATAAATTTTAATATATTATACAAAATTATTCAATTAGTTTTCGTTATTAGAGCAGCAATCAGTACACGTTAACAACAAAATTATGTACCATATCGTCGTTCACTGCTATGGGTATTTGGGGTCTTACAAAAAAGAAGGGTGATAATGAAACAATCATAACTACAAAAGAAGTTCTAATAGCAAAAGCCGATGCATTATACGAGCAAGAACAATACCAGGAAATACATGACCTTCTAATAAATTATAAAGTAATTACATTATGTATATCACTTATAAATGTAGATAACAAAACTGAACATTTTTCTAGGATAGCGGTGATATTGAAATTATATGGCGTTTGTGTAGAGCAATGTATAAATTGTCTAAAATTGTGAGCGAAGTAGATGGAAAGAAATTAATTTTCGAAGCTTATGATTTAATACTCAAGGCACTTGAAATAAAAGAGGATAATTGGGCTGCACACAAATGGGCATCGATTCTTCTTAATTCTAAGACTCTTTATGAAGGAGTAAAAGCACAAATAAAAGAGTCATATAATATTAAGAAACATATGCTGGTATATTTCATGATAATATATCAATATATATATGTAGTATATAATATATATATATATATATATATTATACTTCTAAATATTTCGTTCCCCGACACAATGTCAAGCAATTGATCGAATATGTTTAATATCGCAGAGAGCAATGGAACTAAATCCAAAAGAACCGACACTTATGTACATGCTTGGTACTTGGTGCTATCAAGTTGCCGATTTAACATGGTATCAAAGAAAAATTGCATCTGTAATATTCGGAGAACCACCATCTTCATCATTCGAGGAAGCTCTAAAATACTTTGAAACCGCAGAGGAAATTGATCCCAATTTCTACAGTCAAAATTTATTAATGTTGGGCAAAATCTACTTAAAATTAAATCAAAAAGAGCTAGCTATGAAATATTTAAAAATGGCCCTTGAATATCCTGCAAAGAACGAAGATGATCGAGATGCTAAACAGGAAGCACAAAAGTTGTTAAAGAAATTTTAACAAACTCGACAGAAATTATAATCTATTATATGATAAATTGGGATTGAAGGGATAAAATAAATTTAGAGTCAATCTTTTCAGTAGAAGTATAAAATTTATTTACTATAAAGTGCAATAGTACATATGTGCGATGAGCTTTTTATACATAACATCTAAGATATTAATCACTATTTGAAGATTTGAAACTACTATAAACATGTATATTTTATAAAATGTTTCATATTAAATATTTTATACAATCTTTAATAATATGTAAGAAAGTAAGTTAAATAATTAATTTCTAAGTCGAATTAATTTATCTGTCAGGAGACTCTTCAACTTCATTCATCTCGTTGCGAATGGCGTCAAGTGCTTCTTGTTGCAAATTGGAGAGTATCCGGAGATATCGACGTGCTTCAGGACCGCCCATGTTTAGTCCTTGTGTTCCCATCAGATGGCATAAAAGAAGAAGATGCAGGGCAAATTGCGTACGGAATTCACCACACGGGCAACTGTAGTTTACTACGACGTAATCCGGTGGTAGTTGGTCTTCCGGAGGTGATGGTATGACATGCAAATGGTCATATCCAAGTCGGCACTGCTCCATCGTTTTGTTATAAGGCACAATCTGGAAAAATAAAATTCACAAATTGTTTAAGAAATCGGTGGAAGAAACGATTTGGAGGAAATAAAATACTTACTGCTCCGAGTGTGACGAAAATGTATAAGGGATGTTCCCAAATGCGAAGGATTCGAACGTGAAGAATTTTCGAACTCCAAGTAGTTCCAGAAATGTGGAATTTTAAAAATTGGAAAATTAAAGCTCTCTCAGAACTTTCAAACGTTCTGTTCGATATTCGATATAATTGGGAATGAATTTCCGAGCTAGTTGCCGAGCTTATATAGTCGACAGAGTCTGTTACCACCACCATACTCGTTCGTAGATTAAGAATTTTATGGGACCCCCTAGTCAGCAGGCAGGTAAAACCTAAACAGCTGTTAATTTGTTTAAGGGATAGACGGATTAGTGCGCGCATATTCAGATATTCGAAATTTCCTTCTTAATCCTCAATTACCAAAGTCCGAGAATGCTTCCGAGGATAAACGATCACAATAGAGTTGGAGCGAAATGCGATTGTAATTTATTATTAGTCGTCGAGTAGGAAGCGAATACATTGCTTTTTTCTTTAAATTTACGCTCTTTAATAAATAATAATTTATGTGTCACCTCTATATGGGTTACATGGTTATCACCACTGGGCTGTTAGAGCAACAATCGTCTCGGGCGGTAGTTTATGTTCTATGTTTACATTCGTAGGAGTTCGCTAATATTATAATTATGAGTTATTCGAAGTACATATATCGCTTAAATATATTCGAACGAATGATATACTTTATACAGAATTATATACTGAAACATTGAACGATAGATACATCTACCATCGCTTTATTATTTCTTATGCATTAATTACACAGTCGTCGTATTAAGTATATAGTAAGTACAGCAGAGAATTATTTGTTCGGTAATAGTTGTCGGTTGAGCTATTCCGAAGATTATATCGTAAATATTGTTTGGCTTTGAATATATTTTATGATCAAGGGACAGCTTCTTGTTATTGGTATTTGGCGGAGGGTAACGATGAGTCAATGAGTCGTAAACTCCTAGGCAGGTTCAGGGAGAGGACAAGAGGTAGCTGTATAATTCAAAAGCGTTAATAGTTCCCGTTTTCCATTTGCTTGAAAGAACGATTTATTGTCGGTAGATTTATGAAGACGATATTATTCGTTATTTATTACGAACGTACATTAATACAAGTTGTGCTTATAGAATTAAGTTGTAGAAAATAACTGATCAATGCGAGTATCGAAAATTGAATTTTAATTTCCGATGCTCTCGGATTCGTTAATTATTTAAATCTTTTAACAATGAATTTTAATATAAAATAAACCAGATCTTTATCCTTTTCTATCGCTTAAGATATTTTTATTGCTTTTTATTTCAACCGTATTATTATTTTCAACGTGTATTATTTCAATTTTCAGCGTGTATCTTAATTATTCGCGTATAATTAATATTATGAAATCGATTCGTTCGGTTTCTTTTATATCGTTTCAAAACGGGTAACTCAAGCTCTTCGAATTTCTCAAAGCTATCCCTTATTAAACGTTCGACAGTTGGCCATTCACCTTTCGCATTTTATCGCTTATTATCATGAATATCATAGCCATTTTATAACTTTATCATTTTTTGCTTCATTCGAAACTTCTGCTACTTTATTATTACTATAACAAGAATATATAACATCATATTTTAGCATAGTATTATATATTGGGTCTGCTATATTCAAATTTGCTAAAATTTTACTGAAACTTACATGAAATATTCTCCAGTTACATCATCCAAAGACGGATCTAATGCAGCAAATAAAACAGATTGCGCTCCCTTTATAGGCGTCTTAATAAATAACCATGTAAGTGTATCTACGGTTAATCTACCTAAAAAGTTTTGATAAATTCCCATATATCGCATTATTTCTGTTCTTACTATACCAGGATGGACGGCATTCACCGTAACACCAGTTCCTATGTGACATAAAAAATAATGCTTTATCGATTGCATTATTTATTCAAAAATAATTTTATTTTCTGTTAAAATGACAAAAGCTTTCAATTTATTTGCCAATTCCTTCGTAAATAGAATATTAGCTAATTTGCTCTGTGCATATGCTTCGCCAGGCTCATAGGTTTTGTCATTATTCAAATCGTCGAATTTAATTTTGCCACGCTTGTGTGCACTACTTGAAACATTTACAATCCTCGATGGTGCAGAATCTTTTAAAGTGTCTAACAATAAATTTGTTAGTAAAAAGTGTCCTATATGATTCACACCAAATTGCAATTCAATTCCTTCTTGAGTATACATCTTAGGACATCTCATTACTCCTGCATTATTTATAAGAATGTGAAGCTTCTTGTGTTCTACAATGGAAACAGATAATACAAATTATGCTATAGACCAATTGATTTAGATATAATTAGTTCAGGAAAACTTTCTTTTTAATTTAGTATTCAAAAATAGATGAACTAAATATATTTAACGGTCAATATCAGTAGTTATTCACTTTATACATATAATGAAGCTATGTTATTTCATTTCATTTCATACTCTAACATAGGATATGGTATATACCTTTCTTAAATTGCTCTACAAAATCCCTAATACTTTTTTGAGATGCTAGATCACATGGTCTACAATAAACATATTTATTCCTACTTTCTATTACTATGTCACGGCGTGTCTAAAAAAAATGATCATTAATTTTATATCTCACATTTTAATATTACTCTTAATATGATGTGAATCATTTTTTTGAAATACATTTTCACATTTTTCCATATCTCTACAAGCCATTATAACTTTAGCCTCTCGTTTAGCTAAATCACGAGCTATTTCTTTACCAATTCCAGTATTTGCTCCTGTTACAATAATTACTTTGTCAGTTAGATTTTTATCATTCTCATATAATTCTCCACTAAGATAATCTCTGCAAATCAAAGAAATGAATAATAAGTAAAGTAAAATATAATTTCACGTTTAAATAGGATCACTTACATATTGATTTATATTTTACGAATAAACAAAGAATGAGCAATCATATTATGCTATAATAAAAACGCAGTTCAAAAGAATAATCTCTTTGCAAAATATAGAGACGTTACCTAAGTAAGTAACCTCCACCAATGATGGTCAAACCGGCTGAATATACATATAAAGGTTTTGAAACAGCCGCAAACATTTTTCTAAATAAATAAAGCTGCAACAATAATTAACGGCAATTTTTTAGAAATAATAAATAGGATTAATTATCAATAATTTAGTAAAGCATTGTACGATTTATTTTCTCCTTCACGTAATATACAATGTACACACGCACGTGTATCTCAAGTAAACGGCAAAACTGAATTTGTAATAATTCAATCATGAAACAAATATACAATAGATTTTGATAACATCGATTAAAATGTAATAGTCCATTTCTATATATTATAATTTTTCTTAGTTTATTGTCATTGTTAATTTATATTATTTTAATCATAATTAATCATAATTAATTCGGATTCTTTCTCGAATGCATGTCAAGAAATTTAATACTCAGAAACGTGTAATGTATTTGTGGCAAATATAAAATTGTATACTTTATATTTTATATAATTGGTCGTATTTAATCGTATCAGACATTAACAGAAAATAAAAGAAGACGCACACACGCACACATACATCTTTACGATAAATCGAATTGAAAATATCGAGTTTTCAGTATCGATACCTGTCAATGCCTGTTAATGTTTGTGTATTTTATTCGATTCTCATTTGACGTGGAATTTTCTAATTTTGCTATCAGAATTACATCTGTCATAATTAATCAATTCTGAACACGTTGTATATTGTACAAATTTTTTATTTTTTTCTGTAAATACTATAATTGAATATGTCGTTACGGAGAGCGTTATTCGTTATCAGAGATATAAAAGTATTACAAAGAACGCTTATTCATAGAAGATTTCAATCCTCACGAAAGGTTTGGAATTATATCTAAGCACGATTTTATTTTTTATTACTTTAATATTATTGCATAAGATTTTTAAACTTCATTACAACCAGAGAAATTTTCTACTTTTAATCGATATTAGCTTTAACTTGATAATCTGACTGCTTGCAAATTGTAAGTGTAATGTTAATATTAATGATCTATAAATTTTAATATATTATACAAAATTATTCAATTAGTTTTCGTTATTAGAGCAGCAATCAGTACACGTTAACAACAAAATTATGTACCATATAGTCGTTCACTGCTATGGGTATTTGGGGTCTTACAAAAAAGAAGGGTGATAATGAAACAATCATAACTACAAAAGAAGTTCTAATAGCAAAAGCCGATGCATTATACGAGCAAGAACAATACCAGGAAATACATGACCTTCTAATAAATTATAAAGTAATTACATTATGTATATCACTTATAAATGTAGATAACAAAACTGAACATTTTTCTAGGATAGCGGTGATATTGAAATTATATGGCGTTTGTGTAGAGCAATGTATAAATTGTCTAAAATTGTGAGCGAAGTAGATGGAAAGAAATTAATTTTCGAAGCTTATGATTTAATACTCAAGGCACTTGAAATAAAAGAGGATAATTGGGCTGCACACAAATGGGCATCGATTCTTCTTAATTCTAAGACTCTTTATGAAGGAGTAAAAGCACAAATAAAAGAGTCATATAATATTAAGAAACATATGCTGGTATATTTCATGATAATATATCAATATATATATGTAGTATATAATATATATATATATATATATATTATACTTCTAAATATTTCGTTCCCCGACACAATGTCAAGCAATTGATCGAATATGTTTAATATCGCAGAGAGCAATGGAACTAAATCCAAAAGAACCGACACTTATGTACATGCTTGGTACTTGGTGCTATCAAGTTGCCGATTTAACATGGTATCAAAGAAAAATTGCATCTGTAATATTCGGAGAACCACCATCTTCATCATTCGAGGAAGCTCTAAAATACTTTGAAACCGCAGAGGAAATTGATCCCAATTTCTACAGTCAAAATTTATTAATGTTGGGCAAAACCTACTTAAAATTAAATCAAAAAGAGCTAGCTATGAAATATTTAAAAATGGCCCTTGAATATCCTGCAAAGAACGAAGATGATCGAGATGCTAAACAGGAAGCACAAAAGTTGTTAAAGAAATTTTAACAAACTCGACAGAAATTATAATCTATTATATGATAAATTGGGATTGAAGGGATAAAATAAATTTAGAGTCAATCTTTTCAGTAGAAGTATAAAATTTATTTACTATAAAGTGCAATAGTACATATGTGCGATGAGCTTTTTATACATAACATCTAAGATATTAATCACTATTTGAAGATTTGAAACTACTATAAACATGTATATTTTATAAAATGTTTCATATTAAATATTTTATACAATCTTTAATAATATGTAAGAAAGTAAGTTAAATAATTAATTTCTAAGTCGAATTAATTTATCTGTCAGGAGACTCTTCAACTTCATTCATCTCGTTGCGAATGGCGTCAAGTGCTTCTTGTTGCAAATTGGAGAGTATCCGGAGATATCGACGTGCTTCAGGACCGCCCATGTTTAGTCCTTGTGTTCCCATCAGATGGCATAAAAGAAGAAGATGCAGGGCAAATTGCGTACGGAATTCACCACACGGGCAACTGTAGTTTACTACGACGTAATCCGGTGGTAGTTGGTCTTCCGGAGGTGATGGTATGACATGCAAATGGTCATATCCAAGTCGGCACTGCTCCATCGTTTTGTTATAAGGCACAATCTGGAAAAATAAAATTCACAAATTGTTTAAGAAATCGGTGGAAGAAACGATTTGGAGGAAATAAAATACTTACTGCTCCGAGTGTGACGAAAATGTATAAGGGATGTTCCCAAATGCGAAGGATTCGAACGTGAAGAATTTTCGAACTCCAAGTAGTTCCAGAAATGTGGAATTTTAAAAATTGGAAAATTAAAGCTCTCTCAGAACTTTCAAACGTTCTGTTCGATATTCGATATAATTGGGAATGAATTTCCGAGCTAGTTGCCGAGCTTATATAGTCGACAGAGTCTGTTACCACCACCATACTCGTTCGTAGATTAAGAATTTTATGGGACCCCCTAGTCAGCAGGCAGGTAAAACCTAAACAGCTGTTAATTTGTTTAAGGGATAGACGGATTAGTGCGCGCATATTCAGATATTCGAAATTTCCTTCTTAATCCTCAATTACCAAAGTCCGAGAATGCTTCCGAGGATAAACGATCACAATAGAGTTGGAGCGAAATGCGATTGTAATTTATTATTAGTCGTCGAGTAGGAAGCGAATACATTGCTTTTTTCTTTAAATTTACGCTCTTTAATAAATAATAATTTATGTGTCACCTCTATATGGGTTACATGGTTATCACCACTGGGCTGTTAGAGCAACAATCGTCTCGGGCGGTAGTTTATGTTCTATGTTTACATTCGTAGGAGTTCGCTAATATTATAATTATGAGTTATTCGAAGTACATATATCGCTTAAATATATTCGAACGAATGATATACTTTATACAGAATTATATACTGAAACATTGAACGATAGATACATCTACCATCGCTTTATTATTTCTTATGCATTAATTACACAGTCGTCGTATTAAGTATATAGTAAGTACAGCAGAGAATTATTTGTTCGGTAATAGTTGTCGGTTGAGCTATTCCGAAGATTATATCGTAAATATTGTTTGGCTTTGAATATATTTTATGATCAAGGGACAGCTTCTTGTTATTGGTATTTGGCGGAGGGTAACGATGAGTCAATGAGTCGTAAACTCCTAGGCAGGTTCAGGGAGAGGACAAGAGGTAGCTGTATAATTCAAAAGCGTTAATAGTTCCCGTTTTCCATTTGCTTGAAAGAACGATTTATTGTCGGTAGATTTATGAAGACGATATTATTCGTTATTTATTACGAACGTACATTAATACAAGTTGTGCTTATAGAATTAAGTTGTAGAAAATAACTGATCAATGCGAGTATCGAAAATTGAATTTTAATTTCCGATGCTCTCGGATTCGTTAATTATTTAAATCTTTTAACAATGAATTTTAATATAAAATAAACCAGATCTTTATCCTTTTCTATCGCTTAAGATATTTTTATTGCTTTTTATTTCAACCGTATTATTATTTTCAACGTGTATTATTTCAATTTTCAGCGTGTATCTTAATTATTCGCGTATAATTAATATTATGAAATCGATTCGTTCGGTTTCTTTTATATCGTTTCAAAACGGGTAACTCAAGCTCTTCGAATTTCTCAAAGCTATCCCTTATTAAACGTTCGACAGTTGGCCATTCACCTTTCGCATTTTATCGCTTATTATCATGAATATCATAGCCATTTTATAACTTTATCATTTTTTGCTTCATTCGAAACTTCTGCTACTTTATTATTACTATAACAAGAATATATAACATCATATTTTAGCATAGTATTATATATTGGGTCTGCTATATTCAAATTTGCTAAAATTTTACTGAAACTTACATGAAATATTCTCCAGTTACATCATCCAAAGACGGATCTAATGCAGCAAATAAAACAGATTGCGCTCCCTTTATAGGCGTCTTAATAAATAACCATGTAAGTGTATCTACGGTTAATCTACCTAAAAAGTTTTGATAAATTCCCATATATCGCATTATTTCTGTTCTTACTATACCAGGATGGACGGCATTCACCGTAACACCAGTTCCTATGTGACATAAAAAATAATGCTTTATCGATTGCATTATTTATTCAAAAATAATTTTATTTTCTGTTAAAATGACAAAAGCTTTCAATTTATTTGCCAATTCCTTCGTAAATAGAATATTAGCTAATTTGCTCTGTGCATATGCTTCGCCAGGCTCATAGGTTTTGTCATTATTCAAATCGTCGAATTTAATTTTGCCACGCTTGTGTGCACTACTTGAAACATTTACAATCCTCGATGGTGCAGAATCTTTTAAAGTGTCTAACAATAAATTTGTTAGTAAAAAGTGTCCTATATGATTCACACCAAATTGCAATTCAATTCCTTCTTGAGTATACATCTTAGGACATCTCATTACTCCTGCATTATTTATAAGAATGTGAAGCTTCTTGTGTTCTACAATGGAAACAGATAATACAAATTATGCTATAGACCAATTGATTTAGATATAATTAGTTCAGGAAAACTTTCTTTTTAATTTAGTATTCAAAAATAGATGAACTAAATATATTTAACGGTCAATATCAGTAGTTATTCACTTTATACATATAATGAAGCTATGTTATTTCATTTCATTTCATACTCTAACATAGGATATGGTATATACCTTTCTTAAATTGCTCTACAAAATCCCTAATACTTTTTTGAGATGCTAGATCACATGGTCTACAATAAACATATTTATTCCTACTTTCTATTACTATGTCACGGCGTGTCTAAAAAAAATGATCATTAATTTTATATCTCACATTTTAATATTACTCTTAATATGATGTGAATCATTTTTTTGAAATACATTTTCACATTTTTCCATATCTCTACAAGCCATTATAACTTTAGCCTCTCGTTTAGCTAAATCACGAGCTATTTCTTTACCAATTCCAGTATTTGCTCCTGTTACAATAATTACTTTGTCAGTTAGATTTTTATCATTCTCATATAATTCTCCACTAAGATAATCTCTGCAAATCAAAGAAATGAATAATAAGTAAAGTAAAATATAATTTCACGTTTAAATAGGATCACTTACATATTGATTTATATTTTACGAATAAACAAAGAATGAGCAATCATATTATGCTATAATAAAAACGCAGTTCAAAAGAATAATCTCTTTGCAAAATATAGAGACGTTACCTAAGTAAGTAACCTCCACCAATGATGGTCAAACCGGCTGAATATACATATAAAGGTTTTGAAACAGCCGCAAACATTTTTCTAAATAAATAAAGCTGCAACAATAATTAACGGCAATTTTTTAGAAATAATAAATAGGATTAATTATCAATAATTTAGTAAAGCATTGTACGATTTATTTTCTCCTTCACGTAATATACAATGTACACACGCACGTGTATCTCAAGTAAACGGCAAAACTGAATTTGTAATAATTCAATCATGAAACAAATATACAATAGATTTTGATAACATCGATTAAAATGTAATAGTCCATTTCTATATATTATAATTTTTCTTAGTTTATTGTCATTGTTAATTTATATTATTTTAATCATAATTAATCATAATTAATTCGGATTCTTTCTCGAATGCATGTCAAGAAATTTAATACTCAGAAACGTGTAATGTATTTGTGGCAAATATAAAATTGTATACTTTATATTTTATATAATTGGTCGTATTTAATCGTATCAGACATTAACAGAAAATAAAAGAAGACGCACACACGCACACATACATCTTTACGATAAATCGAATTGAAAATATCGAGTTTTCAGTATCGATACCTGTCAATGCCTGTTAATGTTTGTGTATTTTATTCGATTCTCATTTGACGTGGAATTTTCTAATTTTGCTATCAGAATTACATCTGTCATAATTAATCAATTCTGAACACGTTGTATATTGTACAAATTTTTTATTTTTTTCTGTAAATACTATAATTGAATATGTCGTTACGGAGAGCGTTATTCGTTATCAGAGATATAAAAGTATTACAAAGAACGCTTATTCATAGAAGATTTCAATCCTCACGAAAGGTTTGGAATTATATCTAAGCACGATTTTATTTTTTATTACTTTAATATTATTGCATAAGATTTTTAAACTTCATTACAACCAGAGAAATTTTCTACTTTTAATCGATATTAGCTTTAACTTGATAATCTGACTGCTTGCAAATTGTAAGTGTAATGTTAATATTAATGATCTATAAATTTTAATATATTATACAAAATTATTCAATTAGTTTTCGTTATTAGAGCAGCAATCAGTACACGTTAACAACAAAATTATGTACCATATAGTCGTTCACTGCTATGGGTATTTGGGGTCTTACAAAAAAGAAGGGTGATAATGAAACAATCATAACTACAAAAGAAGTTCTAATAGCAAAAGCCGATGCATTATACGAGCAAGAACAATACCAGGAAATACATGACCTTCTAATAAATTATAAAGTAATTACATTATGTATATCACTTATAAATGTAGATAACAAAACTGAACATTTTTCTAGGATAGCGGTGATATTGAAATTATATGGCGTTTGTGTAGAGCAATGTATAAATTGTCTAAAATTGTGAGCGAAGTAGATGGAAAGAAATTAATTTTCGAAGCTTATGATTTAATACTCAAGGCACTTGAAATAAAAGAGGATAATTGGGCTGCACACAAATGGGCATCGATTCTTCTTAATTCTAAGACTCTTTATGAAGGAGTAAAAGCACAAATAAAAGAGTCATATAATATTAAGAAACATATGCTGGTATATTTCATGATAATATATCAATATATATATGTAGTATATAATATATATATATATATATATATTATACTTCTAAATATTTCGTTCCCCGACACAATGTCAAGCAATTGATCGAATATGTTTAATATCGCAGAGAGCAATGGAACTAAATCCAAAAGAACCGACACTTATGTACATGCTTGGTACTTGGTGCTATCAAGTTGCCGATTTAACATGGTATCAAAGAAAAATTGCATCTGTAATATTCGGAGAACCACCATCTTCATCATTCGAGGAAGCTCTAAAATACTTTGAAACCGCAGAGGAAATTGATCCCAATTTCTACAGTCAAAATTTATTAATGTTGGGCAAAACCTACTTAAAATTAAATCAAAAAGAGCTAGCTATGAAATATTTAAAAATGGCCCTTGAATATCCTGCAAAGAACGAAGATGATCGAGATGCTAAACAGGAAGCACAAAAGTTGTTAAAGAAATTTTAACAAACTCGACAGAAATTATAATCTATTATATGATAAATTGGGATTGAAGGGATAAAATAAATTTAGAGTCAATCTTTTCAGTAGAAGTATAAAATTTATTTACTATAAAGTGCAATAGTACATATGTGCGATGAGCTTTTTATACATAACATCTAAGATATTAATCACTATTTGAAGATTTGAAACTACTATAAACATGTATATTTTATAAAATGTTTCATATTAAATATTTTATACAATCTTTAATAATATGTAAGAAAGTAAGTTAAATAATTAATTTCTAAGTCGAATTAATTTATCTGTCAGGAGACTCTTCAACTTCATTCATCTCGTTGCGAATGGCGTCAAGTGCTTCTTGTTGCAAATTGGAGAGTATCCGGAGATATCGACGTGCTTCAGGACCGCCCATGTTTAGTCCTTGTGTTCCCATCAGATGGCATAAAAGAAGAAGATGCAGGGCAAATTGCGTACGGAATTCACCACACGGGCAACTGTAGTTTACTACGACGTAATCCGGTGGTAGTTGGTCTTCCGGAGGTGATGGTATGACATGCAAATGGTCATATCCAAGTCGGCACTGCTCCATCGTTTTGTTATAAGGCACAATCTGGAAAAATAAAATTCACAAATTGTTTAAGAAATCGGTGGAAGAAACGATTTGGAGGAAATAAAATACTTACTGCTCCGAGTGTGACGAAAATGTATAAGGGATGTTCCCAAATGCGAAGGATTCGAACGTGAAGAATTTTCGAACTCCAAGTAGTTCCAGAAATGTGGAATTTTAAAAATTGGAAAATTAAAGCTCTCTCAGAACTTTCAAACGTTCTGTTCGATATTCGATATAATTGGGAATGAATTTCCGAGCTAGTTGCCGAGCTTATATAGTCGACAGAGTCTGTTACCACCACCATACTCGTTCGTAGATTAAGAATTTTATGGGACCCCCTAGTCAGCAGGCAGGTAAAACCTAAACAGCTGTTAATTTGTTTAAGGGATAGACGGATTAGTGCGCGCATATTCAGATATTCGAAATTTCCTTCTTAATCCTCAATTACCAAAGTCCGAGAATGCTTCCGAGGATAAACGATCACAATAGAGTTGGAGCGAAATGCGATTGTAATTTATTATTAGTCGTCGAGTAGGAAGCGAATACATTGCTTTTTTCTTTAAATTTATGCTCTTTAATAAATAATAATTTATGTGTCACCTCTATATGGGTTACATGGTTATCACCACTGGGCTGTTAGAGCAACAATCGTCTCGGGCGGTAGTTTATGTTCTATGTTTACATTCGTAGGAGTTCGCTAATATTATAATTATGAGTTATTCGAAGTACATATATCGCTTAAATATATTCGAACGAATGATATACTTTATACAGAATTATATACTGAAACATTGAACGATAGATACATCTACCATCGCTTTATTATTTCTTATGCATTAATTACACAGTCGTCGTATTAAGTATATAGTAAGTACAGCAGAGAATTATTTGTTCGGTAATAGTTGTCGGTTGAGCTATTCCGAAGATTATATCGTAAATATTGTTTGGCTTTGAATATATTTTATGATCAAGGGACAGCTTCTTGTTATTGGTATTTGGCGGAGGGTAACGATGAGTCAATGAGTCGTAAACTCCTAGGCAGGTTCAGGGAGAGGACAAGAGGTAGCTGTATAATTCAAAAGCGTTAATAGTTCCCGTTTTCCATTTGCTTGAAAGAACGATTTATTGTCGGTAGATTTATGAAGACGATATTATTCGTTATTTATTACGAACGTACATTAATACAAGTTGTGCTTATAGAATTAAGTTGTAGAAAATAACTGATCAATGCGAGTATCGAAAATTGAATTTTAATTTCCGATGCTCTCGGATTCGTTAATTATTTAAATCTTTTAACAATGAATTTTAATATAAAATAAACCAGATCTTTATCCTTTTCTATCGCTTAAGATATTTTTATTGCTTTTTATTTCAACCGTATTATTATTTTCAACGTGTATTATTTCAATTTTCAGCGTGTATCTTAATTATTCGCGTATAATTAATATTATGAAATCGATTCGTTCGGTTTCTTTTATATCGTTTCAAAACGGGTAACTCAAGCTCTTCGAATTTCTCAAAGCTATCCCTTATTAAACGTTCGACAGTTGGCCATTCACCTTTCGCATTTTATCGCTTATTATCATGAATATCATAGCCATTTTATAACTTTATCATTTTTTGCTTCATTCGAAACTTCTGCTACTTTATTATTACTATAACAAGAATATATAACATCATATTTTAGCATAGTATTATATATTGGGTCTGCTATATTCAAATTTGCTAAAATTTTACTGAAACTTACATGAAATATTCTCCAGTTACATCATCCAAAGACGGATCTAATGCAGCAAATAAAACAGATTGCGCTCCCTTTATAGGCGTCTTAATAAATAACCATGTAAGTGTATCTACGGTTAATCTACCTAAAAAGTTTTGATAAATTCCCATATATCGCATTATTTCTGTTCTTACTATACCAGGATGGACGGCATTCACCGTAACACCAGTTCCTATGTGACATAAAAAATAATGCTTTATCGATTGCATTATTTATTCAAAAATAATTTTATTTTCTGTTAAAATGACAAAAGCTTTCAATTTATTTGCCAATTCCTTCGTAAATAGAATATTAGCTAATTTGCTCTGTGCATATGCTTCGCCAGGCTCATAGGTTTTGTCATTATTCAAATCGTCGAATTTAATTTTGCCACGCTTGTGTGCACTACTTGAAACATTTACAATCCTCGATGGTGCAGAATCTTTTAAAGTGTCTAACAATAAATTTGTTAGTAAAAAGTGTCCTATATGATTCACACCAAATTGCAATTCAATTCCTTCTTGAGTATACATCTTAGGACATCTCATTACTCCTGCATTATTTATAAGAATGTGAAGCTTCTTGTGTTCTACAATGGAAACAGATAATACAAATTATGCTATAGACCAATTGATTTAGATATAATTAGTTCAGGAAAACTTTCTTTTTAATTTAGTATTCAAAAATAGATGAACTAAATATATTTAACGGTCAATATCAGTAGTTATTCACTTTATACATATAATGAAGCTATGTTATTTCATTTCATTTCATACTCTAACATAGGATATGGTATATACCTTTCTTAAATTGCTCTACAAAATCCCTAATACTTTTTTGAGATGCTAGATCACATGGTCTACAATAAACATATTTATTCCTACTTTCTATTACTATGTCACGGCGTGTCTAAAAAAAATGATCATTAATTTTATATCTCACATTTTAATATTACTCTTAATATGATGTGAATCATTTTTTTGAAATACATTTTCACATTTTTCCATATCTCTACAAGCCATTATAACTTTAGCCTCTCGTTTAGCTAAATCACGAGCTATTTCTTTACCAATTCCAGTATTTGCTCCTGTTACAATAATTACTTTGTCAGTTAGATTTTTATCATTCTCATATAATTCTCCACTAAGATAATCTCTGCAAATCAAAGAAATGAATAATAAGTAAAGTAAAATATAATTTCACGTTTAAATAGGATCACTTACATATTGATTTATATTTTACGAATAAACAAAGAATGAGCAATCATATTATGCTATAATAAAAACGCAGTTCAAAAGAATAATCTCTTTGCAAAATATAGAGACGTTACCTAAGTAAGTAACCTCCACCAATGATGGTCAAACCGGCTGAATATACATATAAAGGTTTTGAAACAGCCGCAAACATTTTTCTAAATAAATAAAGCTGCAACAATAATTAACGGCAATTTTTTAGAAATAATAAATAGGATTAATTATCAATAATTTAGTAAAGCATTGTACGATTTATTTTCTCCTTCACGTAATATACAATGTACACACGCACGTGTATCTCAAGTAAACGGCAAAACTGAATTTGTAATAATTCAATCATGAAACAAATATACAATAGATTTTGATAACATCGATTAAAATGTAATAGTCCATTTCTATATATTATAATTTTTCTTAGTTTATTGTCATTGTTAATTTATATTATTTTAATCATAATTAATCATAATTAATTCGGATTCTTTCTCGAATGCATGTCAAGAAATTTAATACTCAGAAACGTGTAATGTATTTGTGGCAAATATAAAATTGTATACTTTATATTTTATATAATTGGTCGTATTTAATCGTATCAGACATTAACAGAAAATAAAAGAAGACGCACACACGCACACATACATCTTTACGATAAATCGAATTGAAAATATCGAGTTTTCAGTATCGATACCTGTCAATGCCTGTTAATGTTTGTGTATTTTATTCGATTCTCATTTGACGTGGAATTTTCTAATTTTGCTATCAGAATTACATCTGTCATAATTAATCAATTCTGAACACGTTGTATATTGTACAAATTTTTTATTTTTTTCTGTAAATACTATAATTGAATATGTCGTTACGGAGAGCGTTATTCGTTATCAGAGATATAAAAGTATTACAAAGAACGCTTATTCATAGAAGATTTCAATCCTCACGAAAGGTTTGGAATTATATCTAAGCACGATTTTATTTTTTATTACTTTAATATTATTGCATAAGATTTTTAAACTTCATTACAACCAGAGAAATTTTCTACTTTTAATCGATATTAGCTTTAACTTGATAATCTGACTGCTTGCAAATTGTAAGTGTAATGTTAATATTAATGATCTATAAATTTTAATATATTATACAAAATTATTCAATTAGTTTTCGTTATTAGAGCAGCAATCAGTACACGTTAACAACAAAATTATGTACCATATCGTCGTTCACTGCTATGGGTATTTGGGGTCTTACAAAAAAGAAGGGTGATAATGAAACAATCATAACTACAAAAGAAGTTCTAATAGCAAAAGCCGATGCATTATACGAGCAAGAACAATACCAGGAAATACATGACCTTCTAATAAATTATAAAGTAATTACATTATGTATATCACTTATAAATGTAGATAACAAAACTGAACATTTTTCTAGGATAGCGGTGATATTGAAATTATATGGCGTTTGTGTAGAGCAATGTATAAATTGTCTAAAATTGTGAGCGAAGTAGATGGAAAGAAATTAATTTTCGAAGCTTATGATTTAATACTCAAGGCACTTGAAATAAAAGAGGATAATTGGGCTGCACACAAATGGGCATCGATTCTTCTTAATTCTAAGACTCTTTATGAAGGAGTAAAAGCACAAATAAAAGAGTCATATAATATTAAGAAACATATGCTGGTATATTTCATGATAATATATCAATATATATATGTAGTATATAATATATATATATATATATATATTATACTTCTAAATATTTCGTTCCCCGACACAATGTCAAGCAATTGATCGAATATGTTTAATATCGCAGAGAGCAATGGAACTAAATCCAAAAGAACCGACACTTATGTACATGCTTGGTACTTGGTGCTATCAAGTTGCCGATTTAACATGGTATCAAAGAAAAATTGCATCTGTAATATTCGGAGAACCACCATCTTCATCATTCGAGGAAGCTCTAAAATACTTTGAAACCGCAGAGGAAATTGATCCCAATTTCTACAGTCAAAATTTATTAATGTTGGGCAAAATCTACTTAAAATTAAATCAAAAAGAGCTAGCTATGAAATATTTAAAAATGGCCCTTGAATATCCTGCAAAGAACGAAGATGATCGAGATGCTAAACAGGAAGCACAAAAGTTGTTAAAGAAATTTTAACAAACTCGACAGAAATTATAATCTATTATATGATAAATTGGGATTGAAGGGATAAAATAAATTTAGAGTCAATCTTTTCAGTAGAAGTATAAAATTTATTTACTATAAAGTGCAATAGTACATATGTGCGATGAGCTTTTTATACATAACATCTAAGATATTAATCACTATTTGAAGATTTGAAACTACTATAAACATGTATATTTTATAAAATGTTTCATATTAAATATTTTATACAATCTTTAATAATATGTAAGAAAGTAAGTTAAATAATTAATTTCTAAGTCGAATTAATTTATCTGTCAGGAGACTCTTCAACTTCATTCATCTCGTTGCGAATGGCGTCAAGTGCTTCTTGTTGCAAATTGGAGAGTATCCGGAGATATCGACGTGCTTCAGGACCGCCCATGTTTAGTCCTTGTGTTCCCATCAGATGGCATAAAAGAAGAAGATGCAGGGCAAATTGCGTACGGAATTCACCACACGGGCAACTGTAGTTTACTACGACGTAATCCGGTGGTAGTTGGTCTTCCGGAGGTGATGGTATGACATGCAAATGGTCATATCCAAGTCGGCACTGCTCCATCGTTTTGTTATAAGGCACAATCTGGAAAAATAAAATTCACAAATTGTTTAAGAAATCGGTGGAAGAAACGATTTGGAGGAAATAAAATACTTACTGCTCCGAGTGTGACGAAAATGTATAAGGGATGTTCCCAAATGCGAAGGATTCGAACGTGAAGAATTTTCGAACTCCAAGTAGTTCCAGAAATGTGGAATTTTAAAAATTGGAAAATTAAAGCTCTCTCAGAACTTTCAAACGTTCTGTTCGATATTCGATATAATTGGGAATGAATTTCCGAGCTAGTTGCCGAGCTTATATAGTCGACAGAGTCTGTTACCACCACCATACTCGTTCGTAGATTAAGAATTTTATGGGACCCCCTAGTCAGCAGGCAGGTAAAACCTAAACAGCTGTTAATTTGTTTAAGGGATAGACGGATTAGTGCGCGCATATTCAGATATTCGAAATTTCCTTCTTAATCCTCAATTACCAAAGTCCGAGAATGCTTCCGAGGATAAACGATCACAATAGAGTTGGAGCGAAATGCGATTGTAATTTATTATTAGTCGTCGAGTAGGAAGCGAATACATTGCTTTTTTCTTTAAATTTATGCTCTTTAATAAATAATAATTTATGTGTCACCTCTATATGGGTTACATGGTTATCACCACTGGGCTGTTAGAGCAACAATCGTCTCGGGCGGTAGTTTATGTTCTATGTTTACATTCGTAGGAGTTCGCTAATATTATAATTATGAGTTATTCGAAGTACATATATCGCTTAAATATATTCGAACGAATGATATACTTTATACAGAATTATATACTGAAACATTGAACGATAGATACATCTACCATCGCTTTATTATTTCTTATGCATTAATTACACAGTCGTCGTATTAAGTATATAGTAAGTACAGCAGAGAATTATTTGTTCGGTAATAGTTGTCGGTTGAGCTATTCCGAAGATTATATCGTAAATATTGTTTGGCTTTGAATATATTTTATGATCAAGGGACAGCTTCTTGTTATTGGTATTTGGCGGAGGGTAACGATGAGTCAATGAGTCGTAAACTCCTAGGCAGGTTCAGGGAGAGGACAAGAGGTAGCTGTATAATTCAAAAGCGTTAATAGTTCCCGTTTTCCATTTGCTTGAAAGAACGATTTATTGTCGGTAGATTTATGAAGACGATATTATTCGTTATTTATTACGAACGTACATTAATACAAGTTGTGCTTATAGAATTAAGTTGTAGAAAATAACTGATCAATGCGAGTATCGAAAATTGAATTTTAATTTCCGATGCTCTCGGATTCGTTAATTATTTAAATCTTTTAACAATGAATTTTAATATAAAATAAACCAGATCTTTATCCTTTTCTATCGCTTAAGATATTTTTATTGCTTTTTATTTCAACCGTATTATTATTTTCAACGTGTATTATTTCAATTTTCAGCGTGTATCTTAATTATTCGCGTATAATTAATATTATGAAATCGATTCGTTCGGTTTCTTTTATATCGTTTCAAAACGGGTAACTCAAGCTCTTCGAATTTCTCAAAGCTATCCCTTATTAAACGTTCGACAGTTGGCCATTCACCTTTCGCATTTTATCGCTTATCATGAATATCATAGCCATTTTATAACTTTATCATTTTTTGCTTCATTCGAAACTTCTGCTACTTTATTATTACTATAACAAGAATATATAACATCATATTTTAGCATAGTATTATATATTGGGTCTGCTATATTCAAATTTGCTAAAATTTTACTGAAACTTACATGAAATATTCTCCAGTTACATCATCCAAAGACGGATCTAATGCAGCAAATAAAACAGATTGCGCTCCCTTTATAGGCGTCTTAATAAATAACCATGTAAGTGTATCTACGGTTAATCTACCTAAAAAGTTTTGATAAATTCCCATATATCGCATTATTTCTGTTCTTACTATACCAGGATGGACGGCATTCACCGTAACACCAGTTCCTATGTGACATAAAAAATAATGCTTTATCGATTGCATTATTTATTCAAAAATAATTTTATTTTCTGTTAAAATGACAAAAGCTTTCAATTTATTTGCCAATTCCTTCGTAAATAGAATATTAGCTAATTTGCTCTGTGCATATGCTTCGCCAGGCTCATAGGTTTTGTCATTATTCAAATCGTCGAATTTAATTTTGCCACGCTTGTGTGCACTACTTGAAACATTTACAATCCTCGATGGTGCAGAATCTTTTAAAGTGTCTAACAATAAATTTGTTAGTAAAAAGTGTCCTATATGATTCACACCAAATTGCAATTCAATTCCTTCTTGAGTATACATCTTAGGACATCTCATTACTCCTGCATTATTTATAAGAATGTGAAGCTTCTTGTGTTCTACAATGGAAACAGATAATACAAATTATGCTATAGACCAATTGATTTAGATATAATTAGTTCAGGAAAACTTTCTTTTTAATTTAGTATTCAAAAATAGATGAACTAAATATATTTAACGGTCAATATCAGTAGTTATTCACTTTATACATATAATGAAGCTATGTTATTTCATTTCATTTCATACTCTAACATAGGATATGGTATATACCTTTCTTAAATTGCTCTACAAAATCCCTAATACTTTTTTGAGATGCTAGATCACATGGTCTACAATAAACATATTTATTCCTACTTTCTATTACTATGTCACGGCGTGTCTAAAAAAAATGATCATTAATTTTATATCTCACATTTTAATATTACTCTTAATATGATGTGAATCATTTTTTTGAAATACATTTTCACATTTTTCCATATCTCTACAAGCCATTATAACTTTAGCCTCTCGTTTAGCTAAATCACGAGCTATTTCTTTACCAATTCCAGTATTTGCTCCTGTTACAATAATTACTTTGTCAGTTAGATTTTTATCATTCTCATATAATTCTCCACTAAGATAATCTCTGCAAATCAAAGAAATGAATAATAAGTAAAGTAAAATATAATTTCACGTTTAAATAGGATCACTTACATATTGATTTATATTTTACGAATAAACAAAGAATGAGCAATCATATTATGCTATAATAAAAACGCAGTTCAAAAGAATAATCTCTTTGCAAAATATAGAGACGTTACCTAAGTAAGTAACCTCCACCAATGATGGTCAAACCGGCTGAATATACATATAAAGGTTTTGAAACAGCCGCAAACATTTTTCTAAATAAATAAAGCTGCAACAATAATTAACGGCAATTTTTTAGAAATAATAAATAGGATTAATTATCAATAATTTAGTAAAGCATTGTACGATTTATTTTCTCCTTCACGTAATATACAATGTACACACGCACGTGTATCTCAAGTAAACGGCAAAACTGAATTTGTAATAATTCAATCATGAAACAAATATACAATAGATTTTGATAACATCGATTAAAATGTAATAGTCCATTTCTATATATTATAATTTTTCTTAGTTTATTGTCATTGTTAATTTATATTATTTTAATCATAATTAATCATAATTAATTCGGATTCTTTCTCGAATGCATGTCAAGAAATTTAATACTCAGAAACGTGTAATGTATTTGTGGCAAATATAAAATTGTATACTTTATATTTTATATAATTGGTCGTATTTAATCGTATCAGACATTAACAGAAAATAAAAGAAGACGCACACACGCACACATACATCTTTACGATAAATCGAATTGAAA
Organism: Bombus affinis; assembly: GCF_024516045.1. Taxonomy (NCBI): domain Eukaryota; kingdom Metazoa; phylum Arthropoda; class Insecta; order Hymenoptera; family Apidae; genus Bombus; species Bombus affinis. The sequence goes on from NC_066354.1 coordinate 11,579,606, forward strand.
ATATCGAGTTTTCAGTATCGATACCTGTCAATGCCTGTTAATGTTTGTGTATTTTATTCGATTCTCATTTGACGTGGAATTTTCTAATTTTGCTATCAGAATTACATCTGTCATAATTAATCAATTCTGAACACGTTGTATATTGTACAAATTTTTTATTTTTTTCTGTAAATACTATAATTGAATATGTCGTTACGGAGAGCGTTATTCGTTATCAGAGATATAAAAGTATTACAAAGAACGCTTATTCATAGAAGATTTCAATCCTCACGAAAGGTTTGGAATTATATCTAAGCACGATTTTATTTTTTATTACTTTAATATTATTGCATAAGATTTTTAAACTTCATTACAACCAGAGAAATTTTCTACTTTTAATCGATATTAGCTTTAACTTGATAATCTGACTGCTTGCAAATTGTAAGTGTAATGTTAATATTAATGATCTATAAATTTTAATATATTATACAAAATTATTCAATTAGTTTTCGTTATTAGAGCAGCAATCAGTACACGTTAACAACAAAATTATGTACCATATCGTCGTTCACTGCTATGGGTATTTGGGGTCTTACAAAAAAGAAGGGTGATAATGAAACAATCATAACTACAAAAGAAGTTCTAATAGCAAAAGCCGATGCATTATACGAGCAAGAACAATACCAGGAAATACATGACCTTCTAATAAATTATAAAGTAATTACATTATGTATATCACTTATAAATGTAGATAACAAAACTGAACATTTTTCTAGGATAGCGGTGATATTGAAATTATATGGCGTTTGTGTAGAGCAATGTATAAATTGTCTAAAATTGTGAGCGAAGTAGATGGAAAGAAATTAATTTTCGAAGCTTATGATTTAATACTCAAGGCACTTGAAATAAAAGAGGATAATTGGGCTGCACACAAATGGGCATCGATTCTTCTTAATTCTAAGACTCTTTATGAAGGAGTAAAAGCACAAATAAAAGAGTCATATAATATTAAGAAACATATGCTGGTATATTTCATGATAATATATCAATATATATATGTAGTATATAATATATATATATATATATATATTATACTTCTAAATATTTCGTTCCCCGACACAATGTCAAGCAATTGATCGAATATGTTTAATATCGCAGAGAGCAATGGAACTAAATCCAAAAGAACCGACACTTATGTACATGCTTGGTACTTGGTGCTATCAAGTTGCCGATTTAACATGGTATCAAAGAAAAATTGCATCTGTAATATTCGGAGAACCACCATCTTCATCATTCGAGGAAGCTCTAAAATACTTTGAAACCGCAGAGGAAATTGATCCCAATTTCTACAGTCAAAATTTATTAATGTTGGGCAAAACCTACTTAAAATTAAATCAAAAAGAGCTAGCTATGAAATATTTAAAAATGGCCCTTGAATATCCTGCAAAGAACGAAGATGATCGAGATGCTAAACAGGAAGCACAAAAGTTGTTAAAGAAATTTTAACAAACTCGACAGAAATTATAATCTATTATATGATAAATTGGGATTGAAGGGATAAAATAAATTTAGAGTCAATCTTTTCAGTAGAAGTATAAAATTTATTTACTATAAAGTGCAATAGTACATATGTGCGATGAGCTTTTTATACATAACATCTAAGATATTAATCACTATTTGAAGATTTGAAACTACTATAAACATGTATATTTTATAAAATGTTTCATATTAAATATTTTATACAATCTTTAATAATATGTAAGAAAGTAAGTTAAATAATTAATTTCTAAGTCGAATTAATTTATCTGTCAGGAGACTCTTCAACTTCATTCATCTCGTTGCGAATGGCGTCAAGTGCTTCTTGTTGCAAATTGGAGAGTATCCGGAGATATCGACGTGCTTCAGGACCGCCCATGTTTAGTCCTTGTGTTCCCATCAGATGGCATAAAAGAAGAAGATGCAGGGCAAATTGCGTACGGAATTCACCACACGGGCAACTGTAGTTTACTACGACGTAATCCGGTGGTAGTTGGTCTTCCGGAGGTGATGGTATGACATGCAAATGGTCATATCCAAGTCGGCACTGCTCCATCGTTTTGTTATAAGGCACAATCTGGAAAAATAAAATTCACAAATTGTTTAAGAAATCGGTGGAAGAAACGATTTGGAGGAAATAAAATACTTACTGCTCCGAGTGTGACGAAAATGTATAAGGGATGTTCCCAAATGCGAAGGATTCGAACGTGAAGAATTTTCGAACTCCAAGTAGTTCCAGAAATGTGGAATTTTAAAAATTGGAAAATTAAAGCTCTCTCAGAACTTTCAAACGTTCTGTTCGATATTCGATATAATTGGGAATGAATTTCCGAGCTAGTTGCCGAGCTTATATAGTCGACAGAGTCTGTTACCACCACCATACTCGTTCGTAGATTAAGAATTTTATGGGACCCCCTAGTCAGCAGGCAGGTAAAACCTAAACAGCTGTTAATTTGTTTAAGGGATAGACGGATTAGTGCGCGCATATTCAGATATTCGAAATTTCCTTCTTAATCCTCAATTACCAAAGTCCGAGAATGCTTCCGAGGATAAACGATCACAATAGAGTTGGAGCGAAATGCGATTGTAATTTATTATTAGTCGTCGAGTAGGAAGCGAATACATTGCTTTTTTCTTTAAATTTACGCTCTTTAATAAATAATAATTTATGTGTCACCTCTATATGGGTTACATGGTTATCACCACTGGGCTGTTAGAGCAACAATCGTCTCGGGCGGTAGTTTATGTTCTATGTTTACATTCGTAGGAGTTCGCTAATATTATAATTATGAGTTATTCGAAGTACATATATCGCTTAAATATATTCGAACGAATGATATACTTTATACAGAATTATATACTGAAACATTGAACGATAGATACATCTACCATCGCTTTATTATTTCTTATGCATTAATTACACAGTCGTCGTATTAAGTATATAGTAAGTACAGCAGAGAATTATTTGTTCGGTAATAGTTGTCGGTTGAGCTATTCCGAAGATTATATCGTAAATATTGTTTGGCTTTGAATATATTTTATGATCAAGGGACAGCTTCTTGTTATTGGTATTTGGCGGAGGGTAACGATGAGTCAATGAGTCGTAAACTCCTAGGCAGGTTCAGGGAGAGGACAAGAGGTAGCTGTATAATTCAAAAGCGTTAATAGTTCCCGTTTTCCATTTGCTTGAAAGAACGATTTATTGTCGGTAGATTTATGAAGACGATATTATTCGTTATTTATTACGAACGTACATTAATACAAGTTGTGCTTATAGAATTAAGTTGTAGAAAATAACTGATCAATGCGAGTATCGAAAATTGAATTTTAATTTCCGATGCTCTCGGATTCGTTAATTATTTAAATCTTTTAACAATGAATTTTAATATAAAATAAACCAGATCTTTATCCTTTTCTATCGCTTAAGATATTTTTATTGCTTTTTATTTCAACCGTATTATTATTTTCAACGTGTATTATTTCAATTTTCAGCGTGTATCTTAATTATTCGCGTATAATTAATATTATGAAATCGATTCGTTCGGTTTCTTTTATATCGTTTCAAAACGGGTAACTCAAGCTCTTCGAATTTCTCAAAGCTATCCCTTATTAAACGTTCGACAGTTGGCCATTCACCTTTCGCATTTTATCGCTTATTATCATGAATATCATAGCCATTTTATAACTTTATCATTTTTTGCTTCATTCGAAACTTCTGCTACTTTATTATTACTATAACAAGAATATATAACATCTTTTTTTAGCATAGTATTATATATTGGGTCTGCTATATTCAAATTTGCTAAAATTTTACTGAAACTTACATGAAATATTCTCCAGTTACATCATCCAAAGACGGATCTAATGCAGCAAATAAAACAGATTGCGCTCCCTTTATAGGCGTCTTAATAAATAACCATGTAAGTGTATCTACGGTTAATCTACCTAAAAAGTTTTGATAAATTCCCATATATCGCATTATTTCTGTTCTTACTATACCAGGATGGACGGCATTCACCGTAACACCAGTTCCTATGTGACATAAAAAATAATGCTTTATCGATTGCATTATTTATTCAAAAATAATTTTATTTTCTGTTAAAATGACAAAAGCTTTCAATTTATTTGCCAATTCCTTCGTAAATAGAATATTAGCTAATTTGCTCTGTGCATATGCTTCGCCAGGCTCATAGGTTTTGTCATTATTCAAATCGTCGAATTTAATTTTGCCACGCTTGTGTGCACTACTTGAAACATTTACAATCCTCGATGGTGCAGAATCTTTTAAAGTGTCTAACAATAAATTTGTTAGTAAAAAGTGTCCTATATGATTCACACCAAATTGCAATTCAATTCCTTCTTGAGTATACATCTTAGGACATCTCATTACTCCTGCATTATTTATAAGAATGTGAAGCTTCTTGTGTTCTACAATGGAAACAGATAATACAAATTATGCTATAGACCAATTGATTTAGATATAATTAGTTCAGGAAAACTTTCTTTTTAATTTAGTATTCAAAAATAGATGAACTAAATATATTTAACGGTCAATATCAGTAGTTATTCACTTTATACATATAATGAAGCTATGTTATTTCATTTCATTTCATACTCTAACATAGGATATGGTATATACCTTTCTTAAATTGCTCTACAAAATCCCTAATACTTTTTTGAGATGCTAGATCACATGGTCTACAATAAACATATTTATTCCTACTTTCTATTACTATGTCACGGCGTGTCTAAAAAAAATGATCATTAATTTTATATCTCACATTTTAATATTACTCTTAATATGATGTGAATCATTTTTTTGAAATACATTTTCACATTTTTCCATATCTCTACAAGCCATTATAACTTTAGCCTCTCGTTTAGCTAAATCACGAGCTATTTCTTTACCAATTCCAGTATTTGCTCCTGTTACAATAATTACTTTGTCAGTTAGATTTTTATCATTCTCATATAATTCTCCACTAAGATAATCTCTGCAAATCAAAGAAATGAATAATAAGTAAAGTAAAATATAATTTCACGTTTAAATAGGATCACTTACATATTGATTTATATTTTACGAATAAACAAAGAATGAGCAATCATATTATGCTATAATAAAAACGCAGTTCAAAAGAATAATCTCTTTGCAAAATATAGAGACGTTACCTAAGTAAGTAACCTCCACCAATGATGGTCAAACCGGCTGAATATACATATAAAGGTTTTGAAACAGCCGCAAACATTTTTCTAAATAAATAAAGCTGCAACAATAATTAACGGCAATTTTTTAGAAATAATAAATAGGATTAATTATCAATAATTTAGTAAAGCATTGTACGATTTATTTTCTCCTTCACGTAATATACAATGTACACACGCACGTGTATCTCAAGTAAACGGCAAAACTGAATTTGTAATAATTCAATCATGAAACAAATATACAATAGATTTTGATAACATCGATTAAAATGTAATAGTCCATTTCTATATATTATAATTTTTCTTAGTTTATTGTCATTGTTAATTTATATTATTTTAATCATAATTAATCATAATTAATTCGGATTCTTTCTCGAATGCATGTCAAGAAATTTAATACTCAGAAACGTGTAATGTATTTGTGGCAAATATAAAATTGTATACTTTATATTTTATATAATTGGTCGTATTTAATCGTATCAGACATTAACAGAAAATAAAAGAAGACGCACACACGCACACATACATCTTTACGATAAATCGAATTGAAAATATCGAGTTTTCAGTATCGATACCTGTCAATGCCTGTTAATGTTTGTGTATTTTATTCGATTCTCATTTGACGTGGAATTTTCTAATTTTGCTATCAGAATTACATCTGTCATAATTAATCAATTCTGAACACGTTGTATATTGTACAAATTTTTTATTTTTTTCTGTAAATACTATAATTGAATATGTCGTTACGGAGAGCGTTATTCGTTATCAGAGATATAAAAGTATTACAAAGAACGCTTATTCATAGAAGATTTCAATCCTCACGAAAGGTTTGGAATTATATCTAAGCACGATTTTATTTTTTATTACTTTAATATTATTGCATAAGATTTTTAAACTTCATTACAACCAGAGAAATTTTCTACTTTTAATCGATATTAGCTTTAACTTGATAATCTGACTGCTTGCAAATTGTAAGTGTAATGTTAATATTAATGATCTATAAATTTTAATATATTATACAAAATTATTCAATTAGTTTTCGTTATTAGAGCAGCAATCAGTACACGTTAACAACAAAATTATGTACCATATCGTCGTTCACTGCTATGGGTATTTGGGGTCTTACAAAAAAGAAGGGTGATAATGAAACAATCATAACTACAAAAGAAGTTCTAATAGCAAAAGCCGATGCATTATACGAGCAAGAACAATACCAGGAAATACATGACCTTCTAATAAATTATAAAGTAATTACATTATGTATATCACTTATAAATGTAGATAACAAAACTGAACATTTTTCTAGGATAGCGGTGATATTGAAATTATATGGCGTTTGTGTAGAGCAATGTATAAATTGTCTAAAATTGTGAGCGAAGTAGATGGAAAGAAATTAATTTTCGAAGCTTATGATTTAATACTCAAGGCACTTGAAATAAAAGAGGATAATTGGGCTGCACACAAATGGGCATCGATTCTTCTTAATTCTAAGACTCTTTATGAAGGAGTAAAAGCACAAATAAAAGAGTCATATAATATTAAGAAACATATGCTGGTATATTTCATGATAATATATCAATATATATATGTAGTATATAATATATATATATATATATATATTATACTTCTAAATATTTCGTTCCCCGACACAATGTCAAGCAATTGATCGAATATGTTTAATATCGCAGAGAGCAATGGAACTAAATCCAAAAGAACCGACACTTATGTACATGCTTGGTACTTGGTGCTATCAAGTTGCCGATTTAACATGGTATCAAAGAAAAATTGCATCTGTAATATTCGGAGAACCACCATCTTCATCATTCGAGGAAGCTCTAAAATACTTTGAAACCGCAGAGGAAATTGATCCCAATTTCTACAGTCAAAATTTATTAATGTTGGGCAAAACCTACTTAAAATTAAATCAAAAAGAGCTAGCTATGAAATATTTAAAAATGGCCCTTGAATATCCTGCAAAGAACGAAGATGATCGAGATGCTAAACAGGAAGCACAAAAGTTGTTAAAGAAATTTTAACAAACTCGACAGAAATTATAATCTATTATATGATAAATTGGGATTGAAGGGATAAAATAAATTTAGAGTCAATCTTTTCAGTAGAAGTATAAAATTTATTTACTATAAAGTGCAATAGTACATATGTGCGATGAGCTTTTTATACATAACATCTAAGATATTAATCACTATTTGAAGATTTGAAACTACTATAAACATGTATATTTTATAAAATGTTTCATATTAAATATTTTATACAATCTTTAATAATATGTAAGAAAGTAAGTTAAATAATTAATTTCTAAGTCGAATTAATTTATCTGTCAGGAGACTCTTCAACTTCATTCATCTCGTTGCGAATGGCGTCAAGTGCTTCTTGTTGCAAATTGGAGAGTATCCGGAGATATCGACGTGCTTCAGGACCGCCCATGTTTAGTCCTTGTGTTCCCATCAGATGGCATAAAAGAAGAAGATGCAGGGCAAATTGCGTACGGAATTCACCACACGGGCAACTGTAGTTTACTACGACGTAATCCGGTGGTAGTTGGTCTTCCGGAGGTGATGGTATGACATGCAAATGGTCATATCCAAGTCGGCACTGCTCCATCGTTTTGTTATAAGGCACAATCTGGAAAAATAAAATTCACAAATTGTTTAAGAAATCGGTGGAAGAAACGATTTGGAGGAAATAAAATACTTACTGCTCCGAGTGTGACGAAAATGTATAAGGGATGTTCCCAAATGCGAAGGATTCGAACGTGAAGAATTTTCGAACTCCAAGTAGTTCCAGAAATGTGGAATTTTAAAAATTGGAAAATTAAAGCTCTCTCAGAACTTTCAAACGTTCTGTTCGATATTCGATATAATTGGGAATGAATTTCCGAGCTAGTTGCCGAGCTTATATAGTCGACAGAGTCTGTTACCACCACCATACTCGTTCGTAGATTAAGAATTTTATGGGACCCCCTAGTTGGCAGGCAGGTAAAACCTAAACAGCTGTTAATTTGTTTAAGGGATAGACGGATTAGTGCGCGCATATTCAGATATTCGAAATTTCCTTCTTAATCCTCAATTACCAAAGTCCGAGAATGCTTCCGAGGATAAACGATCACAATAGAGTTGGAGCGAAATGCGATTGTAATTTATTATTAGTCGTCGAGTAGGAAGCGAATACATTGCTTTTTTCTTTAAATTTACGCTCTTTAATAAATAATAATTTATGTGTCACCTCTATATGGGTTACATGGTTATCACCACTGGGCTGTTAGAGCAACAATCGTCTCGGGCGGTAGTTTATGTTCTATGTTTACATTCGTAGGAGTTCGCTAATATTATAATTATGAGTTATTCGAAGTACATATATCGCTTAAATATATTCGAACGAATGATATACTTTATACAGAATTATATACTGAAACATTGAACGATAGATACATCTACCATCGCTTTATTATTTCTTATGCATTAATTACACAGTCGTCGTATTAAGTATATAGTAAGTACAGCAGAGAATTATTTGTTCGGTAATAGTTGTCGGTTGAGCTATTCCGAAGATTATATCGTAAATATTGTTTGGCTTTGAATATATTTTATGATCAAGGGACAGCTTCTTGTTATTGGTATTTGGCGGAGGGTAACGATGAGTCAATGAGTCGTAAACTCCTAGGCAGGTTCAGGGAGAGGACAAGAGGTAGCTGTATAATTCAAAAGCGTTAATAGTTCCCGTTTTCCATTTGCTTGAAAGAACGATTTATTGTCGGTAGATTTATGAAGACGATATTATTCGTTATTTATTACGAACGTACATTAATACAAGTTGTGCTTATAGAATTAAGTTGTAGAAAATAACTGATCAATGCGAGTATCGAAAATTGAATTTTAATTTCCGATGCTCTCGGATTCGTTAATTATTTAAATCTTTTAACAATGAATTTTAATATAAAATAAACCAGATCTTTATCCTTTTCTATCGCTTAAGATATTTTTATTGCTTTTTATTTCAACCGTATTATTATTTTCAACGTGTATTATTTCAATTTTCAGCGTGTATCTTAATTATTCGCGTATAATTAATATTATGAAATCGATTCGTTCGGTTTCTTTTATATCGTTTCAAAACGGGTAACTCAAGCTCTTCGAATTTCTCAAAGCTATCCCTTATTAAACGTTCGACAGTTGGCCATTCACCTTTCGCATTTTATCGCTTATTATCATGAATATACAGACTGAATATCGTCTTTACAATTACATACTATCGACTATCACATTAAATAACGAGAGCTTTAGAAAAATTGTTGAATTTGATCGTGTATCTATCGTCGTCTTAAGCATACAAGTCGATTAAATTAAGCAGAAAAAGGAACGCTTTGTCGATTATCGTTATTATGCTCGTTAACTTTACAGGAACAGCATCTTGAGGTCGATGTTGAATAATTTCCGATCAGATGCAACAAAGTTCGCGGATATATCGATGTAGAGAGACTCTCGTCGCCATTTGTTGTGTCTACTACATATATTTACACGGTTAAAATCGCCAATACGTTCGAAATACGTTGTTTATTTGCACGTGTACTCCTCGGTACGCTCTGTGCACGTTTCACAATGCACGCGGCAGCACCAGTGAAATTTGCATCTGCATTGCCACGTTCTTGTGAACTGATGTGTGTTGTAACCGCGACCACAGCACATTAGATCGCATCCGTCCGTACCTGAAACATCAATCGTTTTTACCATCGTCTAAATTTAAGATATTGGAAACTACGAAGCTTTTCGTTAAATAGCCTGCAGCGATAAAAGGATAGAACGTCGAATATCATATATACGTCACCTTTGCTAGTACGATTGCAATATCTGCCTTGGGTTCCTAGACTACCTTGCGCCAAATCTGGCTCACAGTAATTAGGCGAGGGTTGTAAAAACACAAGGTCGCTTCTCTTTGGAATCCTTTTCTGTCCTACGCTCGAACCCCCGCTTGACTTTGTCCTTTTCAATACCAAGTGCGGCCTCCTTGGTTTCGTTGCTTTCTTTGGGGGTTGTCGATCGTGTCGAGTCTTTCCAACGTCGTTTGGTTTCCCTTGAGTTTTCGCGTCGTTCCCCAGGATCGGCACTATTTCAGCCGACGTTGAATGCAACGTATCCAAACTCTGCGAGAACGAGTAAGAAACGATAAAATTATTACTCGTGAAAGTAGTTTACGAATTATTATGCTACGTTCGAACATTTATCTTCACGCGCTTCGTAAGCCATTTCCATAAGAAATTTTATCACAGCTTCTACAACAGGTCCGTACGTAATTAAACAAATTCGCCGTAAGAAAATGTTAGAGTTGCCAACCGAACGTATAAAAAGATTCAACTCGTATCTGTAAGAGTCGTTGCGCAATTTAATTTCCGATATCGATATCGAATATTAAAAAACGTAAATTATCATCGAGAGCGTAACATTATTTCCATCGTCGCTGATAATTTAGCAACTACGCGAAAGAATGTTAACCTATCCTTAACGAATCGCTTTCTATATTCTCGCAGAAAATTTGTATTTTTGCCGCGCACTAACCGCGTATTAATTCTATATATTCAGGCAACATAGTGGAAAAATAGGCGTATCATATGTGGCGACGTAATCGTTTAGCGTTGCAATCGTCTGTAGAATATGATCGTACGTTACGTCCTGGCAACGTCGACCCACTTTTACAGAAATTACCTGGATCGTAGGGGGTGGCGGTGGGGTAATCGCTATCACGGGCCTGGCTCTGTAATACTTTTTCATCAGTGCATCGCCGATCTGACGAAAACTAGGCAAGGTTCGCCAGCAGGTTCTCACGGTGCAAGAACCGGACACGCCGTGACATTTGCACTCTGTTTGCAGCAGAGCTTTAACTATCTGCAATGAAACAATACTCACGCAATTCAGCATGTAATCCATGCCGTTTATAGCAACATCGTAATTTCAAATTTCTATCTTTCCTACTATGTTAACGATCGATTATACGTCTTTAAGTCTAAAGTTCCTACGAAATCGCGAAATAATTATGCTATCGTTCGCTATTTTAAAGCTTGGCTAATTATTCTCCACGAACATACGACTTTTATATTCGTATCGCGAAGAAATATCAATTTTTCAAAGTCGGCAATAGGGAAAATACGAGCACGTACTTCCGTGATTCGTTGTACGTTACATTTATCTTTTTCATATCGTGATTCTATCATTTCATCATCCGTAGTAGCTGCCGCTCCAACGATATCCTACGAAGCGAAGTAACTGCTACAGTTACCGACAAACTACGATTTTGCAAAAACTGCGAAACTCTGCTCTTACGATTAGAACACGTTCGCATCGTGTTCGACGCACGCGTTTCTCCGTCTCTTCGCTCATTGTGTGCCCGACGATCGACGCGTATGCTCGGAAAACTGGTTTACATTTCGAATTATCGGGAGACGGTGAGGGGCGGGTGCAGAGGTGGGTTGAAAAAAATCGTCTGGAGCATAAAGTACGCGGTGCGGCGAAGCGATCGACGTTAAGAATAAATCGTTAGCAGGCGTACAGATCGTACGCGCACGCGGAGGGCAACCACACGATATATGCGAGTTTTTATCGCCGTCTCGATAATAAAGCCCATCGAGGAAGACGAAAGCTCCGGGAACTTTCCCCAATTAAGCCTCGCCATTTACGCGTTCTACCTGCGGCACACAGTTCCATCCTTTCTCGCAAACCTTAATTTTAACTTTACCGTATAACGAATATACGTTTTATTCTCGAATTCCCGGACGCTAATCTTTCTGACGCGAGACTAGATCCAACGACTAGATCAACGTCGGAATTTTGAGAATCAGGGTTAAATACCCTTCCGATCGTATTCGATAGTCTTTTGATCGGTTTTCACGGATGGAATATTTTAGTTAACCAAGGAATTTTTCAAGCAACGAAAAAGTTTCATTTTCGTATATTTTCAAAAGGTCCAAGGGTCAAACAATCGTAACTTGGTACAAAGAATTTACCGTTATGAAACAATTATCCTGTTATAGAAGGTAATCCACGTAAATCTCAAGTACCAAGTAGTTGGGTTATTCCCAGATCCTTATTTGCAGATCCTTAATTCTTATTTGCGTCCCTAAACCCTATTCTCTTATATCAAGTATCGTCCATACGAATTGCTTTACGATACGATGCTAAAAATTCAATAGGGACCGCTCTTTACATTATGGATTGCAGGACAGAACGAATATTAAACCTGGTTTTACCCTGAGTCACTAAAATTGGGGATATTCCGCGAAGACAATAACGAAATGCGACACACCTTTTCTACTTGGTTCGTTTAGAATTTACATAGTTTGCCGACTTCGTACGGTATCGATATGGAGGCAGTTTGTTCGCTGAAAGGTATTTATCGTACGACATCTTTCTTTGTTCAAATTTTCAAAATCTAGATTAATTATTACAATTTTTTCGATCGTATGATATCTTCGAACAGCAAGAGAGATACACAAGCTATTGAAAAATATATATAAAGGCAATTTTATAATTTTATAAATATAAAAGGTCAAGAAAACGAAGGAAGATTCGCGTACGAAACTGTCGATCGACGATTATTTTTCAAGTTATAAATAGAAAATTTAATTTTACACCAAATATCTATGCACGACTAGTTGGCGTTTTTCTACGCAATCTTCTTTCATTCTCTCTCTCTCTCTCTCTCTCTCTCTCTCTCTCTCTCTCTCTCTCTCTCTCTCTCTCGATACTTCAAATCGTCTTCTATACATTTTCTATAACGAATGTCGTATAACGAACGTATATCCACGTTTTTCTACAGCCTGTGTATAAACGATACGATCGATGTGAGAATATTATACGTAATTTGCGCGAGGTATAACAAACTTTTAAATTAAAATTATTAGAAAATAATTCGCGATAAGATAGCGAACGGATATACGAAGACGTTGGTTTAACGACATTTCTGTTACTTTTAGCGCGTTAAAAGGAATGAATCATTAACGGGTGACTGGCATTACTCACCTTCCGTCCTGCTTTATTGTTATGAAGGTTCATCAGGCTCCTCGCGTCACCCTCGACTTCCCTCGCGTCCAGAAACCTACGCGCGAACCTAACATTAAATTATAATATTAAAATCCATGCGTGTATAACAACTGTCGTGACGTACAGCGTCATAGAGGTTTTACACGCACGTGACACGTGCAAAGGGAACCGACTACGAATTCATTACGGATCGAGATAATGATCCTTACCTCATCCCGTAGGTGACGTCCGCGCTGCAACCGCCCCATTCCCAGCCATTTGCCGGCAACTCCTTCCTCGTCCTGTAAAAAGAACACCCGAACTTTGACGAACAAGCGTTTCATTAAATTGGAAATTAGGTAAGCGCGCGTCGAAAAATGTCTGCGTCGTTCTGCGTGAAATTTTTACCAGAGAGCTATTACGTTATCGCTGTATGTAACTTTTGTGTTTCTATTCGAAGAAATTCGATTCTTAACACTAGGTTTACGGGACCCGTCAATTTGACGGATTTCGAACTTCGAACTGAAATATCTCAAAAACCATAGCACCAATTTTAACCATTTTGCATCGTAAATTAATCATTTCATCTGAAGAATTTATACACAAAATTATTTTTTCCTAGGCTTTCTAATTTTTGAAATCTGTATGTGGTATACCTATCTCTACGGCACCCGTCAAATTGACGGGTAAACGAAAATACGCATTTTTCTTTAAAAAACCGATTTATTCGAATTAAGTCTGAAAGGAACGATATTAGGCCTCGCATTTAAATAAATTATTAATAAATAAAAAGTCTTTTTTAAAAATTATCACTAAAAAAATAACAATAACATTAACAGTACAGGCTAATCATATCTATTGAGCACATTTTTTGCAAATATACTGAATATTGTTCGTGCATTTTCCGCATACGATCTTTTCGCAATATAAACAATAATTATTACTTCTATTTTTTTTGCAATAATCCACTTGGCAACTTTTTCGCACTTCTGACGTTGAAGGTGACAGAAATGAAGCGTCCGATCTTTGGCAAATGTTGTCCTTGTTTTCTTCAGTTAATTCCTCGGCTAAACAAAATATGAATTCCTTTCTGGATATTTTCGATCTGATACACTCTTTATATAGTATCCACGCGTTTATCGCTGCCAAATGCAAAATATTGAAAAAGACTCGAAGAGACCATCGGAAACTTCTTGCTTTCACGCTATATTTGCGTGCCATTTGGTCAACACCATACTTTGTTTTATTGTAAAAAGCAATGGTTTCTGGAACACGTTTATAATGATCTTCTATTCGTACACCTGTATGTTTGGTGCTTAGAAGGAGGACTTTTACTTTAGATTTACTTTTGTACACAGTAAGTGTGCAGTTTTCTAATTTATATAAATTTGAGGAAAACAACGTCATCTTGTCCTTTTTTCTCTCGAGCATCGAGTTTCATCTTTCCCCATATATGGGAAACCATTCAAAATATATTTTGTTTGGACGTCAACTGCTAACCAAAACTTAATGTCAAATTTATGAGGCTTATTCGGTATATATCGCGTAAACCTGCATCAAGCTTTCGTTGGAAATAATTGTTCATCTATCGAGATATTTTCATATGGCTTGTAACAGGCCTGGCTATTACTTATAAATCTGTTCCATATTTCGGATATCAGCGCAAATTTATCTGTTTGTAATCTTTCGGAGGCTTTCAATGATCTCGCTTCATATGCGCCCCGGGTATATAGAATTCCTAGAAAACTACGCAACTCAGCAATTGTGATTGTCCAGTCCTTTTTCAAAACTCGATGCGCCTCGGTATCAGTGCAATCGTTTCCGTATTCCATTATGTGTCTGTCAATTATTAATTCGAAAGCACTAGTTACATAACCCGACATAATATTTCTCTTAGCATAGCCAGTAGGCCCTGCGATATCCTTGAATATCATACGAACGGGCGTCCTATCCCTAGATTCGCCTGCTTTCAGTTTTATGCACTATGTCCCGTCAATTGCAATTTCAATTTCACCTATTACATTTTGGGATATGTTTGGAACGCTCGTCCTTTCATCCTCGGAGTCAGAACTAAAAAGAATACGCATCCTTTTCTTGTTACGACACACTTTCAAGAAGTGTTCCTCTTCACTATCCGAAGATCCTTCTATCTCTCCACTTTCGATGTATTCAAAGCTTTCACTGTCAGCCTCGCTTTGGCCTAATTCATACTGATCTTCTTCGGAGGTATCCTCAGAACAATCTTCATTGATGTTGACATTTTGTCCAATATCTTATTATATTTCTTGAATTTACTCATGATTGCTAGAAAATTGCTAGAAAATGCTCGTAGAGATAGATATACTACATACAGATTTCAAAAATTAGAAAGCCCAGGAAAAAATAATTTTGTGCATAAATTCTTTAGATGAAGTGATTAATTTACGATGCAAAATGGTTAAAATTGATGGTTTTTGAGATATTTCATTTCGAAGTTCGAAATCCGACAAATTGGCGGGTCGTGTTAACGTTATTGTTATTTTTTTAGTGATAATTTAAAAAAAAGACGTTTTATTTATTAATAATTTATTTAAACGCGAAGCCTAATATCGTTGCTTGTAGACTTAATTCGAATAAATCGATTTTTTAATGAAAAATGCGTATTTTCGTTTATCCGTCAATTTGACGGGTCCCGTAGAGATAGGTATATACGAAACGCCCGTAAACCTAGCGTTAATCGGATGTTATCAGGTCGTTTGAAAATGTTGCACCGTTTTTGCGAACTGATATCGTCCAACGATCTCTCGTCGACCCTCCCATGCGATCGTAATCTTACGCGATACAGAAACTAGAACGACCTTCGAATATACTTTCAAGTACGTACATAGCCGCTTTGATAACCAGCGTTAACCGGCGAAAAGAAAACGTAAAAGCAACGACAACGAGTTTACCTCACGGTCGGTTCACAACCGCATGCGGTGATGTTGCCTCTGCTGCAAGCTGCGGTCACGGCGTACGTTACACCCGCTGAACTTATTGCGTACGTGAAAGCTGCTTCCCTGCTTCCTGAAATAGATCAGTGAGAAATTTCCTGTTAGATCTAACATCGAAGCAGTCCAGTCTGTCCAGTTTGCACGATAGGTAGCAAACGTGTATAGGGATTTCCAGCTATACGTAAAAACGTGGTAAGAACGCGTGGCAGATAGAGTTACGATAGACGGTACCATCCTCGGAACAATACAAAGAAGAGCAGGCTGTTTTTGAAAGAAAGCGTTAATTGTCTGTCCCGGTGCACCTGGACGCTTACTCTTTTGTACGTTCGACGGGTGTTTGGCAATCTTTCGATAAAACGTTGAAACTTTTGTTGGAAAGACTCGCGTCGAATCTTTCGGCGTAGATTCTATTTCTTTTTTCCCTATAAATCCTAATATAAATCCTATTTTCCAGCGTTTCACGAATAGATACATTTACATAAGAGCGAACATAACTCTACGCGAAATTATTCTGCGTAGAATTCCTGATACTTTTCAGTTTTATTTTAATTGTCGTACTTTATGCAAATAGAATTCTATCGTTTCCAACAACTTGGCCGCGAATGGCTATGCAAATCCATATTTGTACGAATCCGATTAAAGAACTGGAATCTAAGAGATTCGTTCTATCTGCTAAATACGACAACGAGTATTTCGCTTTGAACGTTTTATGCGCTCTTGCATATTATGCGCGTTCCTCAAATTTTCTACGAACGCATAAATCTTTAAACTCGGCCAAAGCTTATACTCGGTCTTTGACTCAACTAAAAATGTCCGACTCTCTCCGCAAATGTCGCAACTTTGGATTATCGTTTCTACCTCGTTTTACATTCGCGAAGAAAACCTACGTTCTTCGTTGCGCGATCCGAAGATGGCATTTATTAAGTGCGAGGCTGCATTTTTGTCCAATTCGTCCGCGTGGCGCACGTTTTAATCCACGTCGCGCGATCCGATCTACTTCATTTCGTCGACAAGCATGATACATCAACGGCGCAAGCCCACACTGTCCCCTGGCGTTTCCGTCACGCTAATTTACAGCTTTCCGACACACGTAGGGTCGCGTAAAGCGCTAGCACAATTAATTACCCGCGGAGCTCTTTCAGCTCGTTTGCCATGCTGAATGAGTTACCGCCGCGTTCCTTTCTTCTCTCGATGTTTTTTTCCCCCTTTCCTTTCGCCTCAGCTCGGTCGCTCCTCGTTCCAAACACCTACGCGATACCGTCCCGCGTCCAAGTTGATTTTGCGCTCGCTTGGCAGCCATCAACCTCGGCCAACTTTAATTCGAACGTCAGGCTCGCCTTTTACACCGACGCCTAATTATCGCGCGAAATAAAACTGCAAAGAGCCATCCGATGGATCCGGAGGCGATTTTATGGAGTTTGACGAAGCAATCTTCACGATGCATCGTGAATATCGTGGTACGGTTTTACGCATCGTGGCTTTGATTTCTCGATTAAGGGTTTCGCTTGATTTTTATTGCCCTAATGGAACCGCCAAGTAGACTCGACTTTTTTCAACTTCGATCAACTAGTTTCATAGATATCTATCCTTTTTCGTAAATGTAACAAGTTTCCAGACGTTCTTTATTCGCTGCTTCGCTAACAATTTTAACGATATTACGAAATATCCGTTTGCAGACTCGCACTTAGCGTTAACTTCTTTTTCGTAAATGGAATCGTTTTGTCCTATTCCGTCGATAATGATTTTAAATCCTAGAAACGTTCTAAATTAAAATCTATTACTGTTCATAGACGTATCTTTCGAACGTATCTATAACGAATCTTCCTAAAAGCGCACGAAAACATCGATCGATGTTCGTTACGTTCGTCGAATCATAATTCACGATCACGCGTTCATGCGCATCGCGAAAGCGAACAGAGGTACGTACTACGTGACATGTGCTTTCCAGTCATTTGACGTGATTTTTACCGCTGATTCTGATCGATCCACGTTATCGTGGCAGTTACCTTGTAAGCAAAGACCGATGCATCGGTTCTTCTTCCACGATCGAAATTGTTCCAGAACAAAAAACGGTAAAATAACCTAACATCTTTGTTTTCTCGCATTCAAAGGTATTATAGAAAAGGTAGTCATTTTCGAGGTTATTTCGTTTATTGGAATGATTCATTACAAAGTGAGTTGGCCAGGGTTTATTGCTAGAGTAAAGAGGGACGGTTAGGATTTGAACAATACTGTTTGCCGTGCGGATTTAGACCTGTTTAATTTTATGCGTAGTAAACCCAACTTTAATGAACCGTCGTAAATTACCGAATTGCATATGGTTTTTCCTTCTTTGGAATATTGTTACGGACTATTGGACAAAGTAAACGTTATGTTTCTTTTAATTGCTGCCATTGCCATATCTTTTAATATTTCTCCGTGAAAATTTTATACAATATTCTTCGAATGTCATACTTTAATGTACTATTGGTTTTAACGAAGAGATTTTAACCGTGTCGTCACAAATAATTCAGAAAAACATGCCCTATTTTTGTACGAATTAATCTTAGCCTCCCCTTAATAAACGCACAAGATACCGACAGTTCAATTCCTCAAGTAGGAATAATCTTACAAAGCGTAGATCGAAGTGTAAATAAAACGAATAACCAAGTTTGGATTTACGTTATAGGGATTATATTTCGATTACCCGTGCGATGTATGTTTCTAGATTAAAATTCATGGTTCACCTAATAGTATGTTTCTTGATTATATATGCATCTTCCGGTACGTTATATCAAAGGAATAATTTCAGGCGAGAAAACTTCATGGTAAAATAGTATGACAGGGTAGAATATAAGCGTTGTCAACGAGCATATAAAAATATGCGATACATCCTTTATGAACGTGAAAACATTTATCGGGAACGTACGTATGAATAATTCATGTTTAATAATAACGCAGAAAAGTGTTCTCCATGATAGATGAGTATATATATTTTATGCTTACTCGAAACACAGCACGAGAGCATTTG
This sequence comes from Bombus affinis, assembly GCF_024516045.1. Lineage (NCBI taxonomy): Eukaryota > Metazoa > Arthropoda > Insecta > Hymenoptera > Apidae > Bombus > Bombus affinis. Next base: position 11,598,832 of record NC_066354.1, read on the forward strand.
AATAAAATTCAATATATTTGTTACAGTCTTTTCTCGATAAGCTAGCCTCGATTTATTCCGAATTTTTGATACAGCTGTTCATTTTTGTCGAACTGGAAATTCGATCTGGAAACGTACAGTTTGAAACCGTAGTTTTAGCTTTGACGCGAATGTTACGTAGTGTCTTATTTGTAGCAGCTTATCAGATTCATATTAAAAACTATGTCATTGAAACTGGAGAATAACTGGTTTGGTCGATTCGTGCGAAATATTTGTTACACATTATTCGTATCAGATTTTTGTCATTAACGAAAGATTTTTTATCCGAACACCTTGAATTTACAAATCTTTTATCCTTACACCTATATCCCTAAGAATATTTCTACAAATTATATCTTACACCCGATCGAATTTTGATTAGAATTTCTAATTACTTTGCCCGTCTTTGCTCCTGTTCGTTGCCGCAATTTTGCTTCAATTTTCGAATTTTCGTTAATTTCTTCAAAAGTTATAGCATCATCGAAGAACAATTTGTTTCTCGTATCCGCCAATTATTTAAATTTTACGTTGATTCTTTTAAGAAATTCCCTTTTATGGATATGAGCGAAAACGATCGAACAAAGAACGAATCGATAAGTTTGCTAGGTTCGGTTGTACGATAATATATTACATTGCTACAACGTTAACGCAACAATATCAGAAAATAATATTCAAATAAAAAATGCTAATAAAGCAAAACGTCTCGTAAACGTACTCGAATTTAAAAGTACGTAAATCGTTCTCGCGTCGATCATCGTACGCGTAAAGATTCTAACATAACGAAACGATATATCTACAAACATATATATCTATGGTGTCTAAAAAACGCCTTCCAACACGATCATACATCAACAACCGGATAAATTAAATCATCCTTCAGTTGCATTTTACCTCTCCGCGTGAAAGTGACGTGCGAACGCGAGTCAAGAAACACGTCGCGAACTGACCGATGAAATACATCGCGTGCAGGCGACTACACGAAGGTATGCGGCTCGTGATCCACCCTTGATGCTCTTATTGTCTTCGACGTGGTCCTCGTCGCTCTGACGACCGATGGACGAGGAAAATGGACGCGTTCACGCCGGGCGTCACGATCGGCCGAGCGACTCGTAGTCACGGGTTATAACGCGGCCGAGATCCGTATCTCTTGCCGATCGGCTCGTTGATTTATAAGACGCCAACGAGCAGATCGGTATCTGCCGCTCGTTCCCGCGTGTCTCGATGCATCCAATTTATGTAGCACGCGACATCCACGCCGAGTCGAAAATGCTTCGGAGGATTCGTGCTCGCGTATTCCATATAAATTACCGTAGCACGCGTTCTATGCGAATGTTTCTTTTTTCTCTCTTACGTGTCTCTTTCCTGAACGTTCTTTTTCGACTTTTAAGCGCGAAAGGGATGCTTCACGGTAATTTCGACACGGGTTGATATCATTTTATGGCGGTGATTTCGTAACGCGTAGGTTCTCGCATGCCTATAAACGACCTTTGTCGTAATTTTTCTTTCGATTTATCAGCGATCGATTGCCCGCTTAATTTATTGCGATTACAGAGGACTAGGAGATTCTCTATCATTTTCGAGGGTGCTGAAACTCTTTATGGGTCGTGTTGCCATAGGGGATCTTGGTTGGAGTTTCTCTTTTACATTGCCGATCAATTATCTATTAATTTATTATATTCGCAGACTCGTAGCAGAGTCTCTATCATCTCGTAGGGTGCTGAAATTCTTTATGGATCGCATTGCTACAGGGGATCTTGGTCGCAGTTTCTGTTTTACATCGGTGATCGATCGTCTATGAATTTATTACGCCCGCAGAATTATATCGTAGGAGAGTCTCTATCATTTTCGAGGGTGCTGAAATTCTTTATAGATCGTATGGTTATAAGAGATATTGGTCAGAGTATCCGTTTTGGTGTATCGGTGTATCAGACGATAAATTATTATATTATATCAGATTAAATTAAGCATGATTAATTATAAAATAAAAGTAACGCACGATCGATAGTTTGCCGAATAGGGACTTTGAACATTAACGAGCGCGAATTTCTTTTTTCCTTCGCAACAATCTCGTTAAAAAAGAATTTTATCATTTGTTTGGAAATGTTTATGGTCTCCACTTTCATTCATACAACTTTCACATATAATTAGCGATAAAATGTTCGCTTTCACTCGAGCGAATTTTTCCCCTAACCATTGTACCAGTTACCCGAATAAAAGTCGCGCTCTTCGAAATATTTCGATCTTCTTCGTTTTATTCGTTTTACATATACCGCGTGAACAAAGTTTCCAGAGAAACACACGATAATACAGGAAGTTGGTTCTTCTTGATCTACGGAGTTTTCCCTAAATTTCTAGATTTTCACAAACGCCCGAAAGATGTCATTGAGCACACCGATCGGTTATTTTCTCTCTTTCAAAAACTACTTTCTTAATTACTCAAATCGATAGACGATACTCTCGGTGTCGACCTAATTTTCTTACCGTCGAATTATACCGGCATAAGTATACCTAACGTTTTACGTATCGGTACCTACTCTTCGTTTCCTCTTTGGACGTAAGAAATTGCCAATGGAAAGATACAATTGCTTGGAAAACGTCTTAAAGGACGCGATAGAGATACAACGAGAAAAAGTAGAATCTAAAATACGATCTAACGATACGACGATCGGCCACGGTTCATCGTTGACAGGAAGATTACCTTCGCAAACGTCGTAACGTCAGCCAACGGCCCGTGGATCGTTCTCCACGAGGTTGGCGTCGATTTATCGAGCAACAGGTCGTTTTCCCCGTGAGTGGACGTTGGATCGTATACGCGGCGACGCGGAGGACTGTTAGGCGAGTGGATCGGTCCCGGGTCTGATGAATTTATGCTCCAGCGTTTATGTCAAAGGACGGCAGCGCGTACATCTATTTAGTGTCGGAAGAGGGTAACGGGGAAATTTATCGTTTCGTCGGCGTTCACGGCGGTGGCGGCGGCGGCTGCTGGAACGGGCGGAGGAAACGGAGGACGCTTGCCTTTCCATAAATTCATTTCAGCTGTAAATCGTGAACGCGAAATGAGCATCGCGTCCATATTAGGACGCAACGCGCGCTGATTTCGAAGAGCAAGCCTCGATCTATTTGCGCACTGCGTTATACAAGATCGCACGTATACGTATACGCGTGTATATCGCGTTTCTTTCCTGGCTACTTATTAATGTCCGAAGATGTTACGAAGGACTCGAAGTATCTGACCAGTCGATGAAATTTATGCGGGCTTTATAAATATATACGGTATTTCGAGTCTATTGATTTTTGATAAATCGCGTCGAACGCTAAGATTAGAGAAAGAGCGAGAGAGAAGTTTAGTTTATCGATTCGCATTGAAATTTGTTGCGTCGAATAGCTGTAACGTACGATGGATCCTCGCATAACGCCAAACGTAGACGTTGAATACAAATCGGAAATCGATCTTTCATCGAGACTTTCTCCGTCTCTTGGCCCATAAGATATAAATATAAAAGGTTAATTAAAATTTCTTGACGCATGCGAGCGACAACATAAATCTCCGATATTTAATCTCCGCTGCTATCAAGAATCTACGCGTGCTCGAGTAAAAACGGTACGAGTATAATCATCGACAGAGAGTGTTTCTAAATTAACACGTAACCGGTGGTACCCTAAGTCGAGGCAATAAAGCACGGTGTAAAGCCGAAAAAGGAACGGGCCGTGTTCGCGATCGATCGGTGGGATACGGACGTCTTTTAATTTATATCATCGTGTTTTAAGTGACTCGTATGACGGCCTCGAGAAATTTATAAGCGACAGCCTTGTTTACGTGGGCGATTGTTTACGATGATCGAGGGGTACCAGTTAAAATTTAGCAACGAAATTTGATTTCGTCATGGTGTCGACTATTCGATTACCTGCTGTCCCTGCATCTTGGAAACGCGACGAGTATAAAAGCGCGTCTATGTCTTTTTCCGTGGCTGTTGCATCTGTTACTCTCGTTATTTTATATATGGGAACACGATCATTTACTTTCAAATCTTTATTTTAAAATATCTTAACTAATTCGAGCAATGGTCATCGATCGACGAATCGTTTGTCGCTATCGTCTTTGTTTCGTGCGCGTTTACGCTTTACGAACCACTCTCGAGGTGTACTTTGTCGCGAGATACGAAATGTTTGCTCGCGAACAATTTTGTAATAGATGCGCGCGTGGTTATAGGTACAATTTGTCGACTTGTACTTGTTCGGTGAGTCAGGAACGGTTGATATCGGTTATCGGAAAAGACGATCGGAAAAATTAAGTTTCGTCGTCTATACTATATATCGCTGAGTTTAGGGAAACTTTGGGCGGAAAAACGACGGATGAACCGATTCCTCCTTCCTTTTATGATCTTCCATAATATTTTCAGTTGGAACGCTTTGTTTTTATCTTCTCCGTTAACGTACAATTGTAGGAAGTTGAAAAATTGCAAAATTCCTTTCCTCGTATCCTTCGTGTTTCCATATTTTTATAAGTCTAAGAATCAGCTACAAATAATGTCATCGATTCTTTTCGCGTCGCATTTCTCTGGCCAAGCGCGACATAGATCTCTGTCTTATCTGAAACTGTTTCATTTTCATCGAAAGGACCCCGGTCTCAAAGGACCGGCGTCTCTACGCTACAAGCTGTTGGCAAATGGTCTACTTTCACGCGCGAATCGAGCCAGGATCGTGGCGAACCGAACGCACGCTTGCTCGGACGGAACCAATGATTTACGTCGCTTCGCGAGCGTTAGTTTATTATCGTTCGCGTTTATGGTGCTGCACTTGATAATCACGAGATCTTTCTCTGTAACCGGAAGACAAGCTCGATTCGTGTTCGCCGTTTAATTTATCCCCTGTTCTATTTCCATTCTGGCTTACTCGAAAAAATTCCGTTAAGGTTGGATTTGCTGTAACCGTCAGGCGCAACGTTCACATCGACTTGGGCAGACCGCTGCTACAAGGTGATTCTATCAACGACGTTGTCGATGAATATCGACATCGATAAATGGAATTTAACTAAACGTACAAAGTTTATTACGTACAAAGAATCGAAAACCATTCACTGGAAAACAAAAGCACGACTTTTCGCATCGCTGTAATAGATCACGTAAAACTCCACCTTTACGTATTCGCTATCGAATCAAATCGATTGAAACTGCGGTCGAAGACCAGTCCTGCAACAGCATCGTTCGTTCGAAAGCCGATCGCCGGCGAGACAAGACGTTTCCCGCGCGACGATCGAGCCGCAACAGCGAGAGTACACGCTAATTAGCTGTCGCCTAATTAGCGCGCGGCGATATACGAGCGATCCGAGACGCTCGCGGCGGTAAAACTGGAACGAAACGGTCCTGACAAGCGCTAAATCTCCACGACGTCCGGCATCCAGGACGATCGCGACCGCGATCATTCCGGGTCCCGACGTTGATAGCAGTATTTCAAAACGGTGATGCGTCACACTTCCACCTACAATAACATTGTCCGTGGCCGGCGTTGCGCTCGCGGGACGTTGTTATTATGCCCTCGCGATTTTATGCCTCGCGAGCGATCTTATTAAAGGTAACGAGCACGATCGTATCGCGTCCAAGCAATAAAATACCGAGCTCCGGTGTCTTCTTTCCCTTTCCCATTATGCGAGTCGTTTCAACCCCCGAGGAGAGAAAAATTGCTAGATTTCTAGTTCAGCTTTGCTTATCGTAGAAGGGATCGAGTTCCTAAAGATGTCCGCCAGGTGATTCAATTTGTCTAACGAAAGATGATTCACTTGCAATGATTTTTGATTTGTTTCTGTTGGCTTTTTTGGGGGCGGGGGGGGGGGGGCAGTAGACATGGAAGACGCGAAAGTAGAAGAGACCGAACCAACGTTATCAGCGATACGTATTTCAAAAGTTACAAGGTACGAATTATCAACGATAGAAAAATTCTGTCGAAGCAAAGTTTTACAAAGTAAACGTAAAATTCAAAATATTAAACTTATACATGGGTTCAAAGATCGAATAATCGACATTTTGGGGATGTTTTAACGTACAGATAGTTAAAACGTATCGTCCTTTTAAATCCTATTAGGATCCTTCGTAATATTTTCGTTAAGTATCCAGTTATTTTTGCGTTTTATATCGCAAAATTTAAAACTCGGCTCTTAAGCAAAAGTCTGAATTTCAGTCTTTATCTTTCTCACCTTCGCCAAGCAACGCGCTATTCCGAGCAATATCGTTTAAAAGGGTGACTGAAAGCGTCCCTCTCGAACTTGACAAATTCACAGTCCTCCTCGCGCGTTATCGCGTCCCAAGAGAAGTAGCTGCTGTTAGAAAACCAACCCAAATGGGAACGTTTACATCGTGCGTCATGTTAAAGCGTCATTGCAATAGCAACGGCGTTTTTCGACTCCCGATTTCTTATTTTTATTTCTACGCTGCGTTAAATTATTTTATATCAACCGTTGGACTATTCGTAGCGTCGATGTCTTCGAAAGCTTTCCAAAAAACGATCGCTAAAGAGAAAAAATTGAAAAAAAGTTTTTAATCGACGAATTTCTAATTTAAAAACCCATCTTTCGACGATATACGCGTTTTACGTTCAAAACTTTGACAACTCAACGACCGGTTTTTATATAATCTCGAAGATTATTAATGGCGTATCGTAATTCACGCGTAAAATTTACATAAAAAAGGTGTTCAGAAAATCAGATTAAAAGACGAGAGAAACGAACGATTTCTCCATCAGTGCGAAATCGTATATCTTTTTTCTCTAATTTGAAAAACAACGGCTACGAGTTGCGGTTCTAAGAAGCGGGCTGATAAAAAAAAATCTGACCTGTGATTAAGCACAGTTAGTCATTAGCCTCTTGTTGCTCGGGTGGTGCAGTGACTCACCGGTGTACCGAATTTAAAATTAATTCCGTTCGTCTGCACGCGAGCATCGTGCTTCTAAATAGTCATTAACGCGAAACTCATTGGCGCTGGGCGTGCCAGCGTGGAACGGCGCTGTTTTTTCGGACCAACCTGGCCAAAAGGTCGCTCTATCGTCGGTCGAGAAGCCAACCGATTGGCAAAAAATCTCGCCGTAGATCCCTCGCGATGCCCCAGATTCTATCGAGTTTCATCGCAACGATTAACTCCAAAATCGAAAAGTAGAGAAAAGCGATAACGTTGAAATTTAGCGATATTTACTTGGTCAACCTTTTACACTGAACGTACTTCTGAGAGTAATTTATTTTTTCTTTTGAGAATCGAATATCAACGACGTACCTGGAAATCCGATAAAACCAATAAAAAATGAAGTTGATCTTTTTTGACTTTCGTGCGCCTCCTTTATTTATGTGGAATGTTTCCAACCAACTTCTTTCTTAGATGAATTCGAGATATTGTCGCGTATTTTTTATCCGAACGATCTAAACGCGGTAGTTAAGTTCCCGCGAAGTTTCGAAGCTCGATAATCATATATCAACAGCAACTTCTGTTTCCACCGAATAGAAAATATCTGATTTTAAGCGAAATCTCAATCTAGCGGAGAAGCGAGCACCTCATCAGCATAATCGCGTCGTTACATCTTGAAAACTTGACACGAGTTGTTTTATGGCGCTCGAGTATTTTTGTTCGGATTGTTACACAAATGTTTACACGTGTACGATCACCCACAAAAGCATCAACTCAATCAAGTACAAAGAGGCAACTTTTATTTAAATAAAACGCTACCAAAATTCACTGTAAATTTAGCGTATCCTTTTGAGCTAATTAAGAGTCTTTCGTTGCCTTATACAATTACAAGAACGTGTTATGTTTTTTGCTATCGCTATCGCTAAACCATAAATCGCGTTGATATTTTCTAGAGATCTTGTCTCGTTCTTAAATTAACTCTTAACTTGTCTCGCGATGCAATTTGGTAAAAATTTATGCTCGTAAAGATTATCTAATCGTAGAACGTAAAGATAAAGATTTTCACGACCTATCGTAGATCGATCTTACAAATTTGTTGAAATATGAACGAAGATGTAGCGGAAAATCTAAAACTTTTTACAATTTCGAACTATTCGTACGCCATTCGACAATGGAATCGATCACAAACAGGTCTAGTAATTCTATCTTTCGGTTGGTTATCCTTTCTTTGGATCGTGCTCCGTATTCTCGATGAAATTCGATAACCATGTAATCGATAGACGTCGGTAAGATTTATGCCTTCCTCCCTTATTCCATACAACTGTATAAAAGTCTACCTTTGGTAGGAGATTTCGTGCAATTTACCGATCTCGCGAAAGCAATCTCACGTATTTCTTCTTTCTTTCTTTCTTTTCTATGGAATTGCCTAACCGATGACAGCTGTGACAAGGTGAAGCGGCAGTACACGTACGCTTCATTAAAGAGCACTTAAGAGTCTCGACATCGGGAAGGTGTGCATTTGAATAGATAACATCGTGTTGACATCTGTATATTGACCTTTGTGAAATGTCAGCGTAATGCGAAACACTCGCGCGTCGCCCTTACACGTGTATGCAAACCCAGGAAAGCCTGAAACGTATGGTTTTTAAAGCTGCTTTGCATATCGATGCGAGACGTGTATTTCCCTTTTTCGTTTAAATTACATTACGTTCTGCCGGTAGGATCGTGGAAGGCGGCATGATTTTAAATCATCGCCGTTTATCGTCGAGAATTGTAAATTAAACGAATCTGTAGAATATAAAAATTGTAGAATTATTTACATTTCTTTAGATATTTATTCGTGTTTAAAAAATTCGTAAAAGCAAAAGTGCAAAGAACAGTTTCGCTTTGAAATTATCATTTACGCGATTTATTATATAAACGAAGCGAAAAATATTCCCAAGTTCTTGAAATATTTAATAATATCGGCCGTACTCGATCGCGTTGCGATGTATCTCGTTGACGAAAATACGAAAAATCATTAGACGCGATTTAACGTAGAAAATTATAGATCAGACGTTAAATCGAATTCTTTGTCCGAAAATATCGCTTCGCACCAAGTCCATTCTCTCGCGTTGGTACTCGACCTTAAAGCTAAAAGGTAGGTTTTCCACGTAGGGAAAACTACGGCCCTTTTACACCAATTCTCACCTCGCTAACTACTCTAATACATCTGACCTTAGCCGTCGTTCATCAAAATGACCAAGACAAACTCGTATTTACGAGCGCGTATTTTTCTTCTGCATTCCAGCAGAGACGATAACCACGCTTGTACGTATAAATTAAGATCATCTTTGATTTCGATAAATAGAAATTTGGTAAATCGTGTCATCAAATAGCAGTAAAAAAAAATTACCTAAAAATTACACTATTTCAAATCCCTTGTTCTATAATTACCAAGCAACCTTTTTTTTTTTTTAATTTTACGACTCGTCTAGGAACGACGTGTCTGCAAATAGAGATATCCGTTTAACGAATGCAACAAACTGACCAAGTTCGTTATTTTCATGGAAGAGGAAACGTATAGAGACTCTATGGACATGGAATGACAGGATAGTTCAAGTTACAAGATCGACTCCTCCACTGGTTCGACAAATTCGCGAAGTGAGCACGTGTGGACAGCCGATGGTTTACGATCGATTCAGAACGGAATCCTTTTTCGTAGAGGAGCATGCAGCTTGTAACGGATACTTTGTAAGCGAGATCGCAATGAATTGAAACCGATTCTTGTAAGGCGAGTTGAGTGGCTTGTCTCTACCTCTCTCGGAGCCGAATCCGGCGTGTGGGTGCACCGGCACCGCGGAAATTTATTATCGTACGTTGGTTCTCGCGAATGGGTCACGATAAACTTGTAAGAGGAGAGTACGTGGCCCGAGAGAATCGTGTAATCGACGCGTTTCCAGTTGCGTCACGTTGCCCAGGCGAAATTTTACCGTCTAATAACGACAGTTCTAGCCTGACGACGTTCCACAGAGTTTTCTTCGTGTTTTAACGTGTCTCGTTTTAAAACGTCTAGACAACTTGTATTTAGCATAATGAAACGTACTACGGGGTTTTATCGCGGCTGTTATAGTAGCTGTAAACGAATGTGGTTAAAGTGGCAAACGTCGTACAGAATGTTGATGAAGCGGAGAAACGTCCTGAATGTTAGGAATCTTGCTTACGTTGCGTTTCTGCTTTCGGTAGGAAGATTTATTTAGTGGAAGAAGATAGGTTCGTTCCTCCTTCCTCGTAGGGTACGATTTTTTACGTACATTTACATATTAAATCGTCGATTTTGTCGCGGTACGGATCATATCACGGGGGTAGTTTCCCGTATCGTGGTTTTAAGATACAGAACGATTCCGTATTTCAAAATGTATCATTCGTTTTGGAACGACGAATGTCGAACGTATTCGTGAAAAAAAAAAAAAAAAAAACAAGTAGCCGTTTCTTCGACGGATTTTCTCAAATTTGTTGTTAAATGTTAAGGCGTTGGAGAATTCCGTCGAAAGTTCTTCTTTCGATAATTCAGACGGACGGAAAGTCTTTAAACGTATAGAAAGATCAATGGAAAGATATTCAGAGGCGTTAACGGATAACGGAAAGTCATAAAATTCCTTTGGACAGGGTCCAAAAGCTTGGTTTCTGCCTACGCTTCGTTTCACTCGGATCTTACGTTGCTTTCGTACGATTTTTCCACTTTACGATATCCCTCGACGATAAAAAGCTCATAATAGCGAATAGAAATTAGTTATCGTATTACTCGCTATGAAACAACGGTGTCAACTCGATGGATCCAGACGGCGTCGATTTGTCCGCGTGGGTGCGGCTCGAACGATCTGTGACAAACGGCAGCGAGGTGCGAATGAACTTTCAACCTCGCGGCGAACATGGTGGAAAAGGAGAGGAGGAACAAGGGGAACAGCCATTGCGGGAGGTGATGCCAGGTGTTGTTGCGAGCAGATAAATTTTTCTCACGGCGAAATAAAGATCTTGTCGGACACGGGAGAGTACAAGACGGAAACATTGCTGCGTGGTGGCAGGACATGCCTGTTCACCGAGATAACCTCGGGTTTCAACGACCGCCTCTCCTCGTCTTCCTTACGTCCTTCCTTCCCACCACGCGCCCTTCTCTCTAGCTTTTCGTCCTTTTTTCGGCACCCACACGACGGATTCGCTTGATTCGCCACTCTTCGTCGTTGATTTCATCCGGATCCAACGTCGATCTTCTCTCTTCTGCAATTCTCGACGACGGATCAACGACGGATTCGAAGAATGGATCGATCGTGCGTTTGTTAACTTTGTTCGTGTCCAGATGTTTTCCAGCCAATCGTATTCTGTTCAACGATGAAAGATATGCCAACTCTTCGCTCTAGTCTTCGCTCTAGTTCAGTTAAAAGTCCTTGCATTCACAGAGAGATAACAGCAAGGATGAAAAATAAAAAGTGGATGATCGCGATAGGACTAACTTTGACAAATATGCTAGAGACAGAGAAACGTAGGATTAAAGGAATGCAAGAATGGAAGAACAGAGAAACGCTCGTCTTATCGGATCACGGAAAACTGCGAGAATATAATACGAAGAAGATATACGATACGAAATGCTGAATCGCAGACACGTTGTTGTAAAAACGTAGAAACGCAGAAACAAGGTGGGAACGTATTGGTAGCGAGAGTTTCTGTATAACTATTAGAACTTGGAGGAATAACTCAAGGACTAAAAAGATATTTAAATTACTTGGAACTCCGAAGCAATCGACTTTATGCTTAAACGCGTCTGGCATTAACGCTCACTTCGATTTCCTCTGTACGAAGAACTAACGCGTTCCCGATGCGTATCCTAAGGGCGATCGTTCAACTCCCTCTCACTTAACACATGTACCTATTCATATGTAAATACGCGTGGTGTCTCTCAGCGTCGTTAAATCTCGAATTAATGTAGGACTTTGATTCACAAGTATCGGACAGCCCGGTCGTTAAATACGATGCATATTAATAGCTGGCCGCTTCGATACGCGTTAATGCGCCACGCAAACAAAAACACGAATCAGAGTAATAAACGAGATGAAAAATGAGGGACGACCGTGCGTGTATATCGTACACGTATAAACGACGCGCGTACGATCACTGAAAGCGAAAGGTGATATCAATAATGGACCTGGCTGTTCTGCACGTTCGTATCGTTATTTTCACGGTTAAGATTATCGACCGACCGAACCATCATATTCCTTCCAAGCTTTTAGCTCGATCTTCCGTCCACCATCGTGCACGCGTTCTCATCTTTGAATAACGATAGTTATCTAGCGGACAACGAGACTACGCGATACCATCTGCAAGGAAACAACAAAGGTAGATGAAAGAGTAATCAAGACGTATCGGATAGGCGTAATTCCTGACCACGTTCGAAATACTCGCTCGGAATGGATGGAACACGGATAACGCCAGATGGATGATAATACGAAACCACGACAAATGGTCTTTATTTTCTTCTTAGAATGAAAGATGGATGCACGGCGGAGAATTTATGTGGCGGAGAAATTTGTAGAATTTTAAGCATTGGAATTCTTTCTAGTCTCGGAAACGGTTAGTTAAATCTTTCCCACTCGCTACGCTTCCTTGTTTCCTTCTTGTTCGAACGTTGGAAGCGCTTGATCAAAGTTTTCTTTTCGTCTTAATTTCGAAAGAGATTAGTTCTCGATTCGTCTTGCGCGATTGCCAGAGATTACATGTTCTAGTCGTTAGATTCTTTTGCTTTTCTCCTTTATTTTTCGACGATTGGAAAGCGTTAGTAGGAGGTCTAAACGCAAACAAGGCTTGCCAGTTAATTATAAATATTAAGAACGGCCGTGAAATTATCACACAATACGATATCAAGTTCACGTTCGTTATCGCGTGCATATTTTAGAGCGTAGAGCCAAGTTACGTTGTCCTGTACCGTGCAATTAATTCTCAAGTGGTAGGATGAAATATACGCTCCTTTCACAACTGGTAGGTCCAATTTAACTTCGATCCAGCGAACCATTCCAAGCCCACATTCTATAAACAAAGCTACATCGATAATATGCGTATTAATTTCTAACAAATTTTCCAATCGATCCTGTTTGCTATCGATACGTTCTTCTATACGTCATTCGTTTATTGTAACTATCACGGTTGTTGCGGATAAACTGGAAATAGACTTGCACGGACGTTATATTAATTTCTTTAAAAAATCCGCAAATCTGTGTAAGAAACGTTATCGGTAAAAGACGTAGGATCTATTCTTATTTATACTATCTTTGCTTATCCAACTCTTTTTTTTTTTAAAAATTACGTTCGAAAGAATACACGTACGCGAAGCACCAAATACAGGGAAATCCTATAGCGGTAAAGCAACGACGCCCCAAAAGGAACAACGTACAGAAATACAAGCGTCGTAACCGCAGCCTACCGGCATAGATCAATTCCAACGACTGTTCCTTCCGACAAGAAGGAAACCAGCCAGACCAACGGTCTTTGAACCTATAACGTTCGTGACAACAAGAGTAATGTGTTTGTCTTTGACACAGAGCTGCTGTTTAGTTATTGTCTTTGAAACGACGACTTCTTTCTAGTTACGTGGCATTTTCTGTCGAGTCGAAAGTTACCGATCCTGACTAGTTCAATGAACAATCATCGTTCGATCATTGTAAACGGCGAACGACTACCGCCTCCGGGCCTGATCAGAGTGACCACGGAAAATGTACGCGAGACCAGTTCATGGCCTGTTACGTATCACGTTATGAACTATCGAATGCAAGAGTAGAGTCCAGACTCGATCATGCATTTTAAACGTTAGGGATGCTTTTACGAGCGTTACCATGTTTACAATAGCGAAAATTTTGATACTTTGTCTTTGCACCGTCACCGTCGTGATAAGAATCATGCAATGAATCAACCTACGTACCTGCTTTCTTACATGAAATAACGAAATATAGTAAACAATGCTACTTATCTACAATTTGCTGTTTACTTGGTAATACTAAGTAAATTTACTTGGTAACTTTAACCAGTAACCGACGTTTTCTGGTCAAAAATTTAGGGTTCGTAGAGTTCGCGTAAAAGGTGGTGTCGCCGACATTCGACCTGCGAGAAACGCAAAGAAGAAAAGCGGCGTTCCAAAACTGTGGCAAAACTTGGTCTACAAAATAAAATTTTGTAGATTAACGCGTTATTTGACACGTCGAAACAGAGTTTAACGACGTTTAACATATTAATTCCGTTTTTTATCACGGTAGGTAACACGTGTTACGAATATTTCTTCGAGCGTCGTTAACCAGTCTCCGTGAGACTGTCGCGTCATTTGTTGCCGGTTGCGTAACGCTAGGCCGTGAGCATTGCGGCTTCGTCGATGCCCACGAGGAATAAGCAAATTTGCAAGGTAATTGAAAACGTAAAAAAGAAATAAGTTAAAATGGCGGACGCAACGTAGCACAATTAGCAGTAATCAAAAGTCACGAATCGCCGGGGCTCAAGGAAAAAACTTGTTCGCCACATCGTGCCGTGGCTCATAAATAATTTTATACGCTCCTAATGAGGACCACCAAAGCTTATAACGAATTCACGATCAACAAGTTTATTCGAGTTTAACGAATTGCACCGCGCTCTTCTCGATTCTCTTCCCTCTTCCCTTCCATTTTTAATTCGATAGGACCGTCTTATACAACGAAAATTCCTCGATCGTGCAGAAAAATCTGATAAAAAGAGAGCATCAAACGCCAGCTCGAATAGGTTGCTTCGAACAGGGACAAGCTGAACTCGATCAGATAGCGAGACAATTAACCAATTACTATAATTAAGACACACGCCTCCACTTAGCATTTGTTCGATCCGAGCTCGCTCGTTGAATTTGCATTCGAATCGACTTCGGGCCACAGTTCCTCGTTCCTTTTCTGCCTGGCCCCTTCTGGGAGGTTGAATTGATTTTTCTCTTAACTGATCCGGCCCCGTAACAAACACCGGTCCACGCTCCGCTACCTTTTATTCGTTTGTTAACACACTGCGTACTGCCCACGGGATATCTTCGCGTATTAAGTAAATCGAATTCACCGGGGTTGGATCATGAAATATTTTATGTTCGAGTTTTATTACGATTGTGTATCGGATCTTTGATAAATAAAATAAGCGGCGTATTACTTCTATCGTAAGGATTTTACGGTTGGTTCTCAATGCGATAATTGCAAGCAAACGCGAGTACCGAATATCGGCAGCACGGCGTGAAAAATATTTCGAGGAAAGAAACAAATATTGTTCGATTTGGATAATTAAGATTCAATCGTTAAATTGTTAAGATCAGCGTCAAATTGTGGAAACCGATGATCAAGCACCGATAGCTAGCCAGCAAAATAAATTAAATATTTTAATGAAATTTTTGAAGATGAAACGAGATTAAATCCACGAAATTACTTAGTATTAAGAAATTATACTTTTTTTTTTAAAGTAAACTAAAAATTAACTTTTAAATTAATTTTGTCAAATTGATAAATTGGTAAATTTTTGGTTTTCAAGCATTGTTTGCCTTTTGCTGACTCACAAATTTTCCTGTTACTTCGTTAACCAAGACCGATGAATAAACGAATAATATTTTATAGAACAGAACCGATGATAAATTAATTACACCGTGACAGCGTCCAATTACGATACGAATCACAGGTTTACCTTACTATTCGGTGACTGGGTACTCGATGCGCTTTCTTCAAGCACAAATACGATCGTAAATCCTTCGATATTTCTACAAATCACAGCGAGATGCTACTTCTCTGGGTCGTTTTGCTTTTCGAGCTGGGATACTGTTGGAACGGTGAAAGTATCGTAATGATATAAGTTACGCGAGTTGTTTTTTTTAAAGCGATAAGTCGTTAAATCCCACGTGTTTGCATTGAATTACACATGATATACACGTAGCAACGAATCTCGTTAGATTTGTTGCTGCTAGATTTGATTCATTTGCTTCTGCATACCGGTCGAAGCTGAAACTGTCTGTGTCTGGCCTAAAATGATTTCGCTTATCAAGGAGCAGCTACGCTTAAATTTACTATGAAAACTTTCTTAAACTTTCTAAAACTCTTTAATTACTCGTCGGAATATTTCAAAGACTCCAAAGCAGAATTCAATGGCAGATCGGTTATAGGACGTTTCGTTTGTTCCGTTCCCTTTGTTCGTTGTTAGAAGTCTTTTTACTTGCTATTTTCAAGACTATCGCGGTAAATAATTTGGTTATTCGTAATTAGAACAATTAAGGATCAACATCTTTTAATCGTTCAATAACCAGCTTCCGTTTAAGAAGAAATTAATGTTCACTCAATGACTCTTTCACTCTCGTTTCCAATCTCTGTTTTAACCAACGCTAATTTTAGCGTAATTTCCACTAATTTACGTCACGATTAATTAAATTAAATCTTATCCTTCGGAACGAGAATTACTTACGATCCATAAATCGCTGGATTCCTCGTTACGTGTAAACACTCTCTCGTTGAGCAAAACTAGTTATCTGACAAAAGAGTCTTCCATAACCTACGGCAACCTCGAGAATCTACAATCAATCCTAAAGAGTACCCCACGAGCCTCGAACGAGATACAAACGCAGCATCATTGCCTCGCATCTCGCCGCTATTAACGCCAACTCAAAAAGAAGACGAAAACACGTTCTCAGGGCGCATTAGCATAGTTCTCACACGAGGCATCGTTCCGTCCGCATCGGTCACGCGTCCACGCAATAAATCGCGTAATTGGTCGCGGCTGAGAGCAGAATCGATAGAGGTGGTCGATCCACGTTCTCAAGATGCCTGAATCCCTATGGCAGGTGTGCTAGCCACTCTGGCGATATTAAATAATTCAGGCATACAGGGACCTGTATAAGGCGCGTAATACGATTAACCGCGTCACCGTAGGATCCCTTGTAGCCACGCTGTCGCGGCGACGGGGGGTCGCCTAGCATTAGATCCATGATCTATGGTCGAGGCTCGTTTACAGCGTTCGTTATGTTGTCCGTATGATTTACGGCTCTTCGGATGCGTTTAACGCGCGGCACTGGTTACACAGTCGCGCGTGAGCGTCACCATTAAGCGTCGCGAACGCGACAACGTGTCCTCCTCTCGTCGCTTACCATCGTGATCAGTGTGTACGTAAAGAAAAGAGGAACGTCTCCCAAGTCCACTTCAACGGGCAACCTTTTCCTCTATCGTTAGATACCTGTCGTAAGATGGATTCTCGTGGAAAGAATCGCGAACTGCTGTACTTTTACCTCGTGGCGTTGAATATCGTCGAGTGACGTTCGTCAAGATCTATTTACTCGCTAGTGGAACGTTTGCTTCGTTCGACCAGCGATTCCCGATTGATTCGATCGTATTTTTATATCGCGATCTTCGATCTCGATGATAACGTTCAATTAGTTACGCGATGGTGATTGTGCAGTATTTGGACGTAGATTCCAACGGAATCTATTTGTCCATAGCGGTAAAATTGTTCTTTTCGGTCGATCGAACGCTTGGTGAATTGGTATACGTTTACTTCGTAGCCTTCGTTGATTAGAATCGCGATACGTCGAATCTGAATATACGTAGATTTTAACGGAATCTACTTATTCACTGGTAAGATTCTTTTTTACTCGGTAATGCTCGGTGAACTGGTGTACTTTTACCCCGTAGCCTTAGCCGATCACGATCGCGATACGTCGAATCTTAAATCTGTTTCTCCTACATAGTGGGACTTTTTGCTTCTTTCTCTTGATTCGTAATGGTTGGTGAACCGGTGTACTTTTACCCTGTGGCCTTCGATATCGACGGCGATATGTCGGTCGAACTTCATGTCCAGCGGTATCTTATTGTAACTCGCATAGTTGTATAAGGTCACATTGGATACCGATCGCCGGAACGAACCGACCTTTCGTAACGGCTGAATTGTCTACGTCGTTTTCGTGGCCTGTATTCATAGACCGTTAAATGCGACGGATCGAATAAATTTAGAGCTTTTACCGTGAGCGAAGATTCCGTGATTCGAATCTATGGTTCGTCGGAATCTTTTCAATAGAGATCAGGGTCTCGTGGAACGAGAAAACGACGACGAAAATTATATCACGCGGATGTTTGTTTTACGTTTACCCACTATCTACGGTTTCTCCCCTCGCGCACTCTTCATTCGCGTTACAGCGTCGATCACTCGATTCTTTTCCGCGCCTCTAACGCTCGATCGCCCGTTATAAATCCAACTACAACGAGTTATACAACGAGTTCGTAACTTACAAAGTCGAATAACTTTCACCAACTTCTCGAAACAACGCGTAAACCCACCTCGTACGAGACCACCCGCAACATCTTATTAAATCAACCCTAATCCCTATATCGATCGTCGTAAACGCAGTTGCCGGTGCGTAACAACGCGAAATTCATTTGCGCAATTCGCTTCGACCGCGTACTAAATCCCCGTTCCCGTCGCCAAACTAATCGCCAACCAAGCAACCAACGACTCTGCCCACGCCGTGAACTCTCAAAGTTTCCTGTTGAACTGTAGCATAACTGGACCAGCGGGGTATAAATCACGGGGCGAGCTAGTTCGGGCCGTTGCAACGGTAGAGCGACAAAAAATGAGGATTGGTCGGGAAGTCTGGGAGAACGCGTGGCACTTTCCTGAATCATACTTATCAGCACGGTCGATGAGTGGTTACGTCTTAATAAGGAGGCTAGGGAACCGATGCTGCGCGAATTCATCGCCTCGCCACGGCTCGTTATTAATGGCCCCAGTCTTG
Organism: Bombus affinis; assembly: GCF_024516045.1. Classification (NCBI taxonomy): domain Eukaryota; kingdom Metazoa; phylum Arthropoda; class Insecta; order Hymenoptera; family Apidae; genus Bombus; species Bombus affinis. Next base: position 11,617,519 of record NC_066354.1, read on the forward strand.
TTAGCGATTTTCGCAGGGGCGCCCGGCTGCCACGGGGGAAAAAGATACGCCAGTGATATATTAATTTATTAACTAGTTTATTTATACGGCTAAAGAGGCCCTGTACACGGGACCGCGATGGGCCCCTGGGGATGCAGAACCCGGCCATAACTCAATTCACGGATCGTCCGGTCCCCGTTGGCAGTTTTCTACGCTAAACTACCGCCGCTACGTCGATCGTATCTCGTCGCGCTGCACGCGTTCGCCAGCCTCCGTCGCTAGGTTAGCCCCATCGTCCGATTGTATCCAATAACGGCGTACCGGTGGCTCGTAAATGGAAATTTGTCTCCGGGCTTTCCTTGCCTCCTGCCTTTTATCGTCACTGGTTCGTCGAACATGGTCTTTGAACTCGTGTATACGGTGTCTCGTAACTGGCGGTATATACAGTTGCGATTCGATCTTTATCGGATAAGACTTTTACCGACGTAATTGCGAGATTTTTCTGATCATAACAAGACCAAACGCGATATAATTTGTTTCCTTAGTGACATTGAGTTATTTCCTTTCGACTTATATCACGTCGTGTCTTTAATCAGAAAAATCTCACAAATACGTTGTTACACAGTACTTTTCATGGACGATCGAATCGGGATCAGGTTACGCTACGCAGCCATCGAACTTTACGGTGTGTCAAAGGAAACGTTAGAGTCCCTTGGGGGAATCTCCCAGTAGCGGAGACGACGTCCGATCAATTATAGAGAAAATATCGTAGCTCTCTTCTCTCTCTCTCTCTCTATATGTTTACGCATATAGTTTCGACAATGTTCGTATACTTGCTGGAAACATAAATTATGGCGACGCTTGGTAGACAAATTGTATATTTAGTATCAAATTTCTCAAAAGTGAAACCTCGTATGAAAAGATTGTATCTTTTCCATCTAAGATTTTATTTTTTCATATACATGAGAGAGAGAGAGAGAGAGAGAGAGAGAGAGAGAGAGAGAGAGAGAGAGAGAGAGAGAGAGAGGGAGAGAAAGAAAGACACAGCCTTAACAGTTATTCTACCAAATACAGGACACCATGTATATTAGATTATATACGCGTACATAATGATACATACTGCACAGATTCTCTACTTGCGGCTAGCAGTATCGGTGTACTCGGCAATTCACGTGGCGCGCACAAGCGGTTGATTCGAATTCGTGTTAGTCCGTTGACATGTGCAAATAATACGGGGAACATGATACGAGATATAGCGCGGCCACGACCAGACCGAATCTGATTCGAGCAATTGCTGTTATTACGATTGCGATCGAAGCCATTAGGGTCAATGCTGGAACTGCTGCAGGTGTAACTGCAGTGGTAGCTTTAGATTGCGAGGATGGAACTTTAGATTGCCATGTGGCTAGCGAGTTTGCAAGATGATATAGGAGGAAAAGAAAATGCCTACCACGTCTTTCTCGATATCGATAAGACGAACGTGTTTCGATAACCTGTGATCCTTGAAACAAGTCGAAATAAAAGATTTTCTAGTTCGTTATTTAGACATCAGCCACGGAAAGAGACAAGACTAGAAAATCAAACGCTTCGACTCTTATTTTATTATTTTGCGTGACCGAGCAAAACGAAAACATACAAATAAAAAGACGTTTCGTCGAAAAAGAAAAGAGTACGCGTCGATACGTTTCGTAACCATACTTGCAAGGTCGGAAGGGATACAATTCGCCGTCTATTTATCGGTTCCGCTTGGAAATTCAATAGAATCTTACGAACCAACCCTGCCTCTCTCCCAAAACATCGCTAAATTTCCGACCAGATGATACACTCATTAGTGAAATTAACATTCAAGGACCATCGGATAAGGACCACTCGGACACGCCTCAGTTCGAAATCATCGTACCGATCTAAATCCACGATCAACCCGTTCTTCGAGCAGGTCTGGACCATCCCAGATGAGATACCCATTAACCGGGCCAATTAATCCAAATTTCTCGAAAAAGAGGCTCGAAGCGGTCATCTGGAAGGCTTCTGCCCGGGGTAAAAGCGTCCTCGAGGATATTTATGAACGGCCGGGTTATCTGGGCCTGTTCTAAATTCATCCTCGTGGTTATCTAAACAGAGACCGGATCATAATTTACGTTCGAGCGAACATCGGCTTCGGCGGAAACGAAGAGAGGAGGGACAGGAAGATGCCAGGTTGCTGGACACCGGCAATGGTAATTTCCATCGCCCGACTATAAATTCTTGGCCACGATTCGCCGCGGTTGGTACCTGCGTATCGTCCACTCTAGTTACGTCCGCGAGCCCAAGATACGCAGGGTTTGCTCGCGTTCGATCCGCCTGCACCGGTCGTTCTCCGACCTATCGAACAAATTAGCGGCGAGATAAAGTCGACAGAGACGGATCGTCGTGCGCGCGATACAATTATCCGCGGAACTCGATCCGCTGCCTGAACTTCCTCCGAACGATTCTTCGAATTGTGTCCTTGTTTCTCTGGTAATTCGACGCGTGGTTTATATCGAACGGCTTTGCGAATCGATTGGGAGCGGTCGCGGCTTGCTTTTTCCTTTTACGACAGCTTTTTGGTAGTTTCGTTTCTTTAAGGCTACAGTCTGTTCTTGTTCGGTCTTGTTTCGCGGAACGAAACGTGATTTCTTCACGCTTTTGCAGGGAAGGCGCGATACGTTAAAATTTGTCGAGTTTTATGGAAAATCGATAAATTTATCGTTTAGTTGGTCGATAACTCGTTAAACGTCGCGTATACGCAACATCCATCGTGGAAGTTCGGTAAACGAACACGGTATAAACTTACTCAAGTATCGATATCTCTCGCGCGTCGTTGTAACTCGTCCCCAAATTTTCGTCCAATTACACGCAGAAGAACGCTACCATTCCCCCTACAAACTTGGTTCGAAACTTCCTCTCTCTCGAAGATGATCGTTTCGTATCAGTTTCATACCGGGGACCAGAAAATTGCAGAAACATCGACGGATACTCGGAGAGTCATTAAGAGGCAGGACCCCTAAAAAGGTCTCGAGCTGCGAATTTAGATACTATGTTCTCCTAATGACCGTGGAACGTATAAATTCGGGCACCCACGTGGCACGAGAATTCCGTTCGTATCGTTAAGCAGGGAGAGACGAAGACCGAATCGAAACAGAAATATAAAAAGGGGACGTTAAAGGAAAAGAAACACCAACTCCTCTCGTTATATCGTGCATCGATATTCCGTCGTCGAAGTTTCCTCCAACCGGTCGAGTCACTCGCTCGACACGCGAATATCCCACGCGTGTATGAATCCAGTATCTGATCGATTCGGCTGCGAGTTGTCATCGAGCGAATGTAACACGGTCAAAACCATCCAGTCGATAAGCTAACAGCCACAGAATTTTCCTTTAAGTAATAATTTATCGCATCGATCGTGCGACTACTAGCGACAATCGCGTCCTGCAACAATTCTTTCGCTACGTTAATCTTTTCTCGTACAAAAAACGTTCAATTTGTAAAGTTTGTGATATATTTGGTATTTTGAACGCTCTCATTTTAGTAAATCATCGATAACAAGTATCGATCGTCGATTTAATACACGATTAATAATTGGGAGCAATTGCAGAAGGAAAGATTCTTCGTTTAATTTGCACATGCCAATTGATAAATCTTGGGACAGCTTGCACTACGAATGGAAAATATTACATAGGCTAATGTCATACTCGTTTTCGTAAAACAATTTCTAGAAATTTTTGCCCCCGAGATCGTGCAAATCTTTGCGTTCATTCTCTTTTCCAATGTCTCCACTCCATTAGCATCCTTTGTACAAGACCAGCACGCGTGCAAATACCTATTAACGAGGGTGTATATCGTCTCGTTTTTCCCCTTTTTTCTTATTTCTTTATTTTCCAACATACCACGATCGAACCACGCGGTTTTATCCGCGAAGCGGAGCATCCTCCGTCTGGAAACGCGCTCACCGCTCTTTTTCCACCATACCGGTTCTCCAGTTGTTCGTCGTGGTTGCACAGTTTCGCAGCACGAACCTCGTATCTTCGACTCGCGCGTAATTTAATCCGCGTGCAACGCGCAGGCCACTCGATTACGAGAACTGGGAAATTTTCTTAATCGACTTCGTCATCCGGATCCGCGCGAACTCGTGCTCCGGAGGATCCACGGCACCTGCGCGCCTACAGGTTCTTCTAATAAGTCCGTCTCGACGATTAAACGGCGGATACAGGCGATTTTTCAACGTCGGTGACTGTTTGAAGTTCCCGTTGAGTTTCTTCTTATCGCGAATATTTGCGTGTTTCACGAGGAAGACTAAGATTCCAAGATGATTGCATCGACCAGAGATTCAACCGCGTTTAGTGGGTAAAGCGAATAAATATACAACGTGGAATTACTTACTGGTTTGTAATTAGATTGCAAACGAAGAAGAGCGTCGTTGGAGATATTTTTGTGATTCAGTAGCTTCCGCCATTTTTTTATGTTTATAGATTTAATGGCATTCGAGAAAATTGAGGAAAATATGAAGGTTAAAGCGGAGGTAAACAGTATAATAAGCATCGTTGACGACGTTAAACAACATGTGACGTCTTAGAAAAGAGTCGAAGAATTTACAAACATTACGACTAAACACTGTGACCAACGATCGCAAGAGAATAAAGCGTTTTATAAAAATATTTAGGACATTATTTTTCTTCCTATTCGTCTCGACGACTAACTTATTTAAATTTACAAGGAACATTACAAGGAACGAGTCACTCCCGATTCGAATCGTTCTATGACTCACGTGCCGCTACAAACGCAAATCGGTTCCATCTTAGAACTGGAAACCTATCACGAGCATCGGATTCATCGTTCCATTCCTCGGCATAAAGTCATCGCGAACAACGTCTCTGTCTGGACAAGAGAGCAGCCAAAGCTCGATTTACGCCGGTGATCCTCGGAGATCTCACTCACGACTCAGTTACAATCCATTGAAATACCATCCGATGCTCTTCAAACAAGCGGCAGCATTCGCGCTTCGAAACGTCCGATAACATTTCCAACGAGATCGTAACCGGATCGTGACCGTGTCGTTGCTCGATCGCCGTTGTAAATCAGCTCCAAATGATCGTGTAAACTTCGCTTCGCGCTCCTCTCGATACGTTTCGTTGAATCCACGTTCGCTAACGAGCATCCAGATGACGTATCGCGCGTACGAATCGAAGTCTTTTGGAAATTTATTTGCTGCTCGAGGACCATCAGAGGTATTACTTGCGAGTAATTTCTCGACACTGTGAGAGCGAATTTTATTTCGAGATAATTCTTTAAAGCGTAAAGTAACTTTTCAAAGATATACAAGAAAGATCGTACAGCCTTTCCAAAATTTTACTTTCTTTCCCGTAATGTTTCCTTTATCGCGAGTCATGCACCAAGAATCTCCGTACACTCCGTAAAACTGTAATTTCCATAAAAATGAAACGCTACAAAATTCCACCGCAGAGTTATCCTACGTCAAGATAATCAAGAGTGGTTTTATTAAGACGCGACGACACCTAACATACTGCATGCGATCAAACGTAATATCGAAGCAGAAGCCAAGGGATAAGATAGTCAAGCGATGTAACAAGATTTATGTAATCGCATCGCTTGCAATCAGCCTTGAGGGGTCAATTGATTTCAGACGGGCTATAGGTAGGTGTTTGCGAAGAACGTCAAGTGTGGGCCAGTCCAGTTATTTGAGACGGATAAGGGGACCAGACAGAATGAAAAAGAAAAGAAAAGAAAAAAAAATTGCGAGGGGATAGGTGTTGGAAAGGGCGTGAAGGTAGAAGGCTTTCCATTGGGTTCAGCAGAAATTGATAAGACGACGCATTAACTCGTGACGCTGCTCGCTGACGTTATCCGAAGGCAGAGGATACACTCGGCTTGTTCTGACAAGAGTATCATCCTTTTTCTCCTTTGCCCCTTCTTCGTTCTCCACCTTGCTTTTCACTCGATTCTTCTTTTTCTTTTTTTCATTTTCTCGCCAGTGTGCGGTCCAGATTACTTTGTCACGCGAGAAATAAAATTAACACCGTTCTGGGCCGTATGTACGCGGATTTATAGGTCGATAGGGCCGATATTATCGTCAGATAAGCTCGAACGAGATACTCGGCAATTTTTAAGGAGTCAGGGGATCGGCGCGGCCGAGACAAATGCACGGATACGATTTCGTCTTTGGTTTCGGTGTTTTCTGCAGAGCGATCGACGTTTATCGCGCTTCTCGCTGCTTTCCGCGAACTCGTTGCTGCGAATATCGGCGAGCTTTTCAAGCGCTTGTAAGTGGAAGAGCATCGCGATCGGATATGGTCGATCTTTGCGATTCCACGAATCTTTGATAATTTGTCGAACGTCGCGCGAAGCTTTCTCTCCGATCTTTATCGAATTTAGTAGTTTTGTGTTTTTAACGCTACAATTATCGACCACCAAGATATAAAACCAGTAGCTAGGCAGAAAATTGATTTATTTTAACGGAAAGCAACGATTGATATTTGACACTGGTGCATCGAAAACAAAGAGTATATATTCTGCCTGTATATTGTTAACACTGTTATAAAACATTGCGAGGACAAGAAAAATGTGACGCAAGACAAACTAAATAGATCGTTTCGTTCAAACGGTGACCGAATGAGTCAATAGAGTAAGCCATTATAGTCCGCGAAAGCCACTATATCCATCGATCGCGTTTTTTCAATAAAAATATTTGCCAATCTCGCGAATCCGCTATTTATCCATCTACCATCTTCGTACCAATATCGCTTAGCAATTCTGATTCCAACTTGATGAATTTGCCATGAATACCAAATTCGAAGACCTTATACTACGGTACGTTGCCTAAAACTTCGGGACACGACAGAACCGAAGAAGATTCGTTGGAAGCCGCTCTCGAAGATCAGCCGGCTCGTGTCGATAAATCCTACCGGATCGACTTCCAAATACCTACACGGCTGAGCATAAGTAGGTAGTCAAAACGAGGCTGGGAAGAAGAACGAACCGTGGAATACAAAAATAACGACGCATCGTTAGAGCGGGACGATCAACAGGGAATTTCACGAGGTGGCTTTTTGCGCGACCCACGGGCCGCTCGAATCTCGACAAAGATATTCCTGGAACGCGGTGATCTTCCTAACATCGAGTTCCGAGCGAAAGTCGTGCTGGATGCGTAATTAAGAGTATCGGTTTTCGTCGATCGAATTAATAATAGATAATATTGCAGCGCAGCGAGTATCCCGCGTAATGGATCTCTTAATTACGTCGTTTTGTTCGGCCGATTAGGTGTCCGATCCGCCCACGACGCTGTCCGAATTCGGCGCGGCGTGGCACGGCGCTCGCGTGAAGAATCCTAATTTATGAAAATATATTCACCCGCGAATCGGGTCGCAGCAGGCCTGCCGTGTTTTCGATTAATTCTACGTGTCGCTAACTCGCCACTGCGATCGTCCATCGGACCGAAATCGACCGTTTCCACTAACAGCGAACGTGCATCTGACTATTTATGATCGCGATCGAATCTTCCGTGCTCGATGCGAAATTTGCAATCGTTTCGTTTCACTTCTTATCTTTGAACGCCAGATTCCTTTAATTTGGTAGTTTGCGCGTCGAATTCATTACGTTAACTTTCTTCCTTCCTTTTTGGCAAATTTTTCCGTTCTTCCATACGCTTTTCTAGAGAAATCTTATTGCGACTATTACGACGAGACTATAAACGAGGTTATGGACGAAAGAATTTGAAATATCCAACAAGGTAAAAGTATTAAACGTCTTATACTTTGTGAACGAATATCTAGATGCTTTGTCACTTAATATCGTTCAAGTTATCGCAATTGAAAGATCGTTGTGTGTATAGATCGACAGAGTAGTAGCGGAGATTTCGACGCTCGCGTAAGACAGCACGCCACGATGCCCAAGAAACGATCGCATTCTCTGTGCACTTATAGGCAGAACATAGCGCGTTGTCGAGCGAGAGTTAAGTTTCTGCGAGGAATTAACACGACAAATTGAGAATAAAGAATTTGCTTAAATATCTTTAACTGAAACAAAGAACCGGTCGTTTTTAAACTAAAATTTCTACGATGCATAGCCAACTGCGTTAACGAGGAAAATTAAACGAAAATATTTGGAACAAAGATCGCTTTCTTTCTATCTGTCTTCGCTGTTTAGCCATTGTCCATAAAAAATATCTATTACGCGGGCTATTACTCAAAGATTCGATAGCTTCTGATTCAGCTTCGTCATAGGAAGAGGATTAAAACGACGAAGAAAATTTGTTTTACTCGTCCCCATGGTTACTCGAGCGTCGGTAGGACTCGAAGCTACAAACGTTACAAGTTCAAGCGCGCGTCGTGTTTTCACGAAACGTGTTAATCGCGCGTTTAATTCGAACGCACGTACTCCTACGTGCACGGATTATATCGGGCGCATAATGTGAACGTTTTAAGAGCCGGCAAATATCTCGGCCGCATATATTGCCGTACTTAGCGTTCAACATGTTGAGCGGCCCCGTTAATTTCACTAATTAAGTTAGCAACCGTCCGACCGACTTCCCCTCCGTCTTACGAGCGTTATTTATATTTTTCTTGCGCATTAATTCCACGTTTTCTTATTTTCTACGAGACTTCCTTCAGCGCGCAGCTGCTATTTTCGTTTCACCTTGTCTTTATTGGCTCGTTTTTGATACGTTAACGTCCTTCTTCTCATATCACGTACACCCCCGTTCATAAATATCAAGGCATTTATGAAAAAATGAGAGATTATCGCGAAACTATCAGATTACCATTAGCGCTTTTATCACCATTTTCTTGCTATTTGTTGTTATTTGCTTCCTCGTTACCAAACATTTCACGAGTCAGTTTTCCTGTAACGTATTATGCTTTACGTGTACTTGTCGTTATTCGATCGCATCTGCCAACCATTTCACAAAGCAAATTAGGCTTCTGCGCCCTTTCGATCGAAATTGTTCCAACGAGGTTGGGATCAAGCAACTGCATAGATACCGATAATTCTATAAAATACGAAAATATTCCGTAAATAGTTTATTATCTTTTCTTGCAAATACAAAATTCTAACCAATTAATCATTCGTCTGATAATCAGCATCGACGATACTTATCGTCTTATGTACTCGCATCGTTAATACTTATGAACAGGAGTGTATCTGATTTTTTTATTTTTGGAACTCGCCACCCATGCTCGTTTCCACGATTTTATATCTCGACCACGTTCTTTAGTTTTATGATGCAACGAGAGCTCCGTTGGCTCTTAATAAGTGTTTACCGATCTCACCGAGCTACGGAATTCATAACTCGTTAAAAGCGGAACGACGTAAGCGAGCAACCGGATGAACAGTCAAGTTTTTGTACGCGAACCGGCGCGAATATGTCATCCTCCTATGGGGTCTTTATCCCAGTGATCAGTGCGCGACAAGACCGTCCAGTCGCGTTTTTCAACGTGGAAGAAGTAATTGAAGAGTGTTTTAGATTTACCTCGGGTGAAAGGGTCGTTTGGAATTGTAATTTTATGGAGGAGGAAAATAGTTACGTTTCTGATCGTTTATCAAAGATTTAAGTTTCGTTCGAAGGACGCGACCAAATTCGAAAGAAATGCAAAATTTTTTAGCACAGTCCATTCTCGAAATTGATTTACCACGGTCGATTAATCCACTTCATTTTCTAACAAGATATATAACCTTTTCGTTGTTGCACGACGAGTAAAAACGTGGACCGTTGAAACGCGAAATGAACGGCCAAATGCGAACATCGTTCTTCACGAAAGCGCTGATAAAATCGATTTCTATCGAGCGACGAGAAAATCCGGCGAAACCGCAGGATCGCCTTAAGACGAACCCTCGGTGGCGTATCCACGGAATCGAAGGCGCTCGTGGGTCCGATTGTATTCTCGTTCAATGGGAATACGCCACGTGACAAACTGCCTCGCGACCGGTCGTAAATCTCAAGAGCGAATTTTACTTTCTCGATTTTTCCCACGTTGAGGCTTAATCCGGCGCGTTAATCATGAGAAATCGCGGTGCGTGCACGCCTATCTGTTTCCTATGAACGCCGTCGGGACACGGTCAATGCAGCGGACCCGTCGTCTTACGGCCCCGTGCTTATGGTTTTTAATGCCGAGATGACAAATACGCCGTATTTAGCGATATTTATGCGAGCGGATCACGTCAGCTTCCGCTGACTGCTTTACCCGGATTATCTTGTCCCTGAGAAATATTGCTTTCGCCGTTTTGACGCTGCGCAGCCCACGGTAATCGTCCTGTCGCGTAATATTAAGTTACTTCCAGCCTCGGAAATGAACAGAGGAAACTACGTGCGCGCGTTCCTTACGAGGCGTTGAGAAATTAATGAACGGCAATTCGGAAGTCGCGTTTGTCGATTTTCCGTTGGCAAAAGTATATTCTTGGGAAAAGGGAAACGAGAGGTTCGCGGAAAACGAGACGTCGGAGAACGAATCGGAAGAATCTAACTAGCGGATGGAAACACAACGCAAGTCCAGTTGTACGAACAAAATTGTACTCGGTATAGCGAATTAAGTTACCGTTGTGCAAAAATCTACGGTAATTGCGTACATTAAAGAAAAAGAAAAAAAAAAAGATGCGGAAGGAGAACTGGAAATAGTAATTAGGAGGAATAGAAATTCTTCTCTCTTCTATTCGGAAGAAACGTCCCCTCGAACAACGTGGTCGCTTTTCAACGTACAGAGATGCTCGCGACAGCCATCGGCCTAACGACGGCGGCGGGCCCAGAAATCGAAACCTTTCCCACGTGTCCAGCTGAAATTTGTTAAGTTCGCGCGTGGGCGGCCATGGATGCATCCTGCGCGCCGCTTTTTCATACTTATTTTCTTTTTTCATCGAGAGAAGAGAAGAGAGGAAAAGAGAGAGGAGGCCTCCGCACAAGGTTGCGCGTCGACGTTCCCTCTGCGGGCCAGGCATAAGTTATACGCGTATTATGCGGCTGCCGGGCAGCAGGCAGCATCACGAAACGGTAACACGAGAAACCGGACCCGCTTCTAACGCATACGGCCGCACGCTTGTGGGTGTAGCAACCGTCTACCCCGTACTCGTGGCCGTTTCGTCGATTTCCACGCCGATAAAATCCACGCTACCGCGAGCCACCGTTTCTCTATCTCGTCCTGTCCTCTCCGCGAATATACGCCTAATCCTCGTAAAAATGTTCGCGATGCCGACCACGGAACGGCTACCCGACGTCCACCAACAGCACCCATTACACGTCGCCTCCTTAATTCGGAGCTTTCAACCGTGGATTTCTGTCTCGCTGCGGGAATCGTCGTTTCCGCGTGACCATTGTTATCGTGTCTCGTGAACTGCTGCCGAGATAGAGGATTGAGAGAATTGGGAGATAAAAGATGTTCCCGAGGTTGGAGATTTTCGAGTATGTTCGAGGTGGCTTCGTGAGATGGGAGGGTAGATGGGTTTTATGTCGCGAGGCGGAGTTACATTTCGTTGGTTCGTTAGAAGAGCGACGTGTTTGAGATGCCGTCAGGCTTGAGATATCTGTAACAGTCGATTCCGGAAGCGAATTATTTTTCACGATGACAGGACGTCGATCGCGAAATAACGAATAACGTGGTCCGGCACGATACATACGATATTTCATGAAAGCTTCTCGAAGCTCGGAAGCTATTGGAAAAGTTGCGAAAAGAGAAGCCGCACTTGAGAGAAAAAATTAATCGATTAAAGGAAGAAATGTCGCTAAATAGTTTGGTAATTTTCGATCTCGTACTAATTTCCAGCGAATCGGCGGTGTTTATAGTTGGAATAGTTCGAGAAAGTTTGGCTATTTGTCAAAGGCGATAGGTCGATGATATGTCTACGTCGAGTTTGAGAAGCGAAGAATAGAAACCTCTTTCTCATGCTATGTCACTCGAAGTCGTTTGTACATCTCACAAAAGGAGGTGGCAAACGTGTCGAGTCATCCGGTTTTCTAAAAAGACGGAAACAAATTACAATTATGCTCGAAGGAGAAAACTACATATTGCGGCGCGTTTGTGATAAAGAATTTCAAGTTTATGCCGCAGGATGTGCACCCATTGTAATTTATCTTCCCTATACAAGCAGCGCAGCGGGATTCGAGGTAAACTCGACATCGTAAAGAACGGACAAACGTCGATTTAACAGGCATAAACTTATTTCGTCGTGGTTTCTCTGTTATATTACCCTAAGAAAATTATATTAACCATATTGTTTGGATTATATACTCGACGAAAGATCGACGCGAATCGAATATGAAATAGTATCCCCGTAAAAGGATTGGATTAGAATGGTCGACAAAATGGAATTGCCATAGATCGCTTTCTTTGGTCACGTTAGATTTCAATTCTTCGTAAATTTTGTAAAAACTGAAGAGACAGCAACCACCGAAAGAACGTAACGATAGGAGAATTAAAAATAGCACAAGACTGTAGGAATACGAAAAGCAGAATTTGATAAGATGTAAGAAATTGAAAAAGTCGAAACGAACATTCGGAGAAGATTTATCGTAGAAAGAGACGCGTCGTTGATTAATTAGCAAGTTCAGAACGTGCGTATAGCTAGTCGTAAATTCTTAAGGACAATATTTCTCCAATTCAACGAAGAATCTGACAAATCTAAAAATATTTCTCCGTTCGAGAAATTGAAATCTTTCCTCCAAACTTTCTTTATCGATGGGAACGCGCAACTAGGCGAAATCCACGTCGAATTTCAATAATTTCGTCGTGGAAACGTTCGACATCCGAAAGACTTATTAACGCGATTCCAATAGTGGATGATTAAGTGGTAGGTCTCACGGTAGAATGTAAATTAACAGGTCCGCGATAGAGTTTGGAAATTCTTAATGAAAAGACCATTGGTACGATAGAGTTCTAGCTGCTTAATAAAACGCAGGTTTGACACCATGGTCGTTTATCTTTTTTAGTTTTCTAACTAATACGCGCGCGTGCACGCATACAGCTCGATCAAACGGCTTAACACCGACAGCCGAAAATTACCAGAAGCAGCAGGCTTCTTCGGTTAACGGCACTAAATTGATTCTTCGAGTTTCATTGATATACGTTCCCGTGGAAACATTTTCCAATACGTATGCAGATGAACCGGAATCCCGATAGTGGAAATCAATGTTACGGTGAGTAGGGATTATTTCGTTGGAAATTAAAAGTCGTTCCTTGTCGTTTCTCCGGCCTAAAACGGTGATCTCTCGTGGAATCGTGAAATTTCACACGAAATGTCGTCTTTGTTCGAGCATCTTTTGATAAAGAATAGCAATTATTCGTACGTTATACGTATATCGTTGATTTACCGGAATAACGACACATCTCGAACGTATCTGTAAAAATGAAGTTTACAGGAAGCTTACGATGGACTAATAATGTTACGGTGTTAAATGGAACTTTCAACCCTTTCTTCGATGGCAAATCCGGCAAACCGTTGTCCCAACATATTCGTTACGCGAACCGTTGAATTCTTCTTCAAGTATACGATAAAAGATACGTTCGTTGAAAGAAATGACGCGGATGTTAAAATTCAAACGGTCCATCGAGTTTTCTCCACGAGATAAAACAACTTTCGTATAGGACATTTTTTCAAATTTTCAATAGTCGAAAGAATAATGGCGCGCGTTTGTACGTGTACGAAAGGTAAAATCCATCACGCGCGGTCGAGCAAGGCGGCACCGCGCTCGAAATACCGGAGACATTCGCATCCATTACCGCTTGCACGGCCTTTTAGAGCGCGTTGAACGCAGCGCGGTGCAGGGTCGCGTTAAACGCGCCGGCCCCCTTGTATAATAAATAGCGGGCCGGTCGCGGTGACAGGACAATCCTTACCTACTACGACCACGTGGCCGAAGACCTGATCGTTCGCCACGTGGGAACAGTTCCATCGGTGATGTCTGAACTGATGTCGGCATTCGCGAAGTCCAAGCTCCGCGCCCTCGCCCACCGCAGGCATCGCGTGCGGCGCTTTTCTGCACTGCTCCCGTTGACTCTTAGCCAGTCCGGGAATACGCCCGCAGACGGCCGCCCCAACCACCACTGCTCCGACCACTCTGCAACCAAACACGTTTCACCCTCTGTCAATGCATCCTTTGGTTGAATCGCTGAAAAACTATACCGTCAAATTAAACGCAAGATTTTAAGAAGTTTCTTGGAATTTTGAAAGCCCGCGACCAAACACATTTCGTTTCTTTCCAAAGTTTCTTCTATCGATCGAACCATTTAAGATAGCGATCAATTCGATAAATCAAAAAGTAAAGAAGAGCGTTTGTTAAGCACTTCCTTCGGACCACCCTGCTACCAAATACGTTCTAATCGAACCGCAAGAACCTATTTCGATCAACAGTTTAATGGGTCCGCGACTATATTTTATCGCATCGGAATCGTTCTTTCTAATTAACATGGCACGGTTCAAAAAATTAATTCCTCGAATCCTAACTATAGAATGTGAAATTAAAATGGTTATTTATTACCAAGCACATGCGTAGAACGTTGTATAAATTCCCCGTGTATTAAATTATCATTTAGCTATCGAACCATTATTAACGAATCTTTGTAGGAATTTCATTACGACGCGAGTCTATTCGCAGCCAGCAGGAACCAATGCTAACTACTTATAAGCGTTGACAAACATTCATCTTATTCCAAGACTCGTTGTTCTACTTATAAATCGTTCGTGCGTCCTTTCGAACATAATTTAATATATCTTCTCGAAACGAGTGATAAATAAAAACGAATAACCCGCCTTAAAAAATAGCGACGAAGAATTTATAAACTTTTAGTCCGAAATACTTCGGCGAATGAATTTCGGAAAAATTATATCCATGGCTGTCTTCGAATTACCATCGATTCCGAACGAATTCGTGTACCGTTTAACGCGACAACTACATTGAGAGATCCAGAAACGATGACCGGTAGTGGGCCCACCAGATCGTACGACGAATTAAATCTCGATAAATTTGAACGTGTGAAAGTACGGAACGAGCGTGTCGACGCGGAATGAACAGCGTGGCCGATCCAACCGATCCGTTCATTAGCATTTTAAGCTCTCTCGTTGTCGTCGTGGTCGTCGCGTTGCTTCGTTCGTTTCCGATGATATACGGTACATTTGGTTCTGCGTATGACGAAGGCGATATTAAAATTAACGACATTACGACTTTTTTAAATGCCACGACTCCTTTTGCACCAGCCTTCTTCTCGTTCCTTTCCCCATTCGGCTTTTCGTTGCAGTCGATTGCTAAAAACTCGCGGATTCTCGACGGTCACTGTATTGCATGATTCAACGTGACCGAAGAAGTCTTCCTGGAAAACGCGCAATAAGGTTCGTGAAGTTTTTACCGAATCGTTCGTTTGATTGGCAGTTTTTGGATGCTCGATGAAACTTTTGGTAATGTCGGTAAGGAATCCTGCGTTTTATTTTCTTTCGGACGGCAGCTTTTGCCACTAGATCTTCCGTAACTGTTCAGAAACAACCCGAAAACCAGCAAACCGTGCGCGTCCGCGATAAATCCTGATCGATCGAGTTACGTCGAGTTTTTCTTTTTTTTTTTTTTTTTTTTAAGAGATAGATTTTTTCGGTTTCTCGGTCCGAAATACAGCCGTCAGTCACCCAAAACTACCTGACAGTCGTAATTTCCAGCTAGACGATCCACTTACGGCGGAACCGAATCTAATCTAATTTAACCGATCATCGAACCGAACTGCTCCGGCAAGCATTATATAATCCGTTGGTTGGCATTAAAAAAAGAAAATCTCATGCCCATCCGTCATTCCGGTCCTTATTTCGACATCTTCACGAGCAACCTGCGAGGCGCGGTTGATCACGGCATACTAAAAACGATTACCTGCCGACAAGCTGAAACGCGATACTCTCAACCTCCTACTGGTCCATTGCGTAATTTACATCCCATAAGTCAACGTTTTCGTGGCAGTGAACGCCGTTTCCAGAAACCGTGGACAAGCGCGAACCATTCACGCGCCGTGAATCCTTTTCCATCCAACGTCGTTACGAATTTACGTAACAGGCAACAACAGGAAACGTATGAATAGGTGAAACAGCACGGTTGAAATATTTATGGCCCCAAAGGGTTGCGCTCGTTAATGTACCGTAATTTTGGAAATGATTTTTATCGGCGTTTAAAACGCGAAGACGAACGATGAATATTTAACAAGGGTAAAAACGTAACTTTTACTTCGGTAGCGATCGAAGCTACGAAAATTACCTACGAACGGAAAAGATCACGGAATCGTCTAAACAATTCGATATCGTTAAACCATCCACCAGAGATCAAGTTAGAATCGGGAAAACTGCGTTCGCTGTACGCTTCACGAGCGTTCGATCGTATCACGCGCTCATTGAAAGAAGGACGCGCAGCTACCCCGAGTCGCTTTCGAAACCCGGCTTCAAATTAGCCTTAAACACAGCCCTCTCGGCAAGTGTTAAAACCAACCGCTCCCGACTATCCATCATCGCGATCGTTCGGGATCCGACGACGGAAAAAAGAGCGCCGAATTCAAACAGCCCCGCGGCGTTGCGACTCATCGATCCACGCAAGGGGCGTAGATCCTGCTTCCATAAACAGTCATAAATAAATGTCGTACGTTGCCGGTTGTCGTCTCGTTGTTTCGTCAAAGTACACAGCGGGTTTAAATTCGCCGTACAAGCGAAGCAACGAGCTTCTATGATTCACAATAGAGGGCACAAGCGGTAGATTTCTCGACTTTCTCGACGCCGAGGCGTTCAAAGTAATTTCGTTATTGTTCGTTTGCGTCTCATCTCGAACCACAGAATCTTTGTTCGTGCTACGAATTTACGCCCACTGTGTATATGAACGTGCAAACACCGTGATTCAAGAAGGGGTAGTTTATCGATAGCGACATACACGAGAAAGAGAGAGAGAGAGAGAGAGAGAGAGAGAGAGAGAGAGATGATCGTTGGAGGGAGAGCGGCGGGCCCTCGACATCGTTCGTTCGGATGGAAAGAGAGGTTTCAGGGGCCAGGGGGTGGGCAGGTTGCATTTCTGAGAAGCATGAAATTGCGACGATTACGCCGTGTCCCCGGGGCGAGAGTTATTTGCATTGGAATGCATCGCGCCGCTCGGTGGCCGAAACTCACCACGTGGAACGATCTACAGGGTGTCCTGATGAACGTGAGAAGCTGCCATGGCCGCGTGCCGTGCGAAAGCGAGTCGGCGAGAGAGGTAGCCTCAACAGTGTTCCGTTCTTTCTCTTCCCTGTATTTTTTTTTTTTTTTTTTCTATTCTCGCTGGCGAACGGTGAATACGAGTCGACGCTATGGGCGGCGAATCAACGACGCGCGTGTTTCGTGATTTTCATCGGCCGGGAAGACGTAATCGCGGACGCGCGTCTCGGTGAAGACGTTCCGCGTTAGGGGTACCGATGTCGAGGATCGTGGATACGTCTGGATCCACGTAGATGCGCAGGATGCTGTTGATTCTCGGCTCGTTTTCTTGGTATTTCACGGTCGAACGTCGCGCGTTCACCGTTCGTGCTGCAGTAGTGGTTAACGTTGCGTGGGGACGTCAACTTGTCAAAACGGACGGTTTTAGTTTCTTTCGTTGTTTTTAGTTTTTAATAATCGCTGAGAATATATAGACCGTTTGGGAAAAATTAACGTAGAGTTTATTCGAGATCGATACACAATTATGCGTTATAATTCGAAGATTACGATGCTGCATAGACGTAGAAATTTTGAAAGAACCACGCAATTGTTATCGTAGTATGTTATTAAACGAATTGATTCGGTAAAAATAATAAAAAAATTCATAAAGTCGAAGCTGACGACGTTGCACGACAGTTCGATCGGAAACGATCCGATTAAATTTTGCAAGAGTACAAGAGCGTGAAAAGCAAGAGGAACGCGCTCGCGTACTTTATTACACGTTCGTTACGTCATTTGTTATCTCTAATTAGAAACGCTTAACGTTGCGGAGCCTTTAGGGCATCTCTTCAACGAGAGAGTCATGCTGATACTAATTATTCATTCGTCTTAGCTGCGAACCGAGTAATTACCGTCTACTCTAATGTAATTACTCGAAAGCTCTTACGCTTCCATTTAAAATCACCTCGGCGTCATTAAATTTCTCGCTCGATGGGATTGCACACCACGAACTCGTAAATATCCTTCCTAATTGCAATTTCAACGTTTTTTCATCTTTCGTTGGTTTTGTCTTTCTTTTCAAAGCCCGTCACGATCATCCAAATAGCGTTTGACTCGAATTTGAATCGCTCTTTCTTAAATCCGTACAATTCTACTCAAGATACCTCGTTACTTCGTTCTATAGTCCAAAATAAGAAGAAATACGTCAAGGAGTTGCATCAACTACGACGATACGAAATGTATTTTTAAAAAATACATTACTTTCCAGAAATAACCTGTTCTATCGGTTATCGTTACAGCGAGTTATACGTTTTCTAATAGTATCATTCACGTACAAAGTACGTAGTACTAAATTTCCCTCGTTTCCTATAATCCATAACTCGACAAAAACACGAAACTGAGATTTTTCTTTACGCTTAACTGCCTTCGTTTTCTATTCCTGGTAAATTCCGATCGACACTCGCCAAATCTGGTAATACGTTGGAGCGACCGAGGCTTTTCCTACAACGAGAATCGGACGAGAGTTTCGTTATATCCTTTTACGAAGGAGTATTCTGCTCGAACAGATGCGGTGACACAGATTTCGCATCTCGCGAGTTTGGTTCTCTTTCAGAGAATTTCGTGCCGCTGTACGACGCGTTTAGTATGCCGACCAGGCGACCGAGAACAACGGACCCGTGTGCGTGTGCTCGGCAGCGATACATACGTACCCATTAGCGTGTAATGTATAACATTACGCCCTGCTCATACGGAGGCTAATGGCGCGCTATTTGCAACGAGCATCTTCGCCATTGTGCACCTCGCCGATTTTTATCAAGATGCTCTTAGCATAGTTCCTTCTCATCGCCGACTTGAATTTCTTCGATTCTATGACTATCTACGTATGCTGGAATTGCCAATATATCTTTATAAAAGCCTAAAATATTTCAAAAGAACGGAGCAACTCTGCGAATTACAAGCTAAAATATAGAATCCAAACGTAGATTGGTCGTGCGAAAGCCGATCGTTGCTAGACGTTAAAACGCAATTCCTTTTCGAATCGATACGAATCGATCGGACGAAACGCGCGTGAAAGCGTCGTTCGTCTTCGGCGTAAATTCGGCTTAACGTTCTCGCATCATCCATACCAAAATCGACAGAACTTCGCTCGGAAATATCGGACGAGTCCAACGAACCTTCCAAGAACGCATAATCTCAAGCCTCTTTCCAGTCACAATAAGCACGTGCACCTTCGTTTCAATAAAACCAGTGCCATCGGTGATTCCTTATTACCCAGAACACGAGTATCGAGCTCGCAACTCATTATCACGGCTCGGCCGATGTACAGGTACAACGAGAAACGGTGGGCAATCGTAATTCCAAGCGGTCAGCGAGCGAAACTGATTGTCCGGGAACGAGCAAAAGTCAGGGAAATCGATGGAAATGATCGGGCTCGCGCTACTTTACATAATGCTCTCCTCACAGGCTACCGTTAAAATGCCTTTCACGGTGTCGAGCGTATCCTCGAAAGTCCTCGCGCGAGCCAACGTCATTCGACGCCCCTTCTCGTCTCCGATCGATCATTATACGCAACTTTCCTCTCGATCCTCGCGCCAATAGCACCGCCCGCAGCGAGATCTTTTCCACCGACGTTTCGCGAGACCAGCTGCTCTCCCAATAACGTTTATCATCGACGTTTCGAGAATCTCCGGTTTCCGTGGAAGTAGCGTTTTACGAACACATTCTTCGCACTTTGCTTCTTCTTCTTCTTCCGCTGCTGCAGCTCCGATGCTTCGACGGTCATGCTCCGCTACTTCCGCTTCCTCGTATTTTCTCTCATCTTCGATCATTCGGTTCGGTTATCGCTCTCTTGCCTCGAGTAAACGGTAGGATTTTGGCCACGCGAATTCTTTCAGTCTCGCAGCTTCAGATTTTTTAATTTCTAGACTTTTATACCTTTATACTTACTGTACCTGTTGTATCTTCCTCGAACGTCGTACGCTTTGGCTCTCTCACACGTGTATACAATGACACCTATCGTCGATCATATACGTACGCGTACGATATACAACGTCTCTCAAAGATATTTATTACAAGACCGAAATCGTTATTATACTCGAGAAACTCGAGTTTCTGAGCAATTCACCGAGTAGGGTAAGAAACTGAATAATACGTTTCACTGGTTATCGCGCAACCCCATCGAAAAATCATCTCTTCTTTTAAATCCCCATTTCACCTCTTCTCGTTCCCCTCGGCCAGTAGTTCTACGATTGTAATGCCTTCTTTCAATTAAATTCTTTCGCTAGTCAATCAACCGACCTTTTTTCCAATTAAAGCGATCTCTATCTAATAACAGGGTTTCGTTTAACGAACGAATCACTTAAACCAGCCGTATCTAGTTAGTTAGACATTAACTTGCGCCGTAAGAATAGCGATAGGGTACTGGCAGATAGCATTAAAAAGAAATACCCGGAGGTACGTGCCCCGCAGCTATATATCGTTTACGATACACACCATTGCCGTGGTTGATTACTTCTTTTTAGCACATCGTAATTACATCGAGAGTTAAACCCCTATTAACCGGCTGCTTTGGCTGTGATTCGTTGTAATTTGTGATCGTAAAGCTCGGATCGGTCGATCTTAATATGATTTATATTTAAATCAGCTTTCCGTGGAATTCAATGGCCGAGGCAAAATGCAGCGGGCTAAACGCGTAAATAAGATAAGTGTAGGCTGGTGTGAACAGAAGAACTCCGGGGTGGGCTTCTTTGACTGTAAAACGTGCAACATACGTCGTTGTTTGTTGCAATTATCGATGATTATTGTAATCCAGTAACCAAGACGCTTTGTCGAGCAATCTTTCGGAATTTGCATTTCGCAAGAATGCTTCGGCTCGTTAACAATCCACGTCGTTTCTCGTGGCAATTTCACCATAAAATTTTCCAAGTTTCTATTTTTTTAGAGATATATGTAGTCATGGTTGGAATAAGTAAACGTACGGATATTTATGTAAATTCGTGTTCTTATGGCGGCGTTCGAGGCAGAGTTTACTCGTCTGTCAAGCATTATAACGATTATTTTATGACTACTTAACGATATTTTTGCGTATTACACGCATTTTGGACACTTTTGTATCTTCAAATTTCCCGTAATTGTATAACAATTCGCGGCAATTATTCGTCGCACGTAAAATTACAAATCCTCTTAATACACCATTTTCAATTGATCGAACATGCTTTCCTCGTTACCTCGATGGATAGCAAATATCGTAAACATTTCAAAAAAAAAAAAAAAAGAAAAAGAGAGAGAAAAGAAAAGAAAGAAAGAAATATATAATACTAAATAAAGAGTATAAAATGTACTAATAACGTTTCTAGTTTTTAAAATAATCGAGGTTCGCGCATTACAATTGGTTTCTGAATTCCTCGTCATCGAGCTTTCAGTACATCATTAATCTCGAGCCCTCGTCTCATGAAATTCCAAAGCGACGATCGATCCAGGGAATTTTTATGCGGCTTCCAGCAGAGGTTTCTTCTCTTTTTCTCCCTCCTCGTCCCCTTTTTTCTCTCTGCTTCTTTCGTTTTGATCTATGGAGCACGCGTCTTCGAACGGTCGCTAACTGGTACTCGTTAGAGTAATGGAATGATCTACGGGGAGCCATTTTTTTTCCACGAAATTATACAGTAGTCCTCGTTGGACGAGTCGCTCTTCGGCAAACCAAGTTTTTGCCGCGCTCTGTCTACGACTAGAAAATCGATTCTATTAACCGCGCGGATGAAGGATCGTTCGATGGTCGGTCTAGATTGAGAGATTCTCGTCGAAATGAACGTTCTTCTATCGGCGTGTTATTACGTTGTAGGCACTAGCCGTGTATGAATAATTACGTTCGAAAAGTAATTGGAAAATAATGGAATATAAAAAATATCGAAATGTTTCGTGAATTTATTTTCCGTCGACGTTTTATGACGACGTTTCGTAATATCGTAAATATGAATATCGATATCGTTAAAAAATATAAAAATTGTAGGAATACTTTGTACATTTACTTTCTATGTTTTCGAACATAATTCGTAATATCTTTCCCGAATAAACGAGCAAATATTTCAAACATCGGAAGATGCGAAGCGTGACGCGTAAAAATATTTTTCCAATTTTCCTTTTTTATTGATTTAAACATCAATGGCGAGGTATCAGAAGTATCGAAAGTTACTATAATATACAAACATCTTCCGACTGATATATAACTTGGGAATTTCATAATGCAATGAAATTGCGTAATGGAATTAACTGAGAGATTATATTCGAGTTCTAGTTGATAGGATCAAACCATAGAAAGATACAAATCGACGTTTTTTCAAGAGTGCTTTCTCGTGTGCTTAATCCGCGTCACATCTATTTAGTACTTAAACGGGTGTCAGGAAATTGTCAAGGTTTTCAGATAGCGCATTTTTCAAACGAAAATCACTGCCAGCTTCGCCATCGACAAGAGAATTCGTCGCGGTTGACGTAAATCCCTAGAGTGATGCATGATACTACCTGGACGTTAATGCTCGATATAATAAAATCTGATGCGTTATGAAGCGGTTCTTAAGCCTCAACGATTCAAAGATCGTCGAATATACGGTCGACGATTTAGCCATTTAATTATATATCTTTATAAGTTTGTATTATAAATAACAGAGGCTAGTATTTTCATAAATAATAGCGAATCGAAGAAATCGTAAAAAAGCTAAAGCTAAAATTCGTTAAGTAATTTGGGAATTAAACAGAAGCGTGCGTTAGCTGCGACATGGCAGTGTCGATAAATGTAAATAAAACTAGGTAAAGCGTTTGCCTAGAAGTTTCTCGCAACGTTAATTATGCGCGAAACGTCGCAATCATTTTCCAAATAGGCACAGCTTACACCCGGAAGTCTCGATTATCGACGATACAGCAGGCACTGCAGTCACCATCGCGTCACGGACTATTACTATAAAATCGCAGATTGCCGTCGTTAGCCAACTATGTATTCGCATGTACATCCTGCTCACCAAAGGTTACCAGCTAACTGTTTGCATCAGGGTGCATTCTCATTATCTCGACTGTCTCCGTTATGTCGTGGTCTACGACATTAGGCGCGCACGTTCGTCGAACGTTGTCTGATTTCAATATCTATCGGCCAAGTTGTCAGCCAAATTTTTCTAGAAATGCCCACGACGACGTAATTTTTATCTCTTTCTTTGAAAATCGTGCATCGTACGAATCTTTGTCAAATCTTTGCATAATTCTAACGAAGAATAAGTACTTTCAGAATATCGACGTTCTTCGCGGCGAAACAAGTTACATTCCTTTTTCCAAATTATCGATCGTTTCAAATTTTCAAAGTAGAAAGAATCGAAGAAAAAATTATTCTTTGCTTCTGTTTCTACGAATTTCGCGTGACACCAACTTTGACTAAAACTGTAACTTTAATGGGAAAATATTTTTATCGAAATACGAAACGTTATCGCTTTCTACTCGTCGAAACGTAGAAAAATGACTTAACGTTGATGAACGCAGCGATAGAAACGATTATATTATAGAAATAAATCGTCGCTTCGAATCGTAATAATTCCGACGAAAGAATTCTCGACGCCGCATTAATTTTCTCTAACGCTAATCTATTAGCTATTTACCGATGTTGCGTTTGTGAAAATGGAATTTTCAGCGAAGCTTGTCGTTCGAGTCAAGTGACGGTATACAGCGTACGGAATCGTTGGAATAACACACGCGGAATCAGCTATGCTCGCTTCACCAGTCTCCTTCGATGATATCTCGATAACGTTAGGCGATACTATAGGAATTCTTCTGCCGTAGGTCTGAATGTTAGCCGATAACTGTACAAGTTTACCAGAAAGTATTTGCATGGTAACACGTGTAAACGCGACCGATTGAATCTCATTACGTCGATGATTCCTGGAGTCGTGTTTTCCGGCATCCGTTCTTACACGTTTCGCGGATGCTTTTAACTTTGAATAGCTTCAAAAATAAATTTGACCAACTTTGAAAAAAAGAAACAAAGAGAATTTAGAATAGATCGATTCTAAAATTCGACTACAAAATTTACTATGGAAGATAGAGATTTTCGTTTCATTGATTTTATAGCAGATTTTATGTATAATATTTTTATTTGTCTGAAAATACAACATATATATATATATGTATAAATCTATCGCAAAATCCAAGAAAATTAAATCGTAAACTTTTTGGAAGGAAAATAAAATGAAATTTTTATAAATTTAATACCATCTGAGACGGCAATTTGTAAAATCATTTTCTTATACGCATAGTCTTTTTTCTTTCGTTATCTCGTTAGTAACGCTTCAAAGAATATTTGAAATCAGCACTTTTACAAAATGTCGATATGGATTAAAAATTACCTACTCGTTTTAAAATCAACGTATTTAAGATCTTCTATCAAAAGCAGCAACGACGCTTATTACGACAAACCCGAACTACGGCTTTAACATTCTTACAATCGTTATTACCCAACATTTTTCTATTCCGAATTGTACAATCGATTACCGATGTGCACACTCGTTGCTCGACTTCTCGATCATTCGATAACTCCGAATACCGTCATCAAATTTCTCCACAGAATACTCCAATCTGTAATTAGGAATTATGGAAATAATGCGCTGCAGAAAGCGAAACATTTATGATTAGCGATTTTCTCATGCAATCCTATAACAGTATCTACTAATATCGTTCGATATTAGACGCTACTTAAGATAAAAGCTCCAGATAAAAACTCTTTGAATTTCGTTATTCAATCTGACTAAACAGTAGCCGAGTTGTAGGTACAGTTACTCGCAAAAGTAAGTACATATCTGGACATTTTAGCCGATTCGTAGCAACGATACATGAATATTAGTAAAGAGTATAGATATATCGCAGCATCCGATTTATATTCTAAAAGCTATTTATAGTCTACTCCGAGGATAAATCATTTTTCCGGAACGTTTTGTTACAAATTCTGTTGAGAAATTGTACCGTAACTGATTTCAATGTTGCATAATCGGAACAATTCGACACAATCTCGACCAACTTATATCACGATGTTACATATAAAGATATATCAAGCCGACAGGGATGTACGATTTTTTAAGCGCAATAAATGGCATTTCATCGATAAAAACAACGTCGATCAAATTTTGTCACTGAAAACACGTCAAGAATGCTGCTTTTGGGAGCAACTGTATGTTAGCCGCAAGGATCTCCGTGTTTCTAAAACGTTCTCCATCGTACGTGCACTCAGCAAGTAGAAAGATCGAGAAACCAGTAGCAACTCTGTTAATTATACCATTCGATACGAGCACGCCAATGATTCAATGGCTAGATACGATCTTGCTTAGCGAGCTAGCTAACAGTATATAAGTAATGGCACTCTTGTTGATCGTCGTCGTGTCGTTTCGCTCATTTTTCCCTGTTTAATGAAACGTTTCGCGAGAGCTCGCGTAACGGAATGGCTGAAAATGGGAATATCGAATTCCAGGTAATTGCCAGACACGTAGAAAAAAGTTTTGCGACGCGTGCTCGTACTCGTGCCTTGACCAGAGACAGAGGCGGAAAAAATGCTCGACTAATAGAAAGAATCCAAGTTTCGCGTCCGAGCGCAGCCAGATAGGGTAACGAGATTTAAGCGTAAGAGAATCACGGAAATTGACTGTCGACCGTGCGTGTTCCTGTTGAGAAACCGTGTTATTTTTCTGTCCTCTCTGTTCTATCAACCACGAAACAAGACAAACATCGGTTATTTCGTTTCTATCGAAAAATCTCTCTTCTCAATTGAATTAATTGAAAAATAAATCGAGCGAGTGGGGAAGATTAACGTATAAAATAATCGATAAACTTACAGGTAAAGGATTGAATTGAAATTAGGCTGTGAGACATTTACTATTGGATCGTTGTGCTTGAGCGCTTTCGGTTACCGTACAGCGTTGTTGGAGAAACAACGACGTTAATTGGTCTCGAAAGTAGTTGGAATTTGACGCAATTGGCAAAATTATTCATAAAATTATACGTACGATCGACGAAAATCGCTATTTCGAAATACGTAGGACGCGGTACGCGGAACGCTAAGGCGAAACAGAACAACGAGAAAAACGCGTTGGAAACTGCGCGTTACCGTTTCCACGGGCAAAGCGTTTCGTCATCGTCGCCGAGCGAACCGGTTGCCGTTCTAACAACGAAGCTATGCATCATCCCCTTATCTAGTTCGCAGATTCACGACTCGCGATCTCGACTTCGAGATACGCAACCGAGAGCCTTCTGCTCGGGCAGAGTCGACGCACGTGTGCGTTCGCGCGTATGCAGACGGCGAGGAAATCGTGCGAGCATTCGCTGTGCCATCGAGCGTTTTAATGATATTCAGGAGGATCCATTTTTCTGTCACCGGGTGTCGCTTAAGTGGCCGGATAAGGAATCATTAAGCATCGGCGCGCACGACCATAAGATCGTTACACGGCTCCTACGATTGATTTATCGTGCCTGCTGTCCTTTTTTGCCCATCCTAGAGGAATTTAACCGAGGAGATCGTCGGTGACCGTATGGCTTCAAGAGAAATATACAAGGAAAAAATATATCGTAGATCTAGGAAACTGGTGTGAAATTCGTGATCGTTATTATTTATCGTAATTCTTGGCCTCTCGTTTAGGACGGCTTCCGGCTTCTATTTACATTCCAAACATTTATCTTGCTAATTACTCGACTCTGTGCATTTTATCGCTACCTTACGTCCTGATTACAGAAGGGTTACTACGCCTTACTCGTATTTATAGAGCATACCATTACCTACTATTCGATCATTTATCTTCGAAACTCCAATTTATATACACATCTTTCTTGTACACTGTACGCTTAACAGATTAAGTACTTTATATAAAAGAGAGAACAGGGAACTTGCGCGTTCCTAACGGACGTCTGGAGCGCAAGAAAAATCTTGACCACGCGCAACCGTGTCCGTATAAGCACCTGTTGCTTCAATTACGTCACCACTCCATCGTGAGTCGTTGGCAAGTCCGCTGGAACGAAAACGTTCGCGCGAGAGATTCATTGTTCCAGGTACGAGCGACGTAAAAGTGCGCAGCCACCGAGAGATATACAATGTACAGGTGTAGCGGGCATTAACTGTTGCGCAGGTATTCAGACTATCCGGCCGTGACGCCGTCGGTAAATTTACTGTCCCCGAGAGGTTCTTATCTCGCGTTACTTTATTGCCGCTTATCGTCGCGGTCGATTTCGTTCCTCGAGCATCGTTCACCGTGTTCTCCTTTCCAAACCACCGTGCTCTCTTATATGGATCCTCTCCGATGGTTCCTGTCAAGGACATCTCGGTACTTTGCCATACCTCGTGCCATTTTATGCTTCTTCGAGCGAATTCTTGGACAGTATAAAAACGAGTTTTAAATTTTCCGCACCACCAGAGACTTTAGAAAATTTAGGTAATTCGTCGAGACGATTAAAAATTGTATAATTTTCCAACGGCATACGTTTCGATCTCTCGTAATACGCGCGACGAACGAGGAATTGTTTTAATCGTTTATTTACGAGAAATTGTTTAATATCGCTGAGTAGTGAAACCTAGAACGGTGGAGTTTGAGAGAAAACGGAACCTTTAATAACGCGATAATTACTGGCAACGATGACAGGATATTATACCCTCTCAGAGAAAAGTAGAAGGAATCGAAAGCATTAGAAGCAGCGGGTATTTTTGTCTCGTCTTAATCTACTTCGACGTTAACCCTTGCCCGTGATCGCCCATTAAGCCTCGCAACGATTAGATTGTTCGAAACCCAAGCGTCCAACGGAAGAAAGGAATGCATCTTCGGTGTTTCACTTTGACGCTTCAATGAGAAAAGATACGCGTACTCTTACTAACAAACGTAAAAACGTAATAATACAAATATACGAAACATGCAAATCAGACCTGGTTATCCAGCTTGTCGTATCTAATTCGACGATTCGAGCGTTCGTCGATCGACGTACTCTTTGGATAATGTCAATTCTAATTAGAATGTCCGGGAATCGAGTATTTCTTCATTCATCGACGAAACGTCGTTCGATGATATCGGATTATGATACAAAGCGGGAATAAAACGCCATTCGTCGTTAAAATCCCAGCAGGTCTTTACGAAAACTCCTTTAGAAAAATGAAACTCATACTTAAACGTATCGAACAACGTTTCCACTCTATCCTCGTTGAAGATCTTCGAGACAGTTTCTCGTAACATTTTGCCTCGCTGCTTGAGCTTGCCCGTCGTTCCAGAAGATTTTTAACTCGACAGCCCGTAGCGAATGGGTTTCTGGCACTCGATACACCGTGACTAATCGAGGAAGGTGTCCATGGAAGTTCTTGGGATAGGTCTCGACCGGTGACTCGCGGCGTTTTCTGCCGCACAACGTTCCCTACTATGCGATTATATTCAAAACTCCTTTCGTTTTGGTTACGGTGGATCCTCCGGCATTCGATACGCCCATTTTCGTACAAGGCTCGGGATTAGCCCCTTAACGCTCGAGTTCGCGTCCCGCACAGCTACGACCCAGTGATTCGAAATACGCATGCCCGTTTCATACGCTCTTAGCAGCGATTCAGTTCGCCGATTGGATCGAAAAGAATGTAAACGTTAAAGTGGTTACAACGTGTCTCGAACACGAAGGTATCTATCTAGTTAGCGGACCAAATCGATCTCGGCTCCGCCGCCGGAGTCGATCCTCGACCTGTTTCGATTAGATCGGCCGAGTCATCGGCGATTCATCGATAATCGATCCCGACAGTGGGCCCATTTATTTCATCTCGTGACAATGACGCGATGGTTCCTTTCGATCCACTTAAACGTACGTTGTAATCTTTTTTTCTTCTCGTATTCTCTCATTGTTCCTACGATGCATCCCTGCGTCTCTTATTACCATACCTTTGGACAACTTTGCCTATAAACTCGATCCACTCGCTTATGAAACAAAGGGACAGATCTGTCCGTCATCCGCCGTAACATTATCTACCAGGCGAATTGGTAGATCCTAATCTCCGATCAAATCGTTCCAAACTCCATACCTCGACGCTGTAGCTTCGAGCGATCATAAACCGATCCAACCGCGATACATTCGTCCGCAAGATCGAACGAATATCTTCGTTCCTAACCACCGTATCTGTGACTAATTTCGCGTTTAAACCCGATTCATGTCGCGGTCGAGCGCGGTACGCTCGTCCACGAAACAAATTTCGGACAAATCTCTGCAACATCGCACGGTATCCGAAGAAACGCGATAAAACGGGGCCGAACGAATTCGTATCGCCGATGAAACGGAGCGCAGGAGGAGGCGCGAGGGCCGCGATACGGGAAAGCCACGGGGATTCGATAAACCTCGCCATAAATACGGGAATTAGATAGGAAGCGATACAGTTTGCGCGCGTGCAAGGTACCTGCGAGCTATCCGCTAAATAACGCGGCTCGGTGGGAACAGGTCGGCCCACGTGTCACACGCACGCACCGGACCACTTAGTAAGTCCTTAATCCTTATCTATGCGTATCGCACATATGCAATGCAAAGTGGACACGCATATTGACCGCGCGAGAGAGGGATCAGTCGACTTATCGGCGGAGATAAATGCGGCTTTGCGTGGAGGCCGCTGCTCGAAAAAGCACGTGCTTGCGACACAACGTTTCGTTCTCTTCGTTCCGTCTCTGTACCCTTACGGACAACTCTTCCCTTCTCGCGAGTCCCGTTTAATTTCTCTCAGCGAGATCGGACGCGTGGGCGTTCGCCATCGTCGTGTGCGATCGCTGGGTTACCGCCGCGATAAGCTAGACTTATCGCGTACGGTGGGTGTCGAAGCGACCGGCCGAATCCAAACGATTTTCGTGGCGTCTCCGACCATCCACTCGGTAACTTTCCTTTTGCTTGTTTCAATTAAAAGTTCCGTCAGCATCGAAGTTTGCGTTTCGCTCGCGTTCACACTACAGGGCGCACCACTATCGCCTAATCACGTCCGACTCGTTGTATGACATTGATAACTATCGTTCGTTTACAGCGATAATTAGGCCGCGAATTCTTACGTTTACGAATCTAATATTAAAGAAACGCGAAGATACTTCTTGGAACGTTCAATTTCGATTAAACATCTTCGCGAAGGAGAACGGATCGACGAAATTTATTCGATGCTCGTCGAGTAAATTCTAATTAAAAAGCCGCGTATCAGGTTGTAATTGCGAATTCTATCGATGCAACGGAGATACACCGTTTCCAGTATGGGGTAGAGTCCTTTTATCAACGCGATTCTGCTGTAATACTTGCTGTGTAATACTTGCGCGGCTATGAGGTGTGAATATACAAGGTGGCATTTTCAATTTAAATACTATCCGATATCTGTTAGAAGCAGCAGAGAAACGCCTATTTTAATATATATATATATATATATATATATTTATAGACGGCGAATAATCCGTTTTCAAATATACGATAAAGTATGCGCATTAAAATACACGATATTTTTTAGGATTTACGGGTTTTCGCTTACGTTCGAAACGATGCTTCTACCCAATATATGCAAACTAGTAGGACACGTTCGGTTAAGAATTTCTCAGCAACAACGCGGTGTCCAAGTCGCAATTAGTCGCAGCGCGTGAATATCCTGCAGAGTGGCCATACACCGGTGTAAAATTAGCACCTTGTACCTCCATAAAGACACCATGGTCGCGTGTTTGCGAACAACAGGCAAAAATCGGATTAATCATCGACGAGTCGATGTTCGAGAAACGCGTTGCGGGTCGTAAAATGCGAGGAAAAAAAAGAGAGACGTATTTTATCGTGTATCGTGGTAACAGGAACTTTCGAGGCCTCCCTCGTTCTTTGGTGCATCCGCCATCAGCAGGTTAATTTAATTCGTATTCAATGCTAATGGAAGGTGAACTGCTCGTGATTCTTCGTACGTGTCAGCCTACCTACGCCATTCTCTTGCTCTCCTGTCTGTCAAGACGCTCTAGTCTTTGGAACGTACGTCCACTTACGAGGGTGGAAAGAATCGGCTTTCTTCATTTGCATACGTAAGTTGGAAACACTTGGACCGCACAAGTTATTAAGATTATTTATCTGTATTTTTTAAACGTCCAGCGTCGACTCATTGCGCGCAAATCTTTTTACGTTAAACGTTCCTTCGTATACTATTTTTGCTCAAGCAGAATTGCTTTTTATTGCCACTAATAATCGATAAAAAACGATTCTTTCGACGGTTCAAAAACCGAGTCTTGGCATATTTCCCTGTAATATCGTTAACGTTAACGATAAGATTTATAGCATGGAAAATGAGATAAAAAGCGATTGCCACTGTACTTGAATCCTTCGTTAACCGTAACTATTCGCAATTTTTCAATTTCTCACATGTTTGTGGGTTATTTTATAAAAACGCATAATTAGAAAGAAAAAAGAGAAAGGGCAGAAGGGTAAAACATATTTCGTCACGCAAACCCAATATATTGAACGAAAACGTTTCGACGTTTTCCTAAAATTCGTTCGAGAAACTGAATGTTTCTCGACAGGGCCGGGTTATTTATGCCAACGACCGATCTCGTCGAGGTAGAGCCGCGGAATGAGAGAAACTTGTCGAACGTCCGCGTTACGATCTTGGACAAATTTTGACCACGAGCAGCCGAGTTATTACCGGGCAAGAACGGTTCGTAACGTGTCCACAGAAGGGACCGAGCATTTCCAGCCCGTCCGGTGCTAATTAAAAGGATCCAACGACCACCTCGAGCTCGGTCAGATAAGATCGGCGTTGACGCGCCGGAAACGAAAGCTCGCCCGAAAACGTTTCGCTCGCTTTCTCCCCCACCAGGTGAGATATTTTGCACCGGCTGCGTTTCCACGATTCTTCCTCCAGGTTGTCATCGTCTCGAATGGTCTGTCGATCATGGCCTACAGAGTCTGCGAGTTACGGTGGGTGTCGAAGAATAGAAGAAAAATGAGTATAATCGCTGAAATATCGAATGTTCTGTTCCTTATGGCGTGAAAAGGCCGATGATTTAAAAGCGTTTCTTTCGACGAAGAGGCGTAGGCTTCGACGATCAATTACGCAGATTAGTCAGACACGTTTCGTCTCGTAATTTTATTAGTTGGTCGATCTCTCTTTCGTATTGTATTCTATCCCAGTCCATCGGAGGACACTCGCTCGCAGCATTGCTCTAGCGACAAGATTACGAGTTAACTCGATCTTTCGAATTTGGAAAATCTGTTTGCAAACGCGTTATATATCGATAAGCGAAAAAAACGCGGGACGTACAACAAGAGGACGTAAAAGCGTCGTTACAGAAAATACGTACGTCCGCAATTCCAAAACGTGCATACATCTGAAAATTACATCGTCTTTGTAGATTCGATTATTCAAATAGCTGACACACGGCCAGGAAAATTACGAATCGGCCATTGAAAGAACGGATTCATAAAATCCAGCTCGGACGTCGACTTAAACTGGCCGGTAAAATAATTCAATGATTTTCTCCAAAATCCCCTCTAAACCATTTCTCAGAAAGGAATATCTTTATCTTTCCTTTGCTCCGAGATTAAAATTCAAACCTGTCGCAGAAAACAGACGCAGTGAAAGCAATAAAACACATCGGCGTAGTATGCAGGAGGAGCGTAGGACCAAAAGTCGAAGGAGGTGGAAAGCCGGGTGAACAGGTGAAGCTGACGTTCCACGAACAAACCGTGGACCCGGTACATAACTGGTCCCAGAGAAAGGAAGCGGTTCGCATAAATTCGCGATATTATCTTGGTATCGCGAGGGGGTTATCCTTCATCCCGCATGGAACGCGGGCCACGGATTCCCACGCACGTAGACCTCGTCCAATTTCGAAATTTCGGGGTCGACCAGGTTAAATGTTAACACGGGAATTATGCTAATTTTTCGGCAGCGGCCGGTCATCGGGACATTCGTCATCCGCCGCAGGCCGCGGTTCTCTGCTCGCTTTCTGCGGTCGGCCACGATTATGCGAACGTACGAAGGTGGTCCACGCCGAACAGCGACGTATTTGAAAGTCTAATTCTACTTTTTCTTTGTATTTTCCTTTCCTCTCCGCCCCTCGTTCCTTCGCCGATCTTTTTCTCTCGTCGTAGCTTTTTGTTCGCGAATCTCGTAGCACGATCGTCGTTGATCTTTCAGATTTCGTCCGATATACGCAATACCGCTACGATCGAGTCTCCCATCGCAGGATCGATAGAAAGATAAAGAAAGAAAACAAACTATCCGTTTGTTCCAATACTTAAAGATCCCTCGTTTCAACGATTATCGAATTACTTACTAATAAATTTCTTACAATTTTTTGGGAAGCTTATATAGTTTTACGTACGCGGATCTCTTCGTAAGAAAAGCGATCAGCAGACGGTGTAATAGAATATTCCTATACGTCGATGCGGAGCGTCCGATTAGTTGGTTTTTATTACAGTTTGATCGAAACGATCAAGTACTCGAGATGAAAGATGGGACGTAATCGAGACGAAACGTTTGACCGTATAATGGTTAGGATCGATCGCATTGGTTCAGTATGTTATTAAGAAACATTGGTAATTTTAGTTTCTAATCAACAGGCGGTAGATAACACCGTTCGATCGTGCTAACAGTATACAAATAACGAAGGAAATCAATTTCCTGCTGGAAATTGGCGACTTGTTTTCAATTTCGTGATATTATACGTAATTCCTTTTACTTTGTAATTATACGACTAACTACGTGTATGTTGATGATTTTTCTATCAGCGTAATAGAGGAAAGTTATTAAATACGTGTAATTATATAGATGTCTTTATCAAACGAAAGAAAATGCGCGTATAAAGAGGAAAGAAATAAATTTGTTGTTTGCAACGTGACGATAAATTTTATAATAATCCACTTTCTAGTATCATAATCCTGGAACAACTTACGTTCTATATTCTCGATTTACATCGTTACGACGATAAAATACGTACACAAGAAATTTTTGTCCAGTTTCTATGCAACGCTCGTTCGTTTCATAAAAATGTATATATCAAGTTTTTATCTTTCCAACAAAGTCGAATATGGCGATTCTTCGTTATGCATAACTATATACTTAATACTATATGTTCTATGCGTAAAACTATAGAGTCGATTAAGCGATATCGTCATGATTCTCGATTAAAATACGATGATACGCGCGGAAGCAAAATTTACGACTGACCCTAGCATCGCTAAAACACGTTACGTAATACGTTTCACGATTAGTCACTACAAAGATATAGACTTCTGTGCACGTCTCAAGTCGTCCAAAAATCAACTGAATCGAGTATAAATTAACGATAAAGCCAACCTTTAAAACTCGTATATTACATTGCGCGACTAACTCCACACAAAACAGACGAATAAAAAAGCTCGTTAATTCCTAAGAACCTACTCCGCCAGTTGCATAATTAGATGCATCGAATAATGACATAATGCCATAAATGGCATAAGCGACTTTTTCTATTATTAACGCGAATCGTGGTGTCCGCCCACGCGTCTCCTAAATCCGATCGCTAATCAGAGGGGAAAGGTGAATCGGAGGCTGGAATAGAGAAATCTACAAAGGACGTACAACACTCCTACTCGCTTAGCGCGCAAGATGTCGCGAGCGTTCGCCGGAAATTCATAACTTAGCATCAACCGGGCGAAAGAGGGTTAATCGGCAAAAATATGAGACGAGCTTTGTCACGGTTGGCCCAGCCAACGCGACGCGCCATAGCTGAAATATAATTTCGTGGATTAGCACGAGGAACGGGTTTGGAAATTTACGTCGGAAATCGCGCGGCCACAATAACGTCCGACACGCCCCCGGATCACGCTTCGGGCGATCTGTAAATTACGATACTTCGGAAAGTTGCTCTCGAGGTATTTAGAACATCTTCTTGGATCAGAGTCGCGTATTTCGATTAGTAATTAATAAATCGTGCATCTTTGTGCATTTTTATAGGAAATTTCTTATCTCGTAAGCGATTCGTCGAATTTTAATCGGACCATGAGTATAGATTTCTGAGAATTCTTTTTTGGCAGGTTTGTTTGCTTTTGTAGGGCTTTTATCGGAGTTGGCGAAATCAAATTATCGAACAAATACGATTTGTAATTATACAAATTAGCTTTAGCTACCTTTACCTTTACAAATTGCTGCCAACTGCCTTTACGGTAGTATTATTGCTCGACTTAAATGGCTCTCCGATTCGTTTCCTCCTTTAGATGGTACGCTTTTATAAGCTCTCAAAGATTCGACCGGGAAAAGCAAGGTATTCGCGCGAGCCTCGTGAATCATCACCGATGTTCTGCGAGACCCTCTTCAAAGACCCAGTGCCCCAGAGCGTCCGAAACGCAGCTGATTCGCGTTTTCTTCTGGGTCTCTATTTATACGCTGCTTCGATAATTCAGCAAAGGTTGCCCGGTTTACTTACATTCTATGGGAATCGATAAATCACGAGAGAATCATTTCCTTTCTCCGAGCATCAATTTTTTCCTCTCCGACCTCTTACGTTTCGTAGATCGATTTTACGATCTTAAAGGTTAAACATTAAAATTATTATTACTCGTAAAAAAATTGCGGAAAAAAATATTGCAAGCGAATTTCAACGTGCCAGCACTGAAAGACAAAGTTTCGAAAGCGAGTGCGAAAAGATAAAAGATAAAACGAAACGTTGTCAAAATATTCCTTTCGAAAAGGACGATAAGACTGTTCGGGAAATATCGTGCCAAGCGTTCTCTCCGAATCGAAGAAAGAACAAATTACGAACGAATGCGGCAACGGAGAAGAGAACGAGAGAAAAGTAGCGCAGAGAGGCGAAAGAAAGAGAACCGAAGAGACCTTGGAGCGTTGAAAAGACTCTGCAAAGTGCGTGCTCCCCTCCCGGATGGGCGTTTCTTTATATCGGTCATAGGTGGGGGTGGGTGGGTGGATGGGTGGCATCGAGAGGAAGAGAGGGTACCGATTCAATTTATGCTCCGACAATGTGGCTTTGTCTCGCCAAATTATCATACATGAACCGACGTGCATAATCCTCGGTTGGCTTGCCGCGCATTATCATATCATAGACGCGCGTTTAAGTACCGGTTCCCCGGCTTCGTCCCCCTGGTATTAACGCGAGAGGCGCCTGTGCTTACGTGGTCAGGAAAAGACCGTCGTCTTCACGGGATCGTTTCGTCGATTAAACGCCTCAATGGAACGATTTCGCGGTCTGTCTGGCTCGGTGTCTGCCCGCCAGCCAGCCAGCCAGCCAGCCAGCCAGCCAGCCATCCCGATGACGAGACGATCGAGAATATCGTTTCTACCTTGCCTCGATTCGCCACGAGGTAACCGTGAGACGCTTGTTCGCCAGCTTCGTTCATGGTTCGTTTGGACGTTAGCCGGAGAGTTAGGCTGATTTATGTCGCTGCTTGAATTATGTCGGTGAACCGATTCGAGTCGGATCGGGATAAGGGCCAAGGTTCCTTGGCTTTTCCGTTAATACCTCGCTGACGCGGTATGGGATTATACGTGGACGGAGTAAGCATATATCGTCAACGATATTTCATAGTCGTTTTTTTTTTTTTTTTTTTTTTTGGTAATTTTAATAGTTTTATCGCGTAACATCGGGGACGGTGATTTTTCATGGTTCGATAGATATTAGATCGCATTGTAGATAGCGAGTTTCGATCGTTTTATAATATCGCGTTACATCCATGGTAGTAGCTCGGTGATATCGCTGATGTAGTAGAGAAAAGGGGACATGTTTTTACGTTAAGAGGATCTTTGGATGCAAATGTATTTTGAAATTCCAGTCTGGTTTTAAATTAGATTTCTTTTATCGTAATTCGCGTGGGTCATTCTCAGCACCGGATGACATAATTACACGGCAACGATAGCGGTATCGTAGTAAATAGTAATAGTAATTAGTAATAGTAATTTTAATTCAAACGGTCGTATCAAACTGTAGCTACGAAAACTCGTAGAATAAAAGTTTCTTTAAGAACGTTGGAACAAGTGCTGGAATATGCGAATACGTATAATGTCATCACTCTGTAGGTAAATATGCACGGTATGTAAATATCATCGCTGCGATCGAAATTATCTGTGACATATATCGTTACTTGCCAGGACGTGTTAAGTTTTACGTCTTACCGATAACGCGAAGGGAAGCAAAGTTTCATGAGATATGTGACACACGAACAGCATCGGTTTAGATGCACGTTGCACCGCGGCTTCGGATTAGTACCCACGAGGTATTACCGGTCTGGTCACGCTCGAGAATAATGTTTCATGCGAGTGGTACCGATTCAGGATAGCACGATGATTGTGCTAACACGCGCATGCAGATTTATAGCGTCTCTAATCGTCTACAAAAGCTGCAACAAGATAAATAGTCATTACGCTGTTCCTTTTGCCCCTTGTTCCTATACGATCGATAAACTTCGATTCCCATTGATTTCGGTATAAATTATCGCATTTATCATCGAAGAATACCGAGGAAAACGCAGGCAAATTGAATATCGAAGAGTACTTACGTATCTTTCTTATATCGGTGAAACGAGAGAGAGAACGAAGAAAGAGTCTCTGACTAAACTACTAGACATCTTTCAAGCGATTAAGGAAGAAGATAATATTGGTTAGATAATCGATTCGTAGGAAATCGAAATAAACTTTTAACGTGTTTCTTCGTTTAATCGAAACGCAGATTCAAAGCTACAACGAAACACATTTTACGTTTTCTACGGCCACTGTCTTTTTCCATAGTTGGCGAATCTTAATCCTGACACGCATACCGATGACATTTGGCAATAGAGGTAAAACGTTTTCCAACGTGCCAGTTATGTACGCTACACTGTAAATTCAAATGTATCTATACTAGCGTGTAAAAGATGCGAGTAAACTGTTATTTATTTTAGAAATGTTCGAGAACATCTCGGTTAGTCGGACCCGGCTACCAAGGAAAATAGGATTTCTCTAAAATGTCGAAATACCCGACTAGTTTTGCCCTACGGGTATGCGCACACCTTTCTCGCTACACTCTACTGGAAGGAGAAACAGAAAAGATGACGCGCGATGCATCGTAGGAAGGATCATTTATCATTTCAAACGTTGCCACATATCGTTGGAACGCAGAGAAACATAATGTTAACAAGTCGCACTTTAATGTTTCGTTACGTTCCTCGCACGCGATCGAGTATACGCCGTCGCAACGCGTTAATATCTCGTCACCACTCGACGAAACCACGGTCACACTTTGAGAATAAATTTCTATTAAAGAACAGCACCGGAGCCGAGATAATTACGAGCATCGACGGCCTGCAAACAAGATAACTTACAAGCCTGTCGGTCGATCTCGATCGATCGATCACGATCCCACCGTGAAACGCTATAGCAATCGCGCGTTCCTTCGACGCTACGTTAGGGCCAACCTGATGTATCGTCGCGTTCGATTTTATTCGAAAGAACGTTTGCACGCGCGCATTGAAAAACTTCATCGATACGTAGCTTTGCCTTACTAATTTCTTCTTCACCGTACGACTCGTTCAAGGCGCAAATAATTTCCACGTACCGAGAGCCAACGCGCCTAGACGACTCTCGCTAAAGGGGTTCATTTTTCCATCGTAAACAATCACTTTGCGGCAAAAGCAATAAAAATACCTTGCGCCACAGCCAGAGAGTTAATCGCACAACGTGATTACTGCACCTCGAGGGGCCTCGAGACCGATGAGATGACTCTTCCAGCGACCGCTTATTTCGCGTCCAGACCCTCATCGCGCATAATTACTCGCTTTTATCGCAACCAGAAGGAATTTCTCTTCTACGAATCATCCAAAAAATTGTTCCTTTTCACTGACAGCGGGTATAACGCTGCTCTTTTCTCTCTCTCTCTCTCTTTTTTTTAAATTAATTATCGCACAATCATACAGCGCGAAATAACGAAGCCAACGATACTCGGTTTTGGCAGCCAGTATCGTTGATTTTTCGATTTCGATGTCAGTTGGTAGATAAGATAGGAAGTACAATTTTTTTGGTTAAGAGCTACAAGTTTCTTGGATACAAGCTGTCGATATTTTCGAGACGTTCAATAAGATACGAACCCGTGACTGATAGCGTGTTCTTTTCCCGTAGTCTTCGTATTTAGCGTTAGAGTCACGGTTCCCCTCGCTCTCGAAAAACTTCGAAGTCTAAAATGCTGCGACTAGCAAGACATTGTCGACAGATGCTTCTTTTCGTACCAGATATTCGAATTCTATCGGAAAAGTACCACCGTTTCTCTATATTTTACGATCTTTTCTTTTTATCGAAGAACGATCCTTGTCTCTTTTGCCCGGCAACAAGAAAACTCAAACCAAGCGACGGAATAAAAGAAAGAAAGCAAACAGGAAAAAAGAGCGAAACCCACACCTATAGCTCGATACCTATACCCATGCCATTCCTCGTGGAATTAATCGCAGAAAACGTAATCAGCCTGAATCACGGAGGTGGCGTACGGATGAAACGCGCGAGACGTCACGAAATCGAGGCTCGAATTTGCATATTTCCGTGCTGGTTCCGCGTTGGATCGCGTGCTACGCGAGGCGGTA
Source organism: Bombus affinis (assembly GCF_024516045.1). NCBI lineage: Eukaryota > Metazoa > Arthropoda > Insecta > Hymenoptera > Apidae > Bombus > Bombus affinis. The sequence continues at coordinate 11,657,188 of NC_066354.1, forward strand.
CGTCAACAGAGAGGAGATTTCTCAATCGAAGCGGGGCGTATCGCGCGAGGACGACGAGAGGCTTGAAAATCCGACGCATTGACAGGATAATTACACGCACGTAGGCTGGCCGCTTGTCCGTTCCATCCCGTTCGTTGCGTTCATTCGTCTGTCAGCCGTGGAGAACGAAAAACATGGAGGGAATAAGGTGAGAAGAGAAGAAGACGGGAGAAAGAGGAAGAGAAAGAGGTTAGAGAATACAGCGAAATAAAGACGGTAAGAGAAGGAAAGAGAGAAAGGGAGAGAGAAAAAGAGAGGCGCGCTTGGTAGCTTGGACGACCGAGCCGAGCTACCGGTGGATCAGCCAGCGGCCACCCACGATGTTGATCATCGCCGAAGATCGACCGAACCTCGCGCCGACGTTCCACCGTATTTTCATTTGCATAATGGAAATTGCGCGGCTCGCCGCCACCAACCGCTACGTTTCCGCGGGACCCGATAATTTAAAGGATATTCCCAAGGTGTTCCGTCCGATGAGTTTATCTTCAACGCGTCGTTTGCGCTAATCGACCCAACTGACGAGAATCGAATGGAGACGTCGAGCGAGGCTCTATAGCACGCTTCGGTCAAAGTCGAATCAACGGTCAAGTACGGTTCTATGGTGCGATTCGATTGTTTTAGGCTGTGCGATGTAATCGGCATCGAGTAGTTGTACGCCGATTTTTTGATTAAAAAAAAAAAAGGTCGTATTACATCCTTGTTACTTCTTCCGTTTCCATAAAATTGCCAAAAACTTATTTACCTTCTTCGGCTGCTCTCCTCCCTCGATCGAGTATTCGTATAACATAAAACGATTTAAAATCCACGACTTCCTCGAACTTGTCAGAAGCGAGTCGTTTAACGAACATCGACGGGATTAACCGACAGTTTACAGTCTATCGCGTTAGGCGCGCTGGTTTTTACAAATTTAATCGGTATGAATCAACGTTACGTTCAAGGTATAATAACTTAGCTTTATCATCGGAGGTTGGAGCACGTGGATAATGCCGCAGGGGGAAAAGAAGTTAATGCGAATTTATCGCGACTGATCTGACTATTAACTCGGAACATTATGGGACGTAAGTGGCTGCGCCGTATGGGAACTGTGTAGCTCGTTGTTGGCATATGTTGCGGCCAAGAAAAGGGGAAATGAGCGTGCAGTTGCGGCTTAACACGCTCCACAGAATGTAATATCTACTTTTTCGCACGCAGTCTATTTATTATCGTATAAAATACTTTAATGCGGTAAGATTTCTGATCATCGATATCGCTGCCTTAAGGAAGTGTGTGGGGTTCGACGAGGCTTAATGGGGGAGGAGCAAGCTGTAATTGATACCAACGTACAAGAATGAGCTTACTAAGTTTCCAAGAAGCCACTTAGAACGCTAATTTGTTTACTTTTTTGTTTGTTCGCTCGCTGTGTTTCAGTGGATCGAGCCCTTAGAAGTATCGATTCGATAGAAAAATTATTTACGACACCGTAAACGACTATGCATTCTCTATAGCGATGGTATAATTCATTCTTTCCGCAGTCTCGCACAATTAGTTCTTTCCACGTAGATAACTCTTGCGTGTTAGTTTCCGCAATAATAAATCTCAATTTCTTTCTAATCGATTCGTTCGGCTAGGCTTGCAAATAATCGCGTTGCAAATTACGTACATTTACTCTGTGCTTTTTGTACGTGCACTCGCTCCTTTCTATGCGAAGGACGACAGTACCGGACCCGGCAATCATCGATATTCGTCGTAACGAGACCACAGGAGCGGGTGTCCGGTTTAAAAAATCGTGCAGACACGCGTTTCCACGTGTCCCGAGAGCTTTCGCTTTCTCCGGGTGATCTTTCAGCCTGCCCACGCGTGCTCGTCCGAGAACGATAAAGGACAGTCACGAATCCGCCAGCCAATTCGAATCGGCATAATTTAACCGCGTATAATGTCTCCACGGCCATCGGAACGCTTTGATTTAAGCGGTTCGTTAAAATCACGCCTTTCCTCGTGCTCTGTATAATAGGTGGAGGCGACGTAACGAGTTCGTAAAATAAAGCGTTAATTAGCGTTTGTCTTTCTTCGGACGGACCAAAGAATAATCGAACGTCTCTAATTTCTGCTCGATACGTTTCCATTTTCTTTGGCGAAATATTCATTTTGTTGCAAAATTGCTACAAGCGTATCTGTTAATTGTGCGATTAAAGGCGCTACGTTTAATCGACCGAAATTGACGTATAAGTACCGTCCATCGTAAAAGTACCGTTTAATAAAATTTCAATTTGATTATCCCGTGCAAAGTGCAAAGTTCGATGTAAATACGTGGAAGCTTACTTGCCTCGAATAATCCTATTACACTTGCAGTGGTGGAAAATTGTAAATTAACTTTATCGACCAACTTTACGACCTCGCTGTATCATTTCCACCTACTGTACACGAGTACACCTATAAGAAGGCTCGTGCTACCGTGTTTTATTCGCTGTCCCGCATATTACGTCGCCGCCGCATTCGTCATCGAGCCAATTTTAATAAATAACCGCCATATTATCAGCGAGTTCCACGAAACTCGCGCGAGAATAAATCTGACTCTACGTAAAAGCGGCGGTGTAACGTTCAGGGTACACGGGCTGCTTAAGACATCGACGGTGTTCCTGTCAGGGCATAATAATAGCCGGCAATCCGTTAATCCGTCAGTTAGTTGGTTGTCGCGAGTCTCGTTCCAGACGAGGCAAAATTTCTTCGGTTCGGTTCGGGTTCACGCGGTTTCGACTAACGTTCCGTGCTTCTTATTTAAAATAAAAATACGCGACGATCTTTCCAAATAGCTATGCGTATAAATCCTCCTAGCAGCTACGTAACGATACGAATTCTTCCAAAAAGGTCGGCATCCTTCTCCGATAGACTCGGAACTCTGAAACCTGGACCTCACGAATCCACGGTCGAGGAAGATCAATGGTGGACGGTACATCATACCTAAGATGGTCTCTGCTCGGTAGATGGTCGATCAGAAAGTTGTGGAAACCGGGGCTACTCGGTGAGGTCGACACGCAAACACGTGTACCACGGTGGTGGCCGTGTCCGGGTGGCGCGAAGCGTGAGAAGAGCGGCCGCGTGGAACACGGAACTATTCGTGGCGCGTTATAAATTCGGCGAGGACTACGGAGGCTGGGCCGATCCGGGTCCGCGTGTCCACGCGGTAGACCATAGCCCGTGGAACAGGGTCCCGTGTAGCCACGTCGGCGGACATCGACGATTCCACGCCCTATAAATACGCATAAATATTCCCATAAATCCCGTGTACCATCGCGTTACACGCGTTCACGAGAGAAGGTCCCAAGAAGATCGCGGCCTCGTTCTGCTGCGAACAGGCTGGTATCAAAGGAAACGAAAAAGGGAGGGCGAGAAAGGAGGGGAAGGGAGAAGAAAAGAGAGGAGGAGAATCGTGTGCAGAGCACAGCGCGTTCAGTGTGTATATCATATATGGAATAAATTACGCTTAACGTACGTACTGGCCGGCCGAGCCAGTTGGATTTATACACTCGGCCGACTTTCTGTGTATTCCCGATGTAATCGAGCGTTTAGCGCGCGATTCATGGCTCTCATTGATCGCCGCTCCGACCACGACATGTACGAAATTTGCATTTTTATAGGAGACGTAGAGTCGCGCGCGAGAAACTTTGACTATGTGGATTTTTCGTTCTGTACGATTCTCGAACGATGTTTAAAAAAATGTTTCGATCAACGTTATCGGGATTTGTTTATTGCACCGTTACCTTCCGATTGTCTCGCTCTTATACTCGATATTGATTGACATTTTTCTTGATATCGTTTTTGCTTTTCGATTATCGTAATACTTTGAATACTGATCTTAACCATTTTACGCTCGATACCGTGTATCTGTAACGTCGTATTTTTACAGATTATTAGTCAGATAAGCGGATCTATTCTACACCAATAAAAATTCATGCTCGTCCGATAAAATCTTCTCTTTCGTCTCGGTTAAATCTTCGATCCACTTTTTGCCACGTAAAATACGACGCAAAAAGATCGAAGAAATAACGGGGCACGATTAATTTAAGATTAATCATTCCGCCGTGGAATGCAGCGTGGCGACGATTATTAATTCGTGCAACGTTCCACGAGAACAACACGCAGACGGACAGACGGTCCAGTCCGTTCCGTAGAAATGACTCATGTGAATAACTCGGTGAGTCTTGATAGCGATCAGCTCGTTAAAGTCCTGTAGCAGGGGCCGAAAATACGGTTTTACCGGACAATGCGAGCCGTGCACCGGGAAAACGTGCGAGCAGCTGAGCAGCACCCAAGAGCGAGAGAATGAGAACGAACCGGTCAGAGGTGGATAAATAGAACAAACTGCTGCTAGGCCGCGTAGCACGGGTCAAGAGTACGATGCGATGGAAAAAAATAATTGCGCGTCTCGCGGTTGGTTCTTTGGAAACTAACGGATTCGTCGAGAGTAACGTATGGAATTTTGTCCACTTTTCCTACGTAGATAAAGTTGCGCGTTGGCTCTGTATCATTCTATATGATTCGATATATGACTCTACGGTCGGATCATTTATTTCGATATTATTATTTTTGATATTATTCCGAGAACGTAATTCTATTTGAAAGGAAGTAGTAGATTATGTTGTAAATTGTTACCTTTTGAATATTATATATTATTATCATACATACATTATAGAATTGTAGGATTTTTATTTATCATTTATTTGATATTGAACTAAATACAATAACGTGCTATAATTAAGACAACTAAATAGTTAACTTACGACTCTCGTCACCACGGTTCCAACGCTCTGTTTCGCGCGAACCACGCTCTCGACAACGCAATTCACACTCTCTGACTTCTCAACTCACACCGACTGTTAATTCGTCTTTCTCCCTTAGCATCCCTTTGTCTTTTCTCATAGCCCCACCACGCACGTGTTCCGCAACCGTTCGTGGCCAGGATCACGTAGGCCTTTTTTCCGCGTAACTGTTTGATCGAAGAGCCGACGATACGTCGATGGGCCTGTCGGCACTTGGGCTTTCTCCACATCGTTTATGGTTCACCCGATATCTCTTAGGCCTTTCGTCCACGATACTACAGAATATATAATACGTTCATATGCGATTATGTTCTATATATGTTACGCTATATCCAAAATACCCCGTGTTAATAGTCGCTATATTAAAATGGATTCGATGACAAGCGATCAAAGTACGGTACCAAGGTAAAAACATTTAAAAAAGCAATTTGTATGTCGAATAACGAGAGTCTTATCGTATGATAGATGGGATTAAAAACAGAGATGAGTATTTCTCTCCGTTTCGTTCGAAAGGATAATAGCAATTGTTTTTAAAATACGAAAGGGTGCAGTTCAGAGAAAGATAACCTGTGACATTTACGATAATGGGCTGTGCAGACTCGATAACTCCATCTTCGCTTTCCACCTTCCAAGCAGGCCAAACTCCGTTCCAAAAAACGAGAGAGCTTGCGTTGCTCGAAAAGTAACGCCTCGTCGCGGATCCGCTTCGGTCAGCTAAGGTTGTTTCGGCGCGTAACGATGAAATTATCGGGCCCGTAAATCATCGGTAGCGCCTCCCAGCTCGCGACACGCGTTTTATCCAACAGTTTCACGCCACTAGCAGCGGTGTCATTAAGTGTAATTAAACGCTACCATTCAGGGACTTTTGATATCGAGAGAGAGAAAGAGAGAGAGAGAGAGAGAGAGAGAGAGAGAGAGAGAGAGAGAACGAAATCCAGGAGAGAAACGAAACGCCGGAGAACCAGAGATCCTCGTCGGCTGAAAGGATCCTCGTGGGCGAACTTTCAATATTTTTCACAGCTCGGTATCGTCGCCGACTCGCCAGCCAGATAGTACAGGTGTCACTAATTACTCTGATAACACCGGCGCAGACCGCCTATCGGTTGCCTATCGTCTGCGAAATTAAGTGGTCGATATTTTTCTTTGGTAGCCCTCGATAGATTCTGCGCGAACAGAGGGCACAGCGCGAAACAGGATGTTAAGAGGCTGTTTTATCTACCGTGCAAGTTTATTCCTCGACGGCTTAGAGGAGCAGATTACGCGTCACCTCGAACACTGGCGTTCGCTTGATAGTTTCAGAGTTATGATTTTGGTGTTGAAGTAGATGGGAAGTAGTAGCTGAGACGTTTATGGCAGGTTGTTTTGGTGTGGGTTACGCGAGTGAATGATTTCAAAGCGTTATGCAAGGCACAGGACTGGTACAGGATTGACACAGGATAAAACGAAACTAATGATTACGGATTGGTATTCTATAAGCAAATTTTATAGATTACGAATCTTCCGATTACTATTCGTTCATAAAATTGTATTAATATTTTTGCGCGATAGACATTTTTAATTCGTAACTTGTAACTTGTCGATTCGCTAATAATATCGTTGTCTCATAACGATAACATTATTTTTATCATTTTCGATAATCATACGACGATATTAGCTAACGCAGCGTTTCGATCTCTTCGAATGTTTCGAACGAACGGATTCTTAACGCGCGATACACGCGAATATAAGCCGTTCATTCGCCAAGCCGGTTAACTCCACGAAACAAGAAGCAAAGGAAATGGACGAAATTATGTAAGAGAAGCCATCGATCAAGCGCTTCGATGCTAAAGTTTCAAAGCTTTCAAAAAGTAGAGTCGACCGCTGTTCGAGCAGGCACAAGAGGACGTAATAAAATGAAATAAATTTGTCACCGAGGAAGATGTCTTTCCGATAAATACAGGCCTCGATTAACCGAGATACTGCTACGATAATTGCCTGTATAGATCCTTTCGAACACCTGGAAATCGTCCTAATTCACGGTAACCACGGGTTCGCTAGGATACGAAGGAAAAAATATTCGATCGGCTAGAAATGGAGGCAGACTCGTTAATTATCCGACCGGAGGTGTGTACATATCGGGCCACAAATTAACATTATTTTATGGATGACAGGGAAATGGAAGAAGCGTTCTTTCTACGAACGAAAGAGCTCGTTAAGCCAGGTATCTTTAGGATCTGATCTTCGGCCAGGCAATACCGAAAATATCTTTGTAGAAAGGTCCTGACAAGCGGAGAGGTGGCGAAAATTTCAACCCTGGCGCCTGAAGATTTATCGAACGGCTTCCCTCGTTCAACTGCTCCTATGTGTGCGTTCGTTCGTACGACAGAGGGATACACGACGAGAACGCCGGAAAACAGAAACCTCGAACGGCACGAATAGCGGATGAGAAGTAACACGATCCAAGAGGATCTCTTCGGGAAAGTGTGGCAAGTGCGAAGCAACCGTGACCATTCGATTATTCGTGTTGACAAATTTTCATCTTTTCGTTCGTTCTGCTCGTCGATATTTATTTAATTTACAAATATATTTTGCATATTAGGAGTGAAATACATAGACTTCAGTGGATTATATCGATTAATTAGTAGATACTACGACAGATCTTAGTATGTCGGGTGTTGGCGGTATTTAAGGGATTTTAAGAAAAGCATAATTACGGAAACGTTGAAAATAAAAACTAAAGAAATAAAAAATATACGGAACAATCGTCTATGTAAAAAATAATGCCTGCATAATTGGCATAAAGTTAATTAGATTTGGCGGTCGACTAGACAGTCGCGTTTCATCGACGGTCGCCCGAGCATCCGATAGAATCTGTCGTAATGGACGGTGATAATTATAACGAGAGCGAAGATTATAACGATTACGTAGACGCGCAAGCATTCTTCAGCGAGGATAGTAATTAGGATAAGCAGACTGCTAGTCAGAGAGCAGAGCCGCTTGAATACGTTAAGGCGACTTTTGTCTCCGTCCATCGCACCGATGCTGCGCGATCAGCTGACGTCCTTTCCTCTCGAAGAAAAAATTGCGCTACTTTTTTCCTTTTAACGCATAATAAATTCATTCGTCGTTCAAACTGGTTCCACTCTGAAGCGTGCGCGTAATCTTCCGCGAATATTTAGAGACGCGTTTAAAACGGTTGAAAATTTAAATTATTTGTTTCACTTATATTACCCTTTTAAACGTTCGAAGCTTAGGGTTATTTTATTTTTAAGTATTTTCAGCCTTCGACTATTTTATCTTTCGATATTTCAAGCTTCGGATCATTTTGTTTCCAGATCTTTGAATCTTCGAGTTATCTTCTTTTTAGGTTCGCAGATAGAGCATAATTGAATGGCTGGTTTCGTATTTCCGTGGCGAGAACTTGACAAAATTGTACGATCTCGTTAAAATTGATTTTCATTATAATCGTACCGGTGTATGTTCGTGTCGTATGTTTCTTTACTTTTGTAACGTTTTAAATATTTAAGAAGCAAATACGTCGAACAGAAAAAGATCGTGAAAAAGAAGTAAATACGTAAATGAAACACAACATTATCGCACTTTACGACGTATCGCTCGGAGTTTATTCAATGGTATTTTATGTTTTAAAAATATTTAACGTCTCCGATATACTACTTTGCACATTCGATTACCCAAGATAGGCTATAAATTTAATTTTATAGTTATCGATGATTGAGCAGTTTTTCAGATAAATATAATTTACCTCTTGAGATAGTCAGGATTTTTCTCCCTTTATCAATCATCGATAATGATATTTAACTCGACCTTGTTTCCAAATATTTGTAAAAATCGACAGGCTGGTTGCAATTAATTTTGAACCGTTTTCACCGTAAAACGTCGTCAAAAGCCATCGATTAAATTATCAGCTTGCTTGTTTTTGCTTCGCTTTCGTTTTCATCTCTGTTTCATTTTTCTCGGTTAATTTTTATTTCAACGAAACCCCTGATTTTCAACGACGATACAGCTTCGCGTTGGATTCTTTGTGCTACATTGTATATACACTAACTCCCCCCCCCCCCCCCGCCTATCACAGTTTTTTCAACCTTTATTCTCCGTATTTTCTTCTCTTTTCATAGTAATTTCAGGCGAAGGGTACAATCTGCGCGTACCTCGTTCTCGCTAAGAATCGGTTCGCGATCGTCGTTTAATTATACACGATCATGTTCCGTCTATCGGCGTTAGCAATCACGGTTAAACGGTTTTTACGCGGCGTATATTTGCTTCTCTTTTAAGCTTGATCGCGAAATTACACCGTTTCGTAACCGATCTTATAAATAACACCATTTACTTTTCAATCTCATTAAGACCTCTTGGTTCGCGCGCATCGCCCCCTGCTACTTATATATTATTATTTCAATATCATTTAGCGTAAATAACCATCTTTTGCGTTCTGGACATTAATCTTCGATCGAAGCGTTCGAGTATCGTTGTTCCCCATTTTTTATGCGTGTAGCTTTTTTCTCCTTCGGTTAGGGTTTACAAGATCCGAGGGATTTCTCATAGAAGCGGGGCATTTTTCGATGCTCCACTTAGACGTCGTCGACTATCTCAACGCCTAGATCGAGAAACAAAAGTATAAATCAGTCTGCTAAACTCGAGTCTCCCGAATAAATTTGCCACTCTACTCGCGTCTAAGGAACGATTCACCACCCGGCAGATGCTTAAGCTCGTTCTTAAACTTACTCGTTCATCTCGCACGCTTGAAATTATTACGCTGGATCTCTCGATCTCTCGATACCTCGATCGAAAACGAAGACACGAATTTAACTAAAATTAAGTCTCCTGTATAAATCTTTGGTTGCAATTCTATCTGAGAAATGATCCACTTAACGGCTTAAACTCATTCTTAAAGCCGATCGTCCATCTTCCACGCTTGAAATTATTATCCGCGTATCTCGTCATTTCGATCGAGAACGAAAATACGACAATCCTTCTTCAAGCACATCCGCTAAGGAAAAAACCTATTTATTAGCAGCCGACACGTCAATTCAAACTGGCTCTGGTATCTCTACCATCGCATCTTTTCGATCGCTGACTCTATCGACCAGCGACGTTCCTCTTCTCCTATACAACCGTCTGCCCTCTAAGCTTCTGAACGTAACCGGCGAATCGGTTTCGAGTTCGACGCGTATTCGCCTCGTTGAAGTCCGTACGCGCGTGGATCGGTTAATAAAGACATAGATCGTGATCGTTGGTGAATCGAAGTGTGTCGTTCGGCGACGATCAACGCGGTCGGATACGAGATCGTAAATTGCTACAAGTTCTTCTTGTCCACGCTTCTAACAGCTGCCGATCGGACGCGATGATCCGCGTTTAATCGCTGTCCCGTCCATACGCTTTTGAACCGCCGAGTCTCTCGCCAGGGTTAACTACGATTCTAAAGAGTCGCTTACCTTGAAACCACGAAGAATCCGAGTGCGCTTCCGATGCAGAACATTCTAGCGATATTCATCGGGGTTCAACGTATTTATTAATTTTTCGTATTACTTTTTGCTGTAATACGATAATCGTGTTTATCGCGTGTAATGAAAATTATTTACTGTTCGAGACACGCTATTAAATATCCGCTATTCGTAAATTAAGTTCTTATTGAGATTCTTACTTAAAGTTTACTTTTTGCCTAACTATAATTTAACGTATTTTTTTCAGTTTTAAACTCGTGCCTTAAATAAAACCATACGGTAATTAATTCACGCTTAATTACTGTAGACAGCAAACAGGAGATCTCGCAGACCGCTAACGTTTATCGCAATATTACGCACGTACAAGCGCGGAATAAAAATCAAATTCATCAAATTGTTTTGCTTCGTACCGTAATAATCAAGAGATCTAGCCGAACGTTATGGACGCAAAATGTTCGTACGTAAAGATTCAAACGATAATAGTATCGCGTTGCTCAAAATATTCTGTTGGACGAATGTGTTTCGTTTCGCAGCAGTACGCACGATAGATAGGCACTGGCGTATTAGCGTTAAATTCGGAAGATAACCATACGCGATAACCCCGATCCATTCAAGCAAAACAGATCGAACTCAAGACCATTCAACGAGAAAAACGCGATCAGAATCTAATGTAATCTCGATCTAACAGCAACGAAAAGCTTGCGCGAGGGAAAGAACCCTAAAACGCATGCTAAAACATTCCGTTTCGACGAGGACGATTCGTTGCTTGCACAAAGTTCAAAGACAGCTCTCGTTCCAGCGTTGCGATACTATCGCGAAGAACCATCAAACAAGCGAACGAACCAATAAAAACGACACCCCGGAACGGACCTTACGAGCCGTCATCGTGAAAGGGAGGCGAGGAATTCGGCTCGCTGGTAGCACACAACTCTTAACCCGCCCGAAGCTCGTGGCGAAACGTACACGGTGGATCGCTTCTTCTTCTTCTTCTTCTTACATTGTTTAACCCTCGCTCGATAAGCGCTGGATCGTTGTTGTCGCGAGCGCCGAGTATTTTCTTTTATAGCGAGAAATCGATTTCTTCCATATTCGGTGAACGTGCTTGGGAATTCGATCATTCGTCTACGTAGTTTAGCAGAGTAAATAATAAACTAAATGCACGTGAAATTAATAAAGAGCAAATAAAGGTCTGTCGTGTCGCGTGTCGAGCGTATGGAAATTGGCCGGAAAAAATTCCACGAGAAAATTATTAGGATATGAAATTTCGTCATATCATTTTCGACACCCCGAAATGGATCTTACGGAGCGTCGACGTAAAAGAAGAATCGAGCCGGCTGGTAGTCCGAAACGCTCAACTCGCTGGAAACTCGTGGCAAAACGCACACAGTGGCTTCGATTCTTCGTCCTCTTTAATCAATTTGAATCGCGAGGACACGGTCTTAGGCCGACATCTTTCATGCCCGAACGTTCCGAGGCAGCAGTTTCTCCGGTCACTTAGAGATATTTTAATGGCGCTTTGTGTCCCTCTGTCTCTGTCTGGTCGGCCAAATGGAAAAGGGATTCCCTTTATTCGAAACGCGACCGCGTTTCGTTTCGCCCTTTGTCTCTCCACCTCGTCCTTCTCCTTACCTTCGTCCGCGTTTCACCCTATTCCTTTCCTTCTTCTTTCTTTGCTCCTCTCATTATACTTCTTTCGGGCGACGTCCGCTGACCACTGGTTATTTTAATTGGATCTTCGCCGAGACTTTTTTCACCCGTCCTCCCATTCCTTCCGTAAGCATCGCCCCTTTCCATCCCTTACACGCCGTAGATTCCCGCTCCCGTCTTCCAGTTCCCTGGATACCCTCGGTTTTTGTGCCAGGCGCGACAACCTTTGGCGACGACGCACGGAATTCGATATACAGTGGCTACAAAAAGTATTTTATACGCCACTGTGTTTATCATTGTATTTATGTAGCAATTCATTAGATTATAATAAATTTCAATCTCTGCGTTGTGTATCAATTTTATGCGATTACAAACATTTCTAAAATAAAAGATCCAATGAAGAAACGCTTCGTTGGAAAATAGTATAAGCTTCTTGTATACATGCAATAGTTATTCAATTTTCTTCGCCATTCGTCGTTTTCCGTTTACGTAACTTTCGTTTACGGCTTCGAATAAGTGAATTTAATCGACAGGAATCTAGTAAATCATGTACTCGTTGAAGTTTCGGTCCAATAAATGGAGTTGCAGCGATTTCGTTCCGCGCGATCGAAGAATTACAGGTAGACGAGAGAATCGTTGAATTCGTACGATATAAATTCCAGTCTTGGGATAAATCCACTCGAAAGGATAAACAAATAAATACATTTGGATAAACGTAACGTTACTCGCTTACGATCGAAAGTTTGATCAAAGTCGATCAAACGTATTCTAAAGTCTTCATCTTCGTTAACTCCTTAATTCGTTTGATCTTTTTAAAAAGCACCCCTTCTCCGCGTTTGCTCGAAAGAAACGTTCGATTTATTCAACAGCCTCGCATTAATTCCGACACTTGGACAACTTTCCAAAAAGTCCTCCTTTCGGTGTCAAATTAAATTACCGGAGGCAATTACCCCTGGAAAATAATCAAGCAAGATTCTTGCCTGCTTTAAAAGAACTTTCTTGTAACAGCTTCGACGTGCCATTTATATCAAAAATATCACGAGACGCTGCCGACCGATTCGAGAGTGGTAATCGTTTAATTAGCACGTATATTCTTCGAAGATCTTTATCGGCAAAGACTCTGAGAAAATTCGCGCCGCTTTCGTGAAGGATGACGCGAAAGTTTTTTTGCGGCCGGGTTTACCGTTTCGAGAGCGACCACAAGTGACCACAGAACAGTCGCCATACTTTTTTTCCCTTTGCAGATTCAGAATATCGTGGCAAGTTTTTTCTTAAAACTTTCGTACGATAAAACAAGACACGTACAGACACCTAACAGACGTATTGTCAGGCGTCTCACGCCATATATAAATACGCGCATATCGAACTATTTCTATAACTCGTGATATTTTTCAAAAAAAAAAAAAAAAAAAAAAAAAAAAACGAAAGATTTTTGAGTTACCTTTCGTAACGAACGCGAAAGAGTAAATAAGCGAGTAAAAGCTCCGCAAAAGAGAGATAAAATTTTTGTCGTACTGTTTTCACGATGCAGACTTCCGATGGAAAACGAGAAATTAATCCAAAGGAATATACGAACGGATATTACTCACGCATCACACTTTCACGAGCGGTGTAATTAATATTTATGCGATCGACGCCAATGGGATTAATTAAGATTCACGCGAAATACACGGAGATGCTGTAAATGGAGTACCAGTTTGATCAGCTTGGAAATTTATTATACGTAACGATGATTAAAAGTCGCGTGACGCCTGCAACGTTTATTTCGAGGAAAATAGAGTGGTTTCTTTTTGTTTCCATTTATTGAATACGAAATGAAAATAATATTTCATGTCGTGAATAACGTTCAAAAGTGGTTTGCCAATGCATCTTGCGAGTTGTCTCTATTAACGTTGTTTAATACGTTTATAAACGTTGAAGCAAGGTATTTTGTTTACTTCTTGTGACTTTATCTCTTTGTGTAAAATTAACTAAATCGGAAAATAAACGATTAAAAAAAGGACGAAATTCGATCAGAATCGGACGTCGGACAAAGCCTTTCGCTCGAGTTCTGTCTATCTGTAGCGTTGTTCCGGTAAAAGTCGCGCGCCGGTTTTCAACAAGCGACCGACATAGACGATGAAGACACGAACTCTACTACCGAAGCGAACTCACTGAATGGTATTACTACTCTTCGCGGCAGGAGGGCCGACTCGGGCTTACTTTACACCGTTGGATCTTAATTTAATGCCCAGGCCCCGCCACGACATCGATGCCTCTCGTTCGAATCGTGTCCCACTGCGATCCGTTCTATAGAAACGAACATTGCGTTCAATGGCTGCCGGGGGTGGTCGTGAGTTACGTCGTTCATTGGGTGATTTAAATGTATGCAAAAATAATTGCTCTTACGTTTCTGCGTTGGCGTTGTTAATCCTCTGTAGACAAAACGGGTTGCGCGTCGATAATTTAACCGATATTTCACCTCTGAATTTATATTATTCTTCTTGGAATTTGTATTTTTATTTTGGAGAAAGTTTGAAACGTTCGAGTCAACGTTTAAGATCGTACGATATAACAAAGGGATCGATAGATATCCTGAAATGTTTTAAACTTCTTCTGGAAAGCAATCCTTCGCGGTTAATTAATTGAAGCGATTTCAAAATTAAACAGCAGTAGTCGATCGTGAGATATAGAAGATATTTAATATCTTAATTTGGTCGCTCGTGTAAAGTAACGATTCTAATCTTCTTCTTTTCTTTTTTTTTTTTTTTTTTTTTTTTTTTTTTTTTTTTTTTTTTTTTTTTGTTGCAATCGATCGTGAATAATGTCACTTTCTTGTACAGAAATCAAATAAATTATTTGTATGGTTTTTAAAAAATGTGAAGCTAAAGATGCATGATTTCTACCTTACGTCAGGAAATAATTTGAAAAAAAAATTTGAAAAGAAGGGGTAAAAAAAGGTATTAAGGTCAGGGTAGATTCAGCGTTCGCAAAAAGTTTCCAGAGAATAAATTCCTATGTATTTTATGATCCCATAATTTGCAGATACTGATTTCGATAATTGCACGGAATTGCCGTTCGATCTACTCGCTAAAACTTTAAATATAGGCCTAAGCGAATTATACCTACAAGGGGCAAGCTTACGATAGAATATTAGCTATTTCGTTTATGGTTCCGCCAAAATCTATTACGCTTGTTATACTGGGAACGACTGTAGTATCGTTTGATCGAGAGATCGACGGATATTATGGAATTTCTTTAGCTTTTTTTTCAAAGCCTAGACGAGTCTGATATTTAGAAATTTCACTTTAAACCAACGAAACACGCACTTTCCATTCTCTTTACCACTTTCGCCCTATCGGTCGTAATTCATAATTTAGATCAATATCCATGGTTCCGTTAAGTATCCCGCGTTTCGATCAATTTAAAGGCTTATTAATGGGTCCCGGAACCGCGGTGGATTATGATCGATCGCTTGGAACACGGTACGCTGTTATTTCGGAAATTCTTGCCGAGCCCCTCGTTAATTCGAAGGGTTTACGGTGGGCTGCAACACTCGTAATCGTCCAACATTGTGTCCCAGGAATGCGCCAGGAATTCCTCGACCGGCCTGGAAACCGTCTCTTTGTGTCCTTTCGCTTGTAAACTGTAATCGATCGGAAGGCGTATAATGCGAGCTTTCTGCTCAACGATCGAATTCGTGTTCGAAGTTTCGAAAAAGGTGTTTTAAATCGCGGCGAAAGTGTGAACAGTTTGCGTGAATCAAACGAATCAGGTGGTGGACTTACGAGCTTATAGAATGATAAATCGTAAAGTGAAAATGCGAGGCTTTCTTTCAAGGGATGAAACACTGAATCGCGGAGAAACGAGAGTGCGACTGAATCGATTTGAATCTAAGTAAATTAAAAGATAGAAAGATCAAATCCATTTAATTTTCTTCGATTTAATATAAAACTAAACATTGATATCGTTATTCAAATAAGATAATCGTTCATATTTCGTAAAGAAATTCATTCGACGAAATACCCCGTTAAAGGAACATTAGTGCGTTTAAATATGAGATTTTTCATTTCGTTACATCATTCAACACGCTACGACGAATATTAAATAATTGGATCGAAAGTGATAATTTATTTATTAAGAAGAAGTTAAACAGCAATACGCTTAGCCATCTATTATCGAAGATAAAAGTGGTCGTTTATTTTTGTAACACGCGCAGCATCAAGATCTATCGCACACTGTCAATCGATGATGAATCGATGGATACGACGACACGTTTCAAGCACGTGTAACACCTTGTTGGAGTATGTCCGCGGATGCTAACGTGGACGACGCCATTCGATCAAACAACAAAGCAACAAAACTCGAGAAGATTGACGTCGCGTAAGTCTACAGAGATAATAAATTGATAAAACGAAAACTGCATTTTACTTGTTTATACTTTGACAAGAAGTTCGATGTAACTCATTGCGAAGATAAGTCGATCTTAAAAAAAAATTCAGCGCTAAAATAGTCCAAATTCGAAAACTGGAATTCTTGAGATCTTAGTTTACGTTTTCACCTTTGAATCGACCATAACTTTTATTTTGGAATCTGCGTGAAGATTGAAAAAGCTAAAAGAACGGACGTATGGCTTTGCGTGAAAATTGAAAAACAGAGATAAAAATTCAAAAATGAAGAAACTAAAATTAATGATATTTTTTTTTTAGTAAAGATTTGTCATTGATTTCTCGGTGATGAGGTATGGACGTTTCTTATTATAATGGGCGGTTTAAATGCAAATTGATAATGACCGACAAAAAAATTCAAGGATTCCAGGAAATGGTAAAAGTCCATGGCTCGGAGTACCGCATACATGTACGCGCATTATATATATATATTATCTGAATGCATCAAACGGATTTATCGTGACATACGAGTATAATTACTCGACCGTGCAAAAAAGGCAAGTAACATTCCAACAATTCTACCTTTCACGCGTTGCAGTTTTGCAATGCTCGGATCGTGTTCATCAATCTCTTCGTTCAATTGCGTTCAACGATTGCGTTGCAAACGTGAAAACATTTCGTTTCAATTCTTATTCGCGTACATTCTTATTAGCGTCTTAATTATTTTAAGCATTTCTTCTAGAAGAAAGAAATCATAGATTCGACGAAATTTTCCGATTAGTGCAAAAAGAAGATGAACGTTTCCGTCAATTATTATTTTTCTCGCGTTATACGCAAATCTGTCGTTCGGGGTTGATATCAGAAAATATTTAACTTAGGCCAATGTTAAAAAACATATCGCCTTTTTATCACTTTTCAATTTGTATTTGATCGATCGGTATTGTTACTGAGCGATACGCGTTACGATCGCGCGAAAAGAAACGAAAGCTCGTAAAAAGTCGCACATCCGCTGTCCATACTGCTCTATTATACGGAACTCGGTCGTGACTGAATATAATTACTTCACGGATGGTCCGGACGAACTTTGCGCAACTTTACGAGCCTCTCGTTATTGACTACAGCTCACCTCTTGTAACTCTCCATCGGGCCACATCGTTCCGTGCCTACGTTCTTCGGATTCGATTTTGTTCGTAGAGTTAAGTCGCGTGCTATGGAGTTTGTTTCTACCGGGCGAGTTATACGAGATGCGTTATTAGTCGGGTAGAAATAGACGTAGCGATTTCACATTTATTCTTTTTCTTCTTCGGTTTTCTTTCAACGAGTAAAAAAGGTACGTGGAAATATTTGTCGCAGCTACTGTACGTCTCGAAAGATCAATTTTATTTTATAAAATTATTCTTCTTCGAGTCGTTAACGGATAACGTTGCGGTGAAAAATGTCGGGTTGGCTAAAAGAAATCTGGCAACCGCGAAGATTTACAACAGAATCTCTACCAGGCACGTAACACCGCCAAGGAACGGGTTTTGTTGAAAACACGTAGATTTTGCCGTTGTTTCGCCGTTGTAACACTTTGAAAACGCCGGCAAAATTAATACACGCAGGTGGCCATGCGGGGAACACGTGTAAACGTCAGAAGGATGCGCTCGAGAAGACCGTAATTCACTGCACGATTTTCAAGGAGCTGTCTGAATTTATCATACGCAAGAACACTGGGCCGTGCATCAAATTTCATTGCACGGCTGTGGAAGTTTGACAAGGTGTGACGGGCCTGTAGCACGTGTCGACACGATGCTGCGCCCTCGGCAGCTCGCTTCGCGTTCCATTCGCCTCTAAATGCGACCCTTTGCCTGGCCTTGATGCCCTTTTTACGTAACATGCGAGGTATTCGCTTGTTTTTTTGCCAAAAACAAGAGAAGATCTTTGTTCTCGACGTGGAAAGAATTTTTTCTGCGATGCGATCTTCGATTTCGCTCACTTTCGCGTACGTTGATTCGCGAAAGTATTTGAACGAGTATCTATCGTAAAAAACTTTTACGGCCGCATGGTACGTGTCGTATTTTGAAATTTCATCGACACCGCTACGATAAACGAGCGTCACGATTATAGCGTTAACGTTTGAAACCACTTTTATCGCAAATATACGAATTTGTAACGTTACTGGAATATTTATTAGTAGATTTAAGCACTATCTTGTTATATTTCGTCCCCTTCGAGGATAAATATTTCCTTAACGATGTTACGATTTAGTCATTGCACGGATATATAACTGTGATGCGCATCCGAATAGAAGCAGAATCTACTCGTACGAACGGTAAACTTTCTTTTCCAAGCAACCGCAGAAGATAAGCAGCAAGGACGACGAAAAAGGCAAAGAAAGTTTACAAAGACCAGAGATCGATCCGTGTACCTCTTTCTCTCCATGCTTCGTCGATACCGAGAAAAGCGGTGTACGACGTACGATATAATAGATAGCAGAATCGTTGAAAACAACGGCAAATTTCACCGTGAAATCCAACCCACAAATTTCCCCAATATCGAAGAGAGCAGAAAAGTAAAGCACCCTTTGCCAAAGACTAGAACCGATTCTCGTCAAAAAGATCACGCTGACCTATTGTCGAACAAGCGGTCGAAGAAAGCGGATAGGCTTGACAAAGAATCCAGAAACCTTCGACATAGGACGCAGAATTACCGAAAACAACAATCAAATTTCGCCGCGAAGCCAGTCTTTACGCTTGGTCGATGTGGACGGCGACACGAGAAAAAGGAGCAATAGGGTAGAGAAACGGGGAAGAAAGAAAAGGTTTATCGAGCGTAACCCCGTAGATTTTTAGAACAGCCTTCGGGGATGGGTCGTTTACCCTTATCTCTGGTCGGATCTACCGGTGAAGTGCGAACGATCGAGCCTCTGCGACGAAACCAAATCTCGATCGAGGTGGTCCCTTCGGTGGGTTCAGGATCCCTTCGGGTCCCAAAAGCGATCACCTCGCTTCGCTGGGCCTCGTTGCGTGCCGGCACTCGTTCTCTTTTCCTACTGTCGTCGCTCTCTTCGTCGTCTTCTCTGCCGTGGAAAAAAAGAGCCAAGGGAGGAGGGAGGCACGCCTTTGTGAATATCGTTAGCCGACGCAACGCAGAAAACTACTTTATAAGTAACAGTCGACCCCATTCACGTTGTTCGACCAACGAGACGAGAGTACGTTTGGCACACGGGCTGAGGTAACACGAACCACGAACGCGATAAAGTTGCAATCTCTTCGGTGGAACGTAACCATGACCTTAGGGGAGGAAACACGCGAAGCGAGGGTAGCAGCGGTGATCGTTTTCTCGATGCGAACGAACGAGCTGTCGAAAACTGTCGTTTTGCTAGGATTTTACGACAGAGGTTTGCCGAGTGAAAAATTAGGGATAGCAATTGACTCGTTCCGATGATTGAACTGAAACGATCGAAACACTTTCATATTTATTTGAAGAAGTTTTAGTCTTTATTTGAAAGAAATTGTAACCGTAATTGTTACGAAGATTTTAAAAATCGAAGACGATAAGAAATAAAAAAAGGATAGGAGGGAAGAAGAAAGACGCGGAAGAAAGTTGTCGATTAATAAGTAAGAAAGTAAGTGGGATTTATATAGAATTACGATATCATATAGAACTATAGGATTAAAAAACGTATTTAGAAATTCTTATGCGAACGCGAATTTATTTTGTCCCAGAATTTTATGATAAAATCATTAACTAGAAATATCAACAACCATTCCTGCAAAATGTCACATTTCTATTTACTAAATTATATCTTTTCGCGTGTACATCGACACTGTAAAAAACAGTCTTACGTTTTCGACGCTTTTTTATCGATGCATCCGTATGTCTACATATATTACCAGACTTGTTTCAATAAGATCAATATACGCGTAAAACGATAGTCGTTAATGAAATAATCACAACGAGCGAGCGATAAAATTTCGATGGAAGAAGGTAAGGTGTCTCTTACCTAGTTTGCCGTGGTCCCTGGATCTGCCCAAGAACGAGAAGGGCTATCGCGATTGCCGCGATGTCACCACAACGCATCTCTTACATCACAATCCCCTTGTTTATTTGAATTCATAAAACGGATGCACACGGGACGGAGTTTTACGCTTCCGCAGTCAGGCAACCGGATGCACGTCGGATGTTTGTCGTTTCAGTGGCATGACACGCGTTTCACGGTCCTCTCGCACGGCATTGCACGATTTCTCGCACGGAACTCGACACACAAACACGATCTACATACCCCGAGTTCTAGGTCCTTTCCTCGAATATTTTCAAAGAATTACTTCTTCTACCGCGTATAAAACGAGATTTACGAAGTATCTTATTTTCGCGTAAAACGTAAAAGTTGAAAGAATGTCCTTCTTAGACGCTTCAAGTTGCTCGGAAATTATTTTTCAAAGCCTCTGCACATTTTTCTTCGATTTCTTAAATATCAGATCCAAGTACCAAGAAATTCGTCTTTCGTTCGGTTTTACTTGCTGGAGAATAAATTCCTCGATCCGTTTTCCATACAAATCGTTTCTTAGTTATTTCGTCATACGTAAATCGCAATCGTGTAATTGCAAAATTACATATATTCGCCAAACGCGACAAAATTGCAAGAGTTCGTCGCCTGTTTGGATTGCAGCGTCTATAAAAGTGGTCGTATTAGCCGAACGGCACCAGCAATCTCCGTTCCGTCAACGAGGAGCCTCGTTAAAGTCACCGTGCACGGTGTACCTTCGCGAAGCTGTCGGAACAAAGCCGCATGCTCTGGACAAGCGCGAAACAGCTAAACCGCGGGACCAACATTTGGACAGTGTAAAGTGTTTGCGCCGCTTAACTGGTCCGGCGAGAGTGTTTGCAATCGCCAAATACTCGAGAGTCGTTCGCTTTAACGGTGACTAAGCGCGAACAACACACGTCCACCGGTTGATGTGTCTATACCAGCATCGGTACGCGTGCTGAAATCGCTCGTTCGTTTCGCTTCTCTTCCTCGTCAGGTTTTTCTCGACTTCCGTCGTCTTTTCGATTTTTCCTTTCGCTCTTCACTTTTACGAGCTAATCTCTCTGAGATTCGATCTTCGATCCCTCTCAGACCCTGTCGTCCACTTTGATTCTTCGAAATTGCATTCACTGCGTGTAAGAGTAGGGGTTCACGTTACAGGAGAGCGTCGAAGAAGAATCGACTATTCCAACCGTTGTCCAACGCGATGCAACGTAGTTATCGAATCGTCAGCGACTGGTTTCTAATTAAAAAGCCAACGAAGCCGCGTAATCATCGACACGGGAGCGTTTTATAGCCGAGCTTTCTGACCGATCGGAGATATCCGGCTCACGCGACGTATTATTGCCGTGGAATCGCTCACGCGAGGATATCTTCTTATTGTCCGGTTAACGATTCCGTGGTGGCGTGAACTTATCGATCGGCTCATCGTCATCGCGTTAAAAGTTCGTCGAGATCGTACGGAACCACGGGGAGAGCGTGATCGATCGATCGTTCGTTTCGCGTACACCCGGTCACGGAGAGAAAGACGAAGAAGACGAGGAGGATGTAAGAAGAATCGTACGACGAAGACGAAGAAAAAGGAAACGTTCGCTCCTCCGTTCGGTTAGCCGCGCTCTTTTTCTCTTTCCATCAAGGGGCCACGAACGCTCCTCTCCTCTGTTCGGCTAACTTAACGAAGAGGAATTCCTTTTCAACGAGTACCCCTCCCGTGCTACCGGTTCTTATTGTCCCACTCTGCTTCTTTATTCCTCTCTTTTGTCAGTTTTTTTCAACTTATAGCCGTGGCCCGTAAAAGCGTCTCGCGGCTCTCGGCTCTCGGTTTTTCTGCGACGCGCTTTATTTATTCCAACGTACGGAAATTTGTATGCCGCTTGCCTCTGGACCGAACTTTACCAGCTGGTTCCACGATACTCGAGACGAATGCCACCGGGACACCTTAAACCGCGTCTCGGCGAGCGTGCAGCTCGTCCCGCTGCCCTCGCGAACCAGACGATCCGATACACCGTGTCAGGATCGATCGACGACTAACAGCATCATTCACCTGCCAGCCTTGGCGAACGCTGCGCTCGCAACAGACGCGTGTCATCCGATCTCTCCCCCCTTCTGCTCGGATTATCTCCGTCGTAATTAAACTTTCATGATCGATCTACCCTGTCCGTGGACCGGACACTCGAACAGGACAGGTGTAAGGGTTGTCGCCTTCTATCTCGATGATCCGACTCTGCCTCCTCGGAGATACCGTATCTTACAGCTCGTTAGTCATCGCTGATCGTTCGAACGAAACGCCCTTTCGATTCCAGCCTCTTTTTCTCTCCAAGACGATTCTTATTCTTACGAAAGTCTGATAAATACGATCTTACGTGGTAATTGCCGCTCGAATATCTTCTCGGGACTCGATAACTTTGTGTCAATCTGATCTATCGATTTTATCAAACGTCTTTAAAACGGTGTCGATCGTTCGACGAACCCTCGAATCTTTAAATCTTTAAACTCGTCGATACTTTGTTTTTTCGGTTTAGGATCCAGCGATCCCTGATATCCGATGTAATTCGGTTTAAATCGCGATCGCGACGAACGATAGCCCCGAGTATCGGCGCGGAACTGGAGCAGAGGGTAACTGTGCAAGGTGTGCGCGGTGCAACCCGGTGTTCAAGGTAACCATAAGGCGACCACCACCATCGGACACGCGGAGTGACAAGCACCACCACCACGACCGACACCGCCACCACCACCACCACCGCCACTACCACCACCACCGCCACCACCACCACCTCCACCACCACCACCACCGCCACCGCCACCACCACCACCACCACCACCACTATCAGCACCAACAGCAACCAGGAGCAGAGTCATCGAGAACACCGTGCGCCCAGGAAAGGTAGGAGAGCACCAGCGCGTCCGAGGGGTTAGCCGGTATGGGGAGTCAGACGGGAATACCGCGTGCACATGGGAATTTGAACGAGCGGGCAGAAAGTAAAGCGCGTTCGGTCGAGAGGAGGGCCCGCGATGGACTGGCCTCGCCA
Source organism: Bombus affinis (assembly GCF_024516045.1). NCBI lineage: Eukaryota > Metazoa > Arthropoda > Insecta > Hymenoptera > Apidae > Bombus > Bombus affinis. The sequence goes on from NC_066354.1 coordinate 11,680,516, forward strand.
ACCCAAGTCCTCCTACCTTTGGGATCAGGTCCCAGCCTCTACGATGTTACCTCTACGATCCTACCTCGCCTCTGTCGCGCTCTTTTTCGCTCTTTCTCTTTCTCTTTCTCTCTCTTTTGCTCTAACTCCTGGCTACAACGTCCGGCTTTCTCTGTTTCTCTCCTCCGCTCTCGCTTAACTTTCCTCCCTCTTGATACGCTCCCGTTCTCCGTCTTTCCTCTTCCTCTCTCCCTGTCCTCCCCCCACCCTCCTTTAATCTTGCTCCTTCTCGTTCCGTCCCTGTTTCAGCGACCGTTCTCGCGGCCGTTTCGCCCGTACCCTCTCGCTTTGCTTTACTTTCAGAGTTACCTGTTGCCCGATGCACCGAACCCGTACGTCTATATTCGCCGGCCGCGTCAATTTCGCCTCTCGCTACCGTCCCGCCGCAACCACGGCTCTTCCGAACAGCCGTCGACCTTTTTGGCCATGCTGTTCCAATCTCCTTTTCCCAAGCGTCGTCTCCTTTTTCGCGGTTTCATGAAATTGCCGAATAGCAGTATGAAAAATGGGTCAGAGCGGTTGATGGGTTTCGCGATGTGGAACGTGGAACGCGTTGATGAAAAGCTACGAGTACGTCTCGGAGAGCACGTCTTTACGCGTTTTTGGGAATTTTGGAGCTGCATACACGCGTACAGAATGTACGTTGTATACGAGAGCGTATAAAACGTTCGGAGCGCAGTACTTGTAATACTCTCTCCTTACATTCCGCTTTTCTAATTATCTTCGTAACGATACGAATTTCCAGAGTTATTCGTTATACGATCGTTGTATTTATATTATAAAATACGCTATAGAATTAACCCGACGCTCGACTAATTGTCGTAGTTAAAGGATTTTAGAATTCTTACGTTTGTGTAATACATTTACCGGAGTCGCGTATTCCTGCTACCGGCGCGACTCAAAACAACGATGTTAGAACTGTTTCAGATAAATTCCACGATGTGTTACGAGATATTCATTCGCCATATGTCATGTCGTCGCGAGGCTGCAACACTCGGCACAAACGAGATATAATTCATCGTGCTGGATCGCAGGATCGATGAATTTCTAAACGGTGTTCCTTTTCTCGCACTAAGAATTCTTTTCCTCTTCATAAATAGAATTCATCAGGCATACAGGAACGAATTGGATTCGTTGAAACTCGCGTTTCGCACATTCCTCGAATCATTTTTATCCATTAAATTCAAAGAAAAGAAAAAGGAAGAAAAATTTGTTTGAAAATACGAATACGAAAAACGCGTTTCATCGTGCAGTTTTGTAAAGGCAGCAAATTTTCAGACTAACATCCACTAAGATTTTAATCAACTTCATCGAAAATAGATAGAAACTATAAGCCAGGAAACAAGTTCTAAATTCAATATACCGTCGATTTATTCAAAGATAATATATCATCGCAACTAAGTTATATCGAAGTATCCTAGCCATCGAGTAATACAAAAATTTATCGTGTTTTTCCCGTGTAATCTTCGAACTCATTTATTATTTGGTCAATTAATAACTTATTAAATACACACACGCAACATGGAGCGCGAAGAGGTTAAAGATCCAGTATTACGACATCCAGGTATATACAATGGTAACGTTCCAGTAACAATGCTACTGAAATATGTAGTACAAGATCGAAGGTTTTAAAATTCCACAGAACTGGCTCAAAGGCTTGAAACAACGAGTTTTAAGCATCGAAACAATACTCGGGCGGGATACCCGGCGCAGGAACAATGCGATTTCGTAGTCTCACGTTATTCAGATAGGAAACAAATACAACGTCGAATGAATCGGTAGCCCAGCGTTGGAATTACGCGGTGCTCCTAGCCCGACTCCATTTATCTTTACGCACGTTCGCGTGAACTCACGCCGCCGCCGCCATCGCACCAGGTATCCTAGTGTAAAATGCAAATATATATAGCGTTCCGGCTTAGATCGCCTTATCGGATTATTTATTACTTATTTCGCTCGGCGCTGTCCAATACAGAATGCCGGAACTTATTAATCTCAGCGGATGTCTGTATTCGAGATGTGTACCGTCAATTTCCGACTCTACGCTGTTCCTCACGAACACGTTGTGTAACTTGGATACGCGGTGTCGAGATTAGCAGATAAGACAAGTTAAGTTATTAAAAATGTAGAATGATCGTACGTCGAAGAATATTGGAAAGTTGCGTAAAAGCGGTTATAGAATTTCCAGAGGTACGAAACAGAAATTTTGGATAGATGTAATTCTCTCGAGGATACGCGTTTACGGCGATACGATTAAAGACGTTTCAAGAATAACGCGTCGAGCGGATGGCCGGTGATTCCTCGCGAAGATGCAAGAAAGGAACGTGGAACAAAATTATTTCGAGAAAATTGACTTTCGAAATTTGTTCGATGTATGCGAATCTGGCTAGTTGCCGACTAGATACCGGTAGATAATCAGAGAACGCGGAATAAAATTTTTCCACGTCTCGCGTTATTTGATAAACTTTTGGTAGTCACTTTTGGTAGACTGTAGATTATGTCACTATCCTGACGCCATTTTTCCACCCCCTACACGTTCAAATTTACTGGCGGCGCACGGTTGTGCAACCAGTCAGAATGACCGATACGTATCCCCGCGTGAGTTTTCGATCGTATCGCCGCGCGCTCATGATTCATTTCGTGGGTGGATCGGGCGATCTACTCGTTCGACTTGATGTACGAGGGGTGTGCCTCGGTTCTCGATCCTGGGCAGTGAACGTCCACGTAACTGAAAACGCTCGAGCCATTCGCTTGGACGGGAATCTCTCCGCGATCAGCATCGGGAACATAGATCGGCAACACGATCTTATCCGCCTTCGACTCGTCGTATATTCTCGTGGAACGATGAGAAACGACGAATTATTAACACGGCCACCCGAAATTGTCCGATATCGATCTTGGATAGATGAATTGATCCGAGATCGAGCGCGATGAATAGAAAAGAGTTTATCGAAGTTAGAATTATAGCTAAAAGGGAAATTCGCAATTTACCTTGGTTCGATTTCAACGCATAGATATAAAATGCACGGTGAAAACGTACAGATATAAATCTAGACAAACGCTACAAAAGATAAATATATCTACGCGCGCAACGCACTTTTTAGCACTTTATCCTAGATATCGAATTGAAAGTGAATTTCTAAACTGCCACTCAGCTTTGCGCGTACCTATATAAATCCTTAACCGAGATTCACTTCAAAGAACAAAAAATTCTCCTCCAATCTCATCTAATGCGACTTTCCCCGCAGATTCAAACGGCATACAGCTCCTAAGAAACGCAATAAACTTCTTGTTAACAAATTGCCCAATTCCTGTACGCAAGAACTATCGTAAACTCTCGCAACTCGTACCACGTGCTGAATAAACGTATCCTCGCCTAACGGCCGTAGCAATCAATCACACGACGTATCGCGAACAAGAAATGCACACTGTCGAATAAAACTTGAACGATAAACGGGTGAGAAACCGATTTAAAGGAGGCGAGAACGAGACCAAAGAAGTCGATCGTACGCGAGAAAAAGCGGCGACTTGAACGCCCGATGAGGAAGATCTACGGCACGCATCTCCGCGTAATTTGATCGAACTCGCCGATACGCTGTTCGAAAACTCGTAAGCGATAAAATCCCGGTTAAGTAATAGAAGCACGGTCCAGTTCGAGTAATAAACTGTTCACAGGGATTATAGTTGTCTTTTCGCGCAATCTCCGTGCTCGTAAAACGCCATTGCTCCTTACTATTAGGAAATTATTTTTCATCGGGACGTTCTCGTTCGTTTACTCGGACAAGCGAATCTGATAAGCGAATCTCCGCAAAAACTGTCAGAAGGAACACGTTACGCGACTATATGATAACTTTTACGATCTTGAGGTATAGCACAGTATTAAAAGCGTGTTTTAACGTTCCATCGAATCGCTTTCCCTTGAAGTCTTTTTATTACGCGTATAATCGCGCGCAGTGAATAGAAAAAGTATAGAAAGATGGAAATTATTTGGATTTCTTAGACTTTGGATTATTCGGATGACAGTTGTTCGATCGATGAGCTAAGCACGTATAATTACATAGAAATTTTTATCGGAGATTAATGCTCCAAGGATATCTATCTATCTGTCTATCTATCTATAAAGCATTTTCGCATTTACTCGTTTAACCACTGTCCGCGATACCGATATATTCGTTCGTTTAAAAGATACGCGACGAAATTGGAGAAATCGAGCGATCGTTTGGTTCAGCGTCCGGAGCGCGCGCGTTGAAAACAGTTCTAGATGTTTCGGTTTTAATATCTCCCGCTTATTTTACGAGCCAAGAAAAATTATATCTCGTACAGTCCATCTTTCTTGTCAAACTCTCGGTCTCTAAATTCCACAAACCCTAATCACGTAACAAGCTCCTATATCCGATACCTCGTAAAACGAAAACTATCCTAACACCGTTCATTCCCGGATCATTTCTAGATCCACTCCCCTCGAACACTCCCCTTTTTCAAGAATACATTTTCATAACTCATCCCACTCTCTGCATCCCCCTTAATATAAAGTATCCTATCCTCGTAGTTTACTATCATTCTACGCGATATTAACAATAATTTGTTCGCCAGATCGAGAAAGAAACGAAACAAAAGCATAGCAAGGGAGTGTCATAAGCGACATATTTATGTCCGATGGTCAGGTGAGCTCCGTAACAGTTCTCAGTCCAGTCGGCAATTTTCTTGTCGTTATAGTCGCGCGACATGCGAAGAAACGCGAACGGGAATTTTTATTCAAAACGAATGGACGAGTTCCCTTCGATTTTCCAGGAAACATGCCGCGTGTAGGTCCTGAATAAATTCGATTAATTGTATATCATTATTGGGTAATTGCGTTCGCCATATGTTCTTGGTTCTAAGGGGTTCCGTAGTCTTTCGTGAATTTTATACTTACGCACGCTCCGCGGTAATAGATATCGAATTGCGATCATCGCGATTATCCTTTGAAATTCATCGAAACCGAAAAATTATTACGTTCGAAAATAGATTACCTATTTACATATTGATATTATTTACATTTACATATTACGATTTTAAGCGTCGCTTTCGTTATACGCACGAATAATTTCATAACCTTCGTTTCTGCTCAAAATATGGATAATTCGGGCGTAAAGTACAGCGTAACTCCGTATTCACTAAGTACGAACATTTTGCTGTTATAAACCAGTTTATACGATCTACGATACGAACAATTGCATCTAAGCGGTCAAGCGAAGTATTCTTGGCAACAGACGCGTGAAATTCGTCGATAATCGAACGCAATAGGAGAGAGAAATTGAATTTTATCCGGCCATTCGGCAGTTTGATTGCCAGCACAAAGCCGATCGAGTACGTGCCGGGCGCCGCGATCACAGCTATTCCATCGTTTTATTGAAACGACCCGAACAAACGGCAGGAATCATGTCTGGCTGCACAGCCTGTCGCTTCGGACACTCGGCTCGCTTACACAGGATATCCCGTAATAGCTGCTACAACGATCGAATACAAGGCAATTCGATGTTAAACGATAATCGAAAGATATGTACAAGATTTCTTTTTTTGTATAAAATTTCGTTCTTTAAGAAAGATCACAAGCGAAAAACGCAAGAGACACGTTTTTACTTTTTTAGACGAGTCATTTTAAAATTCGATACTTTACCGATTCCACGTCAAAACTTTTATTTCAGAAAACAAACAAATATATCTCATCTCGTTATTACATTCTACTTGTGCAATCTTTAGTTCGACGCTATACCGTACAAAGAATGTAATAAAATTCCTTGTGCATTTTCATTGAAGATTAACTCGTTCACAATCCAATACGATATACCACGTCTCGATACGCAAAATATATCGGAACGTCAAAGAATCTCTAGCATGTTCGAGCGAACAATGGTTCGCAAACGGAGAACCATCGCTACTTTCTCGATCAGCAACACCAACGGGAAAAAAAGAAAAAAGTGCTAAAATCAACACGCAGGAAATGCTTCTCTATCGCAAGAATCATCGGAACATACTGCAACGCATCCAACGCGAGTGTTATCGTTACACGCGATAAGAGGCCTCGGTTCATCCGAGCTCTCGGGACCGGAAGTCGCGCGTTACGCAATCCCCTGGCTCTCTGTTTGCACAGGACCGAAGGAGAAGATCTCGCGTGCAACGCGAACACATTGTAGATTTCCCGTCTTATATTCGCGTCTTATATGCGCGCGCGACGATTCTTCCCGATTCTCTCTGCGGTTCCCCTTTTCCTCGTGACCATCGTAAAAGCGTTTACTGCCTGCCGTGAATTTTTGGCAACGCGAATTTCACGTGGCGACGCCTTAATGGGACGTCATTAGCTTTATGATATCGCGTTATTTATATCGCGAACCAGCGGTCGCGATTTTATGGACAACCAAGCGTAATAATGCTGTCACCTGAAATTCGTGCACGGGTGTACAAGGCCGTTCGCAAATTTGTTTTTGGTCGATCTGCTTTAGATGATTGTAAATCGACCATCGATGGCCGACCGTGACTGTAACACTTTACGGTGCTAATCGCTTGCCATTGTAGTAACTCGCGTCGTTCTTTCTGGTATAGTTTGTCGAGAGTATTAGAGGAAGACGAAGCTTGTATTTCGATCGATACCGTGGATGTTATTGCGCGGAGAATAGAATTCACCGAATCCTATGTAAGGAATAGAAACGATAAGAAAAAGGAAATTATCTTTCAAAGTTTGATACAACTTTTTGTATTCCTAGAGATGTATCGTAGATATATGGTATAATAAGTACGATATAATCGTACGTGAATGCTGAAAGTTTTTACATAACGCGAGAAGAGCAACATACGCTGTTGTGACGTTAGAGTAATATCTATCGCGATTTGATATCGACGTTTACCGGAATATTATAGAGCATTATCGTATTAAGTATCTGCAATATTACAGAGTAGGACTGTGTTATTAGTTAACCCTTTCGCAACGGTAACTTTGACGAATAGCTATTGTAGTACACGACTATGCATTTGACGTACGAACAATAGAACTACGATAACACATGGAACAGAACTAAATCTAACGAGTGTCGATAACATAGCGATCGAATACATATATAACGGACGATAACTACAGTCGATGCTATTATTCAGCATCCGTACGATCGCTCCACGTCAAAGACGATTAAAACGGTTGAAATTCTTTTCGTTCTCGGCTACTCAGCGATTCAAAACGTTACAAGAAGACGCGTTAACCTTTTCATAATCATTATATGTACACAGATGATAAATCATTATTTATGCTTCGCAATCTGATCTATCTAAAACCGCGTTACTTGTGACTTTTATGGAATTGCACAATTCCGCGAACAATACATAGTTTAGATAGGGATGCGAATTGACTAAAAATTCATAAGAGAAAATAGGTTTGCATCGAGATTAAATCTCAATTAGATGTGTTGTACTTTACGAGACCAGTTATACGAGAACTTAATGAATGTACTCTACACTATGATTATCTAGTCATCGGCACTTGATCATAGTGCTTCGTGTTTTCAATGAAGTCTAGCAAACACGTGCGTTTAACAGACCACGGTATCAATCTTATTAGCTAAACGTTATTAGAGAATGTCAGATGTTGATATTATAAATAAGAAATCGACGCTATCGAATCGATAACGCTAAAACCACCAATATCCGGAAAAAAAGTAAAGCGACTAAAATTTTTACGTCAGGATACCATTGCAAATCATTATTGAAATAATTGTACAACAAGAACGTGTCAAATTGTTATTATTTTCCCAATAAGGGAAATTTTCTTTAAGCAACGATATCTGCTATCAAAATCACTTTCACTCTTTCCCCCGATGTTTTACATATTCCACTTTGATTCCACATAATCTATATCGCTCTTATACACGCTTACAGAGGAACGAAGTAAAACAGTTCAGGTATAAAGTGTGAAGAGGAACGCGTTTACGAGGTTGGGTTCAGGCACTCCCTTAAATAAGTTATTTCACCTTCTCTAATTCGGCTCCTATGATGCCTTTAGATCCTTCAGTCCATTCTACGCATTTTACGATTACGACATGGTTTTAACGGACGAATCGTTAAAATTCTCTGAAAAGGTCCACCAAAGGTAGTGAAATACTCTTTCGTTTTCCTGACACCGAGTCGGCAGAGTTCTTCGTCTTTGGCATAGATCGAACACGTTACGAGATCTCGGTCTCCTTTATTTTTCTTATGTACGGGCGTGTAATATAATTAAACAGCGATCGTTGTTATATACGAGTCATCCCCGTTGTTTGTTTTATTTCTACGACGAGTCCGAAACACGCAGAATAAGCACGAAAGAGAAAAAGAAGGCAAATTATAAGCTTCGATCGACGTTTCTACGCGTGATTCATTTTAGATCCCAATTTGTTTGGGCTGCTTCGGTCTCGGTGAAGCCGGTTGATCCAGGTTCCACTGTATTAAAGGAATCGTTGTATACGGCGAACGTGAGTCGTTACGAGCCGATGATTCGAGAGATAGGAGCTTTACGACGATGCTGATCATTGTTCCATCGCGAAATTAAGTCGGAATGCGTTGTCAGTTGACGCGACAGGCGGATATGACAGCGCCTTTATTCAGGCACGTGTGAGGTAAACCGAGCAGAGCGGTGATTTAATCGGCGAAACAAAGTGACGGAACTTGGTCGTTTCCATCGTGCATTTTCGTCGTTTGACGATCGCAATATGTCGTCGGTAAGTTGATAACATATATTTATTATCCTTACAACGTGAAACTCGTTGTAAAAAAGCTTTGTTACCAGTTAGGGTACCTTTTTCGAATTCAATAGATATATTACTGCGAACACACTAACATAGGTAGTTGGACCATGATTACGTTTTCTAGTTGAAAAGGATCTATCTCGCATGCGACAAAGATATTCAGCGAGAATACAGATTATACGGCGCTATTCTAATGCAAATTCTATAAGCTCGTAGTTAACACTGCTGGATGCTTCCAGGTGTGAACTACGTCCTTTTTCGAACAGTGTTTTGACGTTTGGGATCCCGTCTAGCTTTGTTAGGGATTTAAAACTACGTTCTTAAATTTTGATAAACACAACTTCAATTTTCTTTCTTTCGTACTAATGTCCATCATTGAAACGATTAATCGATCGATAACGTTTACAAAGATTCGTATCGGCTACTAAAAAATGCTTTTAAGAGAAAAAAAAAAAAGAAGGAATAGGGGAAAGATCATAAAATTAACTTGAAACAATTTTAAAGGTAAGTAAATAACTTTAGAATAATTTTAATAAAACCAAACTATGATACGCAAATTATCATGTACAAAGTTGATCTTTCTAAACTTAAAGTCAACGACTAAATAACGATATATAATACGTATAATCGCTTCGATATAAACTTCTTCGCCAAATTTGACAATAAAACGAAAACTTGTTCCAAGAAGTTTACGCCATTCTATCCTATATCATTTTTTAACAAAAAGAAAAGAAAAGCAATCTCAGCCATTAAACTTACAGAACTTTGAAACTGTACAGCTTTCACGTCCCTCCCCCCCCCCACACACACACATCCTATATTATCGTTTACAAAAGACGCTCAGGATTCGAACCTAAAAAGCTGCTCCCGTAGAAAGCGGAGAAAAAAGAAGGAAAAAAAAAATATCCAGCCTGTGTAGCTGTTGGAGTATCGCGTATCACACGAACCCTACCCTTGTTTCTCTATTATGTCCGTCTTTTCACACAATTTCGATGTTACTCCCCGCCCCCTTGACCCGTTCCTCTTTCCCGCACGCTACCGCATTTCTCCCAGCGGCTAACATTCCACCGGCGATTCCTTTCTCCGCGTTTCTATTAGCGGTTTGTATTTCGAGCAGATGTTTCGCCGACACAATGGCCGCTACACGGGTTAGCCAGTTTCAGCCTCGTAACGGCATTGTTGCGTCGTGATATAAAAGATCGGGTCCACGACCCTCGAGCCTTCTCGACACCCCGAAGAAAACGTGTTTATACACGGCGTTACGAACGAATCACCTGCGGCACACCGAATCGATCCCCGTTGGAGGTGAAAGGACCTCGAACAGAGAGCTTAATCCGGCCGGGTAATCGGAGCTGATTTCCGAATGTTTAATTGGCAGAGAGTGGACGAAGCTGTATGGCTTTGTTATTCCATTCGATCGTATTCCTTGAAATACTAACACGAAAATTTAGAGAAAATGTGCGTTGTCTTTAAGAATAGGATTATCGAAATTGTTAAAATTGAAATTTTTTAATTATTCATAGAAAATGTACAGTAACTTTTGGAAATTTGTATGGTCCTGGTAAAATTATTTTCCATTTTTTTTTTTAATTTTTCAGAGTACGAAACGTTACGCATTTAACAAATTAATATTCGGTATAATCTAAAATGTTCGAAAGCCTCTAATACGATGCAATGATATCGAAACAAAGTAGTAATAATCATTATGCTTAATTTTATCAAGAAACTTGATATACTTCTTCTTGCTTTTCCGCCCAATAAATTATCTCAAGGAACATCCCATGGCGAAAAAACCGTTGCGAATCGGCGACAGCATCGGAGGCCAAGAGAATTCGCGAGCATCCCACCCGGAAATATGATCGTCGCCGATGGTATCGGCGCGTATCCGGTCGCGATCGTGCGACTGTAACTTCCAGCGATGTGGCGGCGCAGATGCGAAACAAACGCAGAGAAAAAGAGAAAGATAGGAAGAAGAAACGAAGGGTGAAAGAGAGTTTGACCGCACCGTTAGTCATTGGCTGCTAACACGGCAAAACCAACTCCTTTCCAGCGTGGGTCGTACGAGTATTTAATAGGAAGCAACGAGCAACAGGTCCAACCGAGAGTCGCTTGGGTTACGCCCATTCGAACGCGTTCTCGGTCTTGGAACCGCTATTTTCTCTTTATCGGCGTGGCTTTTCTCCCTTCTACGAGCAGACCAGCGACTAAACGGAAGCCAACGTTTCGATTTGCCGTCACAAGTTGGCACAAGAGGTTTATCGACTTGTATCGTCGAGCGACCAAGACGCTTCTTTTCGGTTCGTATCCACGGGGAAGAGAGACGTTCAAACCGTGGAAAAAGATCACTTTGTTCGTTAAAATAGTCCTTTTCATACATAATCGTGTCCGATGACACGAGGGGATAAAGAATATCGGTCTCGTAAAAGCGGAGAAACGTCTGTAACGTCGCCTCTATAGCCTGCCTGTTTCTAACTTGCTGATTCTACTGACGATACAATCTACGTAGATTCAAAAAGATTACGCGTACGAATTCGTATTTACGTACATAGGAATTTCATCAACTATTTTAACGAATAAAGCGATTTGTTCTACGTCTACTTTTTTTTTTTTTTTTTTTTTTTTTTTTTACGTAAAAGAAGACAAGACTTTCTTAGTTAGCTGATAATTTAGGTATATTCTATCGCGTGCATTTTGCTCGGAGATACTATATGCGATACATTATACGAAATATCATATATCGAACGGTATGAATATATTCTACGAGTATATAAAAATTTATACGAAAAAAATGTGATACAAGCGCGATTTGTTACAATACGTTGTATAATGCGCTATAAATTAAACGTTTTAAGCATAATATTATAAGGACAACGATGAAATAAAATAGCGAATCCATCATTTCTCGAACGTATAATCCGTCTTACAATTAGTTAGAAATACAGATCATATATCCATGAACAGTCTTGTATAATTAGAAGTATCGTATACTATAATCTTATTTATTCTTCAGAAGCAAGATACGCAGGTGCCATTGAAAATTAATGCCACTTATAACCAGGACAATGGACCGGCGGTCCCTACAATTTATTTAAGTGCTATTTCCTAAGGAAAACACTCGGCTCACGGGTAACCTAGGCCTGGGAGTCGTAGGATTCTGTTATCTGTCAGCAGTTGTAAATGGGCTTCCACGAAATTAAAGGCTGTCCACGTCAGACTTCCTCGCATTTAACCAAATTGCTCCAAGATTGAACTACTTTAACTTTCGAAAATTTTGATCTACAGACCACGGCAAGCGTTCGTTTCTAATTGCGTACGTACTATAATTATAACCACATTTGCCTTCGATAATTTAACTTTACTGCGGAATTATCATTAAATTGCTGTCAAAGTAAATAGGTTAGATTTATAGCTACGTATTATTCAAATTTATACTACAAGAGTTACGTAATTGTTTCGACAAATTTTGTTTCTTCGATGAAAAAAAAGAGGACAAGCAATCGGAAGTTAAAGATCCTCCATAAATAGAAAACAACCTTGCACGTTTATATAAAATCACGTTGATATTAATAGTAGTTAGTAATAGAATTAAGAAGATATACTTAACCACTGTCAAGATTCGATTCCAATAATTCTCCGACAAACGCTATCCAATCCCAATCCCATTGCCAACCGCATTAGGATATTTCAATGGAATCAAAGATGGTTAAAGACGAACAGTCAAGTTGTCAAGTTGTATAATAACAAAGAGATAAAAATATTCAATTTCATCCATCCATCCATCCATCTATTTTAATATATAATTATATCGCGAAACACGTGAATTTGCATAAAAATGTACAGGCTAGCAACGATACGTTAAAAAAAGTCAAAAATCTACCTGTCTGTCTATCTAATCTCCCTGTTTCCATTCACAAATTCTCCCCTCTCCCACCTAGCGAGTACGTTGCACGTTGGTTTTCCTAGCTTACGCCGAGCAGAAACAGCGGGGGTATAATAATTCGTGCAGAGAGAGGCCGAACAGTGCGGTAGGTGCCCTCTCGCGAGACGAAACCAATTTTCCACGAGGCGCGATCACGTCGCTCGTTGTTTTTATCGTTACCTTGGTCTCTTCTTCTCGCTTGGGAACGCGAAGAACGAGCATCCACGCGAGGTCCACTGGATGAACGATGGAAGATGACTCGGGCAAGAAGGGAGAAGAAGGGAAGAAATTTTAAGGAGCGAACGAAACGGAGTCCCGGTGATGGGCTCTCCGGGGATCTCTTTAAAGTGCCGCGGCCTTTCGATAATTAGAGGGCAGCCATTGTTACACCCGGCTTCGAGGAGTGCTGGCGACCAAAGTGAGAAAGGAACGAAAAGAGGGTGGGGACGATGGAAGAGGACCAGCCTCGCAGACGGCGAAACGAGCACGCTGCTTCTCTCTTTTTCTCATTTTCGCTCTTTCCTACTTTCTTACTCGTTTTCTCTCGTCCCTTCTCTGTCCGTCTTTTATCCTTGGTCAATGCGTTCGCGGAGCCTCCGCTTCGAGAAAAAAAAAATCGCCCCTGCCCACGGAAATACGTGATTTTTAAGGGCCGCCACGCGATACCACGCCGTCCCGAGTAAAAGAAAGATCGTGAGAACCGCAGGAAACTGGGAACGCCGCTACGCGTAAATCGACTGCCGCGATTATAATTTTTCGGTAATGGGAGGTAAAGTATGGGCAAACAGATTTTCGATCTTTCCATCGTTTAAGAGAAAATTTCGTCCTACGTTTGGTTCCTTTTTTACGAAGCGCGTTTTACGTCGGCGTTCGCTTTGTCTTAACTTTGACTTCGTCATTGAGTTCGAGCTTAGCTTAGACTCGAGAAAGTCGTCGCTAGAATACGTATCGATAAACCAAGTACTCGATGACTCGTGAATATTACCTACATCTCCAACCTAACCTAACCTAACTTAACGCATCGAACAAGTGGGAAAACATAGCCTCCCCCGGTATCCTTAACAGGTTCTCTCGTCCCATTTACGACTTCTCCGACTCGAAAACCTTCGGCCGAAGCTCGAACAATCGCGAAACCACTGGTTCAGCTAGCAATTACGTTTAATCTGTACGCCGACTGAATTATCGAACTCCGCTGGAGAAGGCAAAACCCGTCTTTACTGAATCTCCGCGGTCGTAATTAAATTATCGGGCGGCGTTTGCAGGAAAGCATCGATTAGCCATTAGAAACGGAACTTACCCGAGTAACAAGCGGCTGATCCCCTTCATCGTCGCTGAATCGAGCTACCTAAGGACTGCCGTTTCCCATCTTGCGTCTGAAAAACTGGCAACCGGTCGCGAAAGCGGATCTTTCCCTCGATCTCCCGCGCAGTGGCTTCCTTCTTCCAGATCCACGATCGGTCACACGAACGAGTAATTACGCGCGATCCGTGTTTTCATAAATCATCGAGCGCAACCCGATAAAACCGGCAACGCTTTCTCCGCGACGAAAGAATGCCGTCGATCGAGCCACGAGATTTTGCGACGCGCTCTGGATCCTTTGGATCCTTAAATGACGCGGTAGCGATGTTTAATGGCGGACGGAATCGGCATTTGATAATGACAACTTCTGTTTCTTTGAACTGGAACAACGGTGGAAGAGTTTGGTATGCGCGCGAAGGAATTTGGACGAGCCTTCTTCTTCCAACTTAAAACTCTTTTTACGGTTGGTGTAATTGTTTAGAATTTTGTTCGGAAGAAATGATTCGCGTTATCGTTGCCAACAACATGTAGGTTTTTGCTCTTTGGTCGAATTTCTGGCGAATTTCGCCCGTGTCGACGATCGCCCGATCGAGACTTTGACGATGCTGGGATTAATCGGTCTTCGTCTTATTCGGGTATCTTTCGGTAAATTTGCGTTGACGACCGACCGTTTCACCCTTTGATCGAGTTTTCATAATACCGAGATGCGTGGGTCAAAGATCCTTTTCTTCTCGTCGTTCTTGATATTAATTCGAACCAACTATTTGGTATTATTACTGTAAATCTCTTTGTATCGATATTCGTATATTCTAGGTGTCTTAAAAATTTGATCGAGGCGATCGCTAGGCATAGCCTTTCTTTTTTTAAGTTCGTCGGAATTATTATCGTATCGATCGTTCTACCAGTATATACGCTATTAAAGCTGGCACCGCAGTCTCTCAAAATGGTTATGAACGAGTCGATGATTGCCTTTCAAACGAGTTATCGTTAAAACTCGTCCTTAAAAAGTTTCTCCCCTTTGAATTCTTCTTAAAATCGCGCGAAGAAGCTACCGAGTGCGTGATCGATGTTCGAGGGATCTAAGTAAGCTCTTCTTCTTTCGTACTCCTTAAAAGCGTACCGCGACAGACGTTCACCGCACCATAGACATTTCAGGGATCTAACATTAAAGTACATGAGTTTCTTGCTTTTAATTGCTTCGCTTCGAGGAAGAAGTCGTCGAGCGCGATCTAATCGACTTTGAAAGACGTTTGAATCTCTTTGCTTTAACTGGATTCAGGATCGCTTCGCAGAAACTAGCGATCGACTTTGAAGTCGCAGAAACTATTAGCTCGCGATTTATAATATCCACGCTGATCTTTTCGAATATCCTCTTAATAGCAAATTCGCTCTTTTTCTTTGCCAGTTGTCTCAAAAAATTTCAAAAGTGATCAAAGCTAGATAACTTTTACGAACAAATTCCGCCCTTTTCTCGGATCTTATCTCTGAACGTTGTTTGACGTCGCGGCATTTAACTTGAAAAATTCACTGCAAATTCGAAGGAAAAATTTGTAATATATTTCAATTTGCAATTTATCTCGAGAACTGTCCACAAGCTCAAGTTCAAAATTTAAACTTCCTGCAACCATGCTAAGAGCACTGGAACGACTCGCTTATTAAAAAATTCCTTATTTTTTTCGAGCCAATCACCTTTGAAATTACGTTGGAAAGGCGAGAACAAACCTCTAGACACGCGATGTTGGCGTTCGAAAGCGAAAATCACTAAAGACCAGAGAGCGAATGTATTCCCGTTTAATTAATGTTCGGTTCGATCTAGAAGCGTGAGTCACGAGATAAATCGTGCTGACTTTTCAAGTAACCGGTGGTTACAAGCCGACAGCCGGCCGATTACTACAATTTACCAAAGTTCTTGCACTCCTCTTTTGCCCCTGTTTCCAAGCAAGGGTTAAGAGTGGAACGAATAAATAGCCGTCTCGTTCTATAGCGGCAACAGACGTTACGCTTTAAGACATTGAAGCATCATGACGACTTGGCTCTTCCATCCTCTTAGCCGAGATATCATTATCTAGAATCAAACCACTTCATCCCGGAATAGCTTCATCATCTCGCCACCTTTTTCGCGAGAAATTGTTAAAGACTGACGTTGAATCTGTCGATTTGCGTATTAAAGTGTAACGATAGCTCGTGAAATTGGCTTTTTACACTCGTTGTAGATTATGATTTTAACCTAACTACGATCGTTCTGGCATCCTATAGGTTGTTAAATCCCAGACTGGTTTGCTTTCGTTCAACGTCTGTTTCCACGGTATCTCGATTCTCTTTTTAGCGGCATTGCTTAATCAGATCGATATTTGTACGATTCACTTTTGTTTGTTTCAGTGTTTTACTTACGATGCGAATTACTTTGATTTTCCTGTTACTTGCGCCGCACCTTTTACCTTTTGCTGTAATACGCGTTGAGAATTTGGTGAAAAACCGCTGCTTCCGAAGGGAAACGTTTAAACGTTATTCTTTCCAAAGATAAAAGTGTTTTAAAAGCTCTACGGGATTCCAAAGTTCGGCTATATTACGTACAGTCTTCGGCCATTAAAACTGGATCGTTTGAATTATTCAGTCGAGTCGAGATTATTTCGAGAAAATTTCACAACGAAACTGCTCGTTTTAAAAATAAAACCGATCGATGGTCTCTGAAATTCTCACTCGCGTTTATCAGCTTTTGATCGCGGATTGTCCGACAAAAATGACTAATTCGTAAAGAAATTGTTCAACATCGTTTCTCGCAAGATCTCCAAAATTCTCAGCTTTCTTAGGATCATCGGCTTTCGATCGCGAATCGTTTTGATCGTTCGTTCAGCTCGGATTTTATTCGAAAAAGATTCAAAAAGTCATCGTTCCGTTCGAAAGACCTTACTACGACTCCGGAACAACGATTCATCGAACCACGACAATTTCTTCGATCCCAATCACCACCGTTTTCCTCCGTATCGATTCTCCGACACTTTGACGCACCAAATCTCACTCACTCTCCGATATTCGTCTCAAAAAGAGGCCATCCACACCACCACTAACGATCGATTATCTTCGCCCGTCGATTATACGAACAATCACCGTCAACCGCTCGATAATCCCCGCAAGTTTCCTTCAACTTCCTCAAAGACCTCGTTAAACAGTCTCCGATCCGTCATCGTGCGCTTCAATGGCTCGCAGACTCTTGAAACGATAGTCTTTGACCATCTCGTCGATCCACCGACGAGTTCACCGCAACGAGTTCACGAAGAAGCCACGTTTATTGCGAGGGATTCCTCAATGAGAAATTAAGGGCGAGTGAAACTCGCGTCTGGCATCAGACCTTGGTTCGTTTCGAGTCGGATGATAATTGGCCCGGTACGGTAGCCACCGTTTCTTTGATAACAGGTTCTCCGGTTTCGGTGTTCTCCGTGTTCCGGGCCGCGTATCGCGCATGCGTTCGTCCTTTCGCGTCTACTCCACGGCGAGGAGGTCGTAAAGATAATGCCCACATGCCAGCCGGCAAACAGACCAGAACGGAAAATTTAGTCATCTCTCTCTCTCTCTCTCTCTCTCCCTCCCTCCCTCCCTCCTCTTTCTATACACCCCCGCTCAAAAGTCTTGGGACAATTTATTAATAAATTGTTATATTTGCTTCAAAATTGGACAAGATTAAGGAATTATCCTTTTCGACTCTTTTGCCCTGGTTTTTATCCTTTTGTTTCTTTTAAGATAATCGATAACGCTAGACTAGACACGCGAGTGGAAGAAACCGATAAATATTATTTAATATTATATAATATGTATTATACAGATCGCGTACGTATTTCGAAAGCGTCACAGCTGAAAATAATTCACTGCTGTGTTAGAAGAAGATGGAAACCGGCAAAGGGCGATCCAAAGGACTAAAAATGGAAAAGTACAAAAATAATATTCGACCGTCGTTTCCTAAGAATCGTTCGATCGTTATATGCGCGAAAAAATGAGATTTCCGCTACCGTGACTAAGCGAGTCTATCCTATGTCGATTATCGTTGCGATTATATCGTCCAACGAAAAACCATTTCTTCGCGAAATTCCAGTTATTCGTTAGGTTTGTAGAAACCTTAATATCGCGTATTTCGTACGAGACATCTTGCCCTAGGACTTTTGAGCAGGAGTGTACATCTGTATATTGGGAACGAGCGATCGTTCGCAACGATTAATTCCTTTCGTTAATTTCGGTCGGGTTGCCGCGTTTGATCGGCCCGCAACATCATGTGGGCCCTGAAACCATCCCTTCTGCTCTCAATGCAGCTCTCAACGAACCACCATCATCGTGATTTTACCTTTTGAAACGGTCTCGTCGGTTTCTTGGTTTCGTTGAAACGCGATTAGCTCGGTTCACGTGATCCCGTTTGTTTGCGCGTGTGCGATCGTTTATCGCGCAGATTCGCGTTCAACGCGGCACGATTCAATTTCGTCGGGCAATTACCGCGACCACGAGCAAGTCTTCCGCTATGATTTTTGCCAGCGAACCCATCGGCCTGCTTTTCTCTTTCTTTTTCCAGAGATTACTTGGTCCGCTTCGTGCGGCTTGTTGGCCGGATTTTTATTCCGAATCGGCAATTTGGTTTTTAGCGCGACGTTTTCTCGATCAATCAGGTTTGTCAAAGTTCGAGAGAGGTGTTTCGAGAGATATTCGAAGCGTGATTAAGCGTGCAGGAATTTCAGAGAGCAAGGAAAGTTTTCCTCCGGATCGAAGAATGAAAACCAGTTATACGGTTAATAGGAATTTCTTTATACTCGTTTAAAAGAAAGCAACTTGTATCGTCTTAAACTTCAAACGTTTTCCCAATATATTTCGCCGATAGTAAGATAATCTCCGATATACGTACGTTGTACGTTGGCGAAAGAGCATAAAACGTGCTAGAGATGTTACTCGACTTGTGCGGTTAACAACACATTATAGAAGAATGTCAAGCATTCGTGGGGTTTGTGCTCTAACTCATAAAATTGATCGTGAAAATTCTCGTGTCGTCGAGTTATCATTTAAGGACCATTAACCATTTAACGATTATAGCTAAACGATCGTAAGCTAAGATTACAAATTATACGTACATGTTTCATCTAAATTCTGTAGTGCATTTCGTTCTATCTAGAAAATACGGTGAATTCAGAACAGCGAGATAATAAAAGAGTTCAGGACACTCTGTATATGGGTTCACAGTCGTAAAAAGGTTAAAACGTTTCTTTCGAACTTATCTAAAGAGCGATATATTTGAAATATCGAAAACACGTTACAAAAATACCTAACTTCTTAGTACATCCAGTTATAAAATTTCTAATTCCTAATATGTTTCGCTCGTGTATATCCCTTGGCATTATAGCTTTAACGAATGAAAAAGCAAAAGACGTATTTCCAAATAAATCTCCCATCTTTCTAATAAAGAAACGCAAACGGGCAATCGTTAACGCATTCGTACTCTTCTTATCGTATTTTTAAAAGCCAACGGATTAAAGCAAGACTTTACATGCCTTTTTAAAACATCTATCGCGCTTATCGGATATCGCAAGGTTCGTGTTACGCTCGATTTGTAAATCGAATTTTCCAAAATTTAATTAATACCCTGCGATTTAGGCGAACATGCAAGTTAGTATACAGCGTAGCTAGCGGAGTGGAAAGCGCGTTCGGTCTCGTATAAATCAAATCGTTCCGTGGCACGGCAGTGTAATTAGCGGCTCATTAACGATGTTAATTTATTGGCCTACTTGTCGCAAAGTGATTCGATACCAGTTAGATCGCTTCGTAATTATTCGAATGGAACGGTTTTCGTTTTTCTAATTTGGACACCGGTTGCCTCGCGACAATTTAGTTATGCAAAACGATTCACAGAGAGGCCCCCCCGATCGATTTCCTAACCAGTTTTCTATCGGCGTTCCGACCGATCGAAGATCGAATTGTTTACGCAAAGTTGGGCTGTTCGTCGAATAGATTTGGTCGCTCGGTGACAAAAGCGATCAACTGTCGCGATGGTTGTTGCGTTCTTCGAATTTTTATGTGGCAGAAAAACGTTCGAAGAAAAACCCTATGACGCGCTTGAGACGAAGAATCGTGAATATCAATCCGTCCCTTAGATACAGAATTATTTGAACATACTGCAACGTTAGAACCGAGGCTGTAAAATCAAATTTAAGAATTCCATTAAAGAGCCATATAACATGTACCCCGGGGAATTAACAAATCCCATGTAACCCTGTCGGAGAAGTTTCCATTAAACAAACTACCAAGATCTCGGTGAAGGAATAAAAAGAACGTTGTATATTTTACCAAGGCGAGTTGTACGGATGGTCAGCGTTGAACCGCCGTAAAACATTCCGCTAAAGCGTGTTCGCATTCGCCTCCTAGACGCGGATCGTCCTCCGCTAAGATCCTGGTGAAGAAAAGCTGGCGAAGAAATGTCGTGCGTCTAATCGTGAACGTAAACACAGAACTTGCGTTCAGGCTCTCGCATGGTCCCACGAAATGTGTTTTAACGACTGCCGCACACGGTGCATGAGCCATAAATGTTGCGCCGACCCGGGGATTCGTGTAATAGCCACTAAAAGCAGCCCTCGTCCCTTTATGGACCGTAAAAGCTCGGATATTTGGAACGAGGAAACCGTCGCTTAAAATTTAAGCAGAAGCGAGCCGCGATCGTCCTCGATGGGCCGACGACTCGTCTTTTCGGAGTCGTCGCACCGCGAAAAACAAAGTTTTCTTCGTCGTTCGTCGAGCAACGAATATCTTGTCGATTTCGACTTTCTTATCGAGTTCGAGAAGAAAGCATTTTTTAGATCGTTAGGTAACGATAACGAACATCATGATCAACACCGATTTCTCGTTTCTCGCCAAAAATCACGAATTTATCTTTGGTAGAATCGGCCCACGATTAGGTATTACCCTGTATAACGATGTAAGTCTTTTGTACACGACCGATGTACGCGAGGCATACGAGGGCACGGGAAATATATCGGCCTGTCGGCTCTTTCAGAGAAGTTTCGCGTAGGCGCACAGGTCCGTTCGAGGCAGAGATCGTTTAAAAGGGGATCCGCGACTTATTAGGCACCGACATACGTCCAATTCGCGGCCTCTATTAATACATGCTAGCCGATTTACTTTTCTGCCTGTTTACACCCTACTTGCGTCGCTTGTTTTTCGCGCTCCACTCGATTTCCGCTCGCCTAACTAATTGAATCGCCGATTATACCAACGCGCAATTTGCATCACCACGTTCTGCTTTCGTATCGAAACCATGGATAATCGTAAAGAATAATTTACGCCAAGGTAAAATTTGTTTTCAATTGTTCGCTTGAATTACGAGATATCCTGCGTTTCTCGAATGTTTCGTCTGTTTAGGAGAAGCGAGTAATACGCTAACGTGCTTTTAAACGATCTTTCTATATTCCGATAGACTTTTTTTTTTATCGTAGCACACAAGCAGCCTAAAAATAAAAGTCTGAAGATAAAATCATCAAATCCGTGTAATATTCTGCGAAACTTTTATTTAACCTACAGATTCTTCCTTTCGATTTTATCGTTTATTAATAAATTTTATCATTTATCGATAAATCGTAAATGACTTCATCTCGTTTATCAAAATCGAAAACGCAAAATGTCTCGTTGTTCGTAGATAAATAGATGTGTTAAATTTATCGAAAAGACAATTTTTTCAGCATGAATCCTTAAACCTTAAGGAATTCGGTACTTAACGATCGAAACATCGATCGACCAACTCGACACCGATCTCATCGGCGTGCTTTCACGCATCGGCTATCAGAATCTATGAATATTAATCGATAAAGATGCCGAACGAAAATGGTCGATACGGTATTCCCGTTTGAAATCGGATACCACTTAAGATTACTTGTTTTATACGTTCTAGGCAAAATCGGCCTTCGAGTGCATAGAAAATGGCTTCTATATTACCAAATCTCTTATCGTAAGACATAGAAATTTGCCTCGAACGAAAAATCCTTCCGCTTCTTTTACGACGAATTATGTTCGTAACTACGGACTACATTCTCTCGATTATAATGGTTGATCATTACGATATACGGAATATATGATTCTGTAACTATTGGCACGACTACGACCAGGCTGATTCTACGTGAAAAAATAAACCAAGTATTCGATATTTGACTGATAAATATCGACAGACTTTGAGCCGCGAAAACGCACTCTAACGCAGATATACACCCTTTGTTTTGCTCTTTCCTGTCTTTTTCTCTCTTTCTACTTTGTCGTTTCACCTTTATAAAGGTATCATTACCACGACGAGATTAACCCTGCGTATAATTAGCTGATAAATTTCGCGTTAATTGCCGGCCATTATAATCGCGCGAGATTAATCGTCCAGGATCGCTTGATATTTAAATTAAAAGCAATCTCCCGCGGTTCGTGCAAACCCGCTTCTGGAGTCCTTTTTTCCTTTTCGTAATTTCTCTCTCCCCAATTACTTGAACCGTTGTTCGACGAAACGAAGCGTTTTATAAATAACCGTGTTAATTTAGAATAATCGATGAACGAGCGTTCTATTATCGTTCGTATAATTTTCCTGTAAACCGTCTTTTCGTCCTCTTTTCCTGCATTTTTCCCATTATCTTTGTATCCTAAAAAAACTGCGTCAAACTTAAATAACACGGACGTTAGATATCGAAGATTTGCTTCTACGATATTTACAAAGGTCTATTATCTCCGTTATAATATCATTTTCAGTCATTCTTGCGATAAATCTTTTCTATGATCTTTTTTCTATGATCTCGTGTAATTTATGATCTTTCGATGTGCTACTTTTGTCGTTTTTGCGTTCCATCGCTCGAAACTTCGATTATTCGAGTAACTTAAATAACAAACGTACGGTAACTCGATAACGAATAATAACGAAAGACGAAAATGAAGGAATGCCATGCAGTTCTTTACAGACAATAGATTATAAATCAGCAAACAGTTGGTTACAGTCGATTAGATCGTGAATCACGTCCGCGTATATTGATAGAAACGTATCATTACATTTTCTAAAACGTTTATACAACTGTGACTCACGTTGAACGAATTTCGATCGTGATATCGATCTAATTATCCGCCGATTTCTATTTGAATCTTGAGAGTTACGGTTCACAACGTTGCTGATATTTCGCTGATATTTGCCGATATTTATTCGCTTCGGAGTAGACAAGTAAATAACGATTCCCAGGGAAGAGAGAAATCGCGACAAGATATAAACGACCATAAAAGAAAATATAC